>NC_039366.1:26032405-26680993 GCF_003573695.1 Papaver somniferum
TAACATATAATTTACTTATTAATGCTTATTGTGATTGTAGAAATTGGAACATTATCGACAACTTATTAGTAATGCTCCTTTTAGTCCGTCTCCGACTACTTATAGGATTTTAGTGAAAGGGTTAGTTGATAATTGAAAAATTGCGCAAGCTTTACCACGTAAAGATGATATGATCGAAAAGGGTTTAAAACCTGATCCTGCTGTTTATAGTTATCTAATGTTAGGACTTGTGAAAAATGGGGAGTCAGATGGTGCTCTGAGACTGTTTTAGATGGAATTGTTTATGGGAATTTGATGAAAGCTTACTTTTTGAAAGGAATGGAAAAGGAAGCAATGGATTGTTATAGGTGAAGCTGTTGGCGAGAATTCTAGTATTGAGTGCTGTTGTTTATAATTCGATTTTAGATGCTTTGAATAAAAATGGGAAATATGGCGAAGCTTTGAATTTGTTTGACAAGGTGTGCTGTGAACATAATCCTCCAATGAAGACTACTGTAAATTTAAGGACTTTTAATGTTATGGTTGATGGTTTTTGTGCACCAAAGAAGTTTTAAGATGTAATTGTGGTTTTTAGAAATATGGGAGAGAAAAGATGCAATCCAGATACCGTATCGTTTAATAATTTGATTGAACAGTTATGTGGAAATTCTATGGTGGCTGAAGCTGAAAAGTTGTATAATGAGATGGGTGAAAAAGGGATTACTCCTGATGAAGTTACATATGTTTTGCTAATGGATGCTTGTTTCTCAGAGAATCGGGCGGATGATGCTAATGGGTATTTTGGGAAGATGTTGATTCTGGGTTGAGACGTACTTTGGTTGTTTTTAATCAGGTTATTGATGGATTGATTGAAGCAGGAAAAATTGATGAGGCTAAGTTGTGTTTTGATCAAATGATTGAAAGATTGAATCCTGTTGTATCCTGTTTTGAGTCTATGCTGAAGACTTTGTGCGAGGCAGGAAGCTCGACGAGGTGCTTAAAACAATTGATGGCAGGTTGAGTGATGGAGGTGTAGGTTTGAGTTCAGAAATGAAAGAATATGTATTCGACGAACTGAGGAAAGAAGGGAGAGAGGACGAATTGATGAATTGGTTCAATTGATTGAGGAGTAGGAAGAAAGCGAGAAGGCGGCAACTCTTGCTAAGGAAGCTGAAGAAAAAGCAGCAGCAGCGGAGGCAGCAAATGCTAGGTCTAAGTTTTCCGTTGGGGATTTTCTGGGTTCTAGTGTTGAGTGTCTGTAGCGGGGAATAGTGACAAAGAGGTACAGAAGAAGTTCCTTCTGCTGTGGTTGTAGAAGAGGTTCCTGCTGCTGAGGCCATAGAAAACATTCCTGCCGCTGAGGTCATAGAACACTCCATCAATGGTGATAACTTAAGGAGTCAAAACAGGAGATAAAGGATCATTCGAGCAGGTAGTTGCATGATAATCTATGGTTCTGTTGATTCCTTGCAAATAATTATGAGTATACGTTGCTACCGTAGTGCTCTATTACTTTATTTATGGAAACTGTACCCTATATATGTCTCAATCTCAGGGTTCTGTTACTTATGGAAACTGCTCCCATACATTGCACTAGAACGTATGAACTGCAGATATTCGAGTTATGCAGATTCTAACTGTTTTGTTTCTGTAATCTATATTAGGGTTTAACTTGCCTTAGTACCTCCCATATGTTTCCGCATGTTTTAGATAGCCAGATTCTAACTGAACCCCCTTAGCAGCCTTGAAAGTTTATCTGGAAAAAGTGCAAATCAAAAGAACCTGGACAAAGTAGTTATACCACGTCTGCTAAACTCTATTACAGTTTCCATTCTTTTAAATGATAAATCTCAATTGTCAATAGAAAAATGTTTGATAGTATACTTTTATAACCTAAATTGTCAAAAATTGCTGATATCTTAGGTTGATGAAAGTGATTTTTAGAAAAATGGTAGTAGTATGACTTATTAGCACATTTACAAGATATCAGCAGGTTGCCGTTGAAAACTAATAGTAAATTCTGAGTCAGGAACCACCTAGGCACGTTCTTCCACTACACTGCTGATTCATTGGCCGCCGGGATAGTGTCGAATTAACAACAGATACTATGACTATGAGAACCAGATACATTTTCATGCATGCCGATTACTTACATCGTCGAGGGTGTAGGCCGAGTATAATTGTTATTCTCTAATTGCTATATTCGAGTTGCTAAGCGGAAATATATGGGAGGTACTAGTTTGGGGATATAGATTGTGGTAATGCCTTCATTTGTCCTGTTTTTGTTTCTCACGTGAAAAGTCTTGCAGGTTTTGCCCTGAATTATACACAGGCAAAGAAGGGCATCTAAACATGCGATGGCGACAGGCGTCATATTGAGAACCGGGTTCGTCACTGGGTTGATGGTGCCCTTAATGATATTATCGTTCCACTTGAGGCCTTTAATCTGAACAAGTTCCCAGATATAATTAAGCATATGACCAGAGATTCCATTTTGATCGCATCCCTGCAGTACTTGAGCTGTGTTCTCAGGTTGGCGTCGACATATTTGATCAAACTTTACTCTTTATTGGTAAAGATGGTTTTGCTTCTGGTGCGTGTATTTCGCCCCTAGAGCTTACTTGTTTGACAGTTCGAACTTTAAAGGCATGGGAGAATATGAGAGAAGGAATATAAAAGTTGTTGTTTATGCTGCTTAAGTTTGCAAGTTTTATGACGAAGTTCATGTTGGATCATCTGGGCACATGGCTGCGCCTTGTGGGGTGTTCAGATATGAAACTTGGAGATGAACCCATTTTGGAAGACAGCAAGGATCGACGATTTGGTTCTTCAGAAGATCGTATGGCGGAGGCGGAATCAAGATTCGCTAGTATTATAAGATAAGGGGAGTTGAGCTATGCATTCAGGCTGGAGCACATGCCCTGAGCAAGTATCATGTGTGTAATGAAAGCGAATGGTTCGTCTCCAGCCCTTAATTAATTTTGAGATTGGCTACACCAAAAATTCTGTCCACCAAACAAAATCGCAGATTACTTGATTAGGAACTTCTTGAAGTCAGAGATTTCTAATGTCCATGGTCTTCAACTTCTTGGAGCCGACTTATTCAGGTGTGGATTAGCAACTGCTGACTGGGTTTATCACAGGAGGGTTCCCTGGTATGTCTTACAAACTTCATTGTCATTTATCAATCATAAGCCATTATCATTCTTCCACTTTGCTTGCTAGTTTTTGGAATAAAGTTGGTTTTCTGACTAGAAGTTCTACCAAGTTTTGGTTTCAAACTTTTATTTGTTTTCTGAGATTATACTTTGTAATTTTTATGAAATCTATCTAGTTCATAGGTTAGAGAGGCACTTCAACTATAGAATCATCAGAAACGTAATACACTGATATCTTGTAAATATCTTCCATTTCTTATGACGGTGGTAGAGTGTCATGCTAGCAATAGCCATGCTCATACCACAGAATCATGAACTTCAATTGAGCAGCGGTTGTGTACAAGAAGCATAAATTATGGTTTGAATTTTGAATTTCTGTCCTGGTTTATGTACAGGTGCAACTCTGAGGCTTGCAGATGTTCCATTTTTAAGTTCAAAATATTCGACATGGCAATCGTTTCTCAACTCTAATCTGTTCACCCAGAAACTTTGTCTACCAACCTTCACACCAGTTGCCTTCTTAAACTTCTTCTTCACTTGAAGATGTGTCAGTAGACTATACTTCCAGCGCTTAGTTTTAAATCTCATCTGTTTCTGATTCAAACCTTCACAGCAGAACTCGTCTTGTTGATTGCAACTCCAGAGTCTCAAATCCTTAACTTCATATAAGTAACTTGATTGGCGTGAATTGAATTTATATATGACAAGAGAGTCTGCAAAAAAGGATTTTAAGTTCATTGTTCGACTGGTATTATGATGATACCGTAGTCTCTTCATTTGATCAAATGTATGCTTGGCTTTTCACAAGCATTCGCAAGTTGTATAACGGCGATATTTGTTGCTGCCAATCGATAGAAATACAAAATGAAGTGATTCAAGTAAATATAACATGTACAGGAGTGGTACTGAGCACAACACTGGCATTCTCTCCTACTACTTGTACAATTTGTTCATCATTTTGGTAGATTCTACACCATCCAATTTCTACGGCTGAACCAGAATCCAACAAAACTGAATCCCACTGGATTTTCAATATTAGTCGTTGTTTCGTCCGAGGTACAGATAGAACGACGATACAGGGATGTGGTAACGTAACGAGATCAACCATAACACTGACAGATCATCACCGAGGATGTGCTCCGTATGCTGCAAAAAAAGTACAGCCACTCTTACAACACTTACATGTCTCTGTTTTAATGGCTCAATCAGTACAAACTAGGTCCACTGTAATGGTGTTAACCAGTGGCACTGACATTGTTACCACTCCTGGTTGTTCCACTTTTTCTTCTTCATTTTCCTGTGAAATTTGACAGGAGACATAAACAAGAAAGAGCAAAATGGGTGCTCTGCAAAATTACAGTGGACCCTCATTTTTCAAGGTGATGATGGGAGATTTCAGAAAAAAACTTGTAAGTTGCTCATATTTCTTCTATTCTGACATGCATGTTCATTCTCCCACTGATTTTTGAAAATGGGTTTGATTTGTTTTTGGGTTGAGTGAGCTAAACCATAGCCCACTGTGGTTTAAACCCAAAAAGAAGAAGAACAAGTGAAACCTTGTTCTGATCTCTCAGTATTGATTGAGGGAAAATTGTTTCTTTGGGAAATGTTGAGGGTTAAGAGGAAGAATAATGCCATCATTACTTTCTTGATTAACTTGTAATTGCGTTAATTGTTGATTAAATACCTAAAGTTGTCTATGTTTATGACTCAAATCTTGCAGAAGCTGCCAGTTAACTTCATTAAGAACTTTAAGGGGATGATACCCTATGATTTGATCCTTCAAAGTCCATCAGGATGTTGGAATGTGGAGATTAGAGAAGAAGAAGATGGTGGTTTATCTTTCTGGGAAGGGTGGCCTGATTTTGTCGAAGCACATTGTTTAGGCCAGGGGGATTTTGTGACTATGAAGTATATTGGTAACTCGCAGTTTGTTGTTATACTGTTTGGTAAAAATGGTTGTGAAAAGGTATTGCCGTCTTCTACAGGTAAGAATGGTGTAAAAACGACTTCCTTGGAGGAAGAGGAAAGAATATGGAGAAACAAGTAAAGGGAAATTCACTAATTCTGGTTCCGAGTTTGATCAGCATAAGTATCATGCAGGCGATACTGGAGGAGATTCGCTTAGTTCTGGCAAAAAGAAATGTAAGTTATTCTTGCGATATTTATGCATGTTCGTCTCTTTATGAATGTTTATAGGCTCATGCAATTAGCATAATCCTAGCTAACAGAGTTTCCCATGTGTATTCGTAGGTGCATTGTTTAAATGCGGTGCACTGAAGAGAAAATCAACCCTCATAGAGGGAAGGACAAGGGTTAATCAAGAGGAGTGTTCGGGTAAAGGAAAGCCGTGTTTTCGCTTTTTTTGGACAGAGAATAAGAAATATGAAATGGTGAGATTTCCTATATCATTTTTCTCATGTTGCAACTAACTGAATGTACCATGTTGTTCATCGTGGTGTTAATGTAATTTCTTATAGTTAGCGATCTATGGATTCTAGTGCAATTGAGTTTAATTATATATTGACGGTTTATGTCTCTTGCAGGAGATTCCCCAAAAGGTACTAAGAAAAATAGGAAGGACATTATCTGATATTGTCGCTCTGAAAAGCGCTAATGGTAGACTTTGGAATGTGGAATTAAAGAGATCTGGAGGCAAGGTTTGGTTTTACAAAGGTTGGAAGGAATTCACGGAACATCTCTCTTTAAGGGATGGTTATGTTTTGGGAATCAGTTACAATGGGAATTCACATTTCGATGTGCGTATTACCAACTTCATGGATGATTCGGGAAACCAAGGAGATTCTAATCCTAAGAAAAGGTGCCGGTTGAGCAAAAGGGAAGAAGATGATGACGTGATACTGTTGGACTCACCACCATCTCGAACTCTTGTTGAAAGTAAGACAAATGAGGAAAGAACACAGTTGTCAGTTCCTCCTGGTCTTGATACCCCCTGCAACTCAACAAAAATAAGGGTACAACGTCTTTGGTTTCGGCTGAAACCAGGTCACCCTGTGTAGGAAATGAAAGAACTCCATCAGGTTACTGTCTACCGGTTAAAGAAGTAAAGAGTGAGGACACGTCTGATTCACCTGAGGCTAGGGGTGTCAACGGGTCCGGGTCCTTCCGGGTATCAATAGACCCGGACCCTACTTATAAAGGTCGGATCCGTGTCCTAACGGTTCTGGGTCCGGTTCCTACATTTGTGGACCCAGAACCGGACCCGTTTAAATACCCGGGTACCCATTGGGTCTTAAGAAAACTATTAAAAAAACCTCAAAAACTTAATATTTGTCTCTTTTTGGCTTGGATTTAAATAAATTTTATAAAATTTATTATTATTTCTTATTAATGTACTAAATAAAGATTAAATGTAAGAGAAAAATTTAAAACGAGTAAAATATCAAAGCTAAAACTAGCAAAAACATGAATAAAAGTATGAATAAACGGGTACCCGATACCCGCGGGTACCCAACGGGTATTACCCGTTTGGACCCGTTTAGATTCGGGTCCAATCGGGTAATTACCCGTCAGGTCCTAAGTTGCTAATGGGTTCAACTTTAGGACCCGGAACCGGACCCAAGTCTATCGGATCCGGTTCCGGTTCCGGGTAATGGGTACCCATTGACAGCTCTACCTGAGGCCTCAAGACTTCTGCAGAAATTATCATGGAGAGCCGGCAAGGAAAGAGTGGCTGAAGTAACCAAGTTATTCAAGCCTCAGACTCAATCTCCTTTCTTTGCAGTTTGTATGCGAGATACCTATCTAACTTACCCATATCTGGTGAGAGATCTTGACCTAAAAAGTGAACTCTTTTACATTATTATTACTATTAATTTGTCTGGAAAAGGAATTTATATGCTAAGCTAACAATTATGCATAAGCATAAGTTTCATAGTTCACACAAAACATCAGGTGGATGATGTACCCAGGTTTTAGGATATCTACAATGCACAGCATAGATAGAGTTACAATACAAGATGGGGTTTTTTAATTCCCGTTTAACACCGTGTAAGATATGCAGTATAGTTGCTGCGCTAGCTCCCCAAGAACTGGCAATATCTAGATATAACTCTGTTGCACCAGAAGAACTTTGGGTCTAGGGAAGTGAAGTGATATACAAAAATAGATATAACTAATTTGCCATCTGTTTATGTGGTGTACCTATAAACACAATTTTTTCCTACTTGTGCAGCATATTCCCTACAACTTCGCCGATAAACATCTAAGGAAGACCATAAAGAATGTCATGGTTCGAAATTCAGAGGACAAAGTGTGGATGCTTGGATACTGGAACGGAGATTCTTCAGCACAGTTATGTTCCGGTTGGACTTCTCTTAGACGAGATTTAGGTCTGACAGAAGGTGATGTTTGTGTTTTTGAGCTGCTTAAGGGAAAAGATACAGAAATGAGAGTTTCTGTTTTCAGGGAGATTGACAATGTGCTCACCAGGATATGATCGGGGTACAAAAAGGTGCCATGCTTATGTTTTAGTTTATTCTATGGAAGTACTAATGTATGGTAGTTTCAATTGCTGTCATGATTTAGCTATTAATCCCGGCACTGTTTTGCATCTCACCGAATTCAGCTGAAAGTTTAACTCCCAGTAACTTGTGCGGGTGTTATGCCTATTGCTGCCTGGATCTATATGCTACAATTGATTCAGCGTCATGTTTCTATGTTTTTAATAGCTCTTTGTTTCTGACCCTCTTTTGAACCTTCTGTCAGAAGAGATGGATGATATCATAATAGGAATTACAAAATAAAATGAACAACGCTTCTGCACTTGCTCCAAAAATGGCGTTTTTTTTTCAGACGTAGCAGGCCGAGGTTGAGCCATAGAATAGACAAATGAAGATGTATAAAGAAGAATGAAGGAAGAAATTTAAGATGAAAAAGAGAAAGCTGTTTTTTTTGTTTGTTTGGTGTTGTGTTTGTACTTGGGAATTTTGTGCTAGCACTGAGTACTCCTACGGCAATTAAGAGCACCAGCACCTGAAGTAATGGAACCAATCATGGATGAAGATTTGGCCCCAAGACTTGAAGCTCTGGCATAGCTGCCCGAGGCTCCTTTTCCTGATGGTGTAAAAAAGGCTCCATTCAGTAGCAAATCTCCTTCAGATCTCCAGTTCCAGTGCTTCCATCTACCAGAATCTGTTTCGACTCTCTTTGTCACCTGCAACACCCATCCATGAAAATCGAGTTCGAGCTAAATCACCTCAAAGGGTGAAAAGATGGTGACTGGAGAGAGACAGAGAGAGTTTTCTAACCTCTTTGGCAAAAGGGTTTCCCGAGGCAATGAATCGGTTGCCTTGGCTGTTGATGGTGGGATTTGCACTTCCACCAATAGCATACATCTCCCAGTGAGTATAGTCATTGTTCACTACATGGAAGTAACCATGTCTACACCTGAAAATATAAATCCATGAACCACATTAACCAAAACCATTGATTAAATGTTCGAGAAAGCAAATGCTTGTTATCATTTTCTTACCTTGGCATCCTTTGCCTGAGACCCTCACCAAAATGATTGAATGCAATGGTTACTTGCATTACCTTGTCTCTGGTATAGGAGTCGGCATGACCCAGTAGCATCACCTGTTGAAATATTGGTTAAAACTAACAGAACGGATGATTTGAAACAAATTTCAGTGTTTTGTTGTGTTATTTACCTCATCGTGGTGAGTGAAATAATTGTTAGAGATGGTGATGGCAGTGGAAGCCATAATAGCATCAATAAGACCATCAGCACAGTTGGAGAGTGAGTTGTGATCAACCCAGATATGGCTAGACCCAAAAATGGAGATACCATCACCGTCAGCCATTGATCTATACCCGTAGTGAGACGGGGAGTCTCGAACCAAAGCATTACCAGTGGGTTTACAGTCATGAATGTGAATTCCATGAATGATCACATTGGTAATGTACTGAATAGTGATGCAAGCTCCATTTGCGATATGAACATTAACACCACGACCGTCAATGGTCTTGAAACTATTCATGATAAGCTCTTGTTTGAGAGTGATGACCATGTCACGCTTGAATACAATCCAAAGTGGTCTATCCTGAATGACAGCATGACGGAGGGTTCCTGGTCTGGGATTGACAGCGTCGTGATCACTCGGGTCAGTGACCACATAGTAACGTCCTTCACGACCACCAATAGCATTACGCCCAAAACCAATACCACAGTCTGCAAGACGCTTCCTGTTTTTGTGCCAGTCTTTGTCACAGCGCCAGCAATCATCAATTGGGTTGCCACTTCCACATGAGAAATACCCCCCCAACTTCCTCCTTTCAGTACTGTTACGTATAGTCCTGTTCAATGAAATACCATTACTGTCAATACCAAAACCCTTAAGTTTTAAGTCAAAGGCTAAAGAGTAGTCAAAATTAGTGATTCTCCTGGAGAAGAATTCAGTTAAGTCGAGTTACCGCAGAGGTCAAGTTTTTCTTACTGTTCACATAATCAATCCAAGTTTACTGTTCATGTCACATGGAATGTAGGAGTAAATGTAGAGGCGGTGTGGGATGAAATCGGGTACTGAATGACGTGGTGTCGGTGAGGTCCTACCCCTATCTATCTACCTAAGAAGTTGGCAAGAAGTATTTAATTTTAAGGTATGGAAACAAAATAAATGCTAGAGGTAAAAGAAAGAGGAGATAAGAGGGATTACTTTTCTGAAGCAGTAGAGGGCGTACTGGCTGGTCAATATTTTGTTAGAATAGTCAACTTATGTAATACTAGAATTATTTATTTATATTTAAAGTTCCAAATCAGAGAAAGATAATATAAAAAATTAATCGATTCTAGTAAAATGTTTTAGAGCTAACATTCCCTCGATTTGTTGCAATTTAAGATTAACTTTTAGAAAAGTAACAATGTGACCATTTAAGTGGACGATTTCACACCAACAATGGCCCACTAAGAGCAACTGCAGTGGTGCGATCAAAACCAAAGATCAAAGATAAAAAAAAAAGACTAAAATTTGGGTTTAGTCCGTGGTGTGACGCAACGGTACATGATCAAAATTTCGTCAGGCGGACTTTAAAAGTCCGCCCCATTAAAATTCCATCAGGCGGACTTTAAAAGTCCGCCCATCCTTTGTAAATTTTAACAGGCGGACTTTAAAAGTCCGCCTCATTAAAATTCCATCGGGCGGACTTTAAAAGTCCGCCCCATCCTTTGCAAATTTTAACAGGCGGACTTTAAAAGTCCGCCTCATTCCTTTTTTTTTTTTATTTAATTAAAATTTCATCGGGCGTAATTTAAATCTCCGCCCGTTAACAAGCGTACTTTAAATTTACGCCCAACATCAAGCGTACTTTAAATTTACGCCCGACTATATTAGAATTTGGGATTTGGTCGCGACCATATTTGGTCTGGAATTTGATCTTTGGTCCAAATTTGATCTTTACTCCGTCCCACTGTGTTAGGATCTCATCCCATAAATTTGGTTATACTCGCCCACTGTGAATGCTCTAAGCATCTAAGCAGCCTATTTTGGATTAGGGAACCACGTGGGTCTTGTGTTCAGAGTCTGGAGTCGATCACATGCCCATTCACTAAGACCATAAATGAGCCAAGCAAGGAAAAAGACCAACCAAACCCCTCTTTCTCTTTCCATGAAAGCCACATACCTTTTTAGAAGAATGCATCCTAACCATTAACTTGCTGCAGTGCAGAAGTCCAGTCCTACTCCCAAAAGTATTGTATCTTTTTCTGGTGACTATTAGTTTCATAAACCCTAACCGATGTTTCCTAGTCAGATGATTTGTAACTAAACAGTCAAGTTCATGACCATTAGGCACTAAAAAGTAAAAGGGGCGCCTCCACTGTTTAGTTTGTTTCTTTTAAGTTTTATTTAAAACGATTGTCAAGCAGGGATTATCATTAAAAGTGCCCTAAAAATATGACATAACAATTAAAAACCTGCGGAAACACTTTTCAAATCCACCATGTGATTTTTTTTTTTCTCTTCAAATTTCCAACCGACTATGTAACAGAGATTTTTTCATTAATGAAGGGAAAACGAATACACACTTACATAGCTACTTGGGAAGCAACTTCATCAGGATCAGCCACTGCATGTTCATGGGTCCACTCCTCCTCTAGCCTGAAAAACTCAATAAGATTTTCACACGGTTAACTTTGGAATTTGGTAATGCCAAATTGTTTATAGATTTCTTTTTCCGATGGATTGTTTCAGGTGAGCGTTTGGCATTTTCTACGCCTGACTGACACATTTTCCTAGTCTATGGAGGAAAAACAGGGTTTTGGTTTTTGTTAAAGATCTGAAAATTCTTCTTCTCTGACTCTTCTCTATACAAGTCAAGAGACTGTACAAAACGGACAGAAAAACACCCAGTAATTAAGTGAATGAATTTGTTTGTAACGCACATTTCAAAAATGATAAAGAAAACCTTAAACCGGTTAATTCCCCCCATTAATAAGATTTTGGAGGGACAACATCTATTCTCTACGGCCATAAGGAAGCTGAGATTTCGGAAGGACATTTTTCGGCCAAAATACAAAAGTTAATGCGGTTCTTCTTCTCTCTGTTCCTTGCTAAAACTTGATCCGAACAAAAAAAACAACACTATCTAGGGGTTTTTTCGGATCAAGCTGTAACAAGGAATCAGAGTTGGAATAACAATGGACGTTTTGGATCTGTTGATTCTTACATATTAGATTATTAGAAGAACAGTTTAATCTAGTAACCGTACCTTAAATCCGCCATTGTTGTGTTTATTCTGGAGCTCCGTAATTGCTTTGTTTCTTGTTGAATCCTTAACAGAAACAAACAAGTAGAAATAAATCAATACGAAAACAAGCATAAATCTCATAAAAACAGAGGAATGGAGCTTTCCATTTTCACACTCTGAGCAAAAACCTCTGATATTGGAGTAAATTAAAGTTACATGTAGAGAAAGAAAAACAAGTGTTCTTCTTCTTCTGCTACCACTCACTCACTCACTCCATTTTTTTTTTTGTGTAGAAAAAGAAAAACAGAATTACATACCTCAAATCAGAGTTCTCCTTTTTCTCTACTTCATCAGCCATTATCAGTATAACAAACAGCAATACCGTAACCAGACATAAGCTTAAACACCTCAAAGAAACCGCCATTGTTTGTTTATAATCTTAGGGAGGGTTTCAATTCGGTCTCTTCGGATGTTGAAGAAGAAAAAATGTGAGGAGTAGTAAGAGAAAAACTTGTTTGGAACTTATAGTCCGAATTTATTTATTAACCTTTTTTCTTCTTTTCTTTTTTAACCTTGGTTGGGTTACCTTTTTGACTCTCCCTTTTATTTGTTGTTACTTTTACTTTTGTTACTGCATCCAGAGAGAGTGACAATTCTACCTTTTTGTTGTATCTCCTTTGTGTCATTTCTAACAAATGGGGAAGCAATTAAGCATTGACATCGCTGATGTGCTTCCGAGTTAAGAATTTTTATTGGTTCTTTTCTTATGTTTGATTATGGTCGCTCTAAGTGAGAAAGTTTTTACAAAAAAATTTGCAAAACCATACAGAAAATGATGACTGGACACTAAGTGTTTGATGAAAAGCTTCAAACAAACATGTTTCTGTTCATCATCATGTGCTTCTTCACATATTTTTTACTTGTTTTCTTGTATCATTATCATTTCCTTTCTTATATTCTTATTAAACTTCACTGATACTGGTTTGGATGATTTTTTGCAGTTGTTATTGTTATTCATGATTTTGAGGCAAATTACTGCGGAAGATTTCAGCGGTTACATCAACAAGCTTAGACCAGTGAGACTTAGAAGAATAGAAAGAGGGCTAAAGACAGAGCACGTCACATTACCCTATCAAGGCCTGTAAGTAAGTCATAAATGAATAAATTCTGGTTAATATTCTACATTATTTATCAGAAGATTAATACTGAAAATACTTAATGTACACTAATACTTTGAGGTACTAGAAATAGGTTTTTAGTGTTGGTTTGTGTTCTTTCATGTTGAACTCTGAATTCATTTATACCATCAACACCTGATTACACCCTAGTCTGGACTAGGGATGAACTTGCCTGATGCATATTTGCTTATCCTATTGTTTTTACTCTTTCATTTGATCAAAACAAAAGTGTATTCTGAACCTTATTTGTTTTTTCACTAGCATTTGCAAGTTGTTTAACGAAAGTGTATTTGTTGCTATTGCTCCAACATATAGAATCATCGATTAGAGACTGCTGCCAATTGATTGAAAAAATATATAAATGAAGTGAATATAACATGTCCTGCTGAGCACAATGCTGGCATCATCTCCTACTACTTGTACAATTTGTTCAACATTTTGGTAGAATCTACACCGTCAAATTTCAAGAGCTGAAGTAGAATCCAACCAAACTGAATTTTCAACGCCTTCAATTGATTGTGTTGGATACTATCATACTAGGAAAAATAATACTTTCGTACGAGGTACAGATATACGATAATACAAGGATGGTGTTGTAAAGTACACAAGTAGTTATACCCATTAAATTTACTGTAGGTCGGTAGCATTTACTGAACATGGCTTCTGGTATTAAGTGGCACTGACACTGTTAGTGCTACTCTCAGTAGTTTCACTTTTTCTTCTTCCTCATTTTCCTGTGAAATTTGACCGGAGACTGATAAACAAGAAAATGGGTGCTCCGCAAAATTACAGCAGACCCTCATTTTTCAAGGTGATGATAGGAGATTTTGGAAAAAGGCTTGTAAGTTTCTCATCTATTTTCATTTTCTTTTTTACTAATTTTTTTGAAAATGTGTTTGTTTCATTTTTATTTATTTACTATTTACAGAAATATAAAAACCTAAGTATGTTTGAAAAAAAAAAAGAAGAAGAAGAAGTAAAAGAAGTGAAACCCTGTTCTGATCTCTCGTTATTTATTAGGAAAAATTATTTCTTTGAAGATGGTGAGGGTTAGACGAAGAATAATGATTAACTTAAACAGTTGTGTTAATTGTTGATTAAATACCTGAATTTGTGTATGTTTATGACTCAATTATGCAGAAGGTGCCAGTAAATTTCGTCGGGAACTTTAACGGGATGATACCATATGATTCGATACTTCGAAGTCCATCAGGATGTTGGAATGTGAAGGTTAGAGAAGAAGAAGATGGTGGTTTGTCTTTCTGGAAAGGGTGGCCTGATTTTGCTGAAGCACATTGTTTACAGGAGGGGGATTTTGTTACTATGAAGTATATTGGCAATTCACAGTTTGTTGTTACGTTGTATGGTAATAATGGATGCGAAAAGGTATTGTCTCCTACGGGCAGCAATGGCGTAAAATCGATTCCCTCAAGGAAGAGGAAAGAATGTGGAGAAACAAGTAAGGGAAAATTTACTGGTAATGGTTCCGAGTATGATCAGCATAAGTATCATGCAGGTGATATTGGAAGATATTCGCTTAGTACTGACAAAAAGAAATGTGAGTTAGTCTTGCGATATAGTATATGCATATTCGTCTCTCTATAACTGTTTATAGGCTCAGGTGATTAGCATAATCCTATCTAACAATGTTTCCTATGTGTATTGTGTAGGTGAGTTGTTTAAATGCGATTCACTAAAGAGAAAAGCAGCTATCATTGAGGGAAGGACAGGGGCTAATCAAACAGAGTTGTTCGCATAAAGGGAAACCGTGTTTTATCGTTTCTTGGACAGAGAATAAGAAATATCAAACGGCGAGATTTCTTGTATCATTTTTCTGATGCTGCAACCAACTGAATGACAATGTTGTTCATCATGGTGTTAATGTAATTTCTTATAGTTAGTAATCTATGAATTCTACTGCAATCGAGTTTTATTATATAATGATGGTTTATGTCTCCGGCAGGAGATTCCTAAAAAGGTAGTAAGAAAAAATAGGAAGTTTCTTGTATCAGATATTGTTGCTCTGAAAAGCGCTAATGGTGGACTTTGGAATGTGGAATTGAAGAGATCTGGAGGCAAGGTTTGGTTTTACAAAGGTTGGAAGGAATTCACGGAACATCACTCTTTAAAGGATGGTTATGTTTTGGGAATCATTTACAATGGGAATTCACAATTCTGTGTGCGTATTACCAATTTTATATACATAAAATTGATTAAAAAGACCAAAATCAATGATTTCCGGGTGAAATAGATTTGTAGGATTGATACTGTTTAAATATCCAAAGATATCTAAAATAGTTTTCTAATATCCAAAGTGAATATTTCACCCATTTTTTATAACTGATTTTTGTATCCCATGTACTAAAATACCCTTCGTACCGACAAACCTTTCTTTCCCTTCGGTTCGTTACCACCAACATCTGTTATTACTTGTTCATCCATGAATCATAGGAATACCATTTAAGGATAGAGAGGTTATAAGTTAAATTCTCGAATTAGTATGAGCCAATAAAGTAGCTCCAACTCCGGAAGCATCCTGGAACCGTTTTACAACTACTAATGGACCAACTAGCTCGGTGACTACTTTTTTGAGATATCTTCTTTATTGTTATATTGATCACATAAAGTTCCATCAATGGCCACCACGACCCTCTTCTCATGAATCAGGCCCCCCTTATTAACTGGTTCCATTTTACGAAGAATTACGACTATGCCTTCACCAGCTAAATGTGCTGCTCTTTGGACAGTAGTATCAATCACCTCTGAAACATTTATTTTCACGGCCAAGGTGGTCTCTACCTGTTCACAGATTAAAACTTAATACAATTTGTGTTCATTAGTGATTTGAATTATACAGTTATCAATTGAGAATTCGATACCAAAACGGACAGACAAGAGAATTTACTTTCACTTTTTGCTTAATATTGATCCAACAATTTCGAGTCCATATAAATTGTCATTGTGGGGTGTCATTTAAATCTTTCGTCCAAACCAGAATACAGATTCCCCTAAGATGACAATTATCAGAGATGACAATAACCTAATAACCAAGAATGTCTTTTCGTAATTGTTAAAGCTTGGGCTGAATTTTAGGCCAGATGTGTTGGCTTTCTATGTTGGTTGATTTGATTGTATATGAGGTGTTATATACATTAAAGAAAAATGATTAATTGACGAGTTTCGACTTGCATAGAAACTGTTTGGTAGAATGTCTCAAAGGCATATACAATAGAATTTGTGTTCATTTGTCGAAATTTTGTATTGAATTTCGTAATGTACAATTAAATATGGCCTAGCTGTTGCCGAAGAACGTAATGCCGAGTACACAAATTTTACTAATTATATAGAATTTCAACTTTTGTTTTTAGTCTCAAGAGATACAGAAATTGAGATGGAGGAAAATATAAATATGAGCAAGCTAAGGCAGATCAAGGGAAGTTTGTACTAGCTAAGATCAAACAGTTAAAGACTCAAGAATTTATTTGAAGCAACAAACAAGTCACTTGGAAGTGGAAATCGAGTCCCTTAGTAAGGCAGTACTTTTAATTATTGTAAGTACAAATGATGATGCTTTTTTTTTTTTGGTTTAATCAATTTTAGATGTTGTTCATTTTCAATGGTAAAACTTGAATTAGTCCGAGTACATCACGGGATAAATCTGGATGAAACTAGTTTCATCCTACATATTTTGGGCAGGATGAAACTGGTTTCATTATGCATATTCTGAGAAGAAAAAAACAGACTCATCCTGCACAATCTAATGAAAATACATTTTTGTAACGATGATACCACTTTCATCCTGCATATTTTGACAAAAACGATTTTTTCATCAGGATGTATCTGGTTTCATCCGGCATATTCTGACAAGATTTTCAATAGATAAAAATGTAAGATAATTTAAGTTAAATTTTTTCTTATACATTCATAGAAGAATCCAGTTTCATCAACGACATAAAGTTTTACAAACAAAAAACTTAAACTTAAACTACATAAATAACTTTTTTCTATCAATCTAATACTAAATAATATAATGAAACAACCGTCTTAGTTCTCGTTCAACTTCCAACAACTAATTTCAATGTTGAGTATTTCAATACGAGGTCTACTTGTTTTGTGCTCATTTTCTTCCATAGAATTTCTTCGTCTTCAAAGGCGTAACCGTTACTCATCATCAATTGAAGTAGAGAACATACATTCCAGAGTTAGGACTGAAAAATCAAGTCTTTTCTTGGCTTGTATTTTATAAACGAAAAAAATTACACTAATAAATGTCAACACATGATGAAACCTGAATGAAACTAGGCTCATCTAATGACAACAAACGATGAAACCAGTTTCATCCAATGTAATCACAAGATGGAACCAATTCCATTCAATGGAAACACATGATAAAACCATGAAAAAAATATCATAGAGCACACTAACATAAACTACATTGGCTTTTATAGCAAGTTTAATAAAATTCAGAATTGAGAAATGAGTTAATCACATTAAATTAAAAATTGCTAAAGAATCATGCCAATAATATCTTTTGGGTTTAACAATACTAAATTAAATAGCTTGTCATGAGAGTATGTAATAATAACACATGATGTACCAAGATTTCATCCGGTGACAACACATGATGAAACCGGTTTCACCCAGCCCAATTTTATTTTTTTAGAATATGCAAGATGAAATCGGTTTCATCCAGGTCTAATCAGAGTGTACACTCAAATGGAAAATATTCAACAAAAATGTAAACAAGGATGTGCTCAATTGCATCAGATGTAATACAAGGATCTAAACAAATTCAACAAACTAGTATATATCCAAATGCATCAAAAATAAAAACAAAGCATTACAATTTACATACACATTTCACATTTATAAACAGGTCTAAAAAAATATGTACATAGGTGCATCAATTTTTTTACTAAAATGAAACCAATCTGAAATCAAATGTACTCATATAGAAAATTATGATATGGGAACTTACCAATTTGAGTATGTTATTTATTTTTCATCTCCTGAAATTTATTTGCGCAAAAACCTAATTATTTTGGTTTATGAATTTGAAAATTTTCAATTAAATTAGGGCATTTAGATAATTTACAGTGGATGATGGTGACATTAGCACTTGTGTCGATGATAGTGTTACAGATACATGATGATGTCGATGGTAATGGTGGTGGAGATGGGTGGTGTTGTCTACGATGGTGGCGGAAGAAGATGATTTCGGCGATGGTGGTGGAGATGGTATTAGTGAAATCGTTGATGGTGGTAGAGGAAAATCATGTTGTCGATGGGGATGTTGGGGTTTTGTGGTGGTGGAGATGGTGTAGGAAGATGATGTCTATGGCGGAAAAGAAAATCAATGTTTTTGAGAAGAGAAGTTGTGAAATCTCTTTTTGTTTTTGGAGAAAGGTGAAGACTGATAAGGATATAATTGTCTGATTTAAAATGACGTGTCTCTTGTCCATTTCACCCAACACAATTGTTTACCAGTCCATCACAACCAGGTTTGATGGGTTTCTGTCCATTTAACCCATTTTCTGTTTTATATATGATTCTGAAAACCAAGGAGATCCTAATCCTAAGAAAAGGTGCCGGTTGAGCAAAAGGCTAGAAGATGATGACGTTATATGGTCGGACTCACCTCCATCTCGAACTCATGTCGAAAGTAAGACAAATGAGGAAACAACGCAGTTGTCAGTTCCTCCTGGTCTCGATACACCCATGCAACTCAACAAAAATAAGGGTACAACGTCTTTGGTTACGGATGAAACCAGGGAAACGTGTTTAGGATATAGGAATGAAATATCGCACATATCAATAAGTAAGCGAAGACTATCACACACGGCAAAGTTGAAATGACGTATTGGATGATGTCAACAAAGTCATGAGTAAAATATGATGATCTATGCGAAGTATAAGCTGTGCGAGAATGAGTGAGTGTACATGCGCGAATGTATCGCACAGTGATTCCGAAAATAGTGGATCTCTTAGCTGTCATCCACTATGAGGAATCCTATATAAAGGAAAGAGGTCATCACATAGGGAGAGATCTTTAGTGTGAGTTAGACAAGAAATTAGGAGAGAGAAAGTTTGTTTGGAGAGCAAGTAAAGTCATTGTAATCCTTTGTATCCAATTATAAACCTTGATAATTAATAAAAGAATTCATTATGATTACTTAGGTTATTGTTTAGATACATTGGAGTGTGGTTGTAGGTTTTCTTGCAACCCAGAAACAGCTTTGGGTGATAAATCCTGGTAGTAAATACATAGAATCTTGGAAAAAGTAAGATCTGGAAATTGAAGATGGTGAGACTTGGATCTACTATTTAGCAGGGAACAACAACCAGAAGGAGCAATAGAATTACTGAAAGAAGAAGAATTACAAATCTTGACCAACAAGAAGAAAAAGTAAGAGAAAATCAAGGAAACGAAAATCAAATTGAACCTCAGCGTGAACAAGAGCGGAACAATGATATTGATTATGATAGAGTGAGCGTTCATACTTCGCAAACAAGTTCAACTGAAGAGGAAGCACAAAGAACTAGGAATGCAGGAAGGATTGAGGGGAATGATGAGAATATGACAATTGCAGAACTTAGACAAAGATTGATTGCAGAACGATAAAGAGAGGGTGAAGTGCGTGTGAATTTGATACGTCAGAATGGTGACTTAAGAGAAGATAATCTTAGATTACAAGAACAGAGATCAAGAAGCGTTACACGATCAAGGTCGAGATCAAGCAGGAGTTCATCAAGACAAAGTCGATCTAATCAAGAAGCTACTAGGCGAAGACAACGCATGGAAGCCATTGAAGAAAACATGCAAGTAGATGATAATCAACAGGACCAACAAAGGAGAAGGGATGTAGCTCAAGATGTGGGAACTAATCGATATGAGCATCCGCGTGAACTTCTACGTCGCACACATAATAATTTTGAAAGAGAAGAAGAGGATCCGAGGCAAGGACAAATGATATTGCATGGAAGAGAAATGTTGAAAGAAGAGAACGAGCGCGAAAGGGAAGTTACACGTGCGAGGAATGAAAGAGACAGACAAACAAGAAGGGAAGAAATTGAAGAGAGATAATTGCAAGAAGCATTACATCAAAATAATCATGATAATCGAGTAAGGCGGCGTGAACGTCATCGCATAGATGATATAGAACAAGGACGGGATGCGTCACAAGAAAGAGAAATGTCAATACATCGACATGATCGCACAGGTGAAGAGGAATGACACGATAGAGCACAGATCGAAACGAACATTGAAAAGCGTAGGAGAAGAAGAGAAGAAGCTGAATAATATGAGATACAAGAGGCAGTACGTCAGAATAATCATGAGAATAGACTAAGGCAAGCAAGATTAACAAGACCTATGCGCGAAGATATAAATCAAAGCTTCAGTGAAGAAATTCTTAAAGAAATGGCAGAATTAAGAGAAATGATGACTGCGAAAAGAAATGGTGGAAGGAGACAACTAGAGGAAGCAGTGGAGGAAGCTGGGAAAACTTCCTTTGCAAGGCAGATTCAAAGGGCAGTGATACCGTCCAAGTGCAATTTACCAACGTTCACTAGCTTATTTGATGGAAGTGCCTGTGCAATACAACACGTGAAAGCTTACACCCGATCTCTATTGCAGTGGGAAAACAATGATGCAGTAATGTGTAAATATTTTGCTGCGAGCCTGGCAGGGGAAGCTCTGAAATAGTTTGAAGGACTATCAATAGAATCCATTGGATCGTTTCACCATTTACAAAAAATCTTTTTAGGACAATATATCAGCAATAATCTGTCAAGACCAGGGATTGAGACGACATTTGGACTTCGCAGAAGAAAAAATGAAAGTTTGCGTCATCTAACAACACGCTGGAGAACCATGTGTAGCGAAATGGGAAGACGAGTGCATGAGCGACACCTTATTCTTGTATTTATCAATGCTCTTTTCGCTACATATTTATTATATATACAAATCTTCAGGATAAAGGATACAATAACAATGTCAGAGCTGCGCGAATTTCAAGAGGAGTACATAGCACTTGAGAAAAAGCAAAGAGATATGGAGTCATACCCAGTTGCAGTACCTGATGCGAAAGGTGGAAATGCAGGTTTACTCCCAAGACTGACAAATGTTGTTGCGAGTACGTCGCAGGGAAATCAAGGAAGGAACATTGCAGAAATGGAACAAAAGCTAATAACCATGGGTAGTGCAGATCAAGCAGAATTTGACAAAGAGTATAGAGACAAAAAATTTCAAAATCATGGAGGTAGTAATAAGATTCAAAGAATGGATAATCCACCAGAAACTTCAGGAGGTCAACAACCATATTATAATAAAAGACAAGGAACTGGAAGGATAGTATGGGACAGATAAACCTGCCGAAGCTGAATACAATAGTAAATAAAGTATGGGAAGCTGTCATTCTAATTGAAGAAATCCCAAAACCACATAATGTAGGAGATGAACCACCACCAGGGAGGAGGAGCAGAGAATTTTGTATATATCATCGCTTTCATGGTCACACGACAAGTAATTGCAGAAATGTGAGGAAAATCATATTGCGAATGATTGAACAAGGAAAATTGGATCATTTCTTAGCACAACAACCAAAGAATTTACCACCACCACCACCGGGAGAAAATATATATGCAAAGGAGAAAGGAAAGAATACATTTGTAATTGAAGTAGGCGCGAAGGCGAAGAACTTATATTGTAATTCAATTGTACATTCATTCAGAAACATAGAAGACTTCCATCACAATGTCTTAAGTAGGGTGTACGCGAGAGATGCGAATGGAAGATAAATTCTCAATCTTGCGAAAGTATCACCATTGAAGGATTGGCAAAAATAGACTATCTCATTTAGTGCAAAAGAGACACCAGGAGGAGGGGAATCGCATGAATATCCATTAGTAGTGAAATTAGGAAGTAATCCGAAAGCAAAGGTAGAAGATGATGAGGAAGATGAAGCAAACACTTGGGAAATAAATAGAATACTTATATATCCCGGAAGCTCTGTCGACATTCTCTTTTATCCTACATACAAAACCATGGGTGGAAGGGACGACGAATTAATTCCTTCAACGTATAAAATTTATGGCTTCAATGGAAATGCGAACAAACCAAAAGGCGAGGTTACAATGAGGATTCTTCTTCAGAATATGCCAACATAAATTGTATTATGTGTTGTGGATGTCGAATCACCCTATAACGCTCTGACTGGAAGACCATGGATGCATAGTATCTTGGGTGTGGCTTCGACATTTCACCAGTGCATAAAATTTCCTTTACCCCAGGGTGTTGGTATTATAAGAGGAGATACAATTGAAAGTACAAATTGTCAAGAAATTGACATTGATAAGTGCGAAGAAAGAGAGAGTAAATGAAGGAATTGGAAAAATCATGCTGCAGATAGTCAAAAAGCTGAGAGGTTAATGGTGGATGCAGTATATCAAGTTGGACAAACAGATAAGCAGAATACTGAAGTAGGGTTTTCTGCGAATAGCGATATTAAGCGAACCAGAAATATCACTTCTACAGAAGGAGGTAGAATGCAGAGGCAGAAGTTGTGTTCTCAAGACAAAAATGAAGGTTGCGATGGTGATCGCACAGAGGAGATTGAAAGGGTTATGCGAAATAATATTCTGCAAAGCATCTGCAAGCTTAAGGAGATACAAAAACTGAAGGGGATAAGTGAGTAATATGTGGAATGCACATGTCTTTCTTTGTGAGAAACAAGTTGATAAGAAATCTATATACTAGAGTTGTATAAACTCAGAAATTGAAAATGGAATGACAAATTCTAATTTCTTGAAGTGATACCGTGTCAAGAAAAGAAAAATTAAAATCTTTATAATAAGACCTTAATAAATGGCACCAGAAATGATAATTTTTATCAAGATAGACTAGGAATCCGAATGTGGCGTGCAACCTAGTTCGCATACATGCAAGAGGCAAAAAGTAAGACCTATCGCACGTCATAGTCGGAGAAACCTAGAAAGCATGACTCAAGGGAAAGCTATACCAACCCTGGAACTTGAGTCATGGAGATTTGGGGTGAGAATAAACGAAAGTGCCCATCCGGGAGAGGTACCTTAAATTTTTAGTCTAAGATAATGATCTTAGATTAAGAGACTAAGGTGAGAAAGTCTCTCCTAAGGAGCAGAAACTCGATCAGGGCGGCGAGGTACACGGTTGAGTCAAGAGTGCCCGGGGCGTACCTTGCCACTGTTGATAAGTCCTGACTATGATGCACTCGGTCCGAAGATACCCCACTTAGGGTGCGGTCTCGCAACCATAAAACTTATCGGTAATGGGATGTGAGACTGCGAAATCAACTGGTTGTTGGATTACCGGATGGGAAGAGCCATAACCTTAACCTGGTAGAGGTAAGCTTCCTTGAAGGGGCAACCAGGGGGAAGATAAGGACGTCACCCTCCATTAGGGAGCTGAATTCTGTCAAAAGATGTAAATGTCATGAGGATTTTTACTCAAGGGAGTATTAAGACTTGTCATATTTATGTGATAAAAACCTAAAGAGGTAATAATACAAGAAAAAAAAAAGATAAGACGAGATCAATGGGTCGATACACTACAGTGTAAATACCTCCTGCAATCTCGTCGCACAGAATTAAGGCAAGATAAGACCTTTACATAAGAAGGA
The DNA here is from genome assembly GCF_003573695.1 of Papaver somniferum. NCBI lineage: Eukaryota > Viridiplantae > Streptophyta > Magnoliopsida > Ranunculales > Papaveraceae > Papaver > Papaver somniferum. The sequence continues at coordinate 26,056,085 of NC_039366.1, forward strand.
AAGATAAGACCTTGTGAGAAACATAAAATTTTAAACTAATTTTGTTTTGCAGGAATACAAAGAGCAAAAAGAGTACTGCGAACGCATTCACACCAAATGCATGAAGAACTATAAAATAACATTAATCATACTAAGTCTATCAAGATGTGTCAATTAACAGAGGCAAGAATGAGAATGCAAAGGGAATGTTATTTGCCCCATTTGATAGACTCATATACATGCGAGAGAATGATATTTTGGACGCGAATGCGAACAAAGGGAATTTATATTAAAGGAGTGAAAACTAATGCTCAAAAAGTGCATGTTTTTAAGATTACATGAAAATATTCAGAAGGCAAAATGACTAATCTTCATTTATTCGTCTCGCTCAGCCTCAGAACCGTTTATTTCTTCTTCAGATTCTTCATCTTCTCCCTCATTGTCCGAAATATCGGAAATATGTTCATTGTCAGGGATTTCTGGAAATTTATACTTTGTAAGAGGAATGTTATTCTCAACGCAGACTTTCTTAACAACAACTTCGCAAGCACGATTAGCATCATTACTATTATTTGAAACCATGATGGTGAAATTCTTCTTCAATTACCGATACTTGGAGTTGCGAGCAGATAAATATTTTTCTTCAGAAGCTAAGCGAGTTTCTAATTCTTCAATCTTCTGAAGATAATTCTTCTCATTATCTACGAAATATGAATAAGCAGGTTAGGATATAAAAAATAAAATAAATAAAATATACAAAATGTTATTCTCAAAGAAAAGACAAGTATTGAATGAGCAACATTTGACCTTCATAATGGGAAACAATATCTTTAACTAGTGCGGAATGTTCAGCTTGAAGACTCACGTTTATAGCTAAATCCTTTCTAGCATCATTCAGAACCCTAGCAGCCCAACTAAATTCAGCTTCGCTTTCTATGAGAAGCTGAGAGCGAATTAAATTTCTTTCTTCGACAAGTATGTTGTTTTTGCTCAAAGCTAAATCACATTCTTTTTAAACCTCAATAATGGGTTCTTGGAATTTTTCTAGTGCTTTCGCACCCTTAAGAGCAATCTCATCTTTCTCATTAATAAGCTTATTCTTCTTCGTTTCTAAAACTTGAATTTTTTCTTGGCTCTCACGAAGACGATGTTTAAAGTTATTAAATGAAGTCAATAAAGATCTATGGCTTTTTCTAAGAGCATCATATTTCAGTCTTAACTCTTCCGAACTCAGATTTTCAAATCCTTGGTTGGGATAGTTATTTAAAGAAGAATTAAGGTTTCTAAAAGGGTTTCATCATCAGGGAGATTGGCAGCCTCATCCGAAAGGTTATACAGGTCTGTGAAGATAACAAAATAAGAAATGTGAATTATCGCATAAAAACAGAAGAACAAGGAAAGTAAAGGTTACATACCAATGAGTTCATCATTTCTTTCTCGGGCTCTCCGAATCAACCTAGAATTGGTCGAATTCTCAGTTTTAAGCTCAACATTTTCTTTCTCAAGCTTAATAAGTCTCCTTTAATAGTCTGAGGAGATTACATAAGATAAATGGGCTCCCTTCAAGAACGAAAGGAAGTATTACGATTAGGAATAAAAGAAAGACTAAAGAAAAGAAAAAAGGTAAAGGTGCGAGTATTACCAAAGAGCCGATTGTGAATTGGAGGTTTGGATTTATCGCAGAGACAGCTCCACGAAGGGATAGATCATCTAAAGTAGGAGCATCACATATTTTAGGGACCATTCCAAAGGCACGATTCAATTCTTCATTGTCAACAGCAGTCAAAAGATCTCCAGCAAAAAGATTGGATAACTCTTTCAAAGAAGAGAGAGCTGCTAAATCCTCAGGAGCAAGAATGTCGTCCTCACTAGATTCCGAACTTGAAGAAGAATCGTATATTTTACACTTCCTGGAGAGATCATCCATTGAAGATGTCGTTTTTGATGAAGACTTAGACGTAGGATTTTTAGGAATATTCTTACCCTTACCTGAAGTCTTATCACACAAAGGTTTCACCTACGCGAATAATCAAGATAAGAAACAGAGGCAACAATATTGTTAAAGTTAAAAAAAAATGTTTCTTACTTTATTATTCTGCGAAGCTGATGCATTGTGTGAAGTTTTGGCCCTCTTAGCAGCCTGCAAAAGGAATAGGAAAATAAGAAATTGGAAGGAAATTATGCGAGATTGAGAACATTTATGCGAAGTCCCCATACCACTTTCTTTGTCTCAGCTTCGGAAAGTACAAATTTCCAAGGTTGGTAAGAAGAAAACTTTTCGGGAAGAGGAATATTAGAGCCATCTTCAGCTTTACCAGAAATATAAGGACCCTCTATAATGACAGGGCAATTAAGCTAGCTTGAGTCATTAGATCTGCGAGCAGAACTGTTAGATTTGTCATTCCAATCAACATCTCGCATGATCTTATTATCTTCAGCGATACCATCTTTTCTTCTTAAGCGAACGGCCCATTTAGTTGAATTACTTTTCATAATTGCAACATAGTAATTTTTGAAGAAGTTATCAAGAGTATATTCGGTAGAGTCGATGACATTATCACGATGCGATTCGTTTCACACCTTATAAGAATAAGAGGTCTCTAAACCAGCTGCGCGACGGTTATATTCCAATGCTATTCTGATCGCATCACCACTTAGTTGGAATATTCCCTGTGCGAATCGATCATCAGCAAGAATTTCATAGAATAGGGGAATTTCTGGGTTGAACAAGGGAATTGGAAGAATAGAAAGTTGTCCCAATGAAACAATAACTCTTTGATTGTTCCATTGTTCGGAGTTGATCAAATCAAGATTGAGTTTGGATGAATAGTTAGATGATGAAGGAAGAGAAAGTGAGTAACCTATTGAATGGAGTTTGTTCTTTAACCTGTTGAGTTCTGTCTCCATCTTCTTACCAGCAGGAGCCATTTTTAGAATGGGAATGAAGATGAGTAAAAGAAGTAAGTTATTTGGTGAAATAAGTTCTAGTTTTGACAAAATCAAGATCAGTGAAGGCAGTAGCAGAGAAGATGAAACAAGAAAGTAGGAAGTAAAAAGAAGAAAGAAGAAGACGAAAGAAGACATATAAGGGAAAGTTAATCCCATTTTTCAAGATTTCATTTCATTAATGCGAGGAATGAACGGATAAAAACAGGCGGTTAAAAGACGTGTCAGATAACAAGTGGTTAAAAACACACGTCTAATTAAGGAAAACTGGAATTCCGGAGGAATGTCGGCAAGATAGAATACGAAAACATATATACATGCGATATTATAGGATGTAAATTTATCATGTCGCTCACTTCACAATGTAAGCGAAATGAGAAGAGGCAAAATGTAGAAATGAAATATCGCACATATCAATAAGTAAGCGAAGACTATCGCACACGACAAAGTTGAAATGACGTATTGGATGATGTCAGCAAAATCACAAGTAAAATATGATGATTTATGCGAAGTATAAGCTATGCGAGAATGAGTGAGTGTACATGAGCGAATGTATCGCACAATGATTCCGAAAATAGTGGATCTCTTAGGTGTCATCCACTATGAGGAATCCTATATAAAGGAAAGAGGTCATCACATAGGGAGAGATCTTTAGTGTGAGTTAGACAAGAAATTAAGAGAGAGAAAGTTTGTTTTGAGAGCAAGTAAAGTCATTGTAATCCTTTGTATCCAATTATAAACCTTGATAATTAATAAAAGAATTCATTATGATTACTTAGGTTATTGTTTAGATACATTGGAGTGTGGTTGTAGGTTTTCTTGCAACTACCTAGGAAATGAAAGAACTCACCGTCTACCAGTCGTTACAGAAGAAGAGAGTAAAGACAAGTCCAATTCACCCGAGGCCTCAAAACGTTTCCATAAATTATCAAGGAGAACCGCCAATGAAGAAGTGGCTCAAGTAACCAAGTTATTTAGCGTCAGACTCGATCTCCTTTCTTTGCAGTTTGTATTCGAGATGCCTATCTAACTGGTGGATATCTGACGAGAGATCTTGACCTAAAAACTTCACTCTTTAATATAATCATTTTTCTTTTTTTGTCTGGAAAAGGAATTTTATATGCTAAGCTAACAAGTATGCATAAGTTTCATACAAACATCAGGTGAATGATCCCAAGTTTTGGGATATCTACAATGCGCAACATAGATAGAGTCCCAGGTTTGTTATAGTATTGAGAACAAGTTTACGATACAAGATGGGGTTCTAAAATTCCCATTTTACACTAGTAAGATCTGCAGTGCTGATGGCCTTGATAGTTGCTGCATTAGGTCCACAAGAAATGACATTATCTAGATATAACTCTACTGCCATCTGCTAAAATCCCTAATTAGTAACACAAGTTGCAGTTCTATCTTGTTGCGCTTCGACTTTGGCTTGAGATTTATGTACCAATGAGTATTCTGGACTGCAAAAACAAGATTTTACTTTTTTGCATTTTAGAACTTTCTTTCCTGAATACATTGTGCACCTACTCTTTTGAATATCCCAGAGTTGTAGCAGCCTTTTAAATATTGTTTATTCTCTGCTTCCTTTGTTTTTGTTTTGATAGGGTTGAATGAAACCATGAGAATATCCAACCTCGAATGATAACAAACTGTCGTGTCGTGGTCTATCTGTAAATCAGTAGCAAACTCAATAGCTCGAGCCTAGGTCACTTGACCAACTAATAGGGTTTGATTCTCGAACTCTGCAAGACACATAGGACATAGTTTGGTCTCTGTTTAGATTTGTTTTGCAAAGTTTCCTCTTACCGGAAGAACATACACAAAGATTCCCCATTTTGTGTTGGTCTCTACCGGACTTTTTGTTCACACCTTAATCTATTAATTGCATGAGGAAGTATATTCCAGTAATCATTAGATTTGCTGATGAGGTCTGCCACAGTTCTTTATTGATATTGAGTTACAACTTACAACATATTCTGAGGTTCGGATCTATCTGAAATTCAAATATCTTTCCATATGTCAGCTTTCTTTTCATTTGTTTTTCTCGCTATACTGTTGCTTCACTATCCGAAGCCCTATTGTTCAAACACAAACTAGCTTAACCACATACCATCGCATACTTTTTGCATGATTCGTTCAACTAATTTGCCATGTGTTTTGTGGTGTACCCTATAAATGAAATTTTTACCTTCTTGTGCAGCATGTTCCTTGCAGCTTCGCCAAGAAACATCTATGGAAGAAGGCAAAAACTATCATGGATCGAAATTCAGAGGATAAAGTGTGGACCCTTGGCTACTTTATCAGAGGTAATGTAACACATATATCCTCTGGTTGGACTTCTCTTAGACGAGATTTGGGTCTGACAGAAGGTGATATTTGTGTTTTTGAGCTGCTTAAAGAAAAAGATACAGAAATGAGAGTTTCTGTTTTAAGGGAGATAGACAATCTGCTCACCAGGATATGATCGGGGTTCAAAAGTGCATCTGACTGCATATGAGTGCATTTGATCAAAAACTATCTAAACTCTTAGTGATGGCTGTAACTTCTGACTATATTCATAGCTTTCTTATATTTTTACTGCCTTAAGGTGAATCTACTTCGATTTTTTGCTCTAGTTCTCTATAGTCTTCATCTCAATCACCTCGTGTCTGGACTAATTCCTAAATCTGGTAACCTGTTTGATTTAGTCCTATCCTTGATTTAATTCATTTTCTCCTATCCCTTGCAGTGTGTTTTTGTATTCAGTCCTGAATTTAGTTCTCCTGAATATTTTATGTGATTTGTCTGTTCTCTCTTTGTGGCTTTGTGCTAATTTCTCTGTTTCTCTAGGCCCATCACACTGGTTTCTATTTGGGCCCTGGTCACGGTTTAGGTCTTTCTTCCGTTGGACATTCCAAATATGAAAAGTGAAAACTACTATCACACCCATTTTTCAGATTTTGGACACTGTGAAACCCACAGGCGGAATTCTTCAGGCGCGCACCCATTTTCAGGGGTTAAATTTTTCTCACACCCATATTTTTGAAAACTATTTCTTCCCTTCTTTTTCTCTTTTTTTTTTTCTTTTTTCCCGTGGCTTCCTCTCCTTCGTCTTCTCTTTTAATCAAGGAAAGGTTTTTGTTGATCAAATATGGAGTCAGTTTCATGGATTATTTAGTGAAATCAGAGAAGATTAAGAAGAAATTTAACCTAGCCGATATTTGTACTCTATTTATGACAAGCTAGGTCTAAATTTATCGGACAAGATTCAACTCGATTGAGAGAGTAATCTGATGCGTGAAGGAGAAGATGGAAGAGGTTAAGAGGATTATTGTGAGGCTAGAGAGATCCAGGAAGTTGGGTTATGGTTTAATTCGAGAAATCAGTGGTTGGATTTGGAATTTTCCGAGAAGAACACGAAGATGATTATCAGTTGCTGATGATGAGTGAATAACGAAACCGGTGCTGCTACTGAATTTGAGATGGAAGAAAGAGGATTTGATGTTGCAGAAAGAGTGGGTTTCTCTACGAGTTCAAATTGTAGCTTGTGAAGATCATTGGAGATGTTACAAAGATGCCTTAGTTCTGGTTCGACGTTATATGAGAAGATTCGAGAGATTGATAGAGGTTTTGGAGAATCTGAAATTGAACAAGGAATGGGGTTTTTGTTGCAGGTAATTGAGAAATGAATGGATGGGTTTTCTTTGATTTTAAATTGTAGATTTGGTAGTGTTTGTGCTGAGATGCTGTTGGAGTTAGGGGAAGAATGAACTGATTGTGGTGCTCAAATGGATTCTGCTAGTTATGGATGCAGTGAGAGATTGTTGGTCTGCATGTTTTCTTAACTATTAGTTTTTCCAACACACCGTAGAATCCGTATTCGATTGCACTGCACAACAGCTCAACACCATATGTATCAGAGAATGGACTTGGGTGTTCAGGCTTAGTCACATAGTAAAGATACTTAACGGTTTCTTTTTATCCAGTTGAAATATATATAATAGCTGTTTGAAATGGTATTAGGTCCATCATCGCCCATCTGGATAAGTTTTGGATTCTTTCTTACTATTGCCTCGGCAGTTTTTACATTTCCATATAAGGCAGCTCCATGAAGTTCTGTACAATTTGCGTTATCCTTCATTTCCTGGGCTTCAGGGGTCATGAGTTTCACAAGCTCTTGTGCAAAGCTCCACCGTTCATTATCTATCGCTATATGCAACGCGGTTTCATCATCAAACGGAAGCAGCAGAAGACCCTTTTTTTTTACAGTGTAGCACTTGTTTATTGAATTTGGTGTTAAATTTTGCACATAATGTAAATGGTTGCCACGCACTTTTAAGGATGAATGCTTACAAACCATTAAAAGAGTAGAGATGAGTGGTTTGATGAAGGAAATAATATCCACGTTATGCAGATACCTTTTTCTTAGTATTGAAACCAACAAAAAAACAAGGTTGCATAACTTGTTATGCACCTATAATAATATCTACATAACATGTTATGCAGTCATGAAGTTATGCATCCGAAAATATGATTGCATAATGCATCGAGAAAATTGTTGCATAATATTTTATGCATCGAGAAAATGGATGCATAACCTGATATGCATCATTTAAATATGGATGCATAACGCATTATGCATCAATTTTTTCTGTATGAACTAAAATCAACCAAAACAATGGCTACACAACTTGTCATAGATGCATAACTTTGTTATGCAGATACATAACTTGTTATGCAGTCGAAAAAATGGTTGCAAAATTCTTTATGCATCTGCATAACGTGTTATGCATCTTTTTTGGAGGCTGCATAATGAATATGCAGTCAGTTTTCGAAAATTTTCCCTAAAACGATGATCACCTCCGATTTTTTCGTGAAAAACAAAAATTTGATATTGTTGTTTGTACTCGTTGTGTAGCTCTCTTTAAAATATTTCCAACGATATAAAATTTGTAAAATTTCAAGGCGCGGATTTTTATATATGTTATATCCAAGTTGCGTTGCCAATTATACCCCTGAAAAATTAGGATGCATAACGAGTTATCCCTGAAAAAACAGTATGCATAACACGTCATGCGGATGCATAAACCGTCATGCAGACAGGATTGAATAATTTCAGATAATTATGAGTGTCACAGAAATATTTATGGGTGCCACGGTATCCAAAATTAATTGTGGGCCTGACAATGAGAATATTTTTTTTTGGGTCTCCCCCTAATTTCCCCATATGAAAATATTAGTTTTGAATGTCCAGGTCATTGGACCCTGTTACTCGTGATCCCTTAAATTACTTGCGACAATACCACAAACTAGATATTGTAATCTTGTACGACATTTAGTAGCCCAAATTCACAAGAGGTTCTCACATATATATATATATGCCAACCAACAGAAAATTTGCCTCTACTAAAATGTCACTCTGTACATTAGTACCAATGAGAACCTAACACCAGAAGAAAAAAAATCCAGGAACTCCTCTCTTCTATATAAAAACAGAAAGGAGAATTTCGAACCACTTCTCCAAAAATATTATAATACTTTACAAGGTTGGAAATCAAAGTTGCTATGTTAGGGAGGCAGAATAATTTTAATTCAATCCATTCTTCAAGCTTTTCCAACATATCAGATGCAAATGCTAGCTTTCCCTAAGAAACCTTAGATAAATTAGATAAAATCCAGAGAGATTTTTTGTGGAAGAAAGATGAGCCAAAAGGTAAAGGTGGTTATATAAAGGCGTGGAAAGGCATGTGCAAGCCAAAAACACAAGGGGGATCGGGAATAAAAAATCCTCATTATTTCAATATAGCCATTTTAACAAAACTAGCTAGCATATTAATGATGGAAAAAGATCAGTTATGGGTTAAACTCCTTGAAGCGAAATACTTCTATAATTCCAATCCTTTCGATCCTACAAGAAACTATGAGCTATCATGTATTTGGAAAAGCATTCAGAAAGGTCTAAATATTATTAAAGGCAATTATATTTGGCAACTGAAAAATGGAGCTAATACGAAGACATGGGAGGACAACTGGATTCCCAACATGGACATAATAAATAAACCAAGAGGCAGAGATGATAATTTTCCGCAAAAAAGTTCAAGAGCTATTAAATAATGAAGGATATTGGGTCACGGAAAAGTTAGATGATTTTTTCTCTTAAGAAATAAAAGAAAAAATTCTAGCTATTACCCCAAATAAAGAAGATGGAGACATGATAAGATGGGCTCACCATCAACCAGGAGATTTCTCGGCAAAAAATATTTATAACTTTCTCATTAATCGCAATTCTGATAATGAGAATAATATAGATTTCCCTTGGAAAAAACTATGGAAGATGCAGACTCTACCTCAGATCAGACTGTTTATTTAAAAATTAATTTAGAAAGCTTTACCGACCTTGAATAAACTAGCGGCTCATAACCCAGAGGTTTCCCCAGAGTGTCAATTGTGCAATAACCAAGCTATGAAAACGGAAAATCATCTATTTATAACTTGCCTTTTTGCTAGAGCAGTTTGGTTTGGTTGCTCCTTAGACACAGTCAATTCGCGGATTAACACAGATACAATTAGCAAGTGGGTTAAATTATTGATAGCTGATCAAAATTTCTCGCAATTTAGGGAACAAATTGCAATCATTCTTTGGTTCATATGGAAATATAAATGCGAGGTAGTTTTCGAAAAAACCGTTCCAGATCCCTCCTCATTAATTCAGCAAATAAAAATGTTCATCTAGTCTTCAATTATCAAGGACGAGACCAAATCTCAAGGCATCCAAAAAACGAAGATTCTCAAACACGAGTGGAACAACATCAGGTCGGATTGGATAATATTCATTGATGCGTCCTATAAAAAAGAAAATCTATCCATGGGATATGCCTTCATTCTGTACACGGTAGACCAAGAAGTTTTCCTACATATTTCAACTGGCTCTGATTGGGCTTCCTCGGAGTTACATGCAGAAGCAAAAGCTCTTTTATGTGTTTAAATTGGCTAGAAAATAATACTCTTTCTAGCGTCTGTATAGTCACAGACTGTAAACCCCCATACTGGATTCTATCACCAAAAAAATTAAAGATGCTTCATGGGTTGCAGAGAATACTATTAAAGAAGCAATTTCTTTGTTGGATAAACTTCCTCAAGCTCAGGTAAAATTTATAAACAGAGATTACAATGCTGCAGCAGACTCAATTGCAAAAGAAGCAAGGATCAAAAGACTTCATCATATGCCAACACACTTGTGTCAACGAGTGCGAACAAAGAATATTACTTCTAATATTTTCGATGAAAATGAAATTGTAAATCTTCTGTATTACATTGCTTGATTTAATATATTAACCTTTTGCATCAAAAAAAAAAAAACCAGAAAAAAGCATACAACTACAGATTAAAACAAACATGAAATCATGCTGTGACGGGGTCGCCCTCGTAAGGGCTTCTATAAGGGTGCATCTCATAACCGTTGGATTTCACATCCTAGATGTACTCGCATCACGAGATAAATCTAAATATTAAAAGTATTGTTGTTTCTTTATTTTCTGCTTTACATCCCTTTATTCAGCATTATTTTTACCTTGGTCCCTCTAGTAACACCATCTTTCCGATAATTATGATTGCCTGATTGGTAATCAGGATTAAAGGTGATGCATTCTTATTTTTCGTATGAACGCAATCAGTATTGCATCAATTCCTTGACATATAACAAACAAACCTCTGGACGATAATTAGAATGAGGTGTACGTACAAACGAAGGCATCCAAAATCTAGAACTACATATGCCCACTAAGTACTAATTAACAAAACGTACTAAGAAATAGGATGGGATTATATTTCACTTGTGAAGGAAAGTCTGCTGGTACTCATTCAAAACATTAAGGAATATAAAATATAAGTCCAAATGTATCCCTACTTCGGACCAATCTGCTTGAGCAACTTAGAAGCATGATTCAATATTCAAGTCGCCGAGGTAAAGACACTGTGGCAAAGATACAACAATGCAAATGAATTTGAATTTAGCTTAAAGGAAAACTCTACGGAGCGAAAAGTCATGCGACGCTGACTAAGTCAAACGGAAAAATTCTCCATCCCTTTTACTTCAATCCAGTTTTTGCTTTGAAAATCTTTCATTCTTATCATGTTCTGCTGTTAATTTAGCTTCTTTTACATATTTTTTTGATTAGTTTTTGTTTTCAATTCGAAAATTTTGGGTATGACCTAACTTTTTAGGTTTTTTATAAATTTGATTTCTCAAACTCAATTTCTTTTTTGATGATTTTACTCTGCTTTTAATCCTGTAAATCGGTTTTATTTCCTGATTATTTGTCTAATCTGTTTGTTGTGAAAGGTTTCTCTTTTTTGTTTCTATTTTAGGTCATGGGATTACGAAGGAGCTGAAGTAGGGTTTTTATCCATCATCATGAGAACTTTGGGGAACATGGGTTCTAAGAGGAACAGTTTTTTTTCAAGATAAGGTTGCCATCTAAGAGGGTATGAATCAATATTTTCAGTTAATTACTCGTATCAGAGATGCATCGTGAAGTGAAGAACAAACTGGGTACCATTTATTTGATGGAGAATTTATTTTTTCAATATTGGAGATCCTACTGTATCAGTAGGGATTAGGATATGATACTGTTTCTGTCTATTGGTTTAAAGAATTTTTTGGGGTAATACAAGTTATGAGTGGTGTTTTAGGTTATCTCAGTATGAAGATGCTTAAATCTCTTTAAGTCATCATGAGTTATCTGCTGGTTAGAGTTGGTATTCTAAGCTTAGCTCTGTGCAGTGCTTCTTTTGATGCATCAAAAACAATGTTAATTTATTTTAATTCAATTTTAGAATTACTTTTTTTTTTTACTTAGTGGAGTGAGATTATCATTGTTATATGCAATCTTTTCTGTTGAAGTCGGCTAATTCAGAAATATCATTACATTTGGCATTGAAGATAATCACTGTTTTTTCTTTAATGATTCTCTAAGAAATTGCTTGAATAAGTCTTTAAGGGGGTGTTGTTTTTGGCTAATTTTCTACTGCTTCTCAGAATTAGTGTAGGAATGGTTGGTTTTTTCAAGCATGCTGGTTATTAAATTTCAGTTCTTTTGCAGCTTTAGTAATAAGAAGCAACCTCAGAAATTTTACTACAGTTGGCATCATTTACTCTAGTTCTTTGTATTGTTCAGTTGATTCTCTATGTGATAGGATTAGAATAATGGTCTGTTAAAGAACCTGTCATTAATTGTCTTTTCTCAATCTATTCCTGCCATTAATTGTCAATTCTCAAAATTAGTGTTGCCAAATTTGAGTCAGGATGCATGCTACTCATTTACTCTGCTAGGTTTGGTTATTCTTGTGAGAAGGTTGGTTGTAAGTTCTGATTTTTAATTCAAGATGATTAGTCTTATCACTCCTAATTCAATGTACTGTCTATTCTGCTCTAAGTTCTCATCTTTTGGTCTTCAATTAGACTCTATAAATTTGCAGCTCTGTATGCTTCAGTTGTTCATCCAACAATTAGTAGCTTTTAGCTGTTTCTTTCTTGTTTCTCCTCAAATAGTTTGGTTTCATAGAAAGTGTGTAAGTCAGTTTAGAAAAATGGGTCAGTTCAGTAAGCTTATGCCAGCTGATCAAGTAAGAATTCTTGACTTGGGTGAAGACGTAGAGGAGTTTCCCTTCAGGTTTGCTGCTCTCCTTTGTGATGACAACAAAAACTACCATAAGACTTCAGTCAAGCATCAACTCAACATGGCATGGGCTATCAACTCCCCTGATTTTAAGTTAGCAAAACCTTTTATTCAAGGAAATGGAATTCAGAACTTATTTGTAGTAATGTTCAAGAAGAAGCGGGATAAGGAAATTGCTTATGCTGCAAGACCTACTCTGATTTTTGGTCATCTTTTTGCAGTTCAGCAGCTTGGTCAGTTAGAATCCATTTTTGATCTGGTATGGGAAATTACTCTGATGCCAATGCAGATCAATATTCACTCAGACCTAGTCAATAAAGGTCTAGTTAGGGAAGTTCTGGACCAGCTTGGTAATTTTGTAACTGTTGACTCTCCTACAGGCAGTTTATATGATGCAAAACTTATGGTTCCTTTAAAAACTCCTCTTACTAGGAAGGTTGTTTTTAACACTAGTAAAAGAACTTATATAATGTATGTCTTTTTACCTTAAACTTATGGTTCCTTTAAAATTACCTTTCAAATGAGGATTCTTGTCAGGTCACTTCCTGCACCAACAAGAAATGCTTCTCATGTTGCTGTTACTAGGAGGCAATCAACCTCGGAAGTTGGTGAGAGTTCAAATGCTGGAAACTGTAAAGTTGATACCACTTCGAATCTTCATGGAGCTGCTGTTGACCACTCAAAGCATTCAGCTTTCTCAGTCAGTCTTCAGCCATCTGCAACCATTAAGAGTACTGGTTCATCCTTCTTTGCTCTTGTTGTTTCCTCCTCGGCAACTAGGTTTGCTCCTCTCACTATTAGGGAACCATCTAGTAATGGAGCTCAGAATGCAAATGAGAATCATGGCATGAACTTTTCTGGATTCTCACAATCTTATGAAAGCATAGTTTTTGGAACGGATGGACTTTTGCATGATAGGAAAGGTAAAAGATCTCGAACTTCCTTCGAATCTTTTGCTCAGGGTAATTACTCAGCCTCATCGTCTTTTACAATGATTCCCACACCTCATTGGCCTCGTATCTCTTCATTACCACCTTTTAACCCTCCTGCTGATTTGTCTTTTTCCTCTGGGAGCTCTAATACTTCTGCTAGTAATGCTAATGTCGAGGCAAATGTGATTTGGTCCACTACAACCTCAGATTTTGCTCAAAATATCTTCTCAGAAAATGGTTTTATCTATAGTGCTGCTTCAGAAACGAATTGTAACTCTAAATTGATGAGGCCTCCTAACTCGGAGATGGACTTCTCGTCTTATGTGGAAAATAAGGATGAGCCTTTAGAAGATGTGTTGCTTGAACCTATGCCCCTGACAATGCTTCCTACAGAGCCTGAGATTACGGATGAAGAATTCGAGAAGGAGGTTGATCTCATGATGATGGATGCTGACCCTACGGATGCAGTCCCTTCGGATGCTCATGACCAAGTAAGTCCCTAATTTTTTATTCGAAAAGCTTATCTTTAGCATCATTTTGATTTTGATTTGTGCTTTGGTTTGTGCTGGTTATTGTTTGTCTTTACTATTCATTTGTTTGAATCCTTTTGCTTTTTCCTCCATGAAGTTTATATGTTGGAATATGCATAGTTGCTGCTCTGATAAAAAATGGCTTCACCTTTTGAACCTTTTTAGAAAGCATCGACCTACTGCTATCTGTATAACTGAAACTATGGTTGATAGTGAGACTGTTAATAAGTACACGCATTTTTTACCTTTTGATTCTTGGCACATTGTTCCTGCTATGGGTAAATCTGGTGGTATGGCTTTGGGGTTTTTTAAAAATTCAAGTTTAGAGGTTTTAGGCAGTACTTTTAATATGATTCATGTAGTATGCGATATCACTCCAACCATTAAGAATTGTTTGGTCACTTTCATCTATGGAGCTTTAAATACTTTAGGTATCAGAAATCAGTGAAACTACTTGAAACATTTCAATGAGTCGGACAATAGGCCTTGGCTTTTATTAGGTGACTTCAAATTTATACTGAATGTCTCAGAAAAACAGGGAGGAACTCCTGAAAATTCGTTAGCGTCTGATTTTATTAAGAACTCTCTTTCAATGTTAAATATGCATGATGTTTTCTCTTTTGGAAATCCGTTTACTTGGTGCAACAGAAGATTCAAAAATCCTTCTGAGCTTATATTTGAAAAACTGGATATGGGATTTATTAATGATAATTGGGTTTCGCTGCTACCTCAAACTAGGATTACGAATCTAGGTAGAGTTTTCTCAGATCATTGCCCCATCTTGCTGCAATGTTTTCATAGTACTGATAAACTTGTTATTCCTTTTAAGTACTTTAAATGATGGCAAGCTAGCCCTGAATTTAAAGATGTTCTTGTTAATTCTTGGAAAAAGGTAAATAAAGGCTCTGCAAGTTTTATTGTAGCTGGGAAACTCAGAAATCTAAAGCATGATCTTAGTCTTTGGAATTTGAACTCTTTTGGACACATCGAAACAATAATTAGTAGGTTGAATTCAGAAATTGAAAAACTGCAGAATATGGCTTATACTCCCCCTATAGGAAATTTTATTACTCTAAGCAGTTGTACTTTTGGTATGAAATAGAGAACTCCTTCTATAAACAAAAGTCGAGGATTGACTACTTCACACAGTATGATAAGAATACCAATTTTTTTCATAATACTGTTAAGTTAAGAAACATGTACAACACCATACATATGCTTAAAGATAATCAAGGTAATTGGCTGGTAAATAGAGATCAAGTCCTTCACCTCCTTGCTGATCATTTAAATTTTTTTTTTTTGCTTCTTCTATGCCGAGCAACTCTGATATTGATGATGTGCTTATGGATATCAAGCCTATCATTTCTGATGAGCTCAATTCTGAGCTTGTTGCTATACCTTCTAAGAATGAGATATTTACAACTGTTAAAAATATGGCGCCTTGGAAATCCCTCGGACCTGATGGTTTTACGGGTGGGTTCTTCAGGGATAATTGGGATCACATTTCAACTGAAGTTATTAATCACGTACAAGGATTTTTTTCGCAGCAAATTTCTTCTTAAGCAGCTCAATCATTCTTTTATCTCTCTAATTCCTAAGGTAAGTAACCCCTCTACTCTGAATGATTTTCGCCTTATCAGCCTCACTAATACTGTTTACAAAATAATTTCAAAAATTTTAACTAATCGTTTAAAACCTGTTTTAGATTCTTTAATATCTCCTTATCAGTCTGCATTTATAGCTAATAGGCAAATACATGATAACATCATCATTAGTCATGAAATTATGCATTCCTTTAAAACTAGAAAGAGGAAAAATAACAAAGATGGTTTCATGGCTATTAAGTTAGATTTATCTAAAGCCTTTGATAGGCTGGAATGGCCATTCATAATTGTTGTGTTTAAAAAACTGGGTTTTTCGGATGACTGGTGCCAGCTTATTCACCAATGCATTAGCACCGTCTCTTATTCTATTCTTGTGAATGGATCTCCAGGGGAAATGTTCTTTTATTCTAGAGGTATTAGGTAGGGAGAATACTTATCTCCCTATATATTTATCATTTGCATGGAAACTCTTTCTCGACTTTTGATTAAAGGCGAAAATGAGAAAGTTATTCAGGGTTTCAAACTTAGAAAAAATAGCCCTGCCATTTCTCATTTATTTTTTTGCAGATGACTGCATGCTCTTTTCAAAAGATTCTCTTGTTTATGCTAAGAATTTAATGATAATTATTAATAAGTTTGCTAAGGCTTCTGGGCAGGCCATTAATCTTGAAAAATCTGGTTTCTTTACGAGTAAAAAAATGCATCATAAACATATCAAATTAATCTCTAAAGCTTTAGGAGTTAAATTTCTATGTAGTACAGAGAAGTACCTTGATACTCCGTTGTTTGTTATTAGAGACAAAACTCAAGCCTTTCATTTTCTCATTGAATTTTTTTATCACAGGCTGGGTAACTAAAAAAAAACTAATCTCAATGGGGCAGGTAGAACTGTAGTGACAAAACATGTTCTTTCTAGTCTCTCTATTTATCATATGTCTTGTTTCCCTTTTCCTAAGAAAATTACCTCTAAAATAGACTATATTCAAAGATCTTTTTGGTGGTCAAAGAAAGATTCTAAAAGAGGGGCTTATTTTCGTTCTTGGGGGATATAGGAAAATCCAAAATTTCTGGTGGTCTAGGTATTAGGAATTCCTTTGCTACTAATAGGGTCCTTATTGCTAAACTGGGATGGAGAATGTGTAAAAATCCTTCTCAGTTGGTAACTATTTTTCTTAAGGATAAATATTACCCTAATCAGAACTTGTTAGAAATCGATAAGGCGGCAGACACCTCCTCATGGATTTGGAAAGGTATAGTCAACAGTATGGTGTTTCTTAGATCTAATATTGTTTATAAGGTGAATGATGGTAAGTCTACAAAGATATGGAATCACAATTGGTTGCCTGGTTATACTTGTCCTCCTTCTTTGATTAATTCTGATTATAGAAATTATGTCTTTGTCAATGAGCTTATTAATCATCATGATAACAACTGGAATATTAATCTTCTTTCTTCGCTCTCCTCCCCTGAGGATTGTATTAGAATTAGATCTCTTAAGATAAATGTTCATAAATCAGATGAAATAATGTGGGCGCATACTAATAATGGTAAGTATTCAGTTAAATCTGCCTATAAAGCTTTCATGAATGAGAATGTCTCAACTGATGATGCTACTTTCTGGAAAAGGGTATGGTCTATTGACTGTTTACCTAAAATTAAATTCTTCATTTGGAAGATATTTGCGCATATGCTATCTGTTAATTCCCTTATCAAGTTTTATAATCCTGGTATTGATGAATGTTGTCCGTTATGCTCTAATGAGGTGGAATCTGTCATGCACTTATTTATTCAATGCCCTATACTAGCTCATATTTGGTTTGCCCTCTCCTTTCAACATCTTATCGTGGGTGACTATTATTGGATTGATGATATTTTCTTGTCTTGGTTTGATAAAAATTTGGGTTGTTCTCCTTATGCTGTGAATTGGCCGAGTATTGGTGCTGTAGTTTTATGGTCAATTTGGAAGCTTAGATGTGATGTTATTTTTAGAAAGGTTAAAATTAATCTGGATGCTACTATTATGGATATTAGAAGGTCTTTAAATACTTATATTGTTACTCCTAATCCCCTTAGAGTGTCTGTCTTCAACAATATGCTTCTTATTCAGCAGATTAATCATATTTTGTTCATTGATGGCTCCTTCAAGAACTTTAACATGGGTATCGGTTTGATTCTGTGTGACAATGCAGGAAGGATAAAAGGTTGTAGAGCGGATTTTGGTTTGATTCATGGTGCTGTTACGACTGAGGCAATGACCCTAATTTTGGCTTGCTCTTGGGTGGGTGAGATGAATCTCTCCAGAGTCCTCTTCATCAGTGACTGTCTTCAGTTAGTGGATGTGGTTAATCAAGGCAAGGGTGATATTGACTGGAGAAGTCAAGACTTAGTAGAAGATTGTCAGATTTGTTTTTCTAGTTGTGTGAACTCTAGGATAGTTTTTATTAAGCGTTCTAAGAATAAGATAACTGGTCGACTTGCACGTCGAGCTAGGAAATTCAGCTTGAAAAACACTTGGAATTCTTCTCCTCATTTCTTGCACTCTATCATGAGGGAAGCACTCTTGACGTATATTTGTAATGACCTTTTGTTTTAATGCAATGTTTGTGTTTCTCAACAAAAAAAAATGAATTTGAATTTGACTATGCATGACAATGCAGTCCTCTTCCATGTTAGAATTTTTTCCTTTCAGAAAACCTAAATTTCTAGGTTTAGGGGAACAAAGAGGATAGACTTTTGTTGTGACAGTTTGGCGTGTGAGATTGGATTTATAATTTGTTAGAAGTACCAAAGAGTAAATAAAATTAAATTAAGGATGTGAAAAATTAATAAAAGTAAATTAATTTATTAAATACTGTCTCGGGATGCAAATACATCTAAGATATATCATCCAATGGCTATAAGGTGCACCTTATAGAAGCCCTTACGAGGATGACCTCGTCACCCTCGTAAGGGTGACCGCGTCACGGCAGGAATCAACAAACATAAGAGGAAATCATGCGACGCATTGTTAGAAAGTCTGTTTGGATTTTTCTAGGATCAAATAATGAGTGGTTTAAAAGGATCATCATCTTTTTATTTTGTTTTCTTATGAGTAGGTTTCACTATAAATTTGTATAATTTGTGTTTTTTATATATGATTCTGAAAACCAAGGAGATCCCAATCCGAAGTATGTGATGAATGAAATTGAGAACGAGGTTTTCAGTATTTATAGAGTGAACAAAGATGCTGGCATGCAAAGTTGATAGGGGAGATATGAATAAAAAAATAAGTAAGGTGGGAGTTGGTTGCAAGTTCTCTCCATTATCAACATATACATATATAGTTATTTGACTAATCAGTCAATCACTACATATGCATCATCTTTAACTAATTAACCCTAAAGGATAAAGTTACTTTCTTCTAGTCTGAACTAGTCTTTACATTAAACTAAAAAAAAAGAAAACTGAATTAGTCTTAAAGTACTATCCATAATAGTGCTCGGAGAAAAACAGAGAAGAAAAAGAAACACAGGGTGGTACAGTACATCCAATTATTGGTTGTATTACACTGTTTGGTGGCCTGTGTTCTTTTGCATTTTTAACTTTTTTCCCATCTTTCCGGAGGATTAATTGTTATAGCTGTTAATTTTCAGAAATTAGGACGAAGGGAAGTTTTAAAATCGGGTCTTGGTCATCATACCCAATGACTTAAACTGGTATGTTAGACAGATGTCTGCAAGTTTAATTTATTTAACCTTGCCATTTGGCTCCTTGGACGGAAGCTGTCACCAAATAATATCTATATCCAACAGTTGGTGTTGGAACCCAAGATCAAAAGTAACCGACAATGGTGATTTAGTGATATAATAATGTTAACCTGGTAGTAGATGATAAGAAATTGTCTTCTTTACTCTAACCGCGAGTCTTAGTTACTGTCGTCTCCAGAATAGAAATTTATCTTTATGTTGCATGAAGGAATTAGTAGGTTATATTTGGACCTTAAGATCTGCCCCTCAACTTCTTGTCAGGCAAAGATTTGACTTTCCCATTCTCATTTTTGGTACCATGAATGACGTCTTTATTTTATTACTCAGTCGTAGCTTTTTGACCTTTGGTTTTTGGCGTAGGTATTTTGTGCCCCATGTGGCATCGGCATACTGGAGTTCTATACTTTGTGAATCATAATTGGCGTAGGTACATAGTGTAGCATAATCCGCTCAAAGAAACAAGAATTAGTCATAGAGTTATTGCATTGAGTTTTTCGAGGAACATCTAGTTCTCAAAAACTAGCCGATGGATCATTCTTTGCTATAAGATGACCTATTTCTGATAAAGGATTTGTACAAAAACTCTCAAACTCTCAAACTGTTGTAACAAAAAAGAAGAAAAGTAACTTCCCAATACACTACCGAAGATGATGTTGCAATTGTAAGACCGTCGCTCACGGTGAGAAAGCATCACGAAGATCAAGGTATTAACATGGGCGAAAGTGATGATTTTCAATGGAACCGCGTATTTATGGTCTTTGTTGCCATAAATGGTAATGAAATTGGAAGATCAATGAACCAAATAAAGGAAAGGTTCGAGGAGATCTACCTAGAAATGGAAGTTTTAAGGGCAACTTGGAACGGGTGAGGTGATAAGTCCCGATATGTCCTTTTTTCAAAATGGTGAGCATGAGCAAAAGTTGTTGATCAAGTAAGTTTTGAATGAAATACTAACTTAACCTTGATTTGTTTTTATAGAAAGCCCGAGCATTTTTTCGATACCAAATTACCCGTGGCAAAGAATTTGAGCATGAAAAATGCTATTGGATCACGAAAGAGTTTATTGAGAATTTCAACAAAGCTTAACTATATATTTAAGTGTAATACTCTAAGTGTTTTTTTTCTCCTCCTCCTCCTCCTCCTCCTCCTCTTCCTCCTCCTCCTCCATATGGGTATAACTATTGAATATAACGTTGCCTAACTATGTAATGGTTACATTGTCAATTGATGAATGAAAGAAATTTGATGGATTACGGCAATAAAATTTACAAAACAAACCAAAATTACAGCTAGGTAAAACAACCATAATTCTGGGAATTACAATCAACGGCCATAATACCCTGCCGTAACTTGTTAAATCCCAACCGAGAAATAAATTCCAAACTGTATATGCTTCTGGAAGAGTTGGTATGGCCTGGAAACTATAAAAACCCAACCGATACTTGTTTATGGTTTGGTCATTAACCGTTATCCAAATCGTAAATTGTAAATCTGAATTTTTTGGTCAAACGGCTAGGTCATTTGTGGTTAAAACCTAGCCGAAAATACTTAATTCTTTTTTAATCTATTCGTTTTTTCTTTTTAAGAAATTGAACAAACATAAAACTCAATAGACCAAAATGGTTTTTCATTCGTTGAATCGGAAAAACATACATCTTTCATTACATTGATAAGATAAATCATAACATTTGAAATAAACGCTTATTCGTATAGGTTAAAATCATAGGTAGTATTTTCCAAAATGTGATATCTATCATCTTGCTCAAAGTCTTTCCCATGAACTTCCTCGCATTGGCGATGATCCCTCATCCACTATAGAAACAAATCCATTATGTTAGATAGTGTTATTCAAAACGATTTATAATGAAACAACTTATTAAAAAACTTACCCTTATAGCACTCGGCATAGTGGGATTGGCTTCTTTCATGGCATTCCTTTCCTTTTTGAAAGATTCACATTCTTCAAGGACTTTCTCGAATCTTTCCTTAACGATTGCTAAAGTTCTTCCGTTACGATTTCTGTTTATTTCCACAAAAACTATGAAAACATGGTTCAAAAAAAAAGGATGTTTAATCTAAGTCAATGTATATATCTTTATCATGTTGTTTGACCGTCTCTCATGCTCTAACAATAGCAGAATCTTCGTAATAAGGGTAGGGAGTCACCATAGAGTTTTTCTTTCTTTTTTTGGATGGGAAATAAATGAGAATGATTATGAGAGCTTATAACTAGAATTTGGGTGAGGAAGAGATGATAGAATGGCCTCCTTTTATAGGGTTTAATGACCTAACAACTACTTTTTTGTTGTTGAAAACTAGTCGTTTAGGTCATCAACCATAATTGTGAAAGTTAAGAAACACAATAAATGCATTGGTTGAGAGTGTTCAGGCCCAAAAATGGCTGGGTATCCTAGTCGTGTATGCCGTTTACGGATGAGTTTGCGGTCATGATTAAGACACAGGTGAATCTGGATAAGGATTTGGCCAGGAGTTCATCCTCATCCAGCCGTAATGGTAAATTATGGCAAGGAGTTATTAATGTCAAACCGTAAATCCTGTAAACGTCTTGGAAAAGATCTTTTCCCTATCCGTAACTGTTAAAAAAACTCATATTTATTTTACGATTTCTAACGGATTTGAATCAATCAAAATTTCTAATGGGATTTGATTTTACAAGATTTTCTTAACTAGTTTCAGGATAGGTTTCTTCAGTTTTTCTTCTAAGTTTTCAAAAAAGTTCGTCAAAATCATCCTTATTCTTCTTCTAAATCAAAAACAAAAGAAAAAAAAGTTTTGATTCTCAAGAAATTAATCATTCGATTAGTCTAAGCCGTTGGATAATCATGATTAGTTTACTTAATCATCATAGTTATTATTTATTAAATCGAGGGTACATTACGTATTAATGAAAATATTATGATAAGGAGATAAACGAATTACAAAATAACTCATTCTTCATACGCTTGATTCCAAGTTTCAACAACACAATATCCTGCATATATTCAAAACATAAATGCCGTTGTTGACATTTGAATAACAAAAGTTTTACTCCCCCAAAGGAAAGCAAGGTAATATTCAAACCGAACATTTTTGTTATTCCCCTTTTGTAGTCTGAAATACTACACAACATGATGATATGTTTCTCCTCCTTAGTCTATGCTTTACTATTTCGTTAGATATAACGTTTAAGCACATATGTCCTTTCCTAGTGATTATAACTCACTTGTTTACTCCATATATTTCTCCCCTCTTTTGTCACAAAAATGATAAAGAAGCGAACAACCAAAGAGCGAACCGAAAGGATTTTACAATGTTGTAAGACTTGTACAACCTATAAAAGTTAAGCACGAAGGTTTCATATACCATTTTATATAATCAATACTAAAACCAAAAATACAAAAGTAATCTAGATTTAGTATATTATCAAGGAAACAATTTCCCGAAGCAATTGTCCCTTAGTCTGATAAGTCAACTAAGATAACTTAGTTATTGACCGAGCGATTGTGTATGTACAATCACTTGTTTCAAAAAGGCACAAATAGAGATCATAATTAACTTCATTTCTCTTATCAAGTTCTAATTATTCCATAAGATAACTTGGACCTTTCTTTTAGACAACACAAACACTAGTTTAGTGAACTAGTTTTTATTGTCAAGGATTTCGATTAGACTTGAATAACCGAATCCTACATTTGATAAGTCTAACCAAGATCAGAATTAACTTAGTTTATCTTATCCGAAATCAAATGGACTAAACAAATGACCCCCTAATTTTTGTTAAGCAAAAACAATAGATACAAACCAAAAAAATGACTTTCCATAGTTTTTCTTAACCAAAGCAATTGAAATGAATATAATCAATATAAGCACCGCAATTCCACTGAATTTCGTTAAGCAAAAACACATGATACCAAACATTAAAGAAGATACCAAATCATTAAGTCAATAGAATTGACATAGTTTTTCTTAACTGGAAACAATTGAATCACAATAATCAATCCATACATGATAATGAAACCGTTTGAGGGTGAAAACGATCTCTGTTGATTTTGGTAATTTCGGTGTGTGGGCGAGAAACGAGTTTAAACCCTAAACAATAAACTGCAAGGGAGTACTTTAGATTCGAGAGATCAATCTGTACAAATCCGTCCTAAACCAAGAAATGGCCGTTCCAGACTTGCTTCGGTCACAAAGTGAAGGAGAAGGGTTGGTTTTAGGGAGGGAACCGAAGAGAGTGTTGAGACCAGAATATTTGATTCTGGAAGAGTTGTTGTTTGACGACTTGTATCAGAAAGTGGGAAGCTAACATATGGAAAGCTAGCAAATGTTTTATGAGTGTTGTATGCTCCTGACCTGAACTTGTTGTTCGGTGGAAATAAGTAATGCCTATTTATACAAGTCGAACTGAAACGTACTCTGGTCTCATTAAGAAATGGAAAACGGGTGAGTAAATGGGAGGAGGTGGTAACCGGTAACGCCTAGAATTGATGTTCCATAAAAGAAAGCGTTTCACCATTACTCCCTGTATTTACTAACCGCCTCATCCTTATGACACTGTCTTATAACGGGCGTAGTGTACGCCACACGCTGTAAACCGCCAAACCAATACCCAATGAGCATCCCCCAGTTTGTGACATGTGTTGATGTCTCGAGTGTTTTCGTGGAAAACATGTAGCATGTTGTTGTTTTCTGGCAAGTTGAGCTTGGGAGACTTGCCGGCTCAGTTATAACCTTCGACGGTCGAGATTTTGCATCTTAAGAGGAAAGGTAGCAGTTGATTATTGCAACCCTTCGTTTGGTAGCCAGTGGCATGAAAGCATGATCAATATGGCTTTAATATGGCCTAGTTTAGGCGCGGCCAAAAGTTAGGGTTTTGGCTTTGTTTAGGCGCGGCCAAACTAGGGCCAAAGGTTTCCATGCGTTAGCTGGTAACCTTGGACGGCTAAGATCTGCATCTTAGATGAAAAAGTGGCCGTTGATTGTTGCAGGCCTTCGTTTTGGTAGCCGCATAGGGAAGGCCGGCATGGTATGGCGCGACAAGGTGACTGGCATGCCATTGGCACATGTGGAATGGCCGGCATGCCTTGGCGTGGCCAAAATTAGGGTTTGGGCCAAAGATTACCATGCGTTGTTTGGCGACCTTGGACGGCTAAGATTTGCATCTAGGATGGAAGGGTGGCCGTTGATTGTTGCACGCCTTTGTTTTAGCAGATGTGAAGGGAAGGCCGACATGGTATGACGCGGCAAGGTGGTTGGCATGCCATTGGCACATGTGGCATGGCATGCCTTGACGCGGTTTGGCGTGGCCAAAACTAGGGTTTTGGGCCAAAGGTTACCATGCGTTGTTTGGCGACCTTGGACGACTAAGATTTGCATCTAAGATGGAAGGGTGGCCGTTGATCGTCGCACGCCTTCGTTTTGGTAGCCGCATAGGGAAGGCCGGCATGGTATGGCGCGGCAAGGTGGTTGGCATGCCATTGGCACATGTGGCATGGCATGCCTTGGCGTGGAAAAACCTAGGGTTTTGGGCCAAAGGTTACCATGCGTTGTTTAGCGACCTTGGACGGATAGGATTGGCATCTAGGATTGAGGGGTGGTCGTTGATCGTCGCACGCCTTCGTTTTGGTAGACACATAGGGAAGGCCGACATGGTGGGGCCAAGGCAAATGACGCAGACGGCTTGGCATAGTGGGGCCAAGGGTTTGGCACGGGCGGCTTGGCATGGTGGGGCCAAGGCAAGGTGCGGTTGGCTTGGCATGGTGAAGCCAATGCAATATGGAACGGACGACTTGGCATAGTGGGGCCAAGGGTTTTGCACGGACGGCTTGGCATGGTGGGGCCAAGGTGTAGATGGTGGATTTTCGACAAGGGTAAAATTGTAAAACCCTAATTATGCATACTCAGGATCCGGAAATCGGATGAGTACTGAGACTCATGTCTCTCAAAGCGTGAAAGCTCATGCCATAAAACCTTTGACTGAGAAGGCTGTCTCTCAGAGTATATGTAGATGTGTAGTCTCCAAGTTGAGGCCACGACACATCTCATGAATATTGAGCAATTTCAGTAATTTTTTCTATATAGAATCGAAAGATTGGACGGCTCCTAGACAGCATGCCTGCTAGTATAGAGCGACAACGTCTTCAGGATGCAACCAGGTTTTCCCTGACTATATAGGAGAAATATGATACTCCAGCAAGTTCATATTGCTCAACTCTCAGATAATTAATGCTCCTAGATAGGAAGCCCTGCTGGTATAGAGCCATCAGTTAATTATCTCTAATCGCCTGAATATCCAGCAATATTCTACGATTCTTTGTTATATTTCGTCACTTCAATTCGTGGTTCTTCCCAGCAGAATTCCACGGGTTAGTAATAAATATTCAACGAAACAGGCATCTGAGCATCGAATAAGCCCTGATTAAAATGGTGCAAGTGTACTTAGCAATAATGCACAGACCAGCATTTGAATGCGCAAACGAGCATTTCAAAAATACGAATGAACGATGAACCTATGCAAAATAGGAAGGAATAATAATAATAATAATAAAATATTAGCAAAGGCGCCAGGGGACTGGGCACACCAGCCGGCCAGTCATGCCGTGACCAGTCCCACGTCCAATTTTATATTTTTATCATATTTTATTATTTTTCCTGACCCCATGAAAATTCTCTCGTTCGAGCAAATCTCCTTCGATTCAAGGAAATTCTCTAATCTCATGATATTTCTTTATGTCAAGAAAATAATAAAATTAGGGAAAGGTGTCACGGGACCGAGCACCAACCAGCCGTCCATGCCTAGCCGTGGCCGGTCCCATACCTCACGTCTTCATTCTTTTATTATTTCTCTCAAACCATGAAAATTCCCTGATTTCATGAATTTTCCCTAAAACCATGAAAAATTCCCTGATTTCATGATTTTTCCCTAAAACCATGGAAAATATTATAAAATTAAGAAAACTTGTGGGACCGGGCCTTGCCGGCTGGTCATGCCCTAGCCGATCCCACACGCCTATTATTTGTTTTGTTTTCCTCATTCCGTGAAAACTCCCTGATTTCAACAAAATACCTTGGTTTCAACAAAACTCTTTGATTTTATGAAAACTCCCTAAAATCATGAAAATTACATAAAATTGGGAAGAGTGCCCTGGGACCGGGGCCGTTGGCCGGCCGGCCGACCATGCCTTGGCCATTGCCGGTCCCACACTCCATCATTCCCTATTTTATTATTATTATTTTATTTCCCTCATCTCATGGAAGTTCCCTAATTTCATAAAACTCTCAAGTTTCATGGAATTTCCCTCAATTCAGAGAAAATACACAAAATTACATAAAACTGGGAAAAGTGTGTGGGACCGTGACTGTCAGCCAGCCATGCCCTAGCCGTGGCCGGTCTAACACCTTGCAATTCCCTATTTTATTAATTATTTTTCATCATCTTATGTATTTTTCCTAGTTTCAGCAAAACCCTGGATTCTGCATATTTTCTCAAAATGTTGCTCAAACGCGCATCAGAAAATATTGAAACTCTCAGGACTGAGACACAGACACTATGGTGACATGGGCACATCCCCTTGACCGACCGAGGGTGACCCTAAGACTTGCAAACATCCGGTCCCACACGTTTTAATGATTTTAACCTAATTTTCTCAATTGCTCATATTAGGTTCAAACTCTTTCCAAACAATTGTGGGTTTGCTCAAAAGACCATCAATTGGTCCCACGACCACCAAGAGCCGGTCCCATGAGCTCTTGGTCGGTCCCTCATCTTTTCATGACTAGGTTTTATTATCTGTTGCTCACACGAGCATTATTTTAGTAAATGATTAAACCAGCATTTAATCATTCTTTCACCAACTGGTCCTCAAGAGACTTTGGTATTTTGCTCATTCGAGCATCTGGGCGTTATATGGTGGATTCATCACCCCATGTAGGCGGTCCCTGCTTCACTCACTCTGCAGTTGATTTTCAATAAATCATCAATTCATTAAAATTAGGGTTTTGAATCCAAAACTCTGCAAAAACATGATTCTGAGTAGACCCGAATACTGATAATTTTATGTTGATTCCATGATCAACACTTTTATTTATTATACTCGACCCAATAGTCAGTATCTTAAATTAATATTTTATTTGGTCCTGCTACTAACAATTCATCAAATGAGCAATATTCGCTCAAACCAACAATATTTGCTCGAATTAGCAATATTTGCTCGAACCAGCAATATTTGCTCAGATTCAAGAATATTGGTTCAACTATCAATATTCAACAATTCAGCAATACAGTTTGCTCGTCTTAGGTAATCAACATAATAATACCTCGTCTCAGCAGACATATTTAATTCATGAGTTTCAGAACATTTTCAAATCATGTTCAACTCAGCAATACATGGACTCGTCGTCCCATAAAGTCAGCAACTGACTCCACAATCACGAGATATTAATCGTGTCACATGAGGGGATATTAACTAGGATTTTGTTCTGGCGGTATACGACACGTGTGTTCACCGACGAAGATGTGAGCAAGTTGTGCAATCAATTGGAAGAGTCGGCAAAGTAGTGGGTGGAAAACTAACCAAGTATATGCACTATGAGCAACTGGTTTTAACACGATTTCCCACTTTTCCACTCTCTGATTCCAGCAACTGTCACCGATCATGGTGTTTCTAATTTAGTAATATAAAAAGATCTCTGAATCATGATTGAAAGGACAAGATTCGAATACTCGAACATCCGTCTAAACAAGCAATTTCTCGGCAAGTTCATAAATACAATCCTTCGTCTACACGAACTCATCGTCTGAGCAATCACTCTAAATTTAGTAAAATTCAATCATTCAGAGCGTCTTACGCTGAATTCACAACACACCTACAATCTCAGATCACCATTGATCCCACACATTTCTCAGCTTCCCTCCTACAGATCAACCCATCCTCTCTTGTGACCGAATTGACTCTGGAACGACCATTGTTCTTGGTTTAGGCCGGAGTCCTACAGATTGATCTCCGAACTTAAAGCACTCCCTTCTTGCAGTGCATATGTGTGAGGTTCAACATTTCGCTCGGTTCAAGGAGTCTCCACACGGTCGACTCTTCAATTCCGTAAAAACCAGCAAATCGTTTTTCCCCATATACAGATTGGCGACTCTTCAATTCCGTAAAAACCAGCAAATCTCACAATTTCACAAGATGGATGGTCTTAGGTCTGGGTTAGTTACAGGTTCCAACACAAACGGCGCTAGCACTAGCAACAACAACAATGAGGATATCCCGGAAACAATTCCGGCCTCTAACACTAACGGTGGTGATGTTACTCCTCCTCATGCTAACACGGAAGGTCATCCTCTATTCGGCCGACACCTTGAGGAAGTCAGAAGAAACCCACCACCTACCATGGCTGATCTCATCAAAGTGCAAGAAACTCTTGCAAAGAATCAAACTGATATGGCTACAACACAGAAAGAGCTGTTTAATTATCTGAAGACTCTCACTGACAAGATGTCAGAGAAAACTTAAGAAAAAGGAAAGGAAAAGGAGAAATCCACAGATGCTGATCCTGAGGTAGTTCCAATTCATACAATGGATGACAACGAAGTCCGAAAAGCTGCAGACGATCCATCAACAAAGGAATCATCAAATTTCATTACTCGAGAGGATTTGGAGCGCCTTTTGGAGAACCGTGGAAAGGACAAGACATCACATGTCCATCGTCACCAGCCTCCATACCCTGCTGCTATGCAAAGGATCCCTCTTCCAAAAGGTTATACCTCTCCAACCTTCACTTTGTATGATGGAACAGGCAATGCTCAAGAACATGTCTCTCGTTTTCTAGAAGCCTTAGGAGAACATGAACACAACCATGCTGTTCGCCTCAAAGAATTTTCAAAATATTTGAAAGGCAGGGCATACAACTGGTACAACAACATCGCACCATGGGCTATCAATAATTGGGGATAAATGATTAACGCCTTATACAGGAAGTACTTCTTTGTGTCAGAACAAGTCACTCTCTCTGATCTTGGGAGAATGTTTCAGGGGGTTAGTGAAATCCCAATGACTACGTGAAAAGATTCAGAGTCCAAGCACTGGACTTCCATGATCCAAATGTTACGGAGCAGCATCTGGTAGATTTACG
This sequence comes from Papaver somniferum, assembly GCF_003573695.1. Lineage (NCBI taxonomy): Eukaryota > Viridiplantae > Streptophyta > Magnoliopsida > Ranunculales > Papaveraceae > Papaver > Papaver somniferum. The sequence continues at coordinate 26,085,615 of NC_039366.1, forward strand.
CATCCATGGCATGATCCCAGTCTACAAAGCTTTACTGGAAAATCTTCGTTTTCAGACTTTCTCAGAGCTTCACGAAGATGCGAAGAGATCGGCGACTACTGCACCTGCTCTGTTGGAAAGAGAAAAATCTACAAAGACTGAAGAATCACGAGACACTCGAGGAAGCAGACGTTTGATCAACAAGCAGTACAACCTGCAGCCCTCCACAAACGCTGTTGCAGAAGGGAGAAAATGCAAGGCCGAACCTCCAAGTAAGCATACCTTAGCTCCTCCAAAGACACAAAAGAAGGACAAACCAGAGGCATAGGACTCTGGCCAATGTACAGAGACTCCTGATCAAGAGGCACCTGACTTTCCTCTCCCCATTGGAGAAGTACTCGAACTACTGGATGCCTGGATCCAAGATGGTGCAATCAAATTTCCATATGTCAGGAGAGAACCAACTGAGGAGGACATGGAAAATCCTCGTTATTGTCGCTTCCACAGGTTCGTCAATCACCCCACAAGTAGCTGCAAAGTTTTGAAACGCATATTCAGGGAAAAGGTTGAGTCAGGAGAACTTAATTTGGGGGCTAAAGGAGTACATAGAGATCCCCTCCCAGTCAAAACTTTATCCATCTTTGAAGAACCAGTCAAGGAAGCAGTCCAGTCATTGATAGAGCATGTCTGCGAATTACTCTATCTGTCAAAGGCGCAAAAGGGAGACATGTTCACGGCTTTGAACTACATAGTATCTGGAAGACGCCTGCTGATTTCAAAAGTACCTCCTGAACCTTCAGCCACTGACAAAGAAATGTATAACCGGGGACTGCTCACTACAGTGCATATTAGAGAGCATTTGCTGATGTCGGCACTACCGTCAACATCATTCCTTTGAAAACTCTCAGAGCCGCTGGCATTACTCGACAAGAGGCTACTCATGATCCCATGGAAATCATAGATCACGAAGGGGTTTCCAGAGACGCGTACGGCTATATCATCCTCAAAGTCAAAGAAAATTTGGTTTGCACTAAGACCAAGTTTTACATAATCCGAGAAGACCCAGGATATGACATGATCCTTGGACGAGCTTGGATTCACGCTGGAAAGAGGGCTCCAATGCCTTCAACACGTCCTGTTGTTGAAGCGGGATCTGACTCAGAAAAAATGGAGGATACTTTCCCGTTCGAGCATCTGGAGGAAGTTAAAGCCTTGATGGAACTCACAAAGTAACCTGGAGAGAGTTCCCATTCTTTCTTCAAGAGGTTCCGTACTCCGGCAAGTCTTATTCATCTTCATGCGCCAATAATACCAATGTTTAAATATACTACTCTGGTCCGGGGACTTCTCCCTACTAACAACTTAGCGATTACCAAAAGCTACGAATGGATAGTCTCACCTCAGCAATATTACACCAAATGGTTACGCTCATATCCTCTCCAAATTGATCATTCTATCAAGAGGTTTATTGCTGAAGATATGGCTAAGCATAACCGACAGTATGCTGGATACTCCCCTCTGCGTGAGTGTCCATATGTACCACAACCATGGAATCAACAGAAAATATTCAAGGTGCGAACTACTAAACCAAACAAATTCGAGGAAGGAGATTTGGTTCTCAAGGTAACTAAACGTGATCTCTATTCTGCAAGGAGCTCCAATTGGGAAGGACCATTTATGGTTGCTAAATCCATAACTGGAGGATACTACAAATTGATCAACACATATGGCAGAACCCTGCCAGTAATTCACGAGAATTGGCTTAAGGCATTTTTCTGAAATTATTGGGCATTTGAGGTACCAGACGTTTGAGCATTTATAACGTCTAGATTTGGCATTTAGGATTTTCTTTCGTTGTATTTCAATTCCTCCAAAACGTTTGCAATACTTGCAATCAGTATTTGAATTCAACAATTTATCAAAATTCAATTCATATTTCTAAAAAGAAAATCTCTATCAAATCCAAAAGAAAATCCTCAATCATCTACCAATCCAAAACCAGCTAATATCAAAACCCAAATAAAAAACTCACATCTCTCAGAAGTTCAAGAGATTATGAAAAGGAAATCAAAGAAAATCAGCAAAAAAAGATTTTTGCTCCTCTGCATCATTCAAGACTTGCAAAGCCGCCTTCTCCTTGTTCAGCTCTTCAGTCATCCTGGCAATCTTGTCTTCTTTCTCCATCACAACATCATTGGGAAAGGGTATGTTGTTCTCACATGAGTCATTGATAGCGTTCATTTGCTTATGAAGCCACTTTACATTGAAGCCAAGTCTTTCTGAATTCTCCAAGTTAAACTCCCAATCAAAGAGTACATCTGGAGTCACAGTATTTCTGGCCCTAGTGCATATACCACTTACAACACGTAAGATAACACTACTTGCATTGTTAAAGCATAAGCACGTCCAGGATTCCTGTCAACAATTATGTGGCCAAATTTCTTCCATATTTTCTCGTACAAGCCTGCATATCCAATGGGAACGCTGAACCCACCAACTAGTTCATGATACGGGAGTGATGCATCAAATGGAGAATCAAAAGCAACTCATGCACTTGGATATTCATGCACCACTATACGGTTCTCAGTTAATGGGGCAGCTTCTACAATCAGGACAACAGTCTCTTTAGTATTCTCTACTGGTGGCTCGGTTTCTTCTATCATTGAACCAGCAACAATCGGGGTTTCCATAACTTCAGTGATAACCTTATCATGTCCTTGAAGTGCAGGGATGGTTGTATCTTCATCAATAACTCCAGGGAAGCTCGAGTTATCCTTATTGGTTTCAGCATCCTCAACTTCGGTATTTGACACCTAATACGAAGATTACATGAGGTTAGAGCAATCTAAATATGAAACAAAATGATATCATAAAATACAATATAAAATCAGTATAAAATCATCAATATTCATCATTATACACTCAAGGAACGAGCAAATATCATGAAATTCATGAAAATACGTTTTGCGACAAGCTCGTCTGAAGAGACTGTACTCTTCCCTTTACTAGATGACGAACTGGGAGCAATATACAAGGAATCTGAGGATGAGTTATATACCATTCTCTTAGTATAAATGTCTTCTACCATATGTCAAAATTTCATGACAATCCGATGAACGAGCAAGGAGATGTAGTCAAAACATTGAGCAATATATCGTCTGAAAAAGTTCTGAATGTCTCCTGGAAGTTTACTGTTTCGCTCTTTTCAGGTCCCGAACGTGCTCAAAACTTAAAAATCTTCTTTGCTAAAGTTTGGAAATTCTTCGTGCTTAAAGATGCATATGCATATCATGAAAATCCGACTCCAGATGAAGGTTTTACGGTGTTTTAGCTAAAACACTGGGTTCTGAATTTTCTGACGACGAATTTCGACAAAGTTTTTCGTATATGCACATGGATTCTCAGTCATTCATTCACAAATAAACAATTTTATACTTCTATGAAGAGTTTACAAGATATGTGCTTACTTTGGGAGCCTCCGAAGCGTTCAAAGAGTTGGGGTTGTCCGTGTCAACATCAAGAGGCTCATTGCTTCCATTCGGTTCCGAGCCTTTGGAATTTCCTCCATCTCTATTCTCAGAGGATGACCAAGTATCAGCACTCTCCACCTCCATGGCGATATCCTCCTGGACACATTCTCAAACAATTAGCATTTTACATATGAAGCATTATATTTTGCTACGAGGAAGAATACTCACAACATTTTCTTCTTCAACGCTCGAATCAGAAATTGTCTGCCCAGCAGTAGAGAATTGAAGACCATCAATACTAGACGGAGCAAAATTCTGTAACCAAATAACAAATATTGGTTTTACGATCCTAGTAATACGGATAGAAGAAGTTACGGCGGAAAAAGTGTCGACAACTCACCAAAGAAACAACCGGGGACTTTATGGTGTTAGGTAGCAGCTTACAATTCTTGTTCCTACCTTCTCCACCATGAATGACTATTTCAGCTTCTGAGAAATTCGCTTCAAGACGAGGTCTCACAGCACGACCGTCATGCAAAAAAAATTAAGGTGAAAATCAAAGGCAATTATTTCAATTTTACGAAGGATGTGCAAAAGATACATACTGGTGAACATCTTGGAGATGTCTTTTGCTTATCGCCGCCGGAGATGTGTTTCAATATGGGCCGAGAAGCAATCATATCAGCAGAAGGAGGCTCTTTAACCAAAGGTTGACTAACCCTTACGAAATCATGTAAGCGTTTGTTGATGGTGGATTTTAGTTCAGGGCTAAAATTGTAAAACCAAATTTATGCGCTGGCATCCTGCAAAGGATAAAGCCACTAGTAAGTGATGAATACTTCTCCACTTTACTAATTCACCTAAAATGGATCATGTAGCAAAAATCCCATATACCTTGTGAATTTATAACATTATTAATGTATGACCAGCCTTGTATTTCCTGTACTGCTCCACTTTTATCATTGGTGCGGCATGACGACTGAGTGTTGCTCTCAGCAGAGCAACACGAATCTCCAAGCATTAATAATGAAGCATGTACCAAATACCCGTACAAGCTATAACTCTCGGAGTGTTATATTAGCCCGATTGAGCATCAGGACTGTCCATATCAGTCTCAGAAACGATCACGACCATCCAACTTCACCAGCATGATTGGATGGATCAGATCGAATCCATAACCCTCAAGCAGGTATTGGAGTATTCACCACCGGCCCAATGCGGACCCGCTTGGTCGGCCTCCCCAAAAGGGTAGCATGGCTTGCCAATACGTCCAGCCAAAACAGCGTGGACGAGAAACCCCAAATTAGGGTTTGCGACACATTACATGTATCGCAAAGCAGTCTCAACCATCCATCTTCGCAGGCATAGATGGAGGGTGTAGATGTAGATCCAAAGGGCCCAGAGCATGTCAACAGAATCACCGTGGGCCCGCCTACATACATGACCGATCGGTCAGGACCAACTATAGTTGGTCATTCCAGTTTGTGCGCCCAAACAAGGCATGACGCACGGCCGGTGAAACCCTAATTAGGGTTTGAACATCACGAGCGTCATTTTCTCCTACAAGAATGAAGGGTTCTGGAATAGACTAGGCAGGTACGGTGCTCAACAATATGATCATCGTGGGCCCGTCTATCTCCACACCCAATCGGCCAAGGCATATGATGCCTGGTTGCCTCGATTCACACTCCCAAACTAGGCGTGGTCACACCTCCCAATTGCAAACTAATCTCGACCACTCAAATTTGCCGGAAAAAATGAGTGGCTTAGATCACGTTTTTATGGGACAATGAAAAACATGCGTGTACACCAGCCCGTCGTCTGCACACCAAACTAATCGACCAAGACCGACCAGGCTTGGTCGCCTCGAAACGCGCGCCTAAAATTGGCATGACGCGCGGCCTTTGCGGCACAAAATCTTTGTCACAAATCAATCCTAGCCGATCATCTTTGTAGATGGTGTATTTTCGACAAAGGCTAAATTCGTAAACTCATAATTATACGAAGCTCTGATTCAGAAATCAGACGTGAGTATCGAGACACAGGTCTCTCATCGAATTCTCAACAGAGAGTACTTTCTCTCATAGTACATGTAGATATGTAGTCTCACGACTGGACAACGACATATCTCATGAATACTGAATACTTTCAGTGATTATTTCTATATAGCATCACGAGATGGCCGGCTCCTAGACAGCTTGCTCTGCTAGTATAGAGCGATAACGTCTTCAGGAACAAACAACAAGTTTACCCTAACTATATAAAGGATATGACTTACCGGCGAGCTCGTATAAGAATAATTAATGCTCCTAGATAGCTTTCTCTGCTAGTATAGAGCCACAAAGTTAATTATTCCTAATTACAATCGCTCCTATTCCATGGTCGAATCCACGACTGGTCCCATGGAATGACAATAACAATTGTTCTAATTCTATGATCGAATCCAAAGCTTGATCTCATAGAATATCAATAACTATATTATCTTATTACTCCGATTTCATGATCGAATCCACAACTGGTCTCATAAATGGTAATAGATAAACCTTAATTACTCTGGTTCTATGGTCGAATCTCCGATCCCAGGGAATGGTAATGCTCGCTCTATTATTCTGAATTCGTAGTCGAATCCTCAGTTGATCCTATGAATTAGGGCTGTCAATGGGTACCCATTACCCGGATCCGGAACCGGACCCGGTATATTAGGGTCCGGTTCCGGGTCCTAAAGTTGGACCCATTAGCTACTTAGGACCCGGCGGGTAATTACCCGATTGGACCCGAATTTAAAGGGGTCCAAACGGGTAATACCCATTGGGTACCCGCGGGTATCGGGTACTCGTTTACTCATTCTTTTATTCATGTTTTTAGCAAAATTATAAGTATTTTTTCTAGTTTTAGCTTTGATATTTTACTCATTTAAATTTTTTCTCTTACATTTAATCTTTATTTAGTACATTCATAAGAAATAATAATAATTTTTTATAAAAATTACTTAAATCCAAGCTAAAAAGAGAAATATATTAAGTTTTTGGGATTTTTTAAATAATTTTCTTTAGAACCAATGGGTACCCGGAACCGACGGGTACCCGGGTATTTAAACGGGTCCGGTTCTGGGTCCACAAATTTAGGAACCGGACCCGGAACCGTTAGGAACCGGACCCGACCTTTATAAGTAGGGTCCAGGTCTAGTGATACCCGGGAGGACCCGAACCCGTTGACACCCCTACTATGAATTGATAATAAACATTTTATTACTCAGTTTTGTGAAATATTCTCCCTAATTCCACAATTAGTAATAAATAATCAACAACCGGGCGTCTGAGCTACCTCTAAGTAAGCCCTGATTCAAATGGTGAACGTGTATTCAACGATGATACACTAACAGTCACCGCACGAACGAGTATTTCAAAAATACAACGAAACGATGAACCTATGCAAAATAGAGAAGAAAATAATAAATAATTAAAAATATTGACCAGGGTGCTGGGAGCAGGGACACACGACCGACGACCGTGTCGTGGTCAATCCCACGCCAGTTTTATATTTTTAATGCATTTTTATTATTTTCCATGATTTGATGAAAATTTTCTCATTTTGTCAAATCTCCTTCGTCTCGAGGAAACTCCTCGGTTTCATGATACTTCCATAAATCCATAAAAAATAATATAAAATTAAGTAAAGGAGTGTGGGGCGTGACCATTGGCCAGCCGGCCATGCCTTGGTCCCAACTGGCCCCACACCCACGGTTCCTTATTATTTTATTATTATTATTATTATTATTATTATTATTATAAAAGGGTGCCACTAAGGCATTTATTAATCAAAATCAATATTACAAGAGATGGTGGGTAGCCTAGCAACAAGTTGGGCACCAACACCTTTCTGAATAACGATTCCTAGCCTATGAAAAAGAGAATTGCCTATCTTAAAGTTGGCATCATGTCCTACCATGCAATTCCTTAATCTCTTCAGGAAAGTTAATAAATCCGTACTAAGCTCACCAAAAGTGGAGAAAGCCAAAACACCGAACCCATATCCGAGAGAAGTGCAAACATCTAAGTATTTAGTGTTCTTGCGAGTAATTGCTGCAGAAATGGCGTGACCTGGTACGAAGTGGCGTGACTTAGCACTGGTAAACGGAGAGACCCCAGTGATATCGAGACAAACATCCTTCCCATCTATCCAATTATAAACCATGATATCCGCTGGCCGAAAATCCTTATTATTGATTACGCCCAAAGAAACCTCTTTTCTAGCCACAACCCCAGCTCTGTAACACATGTCTGCCAGAATATCTTTTACTAAATCATGTCTGAATTTAAGCCCGACCTCGCTAGCACAATGGATAGCGTGGTCTCCAAAGATATCCATGAGTTTTCCACAACAGGTACATTTATTACCTTCCTCAAAAAGGGGTATAGCTAAACGATATTGTAAGACCGAGCTAAACTGCCTGGAACCAACTGCCTGGTTGAGCCCAGGAATAGGTATTGACTTAAGGAAATCCATAGCATGATCAGATCTATTACATTTCCAAACAGTAGCTTCACGTGTAGAAAAAGAAAAGCGAGTAAGTACCTTTTCCATGATAGCTCCAAAGTAGATAGCAGCCAATGACTTCATGTAATGAGGGGCCGCATCATTAATGTTGAAATCAGGGAGGGGGATCTCACAAGCTTGTGTGAAACTCTGTAAAGTAGTATGGAAACCAAGGCATAAGTCGGTTGTTGCAGGAAACCTCAAAATAGAATTCTGCAAATGCTGGGCCTGTGCCTGAGATGCAAGGTAACAGTACTGCATAGTATCTGTCATAGTAAGAATACCCAGACCACCATCTTTGATGGGGAGAGTGGCTAGTCTCTGTTGGACTAAGCCAAAACCAGCCCCATCTCCGACTATAAGACGACGAAGATATCGCATAAGATAATCATCAAAGCGCGTGGCAACATTCTGAATCGCCTTGGGGCAAGTAATTTCATGAAAAAAATCCTTGAAAAAAACTCCTTGGGGCAAGTAATTATGCGTGTGGCACCATCTTTTATTATTATTATTATTATTATTTCTCTAATTTCATGAAAAAACTCCTTGATTTCATGGTATTTTTGCACAAATCATCAAATAATAATAAAATAAAATAAATTATGAAAACTTGTGGGACCGGGCCTTGGCCGGCCGGCCATGCCCTAGCCGGTCCCACACGCCCCTTTGTTTTATTATTTTATTATTAGTTTTCCTTGAATTCATCAAATTCCTTGATTTCATGGTATTTCTCTCAAATTAGGAAAAATTCCCTCAAATCATCAAAAATACCTAAAAAATATTAAAAAATTATGAAAACTCGTGGGACCGGGCCCAAGCCGGCCGGTCATGCCTCCACGGTCCCACACGCCCTTGTTTTTATTATTTTAATATCTTTTGCGTCCCTGAACTCATGAAAACTCCTTCAATTCATGGAAATTCCCTAAATTCATCAAATTTCTCAAAATTCATGAATTTTTCATAAAATCATTATAAAATTAGGGAAACTCGTGGGACCGGGCCCTAGATGGACGACCATGCCTCCACGGTCCTACACGCCCTTATTTTATTATTTTAATATCTTTTGCTTCCTTGAACTCATGAAAACTCCTTCAATTCATGGAAACTCCCAAAATTCATCAAATTTCTCAAAATTCATGAAATCATCAAAATATTATAAAATTAAGGGAAAGGCACCACGGGACCGTGTTCACGACCGTCCGGTCGTGCCTTGACCACGGCGGTCCCACGCCTCCTTCCTTATTTTATAATTATTTTTCATCATCTCATGGTGTTTTCCTCAGTTTCGTCGAAACCCTAATTTTGGCATATTTTCTTGAATGGATGCTCAATTGCACGCCAGAAAATATCAAAATTCTCAGGACTGAGACGCGGACGCCTTGGGGACACGATCACGCTATCTTGACCGACCAAGATTGGCTCTTTGGCTCACGGAAGCCGGTCCCATCAATTTTCACAGTTTTGACCTAATTTGCACAATTGCTCGTATTAGGTCCAAAACTCTCCCAAACACTTTGGATTTTTATGAAGTGATCGTCAGGCGGTCACGGGACAACCCAGGGCCGGTTTCATGACTCCATGGTCGGTCCCTCGCCTCGTCATAATTAATTAGGTTTTCTCACCTAAGGCTCAGACGAGAATTTTTGAATAAATGATTAAACCAGCATTTAATCATTCTTCCACCAACAAATCGTCAACTCTTTAGGAGTTCTTCGTATTTGCTCATGTGAGCATATGGACACTACATGGTTGATCCACGGTCCCATGTAGTCGCTCCCTCCTTCGTCCCATGGTTGAAATTCCGACGAACCATGAATTGATCATCAATTGATCAAATTAGGGTTTTTGAATCCATGGATCATCATTCCAGATTCCGACCTTAATAATTTTACGACGGCCTCATGGTCATTAATTTTATTAATTATGCTCGGTTCAACGACCAGTATTCTAATTAATATTTTTGGTACGTTGCCAATAATCCATCAGATGAGCAACACATGCTCAGACGATCAAATATTCAACAATTCATCACATGAGCAGCACTTGCTCAGATGAGGAATATTTGATCAATATTGGTTCAACAATCAATATTCAACGATCCATCGAATGAGCAATACTTGCTCACTTCATCGTAAGAACTATACCTCTGTCTCATGACATGTTCAATTCATGAGTTTCAGAACATCATGTTAAAATCAACGACTACATGGACTCATCGTCCCATAAAACCACGAAGTCATCAATTGACTAACAAACCACGAGACGTCAATCGTGTCACTTGGGGGGATATCACTTAGGGTTTTGGTCTGGCGGTCTACGACACGTGTGTTCAAACACACGATGGAATGTGAGCAAGTCGTGCAATCAGTTGAAGGAATTCACGAGGTAGTGGGTGGAAAATCGACCAAGTCTCCACACGTTGAGCAACTGGTTTCAAACACGATCTTCACTTCCCCACTCCTTGATTCCGTCAACTGTCACACTTCATGGAATCATGGTGTCTACAATCCAACAATATAAATAAGTCTCTGAATCATGATTGAAGCATCATCAGTATCATCAATCTCACGTCTCATCGACAACACGAAGAGCTTATCGTATTCGGAATTCACACATTTGATTGAAAATCTATGCGAACTCCTGCACTTCTCTAGGGATCAGTGCACATACACATTTTCAGCACTTAACCAGATATCATCCAGCGTACAAATAACACCACCAACACCATCAGTTGAAGAAGTCTCCCTAGTGCCTGGACATTCGATCGACAACATCTCTTTTGGAGAAGAAGATCGCATGACGGATGAAGGACACAACCGAGCATTGTATGTCATTGGTTTCATCAAAGGCACCGAATTTAGAAGAGCTCTTGTTGACACCGGTGCTTCCACCAATATTGTCACTATGAAGACTCTCAGGATGGACAGATTCCCACAAGGTAAAATCGTTCGCTATCCCATCCTAATGACAGGATTTGAAGGAAGTCAAATCCATACATATGGATATGCATACATAGATTTGAGGGTGGGGCCGATTCGATCGAAAGAAAAGTTTCATGTGATCGAACAAGAACATGACTACCACATAATACTGGGACGCCCATGGCTCCATGATAACAAGATGGTTCCTTCAACATACCATCAATGCATGAAGGCCCTGCTCGACAATAAGATCGTTCGCATTCCGGCTTCATCACCTCCTTATGCTCCCGTCTATGATACTGAGTTCCTTGAATCTCAAAAAGGCGTCCCGGAACCTCCAAGCAGGATTCGCAGTACTCCACTTCCAAGCTGGAAGACTATCGAGAAGGCTGATAACGATCCGTCGTCCTTAGATGCTAAAATAATCAAGTCACCTACTACACCGACTAAACGCCATAATGATCAAGTCTCAATTCCAGGGATAAACTTCACGACCGATCGAGACGTAGAAGGGAGAGTCATTTATCGCCGATGGAAAGATTAGCAATTAACCGGGGAGAACGATGAAAAGTCTCCCCACCATGAAGAATCGTGTCAGAGTGAGCAATCACTTGAAGAAGAAGTCCAAGATACCCCACAACAACTACAGGACGACACTGACTCTACCACTGACGATCTCGAAACAATTAACATTGGGACTGAAGACGATCCAAGGCCAATCCTGATCAGTACAACGCTATCACCAGAGGAGCGGACCGAGCTGGTAAAATTATTGAAAGAATATCAAGATGTCTTCGCCTGGACGTACGAAGAAATGCCGGGTCTAGATGACAAACTCGTCACCCATCACCTACACATCGTCCCTGGTTCCAAAGTTGTCAAACAACCGCCCATGCAATTTAGACATGAAGTCGAGGAGCAAATCAAGGTTGAAATCCAGAAACTGTTGGCAGCAGGGTTCATCAAGCCTATTATTCATCCAACGTGTCTAGCAAATGTGGTACATGTTAAGAAGAAAAATGGTCAAATCAGATGTTGTGTAGACTTCAGGAACTTGAATAAATGTTGTCCAGAGGATGATTTTCCTCTAACCAACATTGACATGCTCGTCGATGCAATCAGTGGTCACGGTATGTTCTCATTCATGGACGGCTATAGTGGGTACAACCAGATCAAGATGTATGAACATGACGCCAACAAGACTGCGTTCCGTAGTCCCATTGGGAATTTTCACTACACTGTGATGCCCTTTGTATTAAAGAATGCTGGTGCCACCTATCAACGAGTCATGACTGCCATATTCCACGACATGATGCATAAGCAAGTAGAAGACTATGTTGATGATGTGGCGGTAAAATCGAAGACTCGAGCATCTCATCTCGAAGTTCTAAATAAGGTGTTTGAAAGGTGCAGAGAATACAAATTAAAAATGAATCCTCTAAAGTGCGCATTCGGAGTTTCTTCCGAAAAATTCTTAGGATTCCTGGTCACGGCTGAAGGGATCAAAGTCGACCCAGACAAGGCAAAATCTATTACCACCATGCCTCCTCCACGTACCATGAAGGAACTACAGATCTTTATGGGCAAGGTAAATTACATTCGACGCTTCATTCCTGGATTAGCTCAACTCATTGCTTCGTTCACACCTATGCTGAAGAAAGGAGCAAGCTTCACCTGGACAGCTGTTCAACAAGAAGCTTTCCATAAAATACAACAAATATTATTGTCACCGGCTGTCATGAGGTCTCCAGTGTAGGGACGACCTCTCATTCTCTATATAGCCTCCAGTGATGTCGCCATCGGCGCACTCCTCTCTCAGGAAGACGACGAAGGCGTCGAACGACCGATTTACTACTTCAGCCGCACAATGAGGGATGCTCAACTCCGATACCCAAAGGCCGAAAGGGCATGTCTGGCATTGGTACATGCAATCCAGAAGTTCAGACATTACTTACTATCTAACAGGGTCGTACTCATCTCCAAAGCTGATCCCATAAAGTTCTTACTATCAAAGTCAGCCTTGATAAGAAGACCAGCGAAGTGGCTACTCCAGATGTCAGAATTTGACATAGCTTGCACGCCACCTAAAGACATCAAAGGTCAAGCGATCTCAGACTTGCTCGCCGCTTTTCTAGGGGAAGACACAACAACACTACATGAAGAAGTTCTCGGAGAATTCCCAGACATCTTGGTCATCAAGGAAGAAACATGGCTTCTATACTTTGATGGATATGCCACACCTAGTAGTGACACCGGAGGAGCGTACATAGTGCTGGTGTCTCCATCTGGTGAAGTTTTCTCACATTCGTTCAAGTTGGATTTCCACTGCACCAACAACTCAGCGGAATATAAAGCCTTCCTATTGGGATTATCCTTGTCCAAGCAAGCAGGATAAACACACCTCGAGATAAGGGGATATTAAAAATTATTGGTCAACCATATGAATGGAACGTATTCTCTCAAAGAAATTACAATTGCTCCATTCAGAACCGAAGCTCAGCGACTGTTGACCTATTTTGCTGACGCAACAATCGCCCATACTGGACAGACTAACAATAGGCATGCTGATTGCCTAACAACTCTCGTCTCCAAGCTGCAATTTGACGGAGCACAGAAAACGATCACTATACAGAGGCGTACAATATCTTCGACTTGGCTCACTCAGATCGAAGACATTCCAACGAACGATTGGCGAGCACCCATCATTCATGAATTGAGCAGCTCTATCTTAGAAGACCAAGTCAGCCTCAAGGAATTGAAGAACTACTTCTTGCTTCATGGAGGGCTATACTATCGAAACCCTGATGGATCTCTATCATGATGTCTTGGGAGCGACGAAGCGGAGGAACAACTCAAACGCATACATGCGGAAGTATGTGGGAAAACGTTAGTGGTAACACTTTACAGAAAGCTTCAAAGAATGGGGTACTACTGGCCATCCATGGAGACTCAGTCAAGAGTTTTACAAGGATCTTGTACTGATTGCCAAACACCTCATCATCACTTGGAGGTTTTGACAGTCCACCACACTGGGGACTGGAGAGAGCCTTACATCAAATACCTCAGGGACAACGAACTACCACTGGAAAAGAAGCAAGCAGTCAAACTCATTCAAAAAGCTAAGAGATTCGTCTATCTCGATGGGATCTTATATCACAAAAGCTTTGGTGGAAATTTACTTAGGTGCTTAGCCGAACATGAAATCCCTACAATTCTGAAGTAAGTATATGATGGAGAAAATCAAGGAAAGAGGAAACTATTTCTTCAAATTCATGAGAAATATTATTGGCCAACCATGGAAGATTATGCAGCCACACACGTTCATAGGTGTCACCAATGCCAAACCCATGGTAATCTCATCATCACTTGGAGGTTTTGAAAGTACACCACACTGGGGACTGGAGGGAGCCTTACATCAAATACCTCCGGGACAACGAACTACCACTGGAAAAGAAGCAAGCAGTCAAACTCATTGAAAAAGCTAAGAGATTCGTCTATCTCGATGGGATCTTATACCGCAAAATCTTTGGTGGAAATTCACTGAGGTGCTTAGCCGAACATGAAATCCCTACAATTCTGAAGGAAGTACATGATGGAGAAAATCAAGGAAAGAAGAAACTATTTCTTCAAATTCATGAGAAATATTATTGGCCAACCATGGAAGATGATGCAGCCACACACGTTCAGAGGTGTCACCAATGCCAAACCCATAGTAATCTCATCCACACTCCTTGTCTCCCGTTGAATTCTGTGAATAGTCCGTGGCCTTTCTACAGCTGGGGACTAGATATCATTGGGAAGATCAATCCAGCATCTTCAAAACAACATGAATACATCATCACTGCGACAGAGTACTTCACCAAGTGGGTCGAAGCTTTTCCCCTTCGAAGCACCACTGGAGTTACAATTGCCGCCTTCATCAAAGAGCACATAATATGCAAATTCGGAGTTCCTAAGCATATCATCACAGATAACGGAACTCCTTTTTCCAATCAAGATGTTGAGAAGCTTCTCAATAAATATGGGATCAGACAAATCTTCTCCACGCCTTACTATCCACAAGGAAATGGTCAAGCAGAAAGTACCAACAAGACTTTGGTCAGGATTATCAGTCGGACGATTCATGACAATCCTCGATCATGGCATGAACAATTACCCATGGCTCTATGGGCTTACAGAACTGCACCAAGTAGCTCGATCGGTACTTCGCCATATTCCCTTGTCTATGGAGTCGACGCCATACTTCCAGCAGAAATCAAAGTTCCCTCAGCCAGGATTGCAGCATCCAGTGGTGTACAATGGGATGAGGACGAAATCTCCAGATCAAGAATCGCTGAGCTAGATATGCTGGAATCAAGGAGAACCAAAGTGGAAAAATATGTGGAAGCTTACAAACAGAGGATCTCTATAGCCTACAACAAAATGGTAAGACCTCGAACATTTCAAGTAGGAGATTTGGTATTAAAGACGGCAAAGCACATTCAACAAGACATGTCTGCTCCTAAGTTCTCTCCTAAATGGGAAGGGCCATATGTTGTTATCAAAGCAGTGTCTAGCGGGTACTACAAAATTTTAGCAATCAATGGAGGAAAGGAAGGAAACATCATCAATGGCAAATGGCTCAAAGCTTATTATGCCTGACCCATGAAACAAACTACCTCTTCATCATTTCAAGCATTTTCAAAAATGTAATTTCATTCCTCCAAAGAGCATGCGAAATCTCATTTGTTCATTAAACATTTCATAAATGAGAAAAATTTGTTCATACATCAACTGTTTCACCTAATTAGAAACTCAGATTTACTCAAAAAAATAACAACCACAAATGCTCACTCATAGCAAACCATCCAGCAACGGATAATCCCTGTAAGAAGCCTCGTCAATCTTCTTCTGAAAAATCTTGGTTTTTTCCTTCAAGTCTTCGACTGATTTCTCAACCCTTGCTGACTCCAGAGCCAGTATCCTCTCCTCATCCAGTAAAACTGCTTTCATTGAAATTGCATCAGTAGCCTCTGTCGCCTTATGAAGCTTAATTATCTCAAGACGACGACGGAGACATCTTACATTGAATCGCAATATCTCACAATTTGAGATCATTTCATCCCATTGGTGAAGTTCATGGTTTTTGACATCTCGCAAGTGCATCTGATTCATTTCCTCGATGATCGGCAATATCCCCGCTACCGTGGTTAAAAGGGTTGGAAGAAAACCTTTCCACACTTCTGTGGTAGCAATGTGACCATACTTCATCCAGATCTTAGTGTACAGAGACGCATGACATTTGGGAACCACGAATCCGCCGACCATTTCATTGTCTGGGAAGGTATTAATAAATGGGGATTCGAATAAAAGTCCAGCGGTTGGGTATTCACGAGCATGGACACCTTATCCGGTATCCACGGATCCTACATAATCTTCACATGCCTGGTTACTGCTTTCCTCAAACTCAACCACAGTCACGGACTTTCCACTCTTTCGTCGTCTAGCATCGACGACGACACGGACATCCGCCTACGATGAAACGAAGGAGTGTTAATCCCGGGACTCAGTACAATCTCAAGAGTCATAGGTTTACTTACGGACGATCCAACTTCAACACGAGCCGATCCATACCGGGCAGGAGCTCTAACAGTCCGCTTAGGCCTTGCATTATGAGGAGTAGCATTCTTCTTACAGTCCTACGACAAATCATTCTCTTGTGATCAACAATCTCGATTGAACAAAGACAAAAAATGGGAAGAAGAAGAAGTGTACAACTTACTGAGATAGACGTTGCTATTTCACGCTTCGACTGAAGATCATCTTGAGAAGAAATGTTATTGCCCGACATGACGACAAGAGGGTAGGATCAAAACTTCTCTGCACGATGAAATTGACTCAGGAATGGAAGAAATATCTGCGTGGATCATAGATTTGGAGTCTTGAAGATATATATATATATATATATATATATATCAGGAGATAGTCATATGGTCAACTCAGTTACGAGTTTCACTGGAACCCTAGGCTTCAAAGATCGATACCGAAGACGCGGAGGAAAATAACACACTGGGGACTGAACATCACGGGTCAAAGGATAGGCCACGCACGTCATGAATTCTAGGCTGTGTGTTTCTTCTCATGAAAATAGACAAGTCATGATGAATTTGGATATATGGACATTGGTCCATGTCATAGATTCTAAGAAATCGACGTTAACAAAATGTTTATCATTCAGAAGAAAAGTCTAATTGAAGTAAAGTCGTTTAAAAAGTCAAAATAAAGATATCCACTATGAAGACTAAAAGGGAATGCTCTAACGTCTAAAGAAAATGGAAGTAAAACTACTCGTTGGACTCATCCGAATTGTCAGCTTCATCTTCACTGTCCTTCTCGGAATCATCTTCTTCAGAGTCACCGTCAGAATCATTGGTGAAGTCCGGTGGACGGAAGATAACATCATCATCTGAATCCGATCTATCTTCTGCTGCAGCTTCAGCTTCAATTTTCTTCATCGTCTTCTGATGCTCTCTTTCATATCGATCAGGATTAATGTAACGCTCGGATGGTTCCCATGTGATCTCTCCTTCATAAGCATCAGCATCAGAATCAGAAGGCACCCCATCCAAGAATTGACGCTTCTCTTCAACCCTCTGTCTCTTACACCGGGTGCGATCTTTTTCACGTTGACGGGCATCCTCCTTTTTGTCTTCAGCTCTTTTCTTTTCGAGTTCAGCAAAAGAGACTCTTCGCTCACCCAAAGGAACATTAGGCTTCTCCCCTTCCTGGTTAACCCTAGCCTTTGATTTCTCTACAGGAGCGTCGGAATCCTCATCAGAAGATCCAGAGGAAGAAGAGGAATACCAGTAATCGTAATTGCTGTTATTGTTGGTCGAAATTTTCTGGAACCGGAAGATCAAAGATTACTACCATGTAAACAAACCAACATCAGCAAAAAATGGTAACTCTTAACTCTTACCTTTTATACTTCCACTAATAATAGTGATAGTAATGCTAGAGTTAACACCTCAAAATCGTTCGTCTCTTCAAAAACTGCAAAAAACGAACGAAGCTTTATTAATTTCGAAACTGATTTTTCATAAAATCACGAACACAATTTTCATAATTTGAACATTCGCCCAACTGGCCTATGAATTTCATAACAATAAAATATTTCATCATAAATATATTGTCTGTCTTCGAAGGTTCCTCAAAACCCACGTTTCTGATTTTTCGAAAAAACAGCAATTAATGCAACATTGCTTACATAAATTCTCAAGAATTTTATCTAATGAAAACAAATTCATGCAAATAAAATATACCATCATATTTTACACAATATATGTCACGGCTACATATATAAAAAAAATTAATTTTCCTTCGTATCGTCGTTATTTGTCTTTAAAACGAAGGTTTATTTCAAAAAATATCGTGAAAGCTCACATCTCATACATATGATAAAGTTTTGTATTTACATGAAATCTCATAAGCAAAATTTTATCACTGGACACAAGTTCATCATACATATTTTCCTTCGTGTCATCGTTATTTGTCTTTAAAACGAAGGATTATTCCGATTTCATGAAAATTCACTTCTTTTATGATAAAACCTTGGTACACATGAAAACTCATAAAATAAGTTTTATTACTGGACCTAGGTTCATATATAAAAAAAAATCTCTCTTATAGTCAATTTTCAAAACTAACGATTGAACGAACATACGTTTTTCAAAAACGAGGGTTTTTTCATAAAACTCACACTAATATACACACATGTATATAAATCATCATGATAAAAGCATGAACAACTCATGAGGATCATAAACATCATCAAACAAAAAAAAAAACAAAAAAAACGTACCTGAGAGCGCCGGCCGGAAATTGGCCGACGGCGGCAACGACAGCGACCGGCGGCGGCGGGAATCTTCTCCTGTTGGCGTGAAGGTGCAGAGATGATGGATATCTGGTCGTGAGAAAAAATAAAATAAAATAAGGATTAATCCCTTTTACATCAATTTTATTTCCAAAACCTAATTTTCTAAGGATTTCCTTATTGGCCCGACCCGCTAATCCTAACCGACCACGGACTCGTCGTCCACACCAGCGGTTCAACACCAATTTATGTTCATCAAAATACGCTCCAATAATGACATTTAAGCCTTCATCAAGTCGTGGTTTGATCATGCTCTTTAAATCCGGTAACGTCTCAACTTACGACTAAGTTCAATTACTGGTATTATTATTTATGGCCGGAAAATCACCAATTAATGCTGACTGGGGAACACAACTTTCCTCAGTAAGCAGGGGACTTAATTTAGATGGTGGATTTTCGATAAAGGCTAAATTCGTAAACTCATAATTATACGAAGATCTGATTCAGCAATCAGACGTGAGTATCGAGACACAGGTCTCTCATCGAATTCTCAACGGAGAGTACTTTCTCTCAGAGTACATGTAGATATGTAGTATCACGACTGGACAACGGCATATCTCATGAATACTGAATACTTTCAGTGATTATTTCTATATAGCATCACGAGATGGACGGCTCCTAGACAGCTTGCTCTGCTAGTATAGAGCGATAACGTCTTCAGGAACAAACAACAAGTTTAACCTAACTATATAAAGGATATGACTTATCGGCAAGCTCGTATCAGGATAATTAATGCTCCTAGATAGATTTCTCTGCTAGTATAGAGCCACAAAGTTAATTATTCCTAATTACAATCGTTCCTATTCCATGGTCGAATCCACGACTGGTCACATGGAATGACAATAACAATTGTTCTGATTCTATGATCGAATCCACAGCTTGATCTCATAGAATAGAAATAACTATATTATCTTATTACTCTGATTTCATGATCGAATCCACAACTGGTCTCATAAATGGTAATAGATAAACCTTAATTACTCTGATTCTATGTTCGAATCTCCGATCCCAGGGAATGGAAATGCTCACTCTATTATTCTGAATTCGTAGTCGAATCCTCAGCTGATCCTATGAATTAATAATAAACATTTTATTACTCAGATTTGTGAATTATTCTCCACTGAATTCCACAATTAGTAATAAATAATCAACAACCGGGCGTCTGAGCTACCTCTAAGTAAGCCCCGATTCAAATGGTGAAGGTGTATTCAACGATGATACACTAACAGTCACCGCACGAACGAGTATTTCAAAAATACAACGAAACGATGAACCTATGCAAAATAGAGAAGAAAATAATAAATAATTAAAAATATAGACCAGGGTGCTGGGAGCACGGACACACGACCGACGGACCGTGTTGTGGTCAATCCCACGCCAGTTTTATATTTTTAATGCATTTTTATTATTTTCCATGATTTGATGAAAATTCTCTCATTTTATCAAATCTCCTTCGTCTCGAGGAAACTCCTAGGTTTCATGGTACTTCCATAAATTCATAAAAAATAATATAAAATTAAGGAAAGGAGTGTGGGGCGTGACCATTGGCCAACCGGCCATGCCTTGGTCCCAACCGGCCCAACACCCACGGTTCCTTATTATTTTAGTATTATTATTATTATTATTATTATTTCTCTAATTTCATGAAAAACTCCTTGATTTCATGGTATTTTTGCACAAATCATCAAATAATAATAAAATAAAATAAATTATGAAAACTTGTGGGACCGGGCCTTGGCCGGATGGCCATGCCCTAGCCGGTCCCGCACGCCCCTTTGTTTTATTATTTTATTATTAGTTTTCCTTGAATTCATTAAATTCCTTGATTTCATGGTATTTCTCTCAAATTAGGAAAAATTCCCTCAAATCATCAAAAATACCTAAAAAATATTAAAAAATTATGAAAACTCGTGGGACCGGGCCCAAGCCGGCCGGTCATGCCTCCACGGTCCCACACATCCTTGTTTTTAGTATTTTAATATCTTTTGCGTCCCTGAACTCATGAAAACTCCTTCAATTCATGGAAATTCCCTAAATTCATCAAATTTCTCAAAATTCATGAATTTTTCATAAAATCATTATAAAATTAGGGAAACTCGTGGGACCGGGCCCTAGCCGGCCGGCCATGCCTCCATGGTCCCACACGCCCTTGTTTTATTATTTTAATATCTTTTGCTTCCTTGAACTCATGAAAACTCTTTCAATTCATGGAAACTCCCAAAATTCATCAATTTTCTCAAAATTCATGAAATCATCAAAATATTATAAAATTAAGGGAAAGGCACCACGGGACCGTGGTCACGACCGTCCGGTCGTGCCTTGACCACGGCGGTCCCACGCCTCCTTCCTTATTTTATAATTATTTTTCATCATCTCATGGTGTTTTCCTCAGTTTCGTCGAAACCCTAATTTTGGCATATTTTCTTGAATGGATGCTCAATTGCACGCCAGAAAATATCAAAATTCTCAGGACTGAGACGCGGACGCCTTGGGGACACGATCACGCTATCTTGACCGACCAAGATTGGCTCTTTGGCTCACGGAAGCCGGTCCCATCAATTTTCACAGTTTTGACCTAATTTGCACAATTGCTCGTATTAGGTCCAAAACTCTCCCAAACACTTTGGATTTTCATGAAGTGATCGTCAGGCGGTCACGGGACAACCCAGGGCCGGTTTCATGACTCCATGGTCGGTCCCTCGCCTCGTCATAATTAATTAGGTTTTCTCACCTAAGGCTCAGACGAGAATTTTTGAATAAATGATTAAACCAGCATTTAATCATTCTTCCACCAACAAATCGTCAACTCTTTAGGAGTTCTTCGTATTTGCTCATGTGAGCATATGGACACTACATGGTTGATCCACGGTCCCATGTAGTCGCTCCCTCCTTCGTCCCATGGTTGAAATTCCGACGAACCATGAATTGATCATCAATTGATCAAATTAGGGTTTCTGAATCCATGGATCATCATTCCAGATTCCGACCTTAATAATTTTACGACGGCCTCATGGTCATTAATTTTATTAATTATGCTCGGTTCAACGACCAGTATTCTAATTAATATTTTTGGTACGTTGCCAATAATCCATCAGATGAGCAACACATGCTCAGACGATCAAATATTCAACAATTCATCACATGAGCAGCACTTGCTCAGATGAGGAATATTTGATCAATATTGGTTCAACAATCAATATTCAACGATCCATCGAATGAGCAATACTTGCTCACTTCATCGTAAGAACTATACCTCTGTCTCATGACATGTTCAATTCATGAGTTTCAGAACATCATGTTAAAATCAACGACTACATGGACTCATCGTCCCATAAAACCACGAAGTCATCAATTGACTAACAAACCACGAGACGTCAATCGTGTCACTTGGGGGGATATCACTTAGGGTTTTGGTCTGGCGGTCTACGACACGTGTGTTCAAACACACGATGGAATGTGAGCAAGTCGTGCAATCAGTTGAAGGAATTCACGAGGTAGTGGGTGGAAAATCGACCAAGTCTCCACACATTGAGCAACTGGTTTCAAACACGATCTTCACTTCCCCACTCCTTGATTCCGTCAACTGTCACACTTCATGGAATCATGGTGTCTACAATCCAACAATATAAATAAGTCTCTGAATCATGATTGAAGCATCATCAGTATCATCAATCTCACGTCTCATCGACAACACGAAGAGCTTATCGTATTCGGAATTCACACATTTGATTGAAAATCTATGCGAACTCCTGCACTTCTCTAGGGATCAGTGCACATACACATTTTCAGCACTTAACCAGATATCATCCAGCGTACAAATAACACCACCAACACCATCAGTTGAAGAAGTCTCCCTAGTGCCTGGACATTCGATCGACAACATCTCTTTTGAAGAAGAAGATCGCATGACGGATGAAGGACACAACCGAGCATTGTATGTCATTGGTTTCATCAAAGGCACCGAATTTAGAAGAGCTCTTGTTGACACCGGTGCTTCCACCAATATTGTCACTATGAAGACTCTCAGGATGGACAGATTCCCACAAGGTAAAATCGTTCGCTATCCCATCCTAATGACAGGATTTGAAGGAAGTCAAATCCATACATATGAATATGCATACATAGATTTGAGGGTGGGGCCGATTCGAACGAAAGAAAAGTTTCATGTGATCGAACAAGAACATGACTACCACATAATACTGGGACGCCCATGGCTCCATGATAACAAGATGGTTCCTTCAACATACCATCAATGCATGAAGGCCCTGCTCGACAATAAGATCGTTCGCATTCCGGCTTCATCACCTCCTTATGCTCCCGTCTATGATACTGAGTTCCTTGAATCTCAAAAAGGCGTCCCGGAACCTCCAAGCAGGATTCGCAGTACTCCACTTCCAAGCTGGAAGACTATCGAGAAGGCTGATAACGATCCGTCGTCCTTAGATGCTAAAATAATCAAGTCACCTACTACACCGACTAAACGCCATAATGATCAAGTCTCAATTCCAGGGATAAACTTCACGACCGATCGAGACGTAGAAGGGAGAGTCATTTATCGCCGATGGAAAGATTAGCAATTAACCGGGGAGAACGATGAAAAGTCTCCCCACCATGAAGAATCGTGTCAGAGTGAGCAATCACTTGAAGAAGAAGTCCAAGATACCCCACAACAACTACAGGACGACACTGACTCTACCAATGACGATCTCGAAACAATTAACATTGGGACTGAAGACGATCCAAGGCCAATCCTGATCAGTACAACGCTATCACCAGAGGAGCGGACCGAGCTGGTAAAATTATTGAAAGAATATCAAGATGTCTTCGCCTGGACGTACGAAGAAATGCCGGGTCTAGATGACAAACTCGTCACCCATCACCTACACATCGTCCCTGGTTCCAAAGTTGTCAAACAACCGCCCATGCAATTTAGACATGAAGTCGAGGAGCAAATCAAGGTTGAAATCCAGAAACTGTTGGCAGCAGGGTTCATCAAGCCTATTATTCATCCAACGTGTCTAGCAAATGTGGTACATGTTAAGAAGAAAAATGGTCAAATCAGATGTTGTGTAGACTTCAGGAACTTGAATAAATGTTGTCCAGAGGATGATTTTCCTCTAACCAACATTGACATGCTCGTCGATGCAATCAGTGGTCACGGTATGTTCTCATTCATGGACGGCTATAGTGGGTACAACCAGATCAAGATGTATGAACATGACGCCAACAAGACTGCGTTCCGTAGTCCCATTGGGAATTTTCACTACACTGTGATGCCCTTTGGATTAAAGAATGCTGGTGCCACCTATCAACGAGTCATGACTGCCATATTCCACGACATGATGCATAAGCAAGTAGAAGACTATGTTGATGATGTGGCGGTAAAATCGAAGACTCGAGCATCTCATCTCGAAGTTCTAAATAAGGTGTTTGAAAGGTGCAGAGAATACAAATTAAAAATGAATCCTCTAAAGTGCGCATTCGGAGTTTCTTCCGAAAAATTCTTAGGATTCCTGGTCACGGCTGAAGGGATCAAAGTCGACCCAGACAAGGCAAAATCTATTACCACCATGCCTCCTCCACGTACCATGAAGGAACTACAGATCTTTATGGGCAAGGTAAATTACATTCGACGCTTCATTCCTGGATTAGCTCAACTCATTGCTTCGTTCACACCTATTATTTTAATATCTTTTGCTTCCTTGAACTCATGAAAACTCTTTCAATTCATGGAAACTCCCAAAATTCATCAATTTTCTCAAAATTCATGAAATCATCAAAATATTATAAAATTAAGGGAAAGGCACCACGGGACCGTGGTCACGACTGGCCGACCGTGCCTCGACCACAGCGGTCCCACGCCTCCTTATTCCTTATTTTATAATTATTTTTCATCATCTCATGGTGTTTTCCTCAGTTTCGTCGAAACCCTAATTTTGGCATATTTTCTTGAATGGATGCTCAATTGCACGCCAGAAAATATCAAAATTCTCAGGACTGAGACGCGGACACCTTGGGGACACGAGCACGATATCTTGACTGACCAATATTGGCTCTTTGGCTCACGGAAGCTGGTCCCATCAATTTTCACAATTTTGTCCTAATTTGCACAATTGCTCGTATTAGGTCCAAAACTCTCCCAAACACTTTGGATTTTCATGAAGTGATCATCGGGCGGTCACGGGACAACCCAGGGACAGTTTCATGACTCCATGGTCGGTCCCTCGCCTCGTCATAATTAATTAGGTTTTCTCACCTAAGGCTCAGACGAGCATTTTTGAATAAATGAATAAACCAGCATTTAATCATTCTTCCACCAACAAATCTTCAACTCTTCAGGAGTTCTTCGTATTTGCTCACGTGAGCATATGGACACTATATGGTTGATCCACGGTCCCATGTAGTCGCTCCCTCCTTCGTCCCATGGTTGAAATTCTGACGAACCATGAATTGATCATCAATTGATCAAATTAAGGTTTCTGAATCCAAGGATCATCATTCCAGATTCCAACCTTAATAATTTACGAAGGCCTCATGATCATTAATTTTATTAATTATGCTCGGTTCAACGACCAGTATTCTAATTAATATTTTTGGTACGTTGCCAATAATCCATCAGATGAGCAACACATGCTCAGACGATCAAATATTCAACAACCCATCATGTTAAAATCAACGACTACATGGACTCATCGTCCCATAAAACTACGAAGTCATCAATTGACTAACAAACCACGAGACGTCAATCGTGTCACTTGGGGGGATATCACTTAGGGTCTTGGTATGGCGATCTATGGCACGTGTGTTCAAACACACGATGGAATGTGAGCAAGTCGTGCAATCAGTTGAAGGAATTCACGAGGTAGTGGGTGGAAAATCGACCAAGTCTCCACACGTTGAGCAACTGGTTTCAAACACGATCTCCACTTCCCCACTCCTTGATTCCGTCAACTGTCACACTTCATGGAATCATGGTGTTTACAATTCCATCAATATAAATAAGTCTCTGAATCATGATTGAAGCATCATCAGTATCATCAATCTCACGTCTCATCGATAACACGATATCATCAACTAATCAATTGAGCAACTACTCTCAATTGAGCAATTTCAATCACTCAGAGCTTATCGTATTCGGAATTCACACACCCACAATCTTTGATTACCATTGATTCCACACATTTCTCAGCTTCCCTCCTACAGATCAACCCATCCTCTCTTGTGACCGAACTTACTCTGGAACGGTCATTGTCTTGATTTAGGCCGTAGTACTACAGATTGATCTCTCGAATCTAAAGCACCCCCTTTGCAGCGGTGCATCTTTGTGAGGTTTAACATTTCGCTCGGTTCGAGGAGTCTTCTCCATACGATCGTCTCCTCAATTCCTTAAAAACCAGCAAATTGTTTTTCCCCATCTACACTTTTTGCCGGACAAATTGAGCGATCTAGATTACACTTTCACGAGACAATGAGGTATGGGAATGTACACCGGCATGCCTTATACACGCATGCCCAATCGGCCTTGCCAAAATCGTGTCCCAAGCTTGGATTCGATCAAGCTGAAGAGTTATACTTGCACACCTCTTCATAAACCCTAATTCCACTAACGATCGCAGATGAGTGTCTCAAAGATCATCTCGTCCGTTCAACTTCACCTGCTTGGTTATACAACCCTAGTCAGGAGTTAACTGGTCAATGATGTGTCGTGGTGATTAACATCCGTCACTCTACCACACCAAGTGATCGGCCAAGTCAGGACTTACCTGTACAGCCCTAAACGATCACTTGAAGATGGATAGACATGCATCTATTTTAAGACGCTTAATCGTGACTTACTCCGTTAAGCCTTAAAACAGCGATGCTTCACTCATGCTAAATACATTCGATGCATTACATGCATAGGATTCACACGATATTTCATAAATAACGACTTCCTAAATAACTTAGTTATTTAATCTAGCATTACATGCTTATTTATGTGGGTCCCACGATACACATACTCGATACATTAATCATGTCACAAACTGGGGGATGCATACTGGGGTATTGGTCTGGAGGTTTACAACGCGCCATCACAAGAACGTGTTAGGAAGTCATGGACGGTTAGTGATGATGGGAGAAGTCGGAAAGACTGATCGTGTAACACTAACACACGCAACTCCACTACTCCATCACTCCACTTTCTCCACTTCCCATGAGATACGTGGGTTAGGATCAATGACTTGTATAAATAGGTTCTCCTCCCTATTTTCAAACAATACAACACAAGACAACAGAAGCAAGTGTTGATACAACCGTGTTCAAACACCAGAACTGATAGCTTACATTCTGCAAGCCAGTTCAGCTTTCTGATACAAGTCATACAGAGCCAACACCTTCACAATCTCAACACCTTCTTCCCTTCCCTCCCTAAGATCAACCCCATCTCCTTCACTTTGTGACCGAAGAAAGTCTAGAACGGCCATTTTTTAGTTTAGGCCAGAATTGTACAGATTGATTTCTCGAATCACAAAGCACTCTCGTGCAGTGCATTTGTTTAGGGTTTAGATTCATTCCTCATCCACACCCAAAATTATCAAATTCGACAGGAATAGTTTTCACCCATAAACAATTGGCAACCACAGTGGGAGATTAATCTCTCGGTTGTGAAGTCAATTTCTTCAATACCAATTCAATTTTACTGATTTCGAAAATGGTGGATCTTAGGTCTGGATCAGCGACCAATCCTGACGGGACTAGCGTTGACAACACCTCGGTGTTGATATCCCAGGTGTCACCGTGCAGTCAGTCAATACCATCAATGTATCTCGTGGAATTGCTTCCTCCACTATCAGCACCAGCGGAGCAGGAGATGTTCCAGTAAGTGTAACACCTCCCATCACTAGAGCCAGAGCAGCCGCAAATCCCGGCATCTCCTCAAGTGTAACTCCTACGGCGGTCACCAGAGCAACAACTTCCACCCCTTCATCAGAACGAGGAGTTGTAGGAGCAAGAGGAGGACCATCTCCCAATACCATCGTGTAGAGAGACAGGAAGTCCTTGCTAAGACTCAAACGGATATGGCTGCAACTTAAAAATAGGTACTCACTTTTCTTAAGACATTAACTGATCGATTGACACAAGAGCCGCGACATCCCCTGGAGCCAACAAGGAACGCATTCAACGCACCCGAAGAAGGTACTTCAGCGTCACGAACCTACATGGACCTGATCAAAGAAGCGACATCAGATATGAACGGTCCTGTCATGGAGATTCTTACACTGGGGACTGATCCTCATAACGATGCTCCTCAAGTCAATAGTCTCCCTATGAGCCAGAGGTCGGTGGATCAGGAAGCGGTTTCTCTAGTGGAAATTTTATGCGAACTTTTACACCTCTCGAAGAATCAACGGGAAGAGACGTTTTGCTGCAATCAACCAGAAGAAGGTCACAACCGGGCCCTACACGTTACTGAACGCATCAAAGATTCAGAGATCAAGAGGGCCCTCATCGACACGGGAGCGTCTTCGAATGTGATTACTCTCAAGACTCTCAGGACGGCCAAGGTTCGGTCAGTCAAGATCGAATGGCATCCTACCACAATGAGAAACTTTGAAGGAAACCAGACCATCACATACGGGATCGTCCCTTCAATGTATCACCAATGCCTGAAGACTACGCTGAATAAAGAAGTCATTCGTATTCCTGCATCATTGTTTCCTTACGCACGAATATGCGGAGTGGAACTGTTCAAACCGAGGGAAGCTCCGCGGGAAGGATCAGACAAAGTCCATTGCATCCCACTCCCCACGTGAGCGTCAATACAGGAGGAGGAACGACTTGCATTATCGAAGGCTAGGCCCCATGATGCATCCTTGCTGACGAGTCATCTTAATCCTTCTCTCCACCCAACGGAATGCTACAACAATGATCAGCCACAAGAATAAGTGCTAGACGTTCCACGACAGCGGCAAGATGGTACCAACTCCACAACTGATGAGCTCGACGATGAGGAATCTCCTAGGCCTATCTCCATCAGCTCGACCTTGTGTAAGCATTCATACAATCTCCGATCCAAGCCGGTCAAACAATCTCCGAGACAATTCAGGCGCGAGATCAGATGTTGTATGGATTCAAGAGACTTGAACGAATGATGCCCCAATGACGATTTCCTCTACCCAACATCGACATGTTGGTAGATGATACCAGCGAACACGGCATGTTCTCCTCCATGGATGGATGTAGCGGCTACAACCAGATAAGGATGCATGAGCATGGTGCAAGTAAGACATCTTTTCAAACCCTATTGGAAACTTTTGTTATACCGTAATGCCAGTCGGTTTGAAAAGTGCCGTTGCGACGTATCAACGCACTATGACGACAATCTTCCATGACATGATGCATAAGCAAGTTGAAGACTACGTGGACGATATAGTAGTCAAATCAAAGACTCAAGATATCCTCACAATGCCGCTGCCACGAACCGTTAAGGAGCTCCACCGCTTCATGGGCAAGGTGAATTCGACGTTTTATACCTGGCTTAGCCCAGCTCATTGCTTCATTCACTCCCTTGCTGAAGAGAGAAGAAAGTTTCGTCTGGACCGCACTACAACATGAAGCGTTTCGGAAGATTCAACGAATATTTTCATTTCCAAATCATCACAAAGGGTTCACCTATCATGTCATCCCAGACAAAGAGCGAGCTAGGGACATCTTCAGATCTGCTGGAGCGTCCCGAATTCAGGACACTTGAAGGTCATGATCAAAATATGACTGAACAACAAGTGGTGTAATTGTGCATCAATATGACAGAACCTGTCTATCGTGCTTTGTCGAAGAACCCGCGCTTTCGGACATCCTCTGAACTCCGTGAAGCTGCTAAACGCTTAGTTGCGACAACACCTGCCCTGCTAGAAGAAAAAGCCTGCCAGTAATGAAGAGCCTCACGATGTTCGCGGAAGCATACATCTCACCAACAGGCAATACAACCTTCAGCCTTCTGTAAGCAGTTTCACTAAAGCAGCAAGAGGAAAGCCACCGACATAAAACATCATGCGCGTCCAAAATTTCCAACTTCAACTCTAGCACCACGTGCACGACTGCCGCAATAATGAAACAACGTCCAAGATATTCCATATCTGGATCGACGGTAACTACATCAATGAGAGACGCTTTCAGAATTTGTCTTCCGTGGAAAAAGTAGTTCCGTTACCAAAGGAGATTGCACCTGGGACTTAAGAGGGTGCCAAGTTCCTGTAAGTTTCCACCACGCCTCTCCCTGCCGGTCTCTTCTGATCACAGCTGCTGCGAAGAACTGTTGTTGCTCGTCAACTGATACCATCCAGAGCTTCACCATATCAACAACCATTACGTACAAAAGACCCATCGGGTATACAAGATGGAGCCACGTAGACCATGCTTGGGGACTGAGGCTCAGCATGAAATTCCTTCCCCGTCAGTCAAGAACTTCTTCAACACAAGAGAGGTAGTCAATCAAGAAGCATGTAATTCGCAAAGGGAAACCAAGCTGAAGAAGAGGCCGCTTCAACACTCTCTCCAGCAGAAGCCGCTTCAACACTCTCTCCAGAAGAAGCTGCTTCAACGCTCTCCGGTTCCTGCTCGCTCCAGAATCTGCTCTAACGCTCTACAGGACATGCTCCCTCCATAAGTTGTTTCAACGCTCTCAGCGGGACCCACACCACGTTCGAACATACAAGGTTCACGTTTGGGCAAAGAAAGCAACCTGGGTCTCACGAGCAAAGGTAAGACCGATGTTGGTTATCAAGACCGGTGTTAGTCAGCAAGACGTCACAGCAGCAAGGCCGGTGTCGGTCGAACCAGCGATGTCCGTCAGCAAGGTCGGAGTTCGTCAAATCAGCAAGACCGGTGTTCGTCAAGGCAAGGCCGGTGTTGGTCAAGGAGCAAGTATGGTGTTGTGTGAGGCAACAGGTTTGGTGTCTGGTCAAAGCAGGCACGCGGCGGGTCCCACTTGATCAGGCAAAGCTAGCCCCAGATTGTTCAAAGCAGGCCCAGCAGGCCTCAAGCAAAACAGGCACGCGGCGGGTCCCACGTTCGGGCAAAGCAAGCAAGGCTGGTATTGAGCTACGTCAGCAAGTAAGGCTGGTATTGGGCCATGTCAGCAAACAAGACGGATTTGATCAAGGTCATAAGGTTGGTTTTCGAATGAAATAGGCGCACACAGCAGGGCCGGTTTTCAGTCGAAGAACATGGCTGACGTTTGAAGCATGTACACGGTGGACCCGCGTTTAATTGAAGCATGCACATCTGCCCATGTTCGAAGCAATCATGCTTACATCGGGTCCCACGTTCGACCAAAGCAGGCACAACAAGCCCACATTCGATCAAGCAGGCGCATGATGAGTCCCACGGTTGAGCGAAGTAGGCGGGGCCACATGCCTATCAAACATGTGCAACAAGGTAACGTTTGGTCGAAGCATATACATGGTGGGGTCCACATACGTTCATGGTTACATGCACGGTTGTCTATGGGAGAAAGAGCATACAAGTTCTATTCCCTTCTTGGCTCAAATACCTGAAGGAGGAAACCGGTCCCACCAAGGTCGTCGTCACACCTGGCGTACTCCCACGAACGAAGCAGGCGCAATAGTCCGTCGATTAGGCACATCAATCCCACGTTCGATCAAGCAGGCGCAATATCCCCTCGACAGAAGCAGGCTTAGCAAGGTCGATCCGGCAAGACCGACATTCGAACGGAGCAAGAATGGAGCAGGCTATCGACCTAAGAAGGCATAGCAAGGTCGATCGAGGCAGGAAATACCGACATCATGCTAGGGGAACACTCTCCTGGACGCCTCTTGAACGTGACATGCTCCAAGGACAGGACGACCCGTCTCTCCTGGTAACATCTAACTTTATCTCATAAGTTTTATCTTTAACTGTCACCATCTCATTCCTACCCCACAATAATGCAACCATTATGCGCTAGGCAGGTGACTTAATGTTGATGGTGGATTTTAATTCCGGGCTAAAATTGTAAAACCAAATTTATGCGCTGACATCCTGCAAAGGATAAAGCCATTGGTAAGTGATGAATACTTCTACACTTTACTAATTCACCTAAAATGGAGCATGTAGCAACAATCCCATATACCTTGTGAATTTATAACATTATTAATGTATGACCAGCCTTGTATTTCCTGTACTGCTCCACTCTTATCATTGGTGCTGCATGAGGACTGAGTGTTGCTCTCAGCAGAGCAAAACAAATCTCCAAGCATTAATAAAGAGGCATGTACGAAATACTCGTACAGGCTATAACTCTGGGAGTGTTATACTAGCCCGATTGAGCATCTGGACTATCCATATCAGTCTCAGAAACGATCACGACCATCCAACTTCACCAGCATGATTGGATGGCTCAGATCGAATCCATAACCCTTAAGCAGGTATTGGAGTATTCACCACCGACCCAATGCGGACCCGCATGGTCGGCCTCCCCAAAAGGGTAGCATGGCTTGCCAATATGTCCAGAGAAAACAGCATGGACGAGAAACCCTAAATTAGGGTTTGCGACACATTACATGTATCACAAAGCAGTCTCAACCATCCATCTTCGCAGGCATAGATGGAGGGTGTAGATGTAGATTCAAAGGGCCCAGAGCATGTCAACACAATCACCGTGGGACCGCCTACATACATGCCCGATCGGTCGGGACCAACTATAGTTGGTCGTTCCAGTTCGTGCGCCCAAACAAGGCATGACGCACGGCCGGTGAAACCTTAATTAGGGTTTGAACATCACGAGCGTCCATTTTCTCCTGCACGAACGAAGGGTCCAGGAATAGACTAGGAAGGTCCGGTGCGCATCAACATGATTATCGTGGGCCCATCTATCTCCACACCCGATCGTCCAAGGCATATCATGCCTGGTTGCCTCGATTCGCACGCCCAAACTAGGCGTGGTCACACCTCCCAATTGCAAACTAATCTCGACCACTCAACTTTGCCGAACAAATTGAGTGACTTAGATCACTTTTCTATCGGACAATAAAGTACAAGCGTGTACACCAGCCCATCGTCTGCACACCAGACTAATCGTCCAAGACCGACCAGGCTTGGTCGCCTCGAAACGCGCGCCCAAATTTGGCATGACGCGCGGCCTTTGCTGCAAAAAATCTCTGTCACAAATCAATCCTAGACGCTCCTCTCTGCTGGAAAAATTGAGCGATCTAGATTACATTTTCACGAGACAATGAGGTACGGGAAGGCACGCCGGCATGCTGTCTACACGCATGCCCAATCGATCTTTCCAAAATCGTGTCCCAAGCTTGGATTCGATCAAGTTGAAGAGTGATGCTTGCGCACCTCTTCATAAACCCTAATTCCACTAACGGTCGCAGATGAGTGTCTCAAAGATCATCTCGTCCGTTCAACTTCACCTGCTTGGTTATACAACCCTATTCAGGAGTTAACTGGTCAATGAAGTCTCGTGGTGATTACCATCCGTCACTCTACCACACAAAGTGATCGGCCAAGTCAGGACTTACCTGTACAACCCTAAACGATCACTTGAAGATGGCTAGAAATGCATCTATTTTAAGACGCTTAATCGTGACTTACTCCATTAAGCCTTAAAACAGCGATGCTTCACTCATGCTAAATACATTCGATGCATTACATGCATAGGATTCACACGATACTTCATAAATATCGACTTCCTATAACTTAGTTATTTAATCTAGCATTACATGCTACTTTCTGTGGGTCCCACGATCCACATACTCGAGAATCAATCATGTCACAAACTGGGGGATACATAATGGGGTATTGGTGTGGCGGTTTACAGCGTGCAGCACACAACACGCCATCACAAGAACGTGTCAGGAAGTCATGGACGGTTAGTGATGATGGGAGAAGTGGGCAAGACTGATCGTGTAACACTAACACACGCAACTCCACTACTTCATCACTCCACTTTCTCCACTTCCCATGAGAGACGTGGGTTAGGCTCAATGACTTGTATAAATAGGTTCTCCTCCCTATTTTCAAACAAGACAACACAAGCAAGTGTTGATACAACCGTATTCAAACACCGGAACTGATAGCTTACATTCTGCAAGCCAGTTCAGCTTTCTGATACAAGTCATACATAGCCAACACCTTCACAATCTCAACACCTTCTTCACTTTGTGACCCCATCTCCTTCCCTTCACAATCTCAACACCTTCCCTCCCTAAGATCAACCCCATCTCCTTCACTTTGTGACCGAAGCAAGTATGGAACAGCCATTTCTTGGTTTAGACCATAATTGTACAGATTGATTTCTTGAATCACAAAGCACTCCCGTGCAGTGCATTTGTTTAGGGTTTAGATTCATTCCTCATCCACACCCCAAATTACCAAATTCGGCAGGAATAGTTTTCACCTATAAACATCGTTCAAATTGTTGGTCCAGAAATCTATATAACCTGGAGTTACATACGTGACTCGGTCAGCACAAGGGAACCTATAAGAGCTTCCTTCGACATGTGTACGGTCTAAACAAGTCTTAATATGTTCCACCGACGGTTTGCTCCTCCGAAAAGTTGGAACACACTGATCCATACCCATATGATGGGCTGCTCTGTCAATGTTGTATTCCTCCACCGAAAAATCTCCATATGTTGCTGCTATTAAATAACCTGCAGTGCAGCTCAACATGAAGGATCTTTCACCATCGCTCAAGCCAGCACCAGATTTCAAAGCCATTCTTTCTCCAACATTGAAAGTTTTCAATTGGGAAACATGATGAGGAATCAGCACCCAGGGACGGAAGTTAAACTCAGACTCATCATCTACAACATCAATAAAACGCGTCTTGGATTGAGGTTGTTTTGTTGACCAGCGCATAATCCTAGCGTTATCCTTCTCGAGGAAAATACGTCGAGAATCAGCAGCATTTAACCCTTGCAAGATACTACGGGGAATAGGTTCATACTTCGCAAAGCGTTCCCACATCAAGGCCTGGAGAAACATAGTATTGGCGTAGCATTCAATCTTCATAAAGCCGTTCGAAATACTGGAGTCCAGGTTAGAGTACAAAGAACCCAAGAATAAACTACCTATGGGAAGTTGTTCACCTTCATCCATCTTAATGGAAAAAGGGATTACAAACGGCTTTAGCAAAGTTCCGGCGTCTTCGAACACGTCCCTAGACAGCCATAAACACAAGAAAGCAGCAATAGACAACATACCGTCAGGTTCATCGAGAGGGACATCTCATGGCCACCAATGTGTTAATCAGTGAACATAATAGCCTTTGCCAGAAGCCTTGTTAATTCTCTCCATCTCAACTGTTAAGATGTTAGAAATTTCTTTCTCCTCCGTCGAAAGCTCTTCAGGAAAGTTACCTGTGATTGGAAGATGCAATAAAGAAACTACATCTTCCAAGGTAATAGTAAACTCTCCCCAGCTTCATATAAAGGTATGAGTTGGAATGCACCAGCGAGATAGAAGGGCCACAATACCTCGTGCATCATGAAAAATATATAAATCTCCGGATGATTGAATAGCTCTGGTAACATGTGCTCTATCCAGCATAGCTCTAACACGAGGAAAACCCAGCATGTGTCTTTCCCATCCAGAAAATTTCTCTAAAGGTCGTCGAGAGAGTTTGAATTCTATAATTGAGGCAAAGAAAAGTCCTCTTTCAAGGTAAAACCAAATAGCTGCTCGAGGAGTCACCAACTTCTTTTGAATAATCGTTCTTGGATTTATCAAAAGGCGAAATGCTGGAGTTCTGAGACGTCTTTCAGTGTCTTGCTGAACCGCGAAGAATGCATCATCTATATGGGGAACATTTTTTATTCCAGGTGCTTCTTCTTCTTCTTCATCACCAATAGAAGTCTCGTCCATACACGTATCAATGGAAGTGTCATTTTCCTAAGAACCAGACATCCTTGCGAAGTAGCTGTAATGTGCACAAAGCATTCTACTTCAGTATATCATCATATCAAATGCAAAATTCATGATGGGGTCATATTATTCGATGACGGATACTTATGGAGGCATCTATAAAAATCGTAATTCTTAAATCTTACCTCTTTATGATTCCACTGACAGTAGTGATTGTGCTGTGAGAGTTAACACCCCGAAATTAGTTCGTTCCTTGAAACCTGCGAATAACGAACGAAACTTTTTTTAAAAAAAATGATTTTTCATAAAATCATAGACATAACTTTCATAGTATAAACATTCACAACTGGGCTATGAAATTTACACCAAGACAATATTTCATCAAAAATAAGTTGTCTAATTTCGAGGGTTACTCAAAATTCATGTTTTGATTTTACGAAATAATGGAAACCGTGAGTAACTCACATACAAAAAGAAAATTTTTATGTGAGCTTAGGCTCACGTGAGTTTATCAAAAAAAAAAATCCTTGTGAAGTTCCACGGTTTCATGATAAAAAAAAATCTATTTTCCTTCGTACGAGTGCTTTTCTTTTAAAACGAAGGTTTATTTTGGTTTTGTGAAAGCTCACATCTTTTAAAGATAAAGTTTTGGTTTCCATGAAAGCTCGTAAACAAAATTTTATCACTGGACACAAGCCTATTTCCAAAGAAAAATCTCTCTCAAGTTAGGGATTGTTGCTAGTTTCTTAAATTAACGATCGAACGAACATACGTTCCTAAAACAAGGGTTTTTCATAAAAATCACATCCAAAATATGTGTATACCTATATTATTTTATGATGAACAACTCATGAACAAACAACAAGCTTTGAAAAAAAATTGCGTACCTGACGTGCCGGCCGGAAGTTGGCCGGACGGTGATCGGACAACCGGCGACGGCGACTTCCGGCGATTTTTCTCCTGCTCCTGCTTGGGGGAGAAGATGAAGAAGAGAGGGAGATGGTGGACGTGCAGGAAGAAATAAAAAAAAAGAGAGGAATTAATTCCTTTTATACCAAATTTTATTTCCAAAACCTAGTTCCATAAGGATTTCCTTTTCGGGCCCGGCCCGTGAATCCTAAACCGACCAAGGTTCCATCATCGAATCAGCGGTTCTACACCAATTTATGCTTGATGGATGACGATCTACTATGCCACTGGGGTTTTCTCTCAAACCATAGTTTGATCATTCGGTCGAAATCCGGTAATGTCTTATGTTATGACTAAGTTCAATTACTTATTTTCGTCTGTAACTGGAAAATCACCATTCAATGCTGACTGAGGAACATGGATGTTCCTCACTAAGCAGGGGACTTAATGTAGATGGTGGATTTTCGACAAGGGTAAAATTGTAAAACCCTAATTATGCATACTCCGGATCCGACAATCGAATGAGTATTGAGACTCATGTCTCTCAAAGCGTGAAAGCTCATGCCATAAAACCTCTGAATGAGAAGGTTTTCTCTCAGAGTATATGTAGATGTGTAGTCTCCCAACTGAGGCCACGAAACATCTCATGAATACTGAGCAATTTCAGTAATTATTTCTATATAGAATCGAAAGATTGGATGGCTCCTAGACAACATGCCTGCTAGTATAGAGCGACAACGTCTTCAGGATGCAACCAGGTTTTCCCTGGCTATATAGGAGAAATATGATACTCCAACAAGTTCATATTGCTCAACTCTCAGATAATTAATGCTCCTAGACAGGAAACCCAGCTAGTATAGATCCATCAGTTAATTATCTCTAATCGCCTGAATATCCAGCAATATTCTACGATCTTTTTTATATTTCGTCACTTCAATTAGTGGTTCTTCCCAGCAGAATTCCACGATTTAGTGATAAATATTCAACGAAACAGGCATCTAAGCATCGAATAAGCCCTGATTAAAATGGTTCAAGTGTACTTAGCAATAATGCACAGACCAGCATTTGAATGCGCAAACGAGCATTTCAAAAATACGAGCATTTCATCTAAGCATCGATTCTTTCAAAAACCTATGCAAAATAGGAAGGAAAAATAATAATAATAAAATATTAGCAAAGGCGCCAGGGGACTGGGCTCACCAGCCGGCCAGTCATGCCGTGACCAGTCCCACACCCAATTTTATATTTTTATCATATTTTATTATTTTTCCTGATCCCATGAAAATTCTCTCGTTCGAGCAAATCTCCTTCGATTCAAGAAAATTCTCTAATCTCATGATGTTTCTTTATGTCAAAAAAATAATAAAATTAGGGAATTGTGTCACGGAACCGAGCACCAACCGGCCGGCCATGCCCTAGCCTTGGCCGGTCCCACACCTCACGTCCTCATTATTTTATTATTTCTCTCAAACCACGAAAATTCCCTGATTTCATGAATTTTCCCTAAAACCATGGAAAATATTATAAAATTAAGAAAACTTGTGGGACCGGGCCCTAGCCGGCCCCACACGCCTATTATTTTATTATTTGTTTTGTTTTGTTTTGTTTTGTTTTCCTCATTCCATGAAAACTCCCTGATTTCAACAAAATACCTTGGTTTCAACAAAACTCTTTGATTTTATGAAAATTCCCTAAAATCATGAAAATTACATAAAATTGGGAAGAGTGCCCTGGGACCGTGCCCGTTGGCCGGACGGCCATGCCTTGGACATTTCCGGTCCCACACTCCATCATTCCCTATTTATTATTTCCCTCATCTCATGGAATTTCCCTCAATTCAGAGAAAATACATAAAATTACATAAAATTGGGAAAAGTGTGTGGGACCGTGACTGTCAGCCGACCATGCCCTATCCGTGGCCGGTCCCACACCTTGCAATTCCCTATTTTATTAATTAATTTTCATCATCTTATGCATTTTTCCTAGTTTCAGCAAAACCCTGGATTCTGCATATTTTCTCAAAATGTTGCTCAAACGCGCATCGGAAAATATTGAAACTCTCAGGACTGAGACACAGACACTATGGTGACAAGGTCACCTCCCCTTGACCTACCAAGGGTGACCCTAAGGCTTGCAAACAGCCGGTGCCACACGTTTTAATGATTTTAACCCAATTTGCTCAATTGCTCATATTAGGTTCAAACTCTTTCCAAACAATTGAGGGTTTGCTCAAGCGACCATCAATTGGTCCCACGGCCACCAAGAGCCGGTCCCATGACCTCTTGGTCGGTCCCTCATCTTTTCATGGCTAGGTTTTCTGTCGCTCACACGAGCATTATTTTAGTAAATGATTAAACCAGCATTTAATCATTCTTTCACCAACTGGTCCTCAAGAGGCTTTGGTATTTTGCTCATTCGAGCATCTGGGCGTTACATGGTGGAGTCATCATCCCATGTAGGCAGTCCCTGCTTCACTCACTCTGTAGTTGATTTTCAATAAATCATCAATTCATTAAAATTAGGGTTTTGAATCCAGAACTCTGCAAAAACATGATTCTGAGTAGATCCGAATACTGATAATTTTATGTTGATTCCATGATCAACACTTTATTTATTATGATCGACCTAGCAGTCAGTATCTTAAATTAATATTTTATTTGGTCCTGCTACCAACAATTCATCAAATGAGCAATATTCGCTCAAACCGACAATATTTGCTCGAATTAGCAATATTTGCTCGAACCAAAAATATTTGCTTAGATTCAAGAATATTGGTTCAACTATCAATATTCAACAATTCAGCAACACAGTTTGCTCGTCTTAGGTAATCAACATAATAATACCTCGTCTCAGCAGACATATTTAATTCATGAGTTTCAGAACATTTGCAAATCATGTTCAACTCAGCAATACATGGACTCATCGTCCCATAAAGTCAGAAACTGACTCCACAATCACGAGATATTAATCGTGTCACATGTTGGGATATTAACTAGGGTTTTGGTCTGGCGATCTACGACACGTGTGTTAACCCACGACGAGAATGTGAGCAAGTTGTGCAATCAGTTGGAAGAGTCAGAAAAGTAGTGGGTGGAAAATTAACCAAGTCTCCGCACGCTGAGCAACTGGTTTTAACACGATTTCCCACTTTCCCACTCTCTGATTCCAGCAACTGTCACGGATCATGGTGTTTTTAATTTAGTAATATAAAAAGACCTCTGAATCATGATTGAAATGACAAGATTTGAATACTCGAACATTCGTCTAAACAAGCAATTTCTCGGTAAGTTCATACAGACAATCCTTCGTCTACACGAACTCATTGTCTGAGCAATCACTCTCAATTGAGTAAAATTCTATCATTCAGAGCGTTCTTACGCTGAATTCACAACACACCTACAATCTCAGATCACCATTGATCCCACACATTTCTCATCTTCCCTCCTACAGATCAACCCATCCTCTCTTGTGACCGAATTGACTCTGGAACGGCCATTGTTCTTGGTTTAGGCCGGAGTCCTACAAATTGATCTCTCGAACTTAAAGCACTCCCTTCTTGCAGTGCATCTGTGTGAGGTTCAAAATTTCGCTCGGTTCAAGAAGTCTCCACATGGTCGACTCTTCAATTCAGTAAAAACCAGCAAATCGGTTTTTCCCATCTACACAAGGCAAGGTGCGGTTGGATTGGCATGGTGGGGCCAAGGGTTTGGCATGCCATTGGCGCATGGTGCGGCTAGCATGGTTGGGGCCAAGGCAAGGTGCGGTTGGCTTGGCATGGTGGACGTGGCTGGCATGGTTTTCCATTGGCACAGTGGTGCAGCTGGCATGTTTGGCATGACTTGACGCGAAGACGTGGCTGGCATGGCATGTCATTGGCATAGTGGTGCGGTTGGAATGGTTTGCATGCCTTGGCGCGGAGACGTGGCTGTCATGGCATGCCATTGGCACAGTGCTGCGGCTGGCATGGTTGGCATGCCTTGGCGCGGAGACGTGGCTGGCATGGCATGGATGGCATGCCTTAGCGCGGAGACGTGGCTGGCATGGCATGGATGGCATGCCTTGGCGCGGAGACGTGGCTGTCATGGCATGCCATTGGCACGGTGGTGAGACTGGCATGGTTGGCATGCCTTGGCGTGGAGACGTGGTTGTCATGGCATGCCATTGGCACAGTGGTGCGACTGGCATGGTTGGCATGCCTTGGCGCGGAGACGTGGTCGGAATTTCGGCTACCAAACGATGGTGATGACGCTGGAACTTCGGTTATCAAATGGTAGTGATGGCGCCTTGAAACTTTGTCTAAATTAGGGTTTGGCATGTTGAAACCCTAATTAGCGCCCCTTCCTAGAATCGTTGTAGAATTCTCGTACGAACTCGGATTTTGACGGTCCGCCCCTCCATATGACCGGAAAAGAATTTCCTATCTCCCGACGCGGAAATATTTAGGTTTTGAGCTCGGTTAGGAGGTGAAAACGGCCCGATAGTGAAACTCAGGAAGAATTTAGGAGGGATGTTGCGGGCCCGTGGAATGATGTCGACTGGCTTCAGTTCCGTGGAAGGATGGCGACTGACTTCAGTTCCGTGGAAGGATGGGAACTGGTTTTGGAACTTCGGATACCAAACGTTGGTAATGGCGCTGGAACTTCGGCCACCAAATGGTGGTGATGACGCCTGGCAACTTTGTCGAAATCAGGGTTTGGGATGTCGAAACCCTAATTAGCGCTCCTTACTAAAATCGTTGTAGAATTCTCGTACGAACTCGGATTTTGACGGTCCGCACCTCCATATGACCGGAAAAGAATTTCCTATCTGGTGACGAGGGAATATTTAGGTTTTGAGCTCGTTTAGGAGGTGAAAACGTCCCAACAGTGAAACTCAGGAAGAATTCAGGAGGGATGTTGCGGGGCCGGGGTAACATAGTCGTGCGAAGTCATCTATTCCCGTTTATGGAGCAAGAAGGAAACTTTATTCTGTGCAAACTCTATCCGTCCATATGAAAATAGGTATTGACCTTCTTCTTTTTTCTGTCGCTCGTCCGGATCCGTTCTTTCGTCTGCAGTGTCTCTCCAGTGGATTCCAAAATTTACCAAACTCCACTGCATTCTTGGGACAGATGGATGTGGTTGCGTTGTCGGTCCATCCTTGATTTTAGGTTGTTCAGTCGTGGACCTTCTGATCGCGATGACAGTATGTTGTGGATGCTTGTATGGTCGAAATCTTCCGGAGCCACTGGATAAAATAGATGAGTTGGGATACGTTTCGTTACCGACGTGCTGCTATCAAGTCTTCAAGGACTTTGTTCCAAGAGACATCCTTCGAACCATCTTCTGAATCTTGGACTATCGTATGGAATGAGATGCAGTGAATGCTGATAGAACATGAGCATCAGAGGAAAACTAAACATATTGAGAGAGAAATCTCTGTTGCATTGTGTTTATTAGATTAGAAAATCCGTAGTACATATATAGAGATTACAACGAAAAGAAAGGAAACAAAATATACAAAAGATACGTACAAGGGATACGCACAATATTATGACAACACTAAATATATATGCAGTTAAGAAGAGGATATGTAAAGATATTATAGTATCTCGTAACACCACCACCACCCCCCCCCCCCCAGACTCAAGATGGTGTGAACTTATCTTGAGTCTGGAAAGAAAGAACTTTAGTCGAGGAGCAGGATGTGACTTGGTGAACAAATATGCCAATTAAAATTATGAGCTTACGTGAGGAAGAGTAATTGTTCCATGCTTAAAGTGATGTCTTGTAAATGACAGTCAATCTCTATATGCTTTGTTCTTTCATGAAAAACGTCATTATGAGTAATTTGAATTGCAGATTTGTTGTCACAAAATAGAGGTGTAGGCGTAGAAATGACAACTCCCATGTCACTGAGTAACCATCAAAGCCATATGATCTCAGAACTAGTATGAGCTAAAGCTTGATATTCTTCTTCAGCACTTGAACGAGATACAACAGTCAGCTTCTTACTTCTCCAAGATATAAGAGAATCACCCAAGAACAAGCAGTACCCTGTAATGGATCGCCTATCTGTAACATCCCCTGCCCAATCTGAATCTGAGTATGCTCGAAGAATAAGTTTAGATTTAGATGAGAACTGCAACCCCTGATATAAGGTTCCCTTGAGATAACGAAGTATTCTAAGAACAGCAGCATAATGAGTAGAACGAGGAGCTGACATGAATTGACTTACAATATGAACTGCATGACTTATATCAGGTCAAGTAATGGTTAAGTAATTCAGACTTCCTACCAATTGTCGATATAATGTTGGATTGGATAAAAGCTTTCCATCTGAAGGACCATGTATGACATTCACTTCTAGTGGAGTTTCTGTAATTTTAGCATCAGTAATTCCAGAGCGAGCAATGATTTCAGATGCATATTTAGCTTGAGAAACAAAATAACCATCAACTGACTTACTCACCTCAATACCAAGAAAATAACTGAGTGGACCAAGATCCTTCATTTGAAAACATGTACTTAGATGGT
The DNA here is from genome assembly GCF_003573695.1 of Papaver somniferum. Taxonomy (NCBI): domain Eukaryota; kingdom Viridiplantae; phylum Streptophyta; class Magnoliopsida; order Ranunculales; family Papaveraceae; genus Papaver; species Papaver somniferum. The sequence goes on from NC_039366.1 coordinate 26,128,711, forward strand.
TTTTAAGATCTCTGATACCTTCAATATCACTTCCAGCGATAACCATATCATCTACGTACAATAGAAGGATAACAATACCTTTGTTTGATGATTGTGTAAACATTGCTGAATCGTAGTAACTCTGTGTAAAGCCATATTGAAGAATTGCACTACTGAATTTTTCAAACCAAGCACAAGGAGCTTGTTTCAGTCCATAGAGAGCTCGACGAAGTTTACACACCTGATTTGGAGCATGATCTAATCCAGGAGGAGGACGCATGTAGACTTCTTCTTGCAGTTCCCCATTAAGAAATGCCTTTTTCACATCCATTTGATGAAGATACCACTGTCAAATAGAAGCAACTGCAATGAGTGTACGAACAGTTACCATGCGAGCAACAGGAGCAAATGTTTCCTCATAGTCTATGCCATATTCTTGAGTATAACCCTGAGCAACAACACGAGATTTTCACCGTTCAAGACTCCCATATGACTTGGTTTTGACTTTGTAGACCCATCTGCTTCCAACAACTGATTTTCCAGGGGAAGATCTACCATTTCCCACATACCAGCTTCTTTATGTGCAGTCAACTCATCTGTAATCGAATCTTGCAAGTCTGGTATAGCTGCAGCTTCTCTGTAGTTTCTTGGTTCATAAACAGACATAATGGTAGATAATGAGCAATGATAGTCATAGAACTGAGATGGTGGTCTTCGATTACGAGGTGGCAATGTGTCAACTTGAGAATCAGAATCTCTTTCCAAGGCAGCATTGTTAGGTGGAGGCATAGAGTGGTCGAACACAACTGGAATCTGATGAGTATCATCAGTATGTGAAACAGTTTCATTACTAGACACAGGAACTAGAGATGCATTGGTGCTAACTTCACTAGAAAAAGGATCAGTGTAAATGAAGTTCTTAAAGGAAGATGATTTACTGTTTAGAAGAGACCAAAATGGAACCTTTTCCAAAAGGTTACATGTCTAGAGACTCGAAGTTTTCTACTAATAGAATCATAGCAGCGATATCCCTTCTGTTCAATAACATAGCCCAGAAACACACAAAGAACATTCTTTTGAGTAAGCTTATTTCGTTCACGCTCAGGAAGGAGAACAAAACATGTTGAACCAAAAAATTTAAGCTCGGAGTAATCAGGTTTCTTACCATAAAGGCATTCGAACACGATTGATGGTATAAACTGCTGTAAGAACTGACTCTCCCCAGAAATTTGATGGAACCGATGCAGAAACAAGTTGGGTTCTAGCTGTTTCGATAATATGACGATGTTTACGTTCTGCAACTTCGTTTTGTTCTGGAGTTTCAGTACAAGATAGTTGTCATAATGTGCCTTGAGTTTTGAGAAAATCTTTGAAAGGAGTGGATATATATTCACCTCCTTGATCAGCACGAAAGATTTTGATAGATTTACCTAACTGAGTTTTGACCATAGTTGAAAAGGTTACATATAAGTTAAGAAATTTTGTTCTTGAACTAAATATATAAACCCAAGTAAACCGCGAATAATCATCAATGAAACTCACATAGTATAATGCACCTCCTTTTGACATCACTGGAGATTTACCCCAAACATCAGAGTGAATAAGAGCAAAAGGTTCAGTAGTTTTTGAGGTGCTTGCATTAAAAGAAAGTGCTGGTTGTTTTTCCAGTTTACAAGAAATGAAACTAGCTTCTTTGTCTACTTGTGTATCTCCTAGTAGACCTTTATTGACCATATATGAAAGATGAGAAAATGAAACATGACCTAGTCTAGAATGCCAAGACATAAAAGGATATGTGGAATGAGATGTAGAGGTTGTAGCAACAACATGATTTCTGAGTTTTGATGGAATAATCAGAGTCTGTAGAAGATACAATCGACCCACTCTACGGCTTATCCCAACTAGCTTCCCTGTTTTGAGATCCTGAATAGCACAACCAATAGGAGAGAAAACAATGTTAAAACCTTGATCATATAGTTGACCAATTGAGATGAGATTCATTGTAATCTTAGGAACAAGAAGAACATCTGGTACACAAATGTTATTTGAATCTCTAACCACCCCAATGTGACTGGCGGTTACAACAGTTCCATAAGCAGTGTGAATCTTTGGAGCAACAACTGGACAAAGACTGTCAAAAACTTTTGAATCATAAGTCATACGATTGGATGCTCCAGAATCTAGATACCATCCAATTGAGAAAATATCTGAGGAAGTAGAAAAGAATGATACAGTTGCAGTATTGTTACTTACTGAAAGAGCTTGTTTAATCATCGCATGTATATCAGCAAGACTAGGTGATGATGTATCAGACAGAACTATTGATTGAGATAGTGCAGATGGTAATGCTTCAGCATATGAAACTGGTGCAGAAGAGAATCTACTTGAACCATTAAACCTGGTTGTACTGTTAGCGTTTAATCTCCGCATATTCCTGGAGGTTGGAGATGTACAGTTTCTGGTAGAATACCCAAGTTCTTTTCAGTAGTTGCACTGTGTGGTAGGAGTATCTTGAGGTATTGCAGCAAGTGGCAGAGTGCAGTTCCTTGCTATGTGACCATTTTTCTTGCAATTATGATAAACAGGTTATGAAGAATCACGCTGTGTTGCAAAACTATTCTTCTGATTGTTGAAGTTTGGACGAGGTGCAGACATAGCAAATACTCCTGAGATTTCTGGCTTGATCCGTTTGCGTGTTTCTTCAGTGATCATCTCAGATAAAGCAGTTTCTACGGATGGAAGAGGTGAACGATGAAGAATAGCACCTCTGACTGATTCAAACTCTTCTCGTAGAGCCATCAAGAGTTGAACCAGTCTTTTCTCTTCTCTATATTTTTCCCATATTGCCAAATCAGTTGTCCATTTTGGCTCCATAAGTGCAAGTTGATTCCAAATCACAGACATCTCAGAGTGAAAGTCAGAAATCGATTGATCTAATGGTTGCTTCATAGAACGAATATCTTGTTCAAGTTTGTATCTTTGAGCAAAGTTAATTTGTGTGTACCTTTTTGCGAGAAAGTCCCAAGCATCTTTAGCAACTTCAAAACTCATAAGCTGCATACTGATTAAAGTAATCACTGTGTTTCAAATTCAAGTCAGTATCTTGTGATTGCTTGTCTCCCAGGTTTCAAGACTACTTGCTGATGTTTCGGTTCCCTTATCTTTGATGATAGAAGTAGATTCTTTGGGTTTTGTTTCTGTCCCATCTATGTATTTCCACATGCTTTTGCCTTTGAGAAAGCTTTTCATAAGGAAAGACCAGTGAGTGTAATTAGTACCATCTAGTTTTGCAGTAATAGGCTGAAAATCTTCGCGTGACATGATTGTCAGGAGGATGAGAAAAAAGTAACTGGATTAGGGTTTAAAAACTAAAGATAAAAAGGTGCTGAGACACAAGAGTAAAAGATTCCTGGCTGGTTTAAGGAGATTGTTTGTTTGCAGCAGAAGGTGGCCTTTCAGATCTTACCTAGCTCTGATGCCATGATAGAACATGAGCATCAAAGGAAAACTAAACATATTGAGAGAGAAATATCTATTGCCTTGTGTTTATTAGATTGTCAAAGTCGTAGTACATATACATAGATTACAACAAAAAGAAAGGAAACAAAATATACAAAAGATACGTACAAGGGATACGTACAATATTATGACAACACTAAATATATGCAGTTAAGAAGAGGATATGTAAAGATACTATAGTATCTCGTAACAAATGTATCTCTGTGGCGTGCTTTTGGAGTCTTCGATGCACATGTACGACTTTGTGTTGAGAAATTCCCGTGGCTCGTAAAACGATGTTGAAATCAGAAATAACCTGGTTGAGGGGAGTGAAAGCGTCTCATGCTGGTAGTACCCATGTGTATCCTACTTTCATTGCATCGTCTTGACTCCACGTCCACGGGGTTTGATACAAGCTTATTGTATTCTTTTGGATGCGACGCTGGGATGCTCAGAATATCACATGGACGAAATATTATGGATAGGGAAGAGGTAGAAATGAGAGAGTTATGTTGTTTATCGTGGATTCCTCTATTTCTTCAAGAAAATGTTTCAGTCGCGTCTCTGGAGTTATCTCATAAGTTTTTGATGGTCGCCGAGTGCGATGAGCAGTCCCAAGTCGCATTTTTCTTTAGTTTCTGAAGTTGTTTTCCTCTAAGAAGGCTTGGGATCCTCCGCGACCTCGTAAAGTGTTGAAGGCGTCTTCTAGACAGAGGTGATGATATTCTTGTGCTGCACCCTTGAAGATTAGATGACCTTGTTATGGCTATGGCCTTTTGGTTGACTGTGTCTTCTGAGCTTTGACAGTGAAGGGATTCCATGTATATCCTCAGTCCCCAAGTATGCTTTACATGTTTTCATCTTTGTAGCGATTGCTGCTGTGGTGAAGCTCTGGCTGGTATCAACAAATGAGTGGTAACAGTTCTTGGTAGCAGATGTAATCAGAAAAGACTACATTGTCGTAGTAACAAAGTAGGTTGGCTGGAACTGTATGGGCATCCATGGAAGTAAAAGGATTGGCTGGATGCATAAGCGAGCAAACTATCCATGATCATGAGTTTTGGCAGGATAGATCAAAATGCGGTCATGACTACGAAGATTGGCTGGCTGCGATCATGATCCTTGACATGGGGAGCGTGGATGTACAACCCTTTGCAGGAAAGAGTGGCGTTGAGGCGGCTTCGACTCTTGGAGAGGATGTTGAAACTTAAGAAGACAAACGCTGAAGCGGAGACGCTGCTGGAGGATATTGAAGCGGAGAGGCTGCGTCAATCAGTGTGCTGTCAAACTGGACACCCTTCAAGCGAACAGTGGTTAGGATTCCCCAGTTCCATCTATCGTTCTTTCCAAGAGAGGTAGGGGTTTGGGAACGACTTCTTGGCTGGAAATATATGTTTTTCTGACACAGCGCGGTTGAGGGATGCAAATATGTCTTGACGTTGTGCCTTGGTAAAATATAAAATCTCTCATAAATGTTCCACCATACACTGCACAAGTTTGTAGGCGAAGACCCCCGAAATCATGCATATCATGACGGGAAGGGAGTCTTTGTGAACTCAGGGGGTTTCTGATCTCCTTGCCTCGATTTTGGAGAAGTCGTTCCTGATCTCTACATGTGATGAAATTGTATTGATGATTCCCTTCTACTGAGCGTTCAAGAGCAACGCTGGAAGGATGCAAGCTGCTGGCGTTGGGAAGATGCAAGTTGTTAGCGCTGAAAGGATGCAAGTTGTCAGCGCTGGAAGAGATGCAAGCTTCTGGAGTTGGAAAGATGAAAGATGTTAGCGCTGGATGGATGCAAGTTGTTAGCGCTAGATCGGCTTGGAATGGGTGCTGGCTTGGCGTTGGCGCTGGCTTGGCGTGGACGCTGGCTTGGCGTGGCGCTAACTTGGAATGACGCTGGCTTGGCGTGGCGCGGTAGCAATAAAGTGGGAAAGCATATTCCAGGTATGTACTCCAGCGTTTCTCTTTCAATTTGTTTTCTTGTTTTTCTTGTGTTGGTGCAAACCTAAGCCATAGGTATGCCTTCCATAAATCTGTAAAAATATTGTTCTTCTGAACTAGCATAAACCCTAGCCGTAGGGATGCCTTTCATAAAATTTTAGAAGTAATTCATCGTAAACAATTCCTCTTCGAATATCACCATAGTAGCGTCGGCTACCTCATGAATAGTCACGGGTAATCATTATTATGCAAAGTGGGTACGTACGGGTAGGTGATTGATTCCCCGAAGAGCCGGGCGTTAGGTTTTTTTTTTTTTTTTTTTTTTGTAAGTCAAACAAAGCGCCTGGTTTATGGTTTGATTTTCTGGATTTTTGGGTCGATAGACAAGTGTTAGCTATGAGGGTTTTGGATTATTATTCGGGATGAACTGTTTTGGGATGAACTGTTTTGGGATGATGCCGTTTTCGGTTATGATTGTAACTGACACAAACATCCCAGGGAAGATATGGAACCGTGAACGTTGTGTGTCGGTAGATGAGATGGGATGAAACATAACATGGCTATCGGTTTTATCATTCCCGTGAAAACTTGAAATAGTAAACCATGTATTTTGTCTAGGCAAGACTTACTCAGTTTTTGGATCTGCTAACGAAAAATGAGTCAGGTGCAAGTCCTAGTTTTGTGGGAAGCACCGAGATTGTGGAAAGTCCCCATTCGTCCCTGAGTCACTTGATAATCGAGTCGTCGATCCCTGGGAGGATCGTTTGCTTTTAACCCCTGGGAAGTCCCCAATCGCCCCTTGCGATGTCATGACTGGTAATCGGGTCGTATGGTAACTGAGTCGTTGATCCCTGAGCGGATCGTATCGGGTCGTCTGGTAACTGAGTCGTCGATCCCTAAGCGGATCGTTTGCCTGTACCATCCTGACGTCTGGGTCGAAGTATGAGATCGAGGATTGAAAATTGACATTGTAACCGAAAGATCAATCTCCCACTATGGTCGCCAATTGTTTGAGGGTGAAAACGATTTCTGTTGATTTTGGTAATTTCGGGTGTGTGGGTGAGAAACGAGTTTAAACCCTAAACAATGTACTGCAAGGGAGTACTTTAGAATCGAGAGATCAATCTGTACAAATCCGGCCTAAACCAAGAAATGGTCGTTGCATACTTGATTCGGTCACAAAATGAAGGAGAATGGTTGGTTTGGGGAGGGAAGCGAAGAGAGTGTTGTGACCAGAATAGTTGATTCTGGAAGAGTAGTTGTTTCACGACTTGTATCAGAAAGTGGGAAGCTAACATATGGAAATCTAGCAAATATTTTCTGAGTGTTGTATGCTCCTGACCTGAACTTGTTGTTCGATGGAAATAGGTAATGCCTATTTATACAAGTCGAAGTGAACCGTACTCTGGTCTCATTAAGAAATGGAAAACGGGTGAGTAAATGGGAGGAGGTGGTAACCGGCAACGCCTGGAATTGATGTTCCATAAAAGAAAGCGTTTCACCATTACTCCCTGTATTTACTAACCTCCTCATCCTTATGACACTGTCTTATAACGGGCGTACTGTTATGTCTCGAGTTTGTGACATGTGTTGTAAACCCCCAAACCAATACCCAATGAGCATCCCCCAGTTTTTGACATGTGTTGATGTCTCGAGTGTTTTCGTGGAAAACATGTAGCATGTTGTTGTTGTCTGGAAAGTTGAGCTTGGGAGACTTGTCGGCTCAGTGGTGACCTTCGACGGTCGAGATTTTGCATCTTAAGAGGAAAGGTAGCCGTTGATTACTACAACCCTTCGTTTGGTAGCCAGTGGCATGAAAGCATGATCAGTATGGCTTTAATATGGCCTAGTTTAGGCGCGGCCAAAATTTAGGGTTTTGGCTTTGTTTAGGCGCGACCAAACTAGGGCCAAAGGTTTCCATGCGTTAGCTGGTAACCTTGGACGGCTAAGATCTGCATCTTAGATGAAAAAGTAGTCGTTGATTGTTGCAGGCCTCCGTTTTGGTATCCGCATAGGGAAGGCTGGCGTGGTATGGCGCGACAAGGTGGCTGGCATGCCATTGGCACATGTGGCATGACCGGTATGCCTTGACGTGGTTTGGCGTGGCCAAAGTTAGGGTTTGGGCCAAAGGTTACCATGCGTTGTTTGGCGACCTTTGACGGCTAAGATTTGCATCTAAGATAGAAGGGTGGCCGTTGATTGTTGCACGCCTTCGTTTTAGCATCCGTGAAGGGAAGGACGGCATGGTATGGCGTGGCAAGGTGGTTGGCATGCCATTGGCACATGTGGCATGGCATGCCTTGGCGCAGTTTGGCGTGGCCAAAACTAGGCTTTTGGGCCAAAGGTTACCATGCATTTTTTGGCGACCTTGGACGGCTAAGATTTGCATATAAGATGGAAGGGGGGCCATTGATCGTCTCACGCCTTCGTTTTGGTAGCTGCATAGGGAAGGCCGACATGGTATGGCGCGGCAAGGTGGTTGGCATGTCATTGTCACATGTGTCATGGCATGCCTTGGCGCGGTTTGGCGTGGCCAAAACTAGGATTTTGGGCCAAAGGTTACCATGCGTTGTTTGGCGACCTTGGACGGCTAACATTTGCATCTAGGATTGAAGGGTGGTCGTTGATCGTCGCACGCCTTCGTTTTGGTAGCCGCATAGGGAAGGTCGGCATGGTGGGGCCAAGGAAAATGGCGCAAACGGATTGACATAGTGGGGACAAGGGTTTGGCACAGGCGGCTTGGCATGGTGGGGCCAAGGCAAGGTGCGGTTGGCTTGGCATGGTGGGGCCAAGGCAAAATGCCGCGGAAGGCTTGGCATAGTGGGGCCAAGGGTTTGGCACGGACGGATTGGCATGGTGGGGCCAAGGCAAGGTGCGGTTGGCTTGGCATGGTGAGGCCAAGGGTTTGGCATGCCATTGGCGCATGGTGCGGCTATCATGGTTGGGGCCAAGGCAAAGTGCGGTTGGCTTGGCATGGTGGACGTGGCTGGCATGGTTTGGCATTGGCACAGTGGTGCGACTGGAATGTTTGTCATGCCTTGGCGCGGAGACGTGGATGGCATGGCATGCCATTGGCACGGTGGTGCGGATGGCATGGTTGGCATGCCTTGGCGCCGAGACGTGGCTGGCATGGCATGCCATTGGCACGGTGGTGCGGATGGCATGGTTGGCATGCCTTGGCGCGGAGACGTGGCTGGCATGGCATGCCATTGGCACCGTGGTGCGGCTGGCATGGTTGGCATTCCTTGGCACGGAGACGTGGCTGGCATGGTTTTCCATTGGCACGGTGGTGCGGCTGGCATAGTTAGCATGCCTTGGCGCGAAGACGTGGCTGGCATGGTTTTCCATTGGCACGGTGGCGTGAGAATTAGGGTTTGGTATGTACGAAGATGATGTCGGTCAATACTAAGGGTTCTTCCTGGAACATGACACATGTATAAAAAAAGGTACCCTGGTAATTCTTACGTAGGCATGCTGATTGATTCAATAAATGCGCTAGTGGTCATAGTGACGTCATGTGAAATGTATGGTTTTACGATTTTAACCCTAAGCTAAAAACCACCATCAACAGAAACATATCAATTGTACCAAAATTTTGGTAAGAAAAAGAAAATTATATGCAATAAAATCAAGCCTTTCTTAAAAAGGAAAAACGATTAACTAACAATAAAAATCGTTACCTCGATTTTCGCAGCCACTTCTTCCCGGAAAGATATATCATTTAAGGGAAAGTTCAATAAAAACTCTTCCCCTGTTTGTTGTCATCCTCTCGCAAGAACAAAAGAAAAACAACAAGATCAACCTTTACCAGAGAAAGGTTGAATCGATTTTAACTAATGCGTGCCAATAACAAAAGTTTAAACCCAAAACCCGTATGTTATGCTAAACACAACTTATGTAAACATAAAATGATATTAACATATTGTGACTTTTCACACATGAGTTTTAAGCGTATCACCTTATGATCCTTTGATAAAGCCTAGTTACAAGGGATGTAACTTAATCTCGCTAAATCAAAAAACCACAAAAATCGTAAGGGCTACCACAATATGATATCGAATAATTAGGTTAATAAAAACCAAAACTAACATCTAATAAACCGAAAGCAATATCATAAAATATAATCATTCAAAGCAGGCTATCCAATCAGAAATATCAAATAATGAAACAATGATTATAAAATAAATTTTTATTCATTCATAAATAATTAATAGTATTATTCGAATAGACCTTATAAAAAATATCGAAATAAATCAACAATTTTGGTTAAACTATTCCCTGATTAGAGCTTTGATCATTCTTTCTCAAGGATCATCTTCAATATCCTCAAGTTTCCCGGGATCCTCATCTACAACATCACGACTGATTTCCCGAATACGACAAACAATATCTTGATTATGTTCAAAGGCTAAAGCATTTACCTTTCGATTAGTATTCCGAGCATACTCCTTATTACCAATTCCAAGTTTAATCAGCTTTGTTTGGTTACAGATAACATTTCTTAGTAATGCTACTTGTTCATGATAAGTTTCAACAGTACTGAGGAGGACTTGACGAAGATTCAGAATATAAATCTCAGCATCCACACTGTTTTGGACAAGAAGATTAGCAACTCATGCATGAGATAACACATCTTCATTCTCTTTTCCCTTATCCTCACAACCATATTTCTTGAAGGAATCAACAAGGTTAATAGTTTCATTAGAAACCATTTCACTCAAGGTTTTTAGAATCTTAGCTTGAGATCTGGTTCGAGAATACATCTTTTTAGTTTAAAATTACCAGATAAGATAAGTACATATAGTAATGGATTTCAACATATACCAAACATAGGTATCATCCTTAAATAAATAATTATGATTAGATTCGAAAATAAATTCGCATCTTATGTGTATTCAGATCCAAAATACCTTTTCGGAAAAGAATCATTCTTCAAAATCATGTAGTTAAAAGTGCTTTAGACAAGAAAACTCATCTTGTTTACACAAGTTGTTGTAAGACAACTTTTCTACATATCAAGAGTATACTAATATTCTCAATAGATTGTGCATTTTCTTTATATTGAATAAGAGATATAAACAGGATTCCATATGCCCAGATACTTGTGCTTCCTTACATCAAAATATTGGTCAAGGGTAATGATGCAATTTCCAACATTTTTAAGTGTTGGGGTGAAAAGAATCTTTTTCACCAAGTACCTTTAGAGCAAAAACTTCCTTCTCATCTTTAAAGACATGATCTTGTATCTCTGTATGAGTTCCGAAAGAGGATGATACATCTTCCTTATCATGATTATTGTGAGATTCTATATTTATGATCAACTTTTGACCTCAGGAAGGTAATTCCTTTTTATTTGAACCCTCGTAATCTTGATCAGAAATCTTACAGATAGCATAAATATTTGATTCAAGACTTTCGATATATTTATTCAGGACATTAAAATCTTGTTGAAAATGTCTTTCTAACGATTTACCAAAACATACATCTTGACAAGATTCTGTAAGAATTTCTATTTCAAGAATTTTATTCCTTACTTGTGAATGATCCAGCGATGATGTAAGACTTTCAAACTCTAAAGTATTTTGATTCACTTCTTTACACAAAGGTAATTTTTGTTCCGAATAATCTGTAAGATTATTTTGGAGGCTGAGTGTTTGACGCATTATTTCACAAATTCTTACATTCAGTTTGAAAAGTGGGGGTACAACAACCACACCCAATATTTCGCTTAGCAATCTGTATGGAAAAAATCCAATATACTTTCTAGAGAATCAACTAGACAGTCAGACTCAATCTAGATAAAAAAGTATATCAAAGAGTTTATATCTCAATCTCTTGATTTGATATATACTCAGCAAATAGAAATCTGCGAGTCTTTATCAAATACTAGAGAGATAACTTGGATGGTATCAAAGACCAATATCCAAGTGTCAATCGATTTAAATCAACAACCAAAAGGTCGGATATTCTAATTGATTGAACAACGCACAACCTGTGATATTTCAATTATATAACAAAATATAATGCGGAAAAGAAATAACAAAAACACCAGAATTTTGTTAACCAGGAAACGGCAAATGTAGAAAAAAACCTGGGACCTAGTCCAAATTGAACACACACTGTATTAATCCGCTACAGACACTAGCCTACTCCAAATTAACTTCGGTCTGGACTGTAGTTGAACCCCAATCAGTCTCACACTAATCCAAGGTACAGTTATGCTCCTACGCCTCTGATTCCAGCAGGATGATACGTACTTGATTCCCTTATCTGATCTCCCCCACAACTAAGAGTTGCTACGACCCAAAGTCGAATATTTTAATAAACAAATCTGTATCACACAGAAAAGTCTACGGTAATAGATAAATCCGTCTCCCACGAATATACCTATGAGTTATGTTCCGTCTTTTGATAAATCAAGGTGAACAGGAACCAATTAATAAATCGGTCTTATATTCCCGAAGAAGAGCCTAGTATTAGTGATCACCTCATAATAATCTTAATCGACGCAGCGAAAAAAGATATTATGGAATCACAAACGATGAGACGAACTGTTTGTGATTACTTTTATATCTTGCCTATCGGAGATATAAAATCTCGAGCCAATTATTACAATCGTACTCATAACGATAGAAGATACAAGATCAGATCACACAACTACAAGAAAAGTAGTATCGGTCTGGCTTCACAATCCCAATGAAGTCTTTAAGTCGTTAACCTGGTTTAGAAAAAGAAACCAAAGGTTAAAGGAGAATCGACTCTAGCTATGCAACTAGTATCACACTTAAGGTGTGGGGATTGGGTTTCCCAGTTGATAGAGTTCTCCCTTATATAGTTTTCAAATCAGGGTTTGCAATCAATGTTAGCTTGGTAACAAAGCATTCAATATTCACCGTTAGATGAAAACCTGATTAGATTCAAGCTAATATTTCTCAATCGTTGAATCGAAAACTTAGCTTGTTACACACAAATGAAATGTCCAATTTTGGGTTTACGAACCGTTCCCAAACATTAACATTTGTTGGTTCAACAATAGTTAACCAAATGGTTAGCCATATGATTACTTTCATATTAACCATATTCTTCTTCACCATAACTAGTTCAAACGACTCAAATGAACTAGTTAGAGAGTTGTTCAATTGCTTAGATCTTATGTAACTATACAAGACACAATCGAAGCAAAACCAGTTTGATTCATTCAAATCGGTTCATGAACATTATAGCCACGGTCTGCAAAAACATCCCTCAGTTTAAATAAACATGAGTTCAAGAAAAACCGGTTTTAGATATAACCTTCTCAAGTTCACGGACTGGGTTCGCGGACTTAAGCTCATGGAAGGAGTTCACAAACTCCAACATAAATTCTCGGGTCAAGAACTTCCGCCAGTTCGCGGACTTGGCTCACGCCACTTCCATTTCTCTTGATCAACAAAGTTTGCAAACTTTGGTTCAAGGAATAAGGACTTATACATATATGTGTTTCCACAAAAATGCTTATATTCTACCAATGGTTATGTAATCTAAACTCTCGTGTCAATCATTGAAACAGTCTCAGAGGACGGATATAGACGTTATTCACGGAACATTTTTCGTCAGAGGAATTTTCAAAGTGATTGAAACATAACATGACTTTCGTCACTAGGTAAAGATGAATTCGGCTAAAGCGAAAGATTACCAACACATATTTGGAGAAATAGATAGGCGAGATAAACTCGGATCGAAATAACAAATGTGCATAATGAAAGTCTATATATCAAAACGACTTTTGTCTCACGAGTAGGAGAAAGAATAGATAGACTTTTGAGTGACAGATAAGTTCAAGTCTCCATATACCTTTTAGTCGATGAAGATCCACCAGTTCCTTGAGTAGTCCTTCGTCTTGTATGATGATTCCCATGGAGTTCTTGATCTCAACTACACTTTCTATCCTAGTTCGAGACCTTTAGCTATGTAGGCTAGAAATCAAGACTTATAGTTTTGATCACTAACATTGACAAACATGCTTGAGATAGCAACGCATGCGAGTTCGACCGAGCAATTCTCTAACAATCTCCCCCTTTGTGAATTTTAGTGGCAAAACTATTAATACATATCGAATACAAAAAAAAAAAATTAACTTTTGTAACTCCTATTCCACATGCCTAATCTTTAACATTACTCGAAATCTTCGTCACTTCCAAGTACTCCAATGATCCCAAAGGTTGTAAGTTTAGCATCATCTTTGTTGAAAATTCGTAGCTATAACAATAAGAAAACAATAGTTCTCAATCATTGTTATACAATGTCATAGTATCATTACACGGCGTCAAAGTCCAATTGTATCACAACTTCAACAATAATACTATGGTCATATGTATCACTCCCCCTTAGTCAATACTTCATCTCACATGGAAACCACTCCCCCTTACATAATGATCCGAAAACCATATGTATTTGTAGTGTGAACTACATATTAATTCTCCCCCTTTACGAAAGAACGGGATCCTAATGAAATTTCCGAAAGAGACATTTCTTGACCAAAAGAAATCAAAAATATCAATTTGTTATTTAGATGCAATCATAACGCCGAAGCTAAATGCATTCATCAAGGAGTTTATAAAGATACAAGATAACCCCTATAATATTCCACAACCGCACTCCCCACAAAGATATGACAATTAAGCGCAAGTTCAAAAGAATTCTTCCCCATTAAATGTCATTCCCGAAAGAACAACAAGAGCGACCTTAATTTCGAAAGAAAAGAAGGATTTCTTCGGACATAACAAATCACATACAAGTATGAATTTGAATCCAAAAAGTTCAATTAAATTAACCACAAGAGACCCCATGATTAATTTAATCGACAAATACTCAAACATAAGTGAACTTATGGAGATTTTAAAAAATACAATTAGATTAATCACAAGAGAACCCATAATTAATCTAATTGAAATACACAACCAAACTAATCACAAAAGTAATCAATTTAATTGGTCATGCTCGACATAAGAAAACTTACGGAGCAACAACTAAATAACCAAACAAGATGATTAACTTAGTTGAAAATGCTCGACATAAAGTACCTCACGGATCAACAACATAGCTAATCAAAAATAATCAACTTGGTTGTTTAATGCTCAACATAAGACACTTTACGGAGCCTCACAGTAATACATAAAATATGGATCCGGGAAGATCAATTACTGCAGAATACACAAGGATTCATTCTATTTTCCATCACTATTTGCATAACGACATTCAATAGACATAATCCTCTAAAACAAAAGATTTTAACCTATATTCCATCAATAATTGACAATATGGTATTAACTTTTGTATTTGTCAAAAGTCCATTCATTCTTTTATCAACATATCAATATCGATATACGAAGGACTTTACCTTTGACAAGATATGGGACGATCAAGTTCACAGACGTAAACACACACATCCCATAACAATATTGCAATATATAAAACCATAAAGATTAATACTGTAAAAATCATCTTCCAAACAAATTTAGAATTTAAGCCAATAAATCTAAAAACATGAAGATGAAAACGTTGGACATAGCTATGTGCAATCACAATAGTGGCTATTCCAAACTCTAGTTATTCTTCTAATAAAAACAAGAAAAATAGAAGATTTACTAGACAATAAGTACACAAATTACTCATCTTCTTCCTCATCGGAGACACTCCAAAATGCTTGAATTGTGTTCAATTCTTCCTTGAGCTCAGGAAACTTTGTTGCAACCAAAGACAATTGTTCTTGGACACACTTCACCCTTGAATCGACCTTACACACACCCTTATGAATTTTTTGAAGCAGACTCAAAGTGGTAGGGTCACAATCGTTAAGTGAAGAATCTCTTTGTCTTTTGCACACATTCTCCCTTATGCGTCTGAAGGTACATGGACGAACCGGTTTGGGAACTCCGAGAGAGTTGCCAATCGAATCAAGACCACGACCACGACAAATTTTTCCAATCAAGCAAGGGTAACCTAACATCTTTATGGGTGAAGTCATCGAAGCCATTTGATAAATGATAAAACCACAAATATCGAGACTTTGAAGACCCGTATCAAGGAAATAGACTAACTCCGCAAACTCATGACTCTACCAAGAGTTCTCAATTATGGAGGGACAAATATTGGGGATACCAAGTTTCCCAAATGCCAACAACGGGATACTAAGATCATTAGTAGGAAATCTTCCTTCATTCCAATCTACCTTCTTGCCACAATGCCCAAGAGAGATTTCATCACATGATAGACGTTCTTCACTTGGTCTAGGAAGACGCACGTTTCCCAACGGAATGTTGGTAATCCTTGAAATTAATTCTCTATCAACAAGAAATCTTTCTCTATTTACCATGGATTTGAATTCCATCTTATCAAGATCAACATCATGAATGTTGGTATAGAAAATTCTTTTGAGAGAATCAAAACCTTGACCATGACCATCAAAGATATTTCCAAGCTTGAATTTTTGAAGCAAGCTAAATCCTCTTCATGCCCACTAGATAGATCCAGCTTCTTTTATAGAATAAAACCTTTAGATGAAATCCTTTAAAAAAATCTTGCACAAAAATCATCCACAAACCTAATCCTAAGAGAATTTTGGTCACAAGGAAAATCCATGCTAGAGGTATTTGAGCCTTTGGAGCTTCTTTTTGAGCTCTTGGAATTCATGATGAGATCTAAGAAATTGAAAGGAACAAGAGGAATTTACTTACTTGGAGTGAAACTTGAACACCCTTTCTTTCAATTTCTCCAAGAGGCTTCAATGAAGGAAAACACAAACCCTAGAGGTTCACGTACGCGGACAGGTGATGAAGAAGGAGAGGGTGCGAGAACTTCTTCTTTATAAGACCAAAAATGGGCTTGGACCCGCTTGTGAACCGCAACCCACACAAGGAAAGTGGGGTTTTCCTCTTTCTTTTTTTTTTGACAACAAAGGTTATGCATCCTTTGACAACACACTTTGTGAGAGATGATGGACACAGTAGAAAGCTTTATTTGGTATTCTAACAAAGAATAACAAAACTGTATACTATTCAAACCATTTCTTTCCCCATTCCAAGATATATACAAATGGGGTAGTGCCAAGCTTGTTACCAAGAGACATAATGTGCAGAGGAATTCTCATGCAACATTTCTGGTTGATGTGTATGAACAGTCCCCGTTGTGTAATCAAAATAATGATGATAATCAGGGAAGTCATAGTTTTCTCTCCTTTGTTTAATCTGGTTAGAAGGAAGATTCTTCCGATTCCTAGGTTGTACGGTATTGTTAGGTTTAACATGTACAGAACCCTTTCGGAATGATTCTTAGACTTAACATAATTAAGTTTTTCTTAGAGATTAAAAACACCTTCGAATGCTCTGAATAGATCTTTTTCAATTGATCCATTATGATAATATTCCTCAAAGAGATCAAGAGTTAATCTAGTGAGGGTCCATATCCTTGAGCGTGACGAACGTTTTATCAATCTTTCCTTCTTTTTATTTTTTCCTTTAGATTGATACTTATCATCTAAATCTTCCTTTTTAATGAAGAGAGACTATCATGAGAAACCTTAGGTTTTGACCATAATAATCTTGAAGCAATCTTTAAGGATTTCTGGCGTGTGTTACAGATGCCAAGATAAAGTTTTCCAAAGAAATTTCCCATGGGATAATTTTTAAGGACCGAACAAACACAAACTTGTTAGGTTTAAAGTGTTTGGTTGCTCTGATACCAATTGAAAAAATGGGGGTACAACAACCACACCCAATATTTCGCTTAGAAATCTGTATGGACAAACTCCAATATACTTTCTAGAGAATCAACTAGACAGTCAGACTCAATCTAGATAAAAATTATATCAAAGAGTTTATATCTCAATCTCTCGATTTGATATATACTCAAGCAAATAAAAAATTTCCAATTCTTTATCAAATACTAGAGATATAACTTGGATGGTACCAAAGACCAATATCCAAGTGTCAATCAATTTAAATCAACAACCAAAAGGTCGGATATTTTAATTGATTGAACAATGCGCAACCTGTGATATTTCAATTATATAAGAAAATATAATGCGGAAAAGAAATAACACAGACACCAGAATTTTGTTAACGAGGAAATTGCAAATGCAGAAAAACCCCAGGACCTAGTCCAGATTGAACACACTGTATTAAGCCGCTACAGACACTAGCCTACTCCAAATTAACTTAGGTCTTGACTGTAGTTGAACCCCAATCAATCTCACACTGATCCAAGGTACAATTATGCTCCTATGCCTCTGATCCCAGCAAGATGTTGCGTACTTCATTCCCTTAGCTAATCTCACCCACAACTAAGAGTTGCTACGACCCAAAGTCGAAGACTTTAATAAACAAATGTTTATCACACAGAAAATTTTACGGTAATAGATAAATCCGTCTCCCACGAATATACCTATGAGTTTTGTTCCGTATTTTGATAAATCAAGGTGAACAGGAACCAATCAATAAACCGGTATTGTATTCCTGAAGAACAACCTAGTATTATTGATCACCTCACAATAATCTTAATCGACGCAGCGAAAAAAGATATTGTGGGATCACAAACGATGATACGAAGTGTTTGTGATTACTTTTTTATCTTGCCTATCGGAGATATAAACTCTCGATCCAATTATTACAATCGTACTCGTAACGATAGAAGATGCAAGATCAGATCACACAACTACAAGAAAAGTAGTATCGGTCTGGCTTCACAATCCCAATGAAGTCTTTAAGTCGTTAACCTGGTTTAGAAGAAGAAACCAAAGGTTAAAGGAGAATCGACTCTAGCTATGCAACTAGTATCAAATGTAAGGTGTGGGGATTGGGTTTCCCAGTTGCTAGAGTTCTCCCTTATATAGTTTGCAAATCAGGGTTTGCAATCAATGTTAGCTTGGTAACAAAGCATTCAATATTCACCGTTAGATGAAAACCTGATTAGATTCAAGCTAATATTTCTCAACCGTTTGATCGAAAACTTATCTTGTTACACACAAATGAAATGTCCAATTTTTGGTTTACGAACTGTTCCCAAACATTAACATTTGTTGGTTCAACAATAGTTAACCAAATGGTTAGACATATGATTACTTTCATATCAACCATATTCTTCTTCACCATAACTAGTTCAAACGACTCAAATGAACTAGTTAGAGAGTTGTTCAATTGCCTAGATCTTATGTAACTACACAAGACACAATCGAAGCAAAAACAGTTTGATTCACTCGAATCAGTTCATGAACTTTATAGGAACGGTTTGCAAAAGCATCCCTTAGTTTAAATAAACATGAGTTCAAGAATAACCGGTTTTAGGTATAACCTGCTCAAGTTCGCGGACTGGGTTCGCGGACTTAAGCTCATGGAAGGAGTTCACAAATTCCAGCAGAAATTCTCGGGTCGAGAACTTCCGCCAGTTCACGGACTTGGCTCACGCCACTTCCATTTCTCTTGATCAACAAAGTTCGCAAACTTTCGTTCAAGGAATAAGGACTTATACATATATGTGTTTCCACAACAATGCTTATATCCTACCAATGGTTATGTAATCTAAACTCTCATTTCAATCATTGAAACATTCTCAGAGGACGGATATAGCCGTTATTCACAGACCATTTTTCGTCAGAGGAATTTTCAAAGTGATTGAAACATAACATGACTTTCGTCACTCGGTAAAGATGAATTCGGCTAAAGAGAAAGCTTACCAACACATATTTCGAGAAATAGATAGGCGAGATAAAATCGGCTCGAAATAGCAAATGTGCATAATGAAAGTCTATATATCAAAACGACTTTTGTCTCAAGAGTAGGAGATAGAATAGATAGACTTTTGAGTGACAGATAAGTTCAAGTCTCCACATACCTTCTAGTCGATGAAGATCCACCAGTTCCTTGAATAGTCCTTCGTCTTGTATGATGATTGCCATGGAGTTCTTGAGATCAACTACACTTTTTATCCTAGTACGAGACCTTTAGCTATGTACGCTAGAAATCAAGACTTATAGTTTTGATCACTAACATTGACAAACATGCTTGAGATAGCAACGCATGCGAGTTCGACCGAGCAATGCTCTAACAATCTCCCCCTTTGTCAATTTTAGTGGAAAAACTATTAATACATAAGGAATACAAAAAGTAAATAAATTAACTTTTGTAGCTCCTATTCCACATGCCTAATCTTCAACATTACTCGAAATCTTCGTCATTTCCAAGCACTCCAATGATCCCAAAGGTTGTAAGTTTAGCATCATCGTTGTTGAAAATCCGCAGCTATAACTATAAGAAAACAATAGTTCTCAATCATTGTTATACGGTGTCATAGTATCATTACACAGCGTCAAAGTCCAATTGTATCACAACTTCAACAACAATATTATGGTGATATATATCACTCCCCCTTAGTCAATACTCCATCTCACATGGAAACCACTCCCTCTTACATAATGATCCGAAAACCATATGTATTTGTAGTGTGAACTACATATTAATTCTCCCCCTTTTTGTCAATAAAATTGGCAAAGGTACAAGAATGGGATTCTAATGAAATTTCCGAAAGAGACATTTCTTGACCAAAAGAAAAAAAAATATCAACTTTTTCTTTAGATGAAATCATAAAGCCGAAGACAAATGCATTCACAAAGGAGTTTATAGAGATACAAGATAACCCCTATAATATTCCACAACCGCACTCCCCACAAATATATGACAATTAAGCGCAAGTTCAAAAGAATTCTTCCCCATTAAATGTCATTCCCGAAAGAACAACAAGAGCGACCTTAATTTCGAAAGAAAAGAAGGATTTCTTCGGACATAACAAATCACATACAAGTATGAATTTGAATCCAAAAAGTTCAATTAAATTAACCACAAGAGACCCCATGATTAATTTAATCGACAAATGCTCAAACATATGTGAATTTATGGAGACTTTAAAAAATACAATTAGATTAATCAAAAGAGAACCCTTAATTAATCTAGTTGAAATACACAACCAAACTAATCACAAAAGTAATCAATTTAATTGGTCATGCTCGACATAAGAAAACTTACGGAGCAACAACTAAATAACCAAACAAGATGATTAACTTAGTTGAAAATGCTCGACATAAAGTACCTCACAGAACAACAACATAGCTAATAAAAAATAATCAACTTGGTTGTTTAATGCTCAACATAAGACACTTTACGGAGCCTCACAGTAATACATAAAATATGGATCAGGGAAGATCAATTACTGCAGAATACACAAGGATTCATTCTATTTTCCATCACTATTCGCATAACGACATTCAATAGACATAATCCTTGAAAACAATAGATTTTAACCTATATTCCATCAATAATTGAAAATATAGGCTTAACTTTTGTATTTGTTAAAAGTCCATTCATTCTTTTATCAACATATCAATATCGACATACGAAGGACTTTACTTTTGACAAGATATGGGACGATCAAGTTCACATACGTAAACACACACATCCCATATCAATATTGCAATATATAAAACCATAAAGATTAATACTGCAAAAATTATCTTCCGAACAAATTTAGAATTTACACCAATAAATCTAAAAACATGAAGATGAAAACGTTGGACATAGCTATGTGTCATCACAATAATTGCTATTCCAAACTCTAGTTATTCTTCTAATAAAAACAAGAAAAATAGAAGATTTACTAGACAATAAGAACACAAATTACTCATCTTCTTCCTCATCGGAGACACTCCAAGGTGCTTGAATTGTGTTCAATTCTTCCTTGAACTAGAGAAACTTCGTTGCAACCAAAGATAATTTTTCTTGGACACACAACCTTGAATCGACCTTACACACACCCTTATGAATTTTTTGAAGCATACTCAA
Organism: Papaver somniferum; assembly: GCF_003573695.1. NCBI lineage: Eukaryota > Viridiplantae > Streptophyta > Magnoliopsida > Ranunculales > Papaveraceae > Papaver > Papaver somniferum. The sequence goes on from NC_039366.1 coordinate 26,149,998, forward strand.
AGTGGTAGGGTCACAATCGTCAAGTGAAGCATCTCTTTGTCTTTTGCACACATTCTCCCTTATACGTATGAAGGTACATGGACGGACTGGTTTGGGAACTCCGAGAGAGTTGCCAATCGAATCAAGACCACGATCACGGTAAATTTGTCCAATTAAGAAAGGGTAACCTAACATCTTGATGGGTGAAGTCATCGAAGTCATTTGATAAATGATAAAACCACAAATATCGAGACTTTGAAGACCCGAATCAAGGAAATAGACTAATTCCGCAAACTCATGGCTCCACCAAGAGTTATCAATTATGGAGGGACAAAGATTGGAGATACCAAGTTTCCCAAATCCCAACAAACGGATACTAAGACCATTAGTAGGAAATTTTCCTTGATTCCAAGCTTCCTTCTTGCCACAAAGCCCAAGAGAGATTTCATCACATGATAGACGTTCTTCACTTGGTCTAGGAAGACGCACGTTTCCCAACGGAATGTTGGTAATCCTTGAAACTAATTCTCTATCAACAAGAAATTTTCTCTATTTACCATGGATTTGAATTCCATCTTATCAAGATCAACATCATGAATGTTGGCGTAGAAAATTCTAGTGAGAGAATCAAAACCTTGACAATGACCATCAAAGATATTTTCAAGCTTGAATTTTTTGAAGCAAGCTAAATCCTCTTCATGCCCACTAGATAGATCCAACTTCTTTTATAGAATAAAATCTTTAGATGAAATCCTTTCAAAAATTCTAGCACAAGAATCATCCACAAACCTAATCCTAAGAGAATTTTGGTCACAAGGAAAATCCATGCTAGAGGTATTTGAGCTTTTGGAGCCTCTTTTTGAGCTCTTGGAATTCATCATAAGATCTAAGAAATTGAAAGGAACAAGAGGAATTTACTTACTTGGAGTGAAATTTGGACACCCTTTCGTTCAATTTCTCCAAGAGGCTTCAATGAAGGAAAACACAAAACCCTAGAGGTTCACGTACGCGGACTGGTGATGAAGAAGGAGAGGGTGCGCGGACTTCTTCTTTATAAGACTAAAAATGGGCTTGGACCCGTTTGTGAACCGCGACCCACACAAGGAAAGTGGGGTTTTTTTTTTTTTTTTACAACAAAGGTTATGCATCCTGTGACAACACACTTTGTGAGAGACGATGGATGCAGTAGAAAGCTTTATTTGGTATTCTAACAAAGAATAACAAAACTGTACACTATTAAAACCATTTCTTCCCCCATTCCAAGATATATACAAATGGGGTAGTTCCAAGCTTGTTACCATGAATTCTCATGCAATATTTCTGGTTGATATGTGTGAACAGTCCTTGTTGTGTAACCAAAATAATGATGACAATCAGGGCAGTCATAGCTTTCTCTCCTTTGTTTAATCTGGTTAGAAGGAAGATTCTTCTGATTCTTAGGTTGTACAGTATTGTTAGGTTTAACATGTACAGAATTAAGTTTTTCTAAGAGATTTAACGCCTTCGAATGCTCTGAATAGATCTTTGTCAATTGATCCATTATGATAGTATTCCTCAAAGAGATCAAGAGTTAATCTAGTGAGGGTCCATATCCTTGAGCGTGACGAACGTTTTCTCAATCTTTCCTTCTTTTTATTTTTCTTTCAGATTGATACTTATCATCTAAATCTTCCTTTTTAGATGAAGAGAGACAATCATGAGAAACCATAGGTTTTGACCATAATAATCTTGAAGCAATCTTGAAGGATTTCTGGCGTGCGTTACAGATGTCAAGAGCAAGTTTTCCAAAGAAATTTCCCATGGGATAATTTTTAAGGATCGAACAAACACAAACTTGTTAGGTTTAAAGTGTTTGCCTGCGCTGATACCAATTGAAAAAGTGGGGGTATAACAACCACACCCAATATTTCGCTTAGCATTCTGTATGGAAAAACTCCAATATACTTTCTAGAGAATCAACTAGACAGTCACACTCAATCTAGAAATCTGCGAGTCTTTATCAAATACTAGAGAGATAACTTGGATGGTACCAAAGACCGATATCCAAGTGTCAATCAATTTAAATCAACAACCAAAAGGTCAGATATTCTAATTGATTGAACAACGCACAACCTGTGATATTTCAATTATATAAGAAAATTTAATGTAGAAAAGAAATAACACAGACACCAGAATTTTGTTAACGAGGAAACTGCAAATGTAGAAAAACCCCAGGACCTAGTCCAGATTGAACACACATTGTATTAATCCGCTACAGACACTAGCCTACTCCAAATTAACTTCAGTCTGGACTGTAGTTAGACCCCAATCAATCTCACACTGATCCAAGGTACAATTATGCTCCTATGCCTCCTATGCTGTGTACTTGATTCCCTTAGCTGATCTCACCCACAACTAAGAGTTGCTACGACCTAAAGTCGAAGACTTTAATAAACAAATTTTTATCACACAGAAAGTCTACGGTAATAGATAAATCCGTCTCCCACGAATATACCTATGAGTTTTGTTATGTCTTTTGATAAATCAAGGTGAACAGGAACCAATCAATAAACCGGTCTTATATTCCCGAAGAACAACCTAGTATTATTGATCACCTCACAATAATCTTAATCGACGCAGCGAAAAAAGATATTGTGGAATCACAAACGATGAGACGAAGTGCTTGTGATTACTTTTCTATCTTGCCTATCGGAGATTTAAAATCTCGAGCCAATTATTACAATCATACTCGTGACGATAGAAGATGCAAGATCAGATCACACAACTACAAGAAAAGTAGTATCGGTTTGGCTTCACAATCCCAATGAAGTCTTTAAGTCGTTAACCTGGTTTAGAAGAAGAAACCAAAGGTTAAAGGAGAATCGACTCTAGCTATGCAACTAGTATCACACGTAAGGTGTGGGTATTGGGTTTCCCAGTTGCTAGAGTTCTCCCTTATATAGTTTTCAAATCAGGGTTTGCAATCAATGTTAGCTTGGTAACAAAGCATTCAATATTCACCGTTAGATGAAAACCTGATTAGATTCAAGCTAATATTTCTCAACCGTTGGATCGAAAACTTAGCTTGTTACACACAAATGAAATGTCCAATTTTGGGTTTACGAACCGTTCCCAAACAGTAACATTTGTTGGTTCAACAATAGTTAACCAAATTGTTAGCCATATGATTACTTTCATATCAACCATATTCTTCTTCACCATAACTAGTTCAAACGACTCAAATGAACTAGTTAAAGAGTTGTTCAATTGCCTAGATCTTATGTACCTACACAAGACACAATCGAAGCAAAAACAGTTTGATTCACTCGAATCAGTTCATGAACTTTATAGGCACGGTTTGCAAAAGCATCCCTTAGTTTAAATAAACATGAGTTCAAGAATAACTTGTTTTAGATATAACCTTCTCAAGTTCGCGTACTGGGTTCGCGGACTTAAGCTCATGGAAGGAGTTCACAAATTCCAGCAGAAATTCTCGGGTCGAGAACTTCCGCCAGTTCGCGGACTTGGCTCACGCCACTCCATTTCTCTTGATCAACAAAGTTCGCAAACTTTGGTTCAAAGAATAAGGACTTATACATATATGTGTTTCCACAACAATGCTTATATCCTACCAATGGTTATGTAATCTAAACTCTCATTTCAATCATTGAAACATTCTCAGAGGACGGATATAGCCGTTATTTACTGACCATTTTTCATCAGAGCAATCTTCAAAGTGATTGAAACATAACATGACTTTCGTCACTAGGTAAAGATGAATTCGGATAAAGCGAAATCTTACCAACACATATTTCGAGAAATAGATAGGCGAGATAAACTCGGCTCGAAATAGCAAATGTGCATAATGAAAGTCTATATATCAAAACGACTTTTGTCTCAAGAGTAGGAGATATAATAGATAGAACTTTGAGTGAAAAATAAGTTCAAGTCTCCACATACCTTTTAGTCGATGAAGATCCACCAGTTCCTTGACTAGTCCTTCGTCTTGTATGATGATTTCCATGGAGTTCTTGAGCTCAACTACACTTACTATTCTAGTCCGAGACCTTTAGATATGTAGGCTAGAAATCATGACTTATAGTTTTGATCACTAACATTGACAAACATGCTTGAGATATCAACGCATGCAAGTTCGACCGAGCAATGCTCTAACACAGTTGAACAATAAGTTCTAAGACATCTTCCAAACAATCAATGGATTTTCCTGCTTCTGAAATTTTTTTTGAATTTATTGAAAAACCTTTGCAATCGAGTCATTAGTTTAGATTAGAACATGATGGTGAATTTTATTCTTCCTTACAGTATGAAATAGTAACAGAAGATTTTTCACCAATAATTTGAATCGGATCCAAAACAGATTTTGAATCAGACACTTGTACCTTAACAGCCCGTTCGTTTCAAGGAATTGTATTCCTTGAAATCTAATTCTTAGGGAATGCGTCCAATTCCTTGAACCGAACGGGGCAAATGAACTCTATGTAATTGGGAATTTTAATTCCTAGGAATCCAATTCCCTCCAAAATGATAAATTTCCATTGCATTGGTCCAATGATGCAATGGAATTGAATTCCGGGGTAAAAACAAAGGTAATTGAATTACCTTTACCGAACATAAAGTTTTTGGATTGGAATAAAATTCCTTGGAATCCAATTCCAAGAATTGGATTACCCCATAATTGAATTCCTAGGATTCTAATTCTCCCAACCGAACGGACTGTAAGTTTTAGATGCATTCTTTTCTTATCATAAGAATGATTCTTAGTCAAGTGTTTATTAGTCATATACTTTGTACTTGATTTCAAGAAAGAATTACGAAACCAATTTCCATTGACCCTTTTTGAAAGATTATTCTCAAAATCTTGATGTACGCTAACTGAGTTATTTAGAAGTTTAGTTTTACTTTTCTTATTTTGACTTATGTCTTATAGGTTGGATCGCACCAAACACAGATTGTTAGATCTTTTCGTGTTTGCCTGCCCTGTAACCAATTGAAAAGACGAGGGTACCATGTTAGAGCACTGCTCGGTCGAACTCGCAAGCGTTGTTATCTCAAGCTTGTTTGTCAAGTTTAGTTGCCAAAACTATAATTCATAATTTCTAGTCTACTTATAGCTAAGTCTCGGACTAGGATAGAAAGTGTAGTTGATCTCTAGACTCCACGGCGTTCATCACGCAAAGACGATGAACTACTCAAGGAACTGGTGGATCTTCATCGACAAAAAGGTATCGGAGACTTGAACTTATCTATCACTCAAAAGTCTATCTACTCTATCTCATATCTTGAGACAAAAATCGTATTTCTATATAGGCTTCGATTATACACATTTGCTATTTCGAGTCGAGTTTATCTCGCTTATCTATTTCTCGAAATTTGTGTTGGTAATATTTCACTTTGGACAAGTTCATCTTTACTCGTGTCTGTAGATGGGGAAAACGAGTTGCTGGTTTTTAAGGAATTGAGGAGACGACCATGCGGAGGAAACTCCTTGAACCAAGCGAACTGTCTAACCTCACACAGATGCACTGCAAAAGGGAGTGCTTTGAATTCGAGAGATCAATCTGTAGGACTCCGACCTAAACCAAGACAATGGTCGTTCCAGAGTCAATTAGGTCACAAGAGAGGATGGGTCGATCTGTAGGAGGGAAGATGAGAAATGTGTGAGATCAATGGTGATTGAAATTGTAGGTGTGTTGTGTATTCTGCGTGAAGAAATAAGATAAGTTCTGATTGATTGAATTTGCTCTGTTAAGAGTAATTGTTCAGACGATGAATTTGTGTGCTCTTGTTGTTTGTTCGACGAAAGAGTTTCTTGTTTTACGAAAAATTGTATGTTGTTTCAATCATGATTCAGAGACTTATTTATATTGCTAGAATTGTAAACACCTTGATCCCATGAAGTTTGACAGTTGTTGGAGTCAAAGAGTGGGGAAGTGGAAATCGTGTTAAAACCAGTTGCTCATCGTGCAGATACTTGGTTGATTTTCCATCCACTACTTTGATAAATCCTCCAACTGATTGCACGACTTGCTCACATTCTCATCGTGTGTATGAACACACGTGCCGTAGACCGTCAGACCAAAACCCTAGTTCATATCCCCCCATGTAACACGATTGATGTCTCGTGATTGTGAGTCTGCAAGGAAGACGTACATTTAGTTAGTTAGTTGCTGACTTCATGGGACGATGAGTCCTTGTATTGCTTTAGCTTGAATCTAATCAGGTTCTCATCTAACGGTGAATATTGAATGCTTTGTTACCAAGGTTGCATTGATTGCAAACCCTGATTTGAAGATTATATAAAAGAGAACTCTATCAATTGGGAAACCTAATCCCCACACCTTCTGTGTGATATTAGATGTATAAGCTAGAGTCGATTCCCCTTTAACTTTAGGTTTCTATCGAGACCATGTAGGTTGACGACTTGAAGACTTCATTGGGATTGTGAAGCCAAACCCAACTATTTTCTCCCTAGTTGCGTGATCTGATCTTGTTGTTTTTATCGTGATTGATTACAATCGTAATATTGTCTTGAGATTAATTTCTCCGATAGGCAAGACAGAAAAGTAGTCACAAACATCTTCGTCTCGTCGTTTGTGATTCCACAATATCCTGTTTCGCTAGTCGATTAAGATTATTTAGAGGTGATTGATATTTCTAGGCTGTTCTTCGGGAATATAAGTCCGGTATATCAACTTGGTTTCTGTTCACCATGATTTATCAAAAGACGGAACAAAACTCGTAGGTATTTCTTTGGGAGACATGATTATCTATTACTGTATACTTTTCTATGTGATACATATTTGTTTATTAAAGTCTTCGACTTTGGGTCGTAGCAACTCTTAGTTGTGGGTAAGATCAGCTAAGGGAATCAAGTGTGTAGTATCCTGCTGTGATCAGAGACGTAAGGAGCGCAACTGTACCTTGGATCAATGTGAGATTGATTGGGGTTCAACTACAGTCCAGACCGAAGTTAGTTTGTAGTAGACTAGTGTCTGTAGCGGCTTAATACAATGTGTGTTCAGTCTAGACTAGAACCCGGGATTTTTCTGCATTTGCGGTTTCCTCGTTAACAAAACTTCTGGTGTCTGCGTTATTCCTTTTCCGCATTATATATTGTTATATAATTGAAATATCACAGGTTCTACGTTGGATCGATCAATTGGTAAATACAACCTTTGGTTGTTAATTGAAATTTATTGATCCTTGAACATTGGTCTTTGGTACTGTTCAAGTGATTTCTATTGTATCCAATCATACTCGCAGATTTCTATTTGCTTGAGTTGGGATTGAATCGAGAAATTGAGATATGACTCTTTGATATACTTTTTATTAAGATTGAGTCTGACTGTCTAGTTGATTCCTTAAAAGTATATTGGAGGTAGTCCATACAAATTTTTAAGCGAAATATTGGGTGAGGTTGTTGGACCACCACTTTTTTAATTGGTATCAGAGTTGGCAAACACGTTTTAGACCTCATAAGTTTGTGTATGTAGCAATCTGATTATTATGGACGAGTCTATCTCTAATAACGTATCAGGTCAGAAATTACCAGATGATTTTCAAAACTTGAATTCACCTGAGAGAACTGTCACATCTAAGTCAATATATAAACATTCTTTGAATGTAGAAACTATTGATTGGGAAACACGCCTGGCAAAACAGTTGGGTGAACTTTCTGATGAAGGTGATTCAGATATTAATAGAGACGTTGATGAGGAAGTCTCAGAGCATGTTAAATTTTTGTATTCATTAAAAATGAAGAAGATCACAGCTTCTCATGTCACACCTCTTCTGACTCCTCTCTGTCGAGAAAACAAGAAATTGAATAGGATTTACGGAGGTCTTTATGGTTGAAATCGCTCTTGTGAATCGATCCTCAAAGATACCGAGGAAAACCTGAGTAGAAAGTCACTTGAATGTGAGAGTGTTATCAAAAATACTTCTTGTTAAAAGAGAAACTTGCAGAAATTGAAGCAAGGATTAATTCCCAGCAAGCAGGTTTTGATGATAGAGAAGGCGCGTATCTCGCTCGAGAAAAATGCCTTGAGGCTGATTTAGTTGATGCTCTTGATAAAATCAAGATGTTGGAAGATGACTTGAAAAGTTCAATACTAATTCAAGCAAATTAACCACTATGCTAGGAGCAAGTAAAAATCATCGTGATACACGAGGATTGGGCTATTAAGGGAATAAATGCTCCAAGTATTAGCAAAGAGGTAAAATTTGTCAAGGCTAGTGGATCTTCTCAACAAAAGGTTTCCACTGATGGCAAAAGTGAAATACCTTCACCGGTAGTTAAAGTTCGAAAGTGCAATGTATATCAACCTCCTAAGTCAACACACACGGATCGAGATAAGAACATTCCTTATGTTTTCCACTATTGCAGAAATAAAGGTCACCTGGAAAGGAGATGTCGTTTCCGTATAAGGAATGAGAAACTTCATGATGTTCTTGTTTGGGCATCAAAAGAAGTTATGAAACCAAGATCATATGTTAAGACTAATCCCCTTAACGTTACAGGTTATAATTTTCCAACCTTTAGGAAAAAGAATCAGTGTTGTGATAAACCTAGAGTTGCCTATAAATGTCATACGAATACTTTTCACAATCATAATGGTTATCAAAAGGATAACTTCGTAAAGACGAAGACAAGATCTGATGCTCCCAATTGGAGAAAAACTAACTTGCAAAAGAATAGTCAATCAAATTCTCTTCCGAGAATTCTAGAAGAGAGTAATGGAAATAAGGTTTTGATTGTTCCTAAACGCACTCAGAAGTGGATACCAAAGAAAGTCAATGATGTTTTGAGTGGGAAAAGGAATGATCTCCCAGAAAATTCCATGACTTTGGAAAAGGCATCCATGATGTTGGAACTTAAAAATTTCTTTGGAAAGATGGATTTGGATGTGAAAGGTTCTAAAAGAGATCTCTTTCATGGTAATCCAAAAGTCACTTGTGGTGAGCAAGACATTTCTCACCTCAAAACAACTTGAGTGTGTTGTTAGTGCATCCTCACCAAGGAATGCCATGTTTTGTATACGGTGAGGGAAGCACGAGAATTGGGGAACACAGATTATGTTCGGTAAGGCTGTAGAATTCGATTGGATTCTTCTAAAAAGGTATGTCTATAAACTTGATCAAGATTTGTGTTTTTATTTTGCTTAGAGTACTTATAATGATCCATGTACCTTGCTTATAGTTCATTTCTACCTGATTTGATCTGTGTTTAAGGTTCTTAAATGTTTAGGATTGAAGATAGTAGTTCGGGATGTTTGGATTTCATGTTACACATACCAGGTATGCATACCATCATTTAAAATCAAAATCCATGGGTTTTAATACGCATACCCGTTTGCGTACTTCTCCAGGACACCAAAATTCGCTTGCAAACCCGTATGCATACCGACATGTAGATGTCTTTTTTAGGCAAACTTGTTTTGGCCATAACTTCTTCGTCCGAACTCGGAGTAACCTCATTCTTTTTGCAATCTCTTTATATTTCAATTAAATTTAAAATGGTGATGATAAATTCTAAATTTGGATGAGTTTAGGTTAGTCTTTGTCCCGTATCTTGTTTTGAGTGTTTTGCTCCGTTTCGTCGCACTTGTTCTACTTCTATTGGACTTGGGCACTTGGATTCTTGGAGTAATTCTCTTCTAAGCTCATTTTTATCTTTTACAAGAATGATGTTGGTGAATCACAAAGAAGGAAGTTCAAGAATGGATTTCTATGAGATTCTTGAATGTTCACAATCATCTAATGTGAACTATGATGCATGGTCTTTAATGACTTTGTATGTTCTTTTTTGTTAAGAAAATATTTTTATACGCCTTTGGTAACCACTCTTTGTGTAAATCCGTGCGAAAAAGATTGATTCTACCTTCTAAAGGAAAAGATTGTTTTTGCAGTATTAATCTTTATGGTTTTATATATTGCAAAATGCTATGGGATATGTGTTTTTGCGTCCGTGAACTAGGATTATCCCATACATGGTCAAAAGTTAACTCTATCATATATCGATATGAAAGTATTGATAAAAGATAGAATGAACTTTTGACAAACAAGAGTTAAGCCTATTATGTGATTATGAAAATATTAATGGAAGATAGGATGAGCTTTTGTTTGCAAAGATTAAGTCTATTATATGTCATTGTGCAAATAGTGATGAAGAATAGAATGAATCTTTGTTTATTCCGCAGTATTGATATTCCCTGATCCATATTCTTATGTATATATTGTGCGGCTCCGTAAGTGTTCTTCTGTGAGTATTTCCGATTGAATTAATCATGGGTTCTCTTGTGGTTAATTTAGTTGAGATTTTTGGATACAAATTCATATTCTTATGTGATTTGTTAATGTCCAAAGAAATCCTTCTTTTCTCGTGAACGTAAGGTAGCTCTTGTTGTTCTTTCAGGAATGACATTTTATGGGGGAGAGTTCTTAATTGAGCTTGTGCTTAATTGCCAAATATTTGTGGGGAGTGTGGCTGTAGAATATTATAGGGGTTATCTTGTATCTTTATAAACTCCTTGATGAATGCATTTAGTTTCAACTATATGATTGCATCTAAAAAGTTGATATGTACTTTCTTTTGGTCATGAAGTGTCTCTATGGAAATTTCATTAGGATCCCACTAGTTTTCGTACCTTTTCCAATTTTATTGACAAAAAGGGGGGAAATTAATGTGTAGTTCACACTAGAAATACATATAGTTTTCAGATCATTATGTAAGGGGGAGTGGTTTTGATGGGAGATGAAGTATTGACTAAGGGGGAGTGATACATATCACCATAGTATTGTTGTCAAAGTTGTGACATAATTGAACTTTGATGTTGTGTAATAATACTATGACACTGTATAACAATAATTGAGAGCTTTTGTTTTCTCATTGTTATGGCTACGGATCTTCAACAACGATGATGTTGCATTGTATATCTTTGGAATCATTGGAGTACTTGGAAGTGACGAAGATTTAGAGTAATGTTGAAGAACCAAGGATATCAAACATGTGGATGAGAAGCTGCAAAGTTTATTTATTGTGTATTCCATACGTATGGATAGTTTTGTCACTAAAATTGATAAAGAGGGAGATTGTTAGAGCACTGCTCGGTCGAACTCGCAATCGTTGCTATCTCGAGATTGTTTGTCAAGTTTAGTTTCCAAAACTATAAGTCTTGATTTCTAGTCTACTTATAGCTAAGTCTCGGACTAGGATAGAAAGTGTAGTTGAGATCTAGACTCCACGGCATTCATCATGCAAAGACGAAGAACTACTCAAGGAACTGGTGGATATTCATCGACAAAAAGGTATGTGGAGACTTGAACTTATCTATCACTCAAAAGTCTATCTACTATATCTCATATCTTGACACAAAAGTCGTATTACTATATAGAATTCGATAATACACATTTTCTATTTCGAGCGGAGTTTATCTCACTATCTATTTCTCGAAATATGTGTTGGTAAGCTTTCGCTTTGGCCAAGTTCATCTTTACTCGTGACGAAAGTCATGTTAGTTATTTCAATCTCTTGAAAATCGCTTTGATGAAAAATAGTATGTGAATAACCACTATATAACATCCTCTAAGAATGTTTCAATGATTGAAATGAGAGTTTAGAATATATAACCATGTTTGGATATAAAAATTGTATGTGAACTCATACATGTGTAAGTCCAAAATCCTTGAACCAAAGTATGCGTACCTTTCTTGTTCAGGATGACCGGAGCTAAGTCCGCGTACCCGTACGCGTACTATGGGAAATTCACATCCCGTGAATTTCTGCTGGAGTTTGTGAACTGAAAACAAGCTCAGTCCGGATACTTAGGTATGCGTACCCGTATGCGTACTTAAGTGGGTTATTTTCTAAAAACATTTTAATTCGTGAACTAAGACATTTATAAATTAAGGAATGCAATCTTTGCAAACCGTGGCTATAATGTTCATGAATCGATTCGAGTGAATCAAAACTGTTTTTGCTTCAACTGTGTCTTGTATACTTCTATGAGATCTAAGCAACTGAACAACTCTCTAACTAGTTCATTTGAGTAATTTGAACTAGTTGTGGTGAAGATGAATAAGGTTGATATGAAAGTTCTCATATGGTAACCATTGGTTAACTATTGTTTAACCAACTAGGTGTACACGTTTAGGTACGGTTACTCAAACCTAAATGAAGTTATATTTCATTTGTGTATAACAAGCTAAATTCGATCTAATGGTTGAAAAATATTAGCTTGAATCTAATCAGGTTTTCATCTAACGGTGAATATTGAATGCTTTGTTACCAAGGTAGCATTGATTGCAAACCCTGATTTGAAGACTATATAAAGGAGAACTCTAGCAACTGGGAAACCTAATCCCCGCAAATTCTGTGTGATACTAGATGTATAAGCTAGGGTCGATTCTCCTTTAACTTTAGGTTTCTATCGAGACCCTGTAGGTTAACGACTTGAAGACTTCATTGGGATTGTGAAGCCAGACCCAACTATTTTCTCTCTAGTTGCGTGATTTCATCTTGTTGTTTCTATCGTGATTGAGTATAATCGTAAGATTGGTTTGAGATTAATTTCTCTGATAGGCAACATAGAAAAGTAGTCACAAACATCCTCGTCTCATCGTTTTTGATTCCACAATATGTTGTTTCGCTAGTCGATTAAGATTATTGTGAGGTGATTGATATTTATAGTCTGTTCTTCGGGAATATAAGTCCGGTATATCAGTTGGTTCATGTTCACATTGATTTATCAAAAGACGGAACAAAACTCGTAGGTATTTCTGTAGGAGACAGATTTATCTATTACTATAGACTTTTCTGTGTAATAGAGATTTGTTTATTAAAGTCTTCGACTTTGGGTCGTAGCAACTCTTAGTTGTGGGTGAGATCATCTAAGGGAATCAAGTGCGTAGTATCCTGCTGGGATCATAGATGTAAGGAGCACAACTGTACCTTGGATCAGTGTGATATTGATTGGGGTTAAACTACAGTCCAGACCGAAGTTAGTTTGTAGAAGGCTAGTGTCTGTAGCGGCTTAATAAAGTGTGTGTTCAATCTAGACTAGGTCCCGGGGTTTTTCTGCATTTGCAGTTTCCTCGTTAACAAAACTTCTGGTGTCTGTGTTATTTCTTTTCCACATTATATTTTGTTATATAGTTGAAATATCACAGGTTGTGCGTTGAATCAATCAATTGGTAAATCCAACCTTTGGTTGTTGATTAAAATTGATTGATCCTTGAACATTGGTCTTTGGTACCGTTCAAGTGACTTCTCTTGTATTAAATCAGACTCGCAGATTTCTATTTGCTTGAGTTGGGAATGAATCAAGAAATTGAGATATAACTCTTTGATATACTTTTTATTAAGATTGAGTCTGACTGTCTAGTTGATTCTCTTAAAATTATATTGGAGTTAGTCCATACAGATTGTTAAGTGAAATATTGGGTGAGGTTGTTAGACCCCCACTTTTTCATGGGGTATCTGTAAAATCTGGTTTTTCCATCATATAGAGATTTACCCATGAAAAAGAGGGCGTCTAACAACCACACCCAATATTTCGTTCAGCAATATGTATGGACTAACTCCAATATAATTCCAAGAGAATCAACTAGACGGTCAGACTCAAATAAGAAAAAACATCCATGAGTTATATCTCAATTTCTCAATACAATCTGTAATCAAACAGATAGGAATATGTGAGCCCGATTGATATGAGAAATAACTAGGAAAGTATCAAAAACCAATGTTCAAGTGTCAATCAATTTCAATCAACAACCAAAGGTTGGATTTACCAATTGATTGTGAAAAAGCGGGGGTCTAACAACCACACCCAATATTTCGTTAGGAAATCTGTATGGACTAACTGCAATATAATTCCAAGTGAATCAACTAGACAGACAGACTCAATAAGGGAAAATATATCCAAGAGTTATATCTCTATTTCTCAATGTAATCAACAAATCAAACAGATAGAATGCGTGAGCCTGATTATTATGAGAAACAACTTGAACGGTACCAAAGACCAATGTTCAAGTGTCAATCAATTTCAATAAACAACCAAAGGTTGGATTTACCAGTTGATTGAACTACACACAACCTGTGATATTTCAATTATATAACCAAATATAATGCTGAACAGAAAGAACACAGACACCAGAAATTTTGTTAACGAGGAAACCACAAATGCAGAAAAACCCCGGGACCTAGTCCAGAATAAACACACACTAATTATAAGTTGTTACACCAATTTCCTACTACCTATTCGGACTAGATGTAATTCCTGCTTCAGATGTATTCAAGCACTTGTAGAACTCCTAGCAGAACACCGATTCTCTTTAGGAATTCTTCACGTAAATCTTCTAGCAGAACACAAATTCTCTTTAGAAGTTATTCTCAAAAATCTTCTAGCAGAACACAGTTCTCTTCAGAAATGCTCTCAAAAATCTTCTGGAAGAATGTTAGTTCTCTTCAGAAGACGCAACAACACGTTGATACTTTTCGATCTTTTGTTTTCACAAATACCGGTTTGATTTCCCTTTAGATGTGAATCAAGGTTTTGGAAATCTTGTATTTGTTTTGAGAAAAACAATTACTAGGTAAAAGTAATATCAAAACAAACTTGTAGATTAGGTTTCATTATACTCTTCAGAAATGGAAGAGATACCTAATTATTCTACTACCAGCGGAAAATGCAAAAACAAGTCTGCCAGAAAAAGTCATATTACATCTAAAAAGGACTGCTTTCGGGGGCCAGCTTAGTTTTCCCGAAAAGACTGCTTCTGAGGTTCGGTAATTTTAAAAAATTAAGTCGTCCTTCATCAGTCATCCATAATACTGATGGAGATAGATTTACTTTTATATTAAAAAACATAAAGCTGGTCTGAATATTTTTAGAATAGCTGATTCGTCTGAATCGCACTCTAACTGGTATATCTGACTGGACTTATTTCAGAAAATCTGATTCATTTAAATCTTCTGACTTATTTCTGACTGAACCAACAATTAAAAACTAATTAAATTGAAATTAGAAGCTCATCTCATAAACTAATCAAAACATTCACCATTGAATTCAAATCTGAAATTTGTTGTACAAACTGAATTCACATGTGAATTGAGCTGAGACTTGGGTCAAACCCCAAAAAATTCTACACAATTACTGAATTCACACCATTTTTAAGTTCTTAAAAATTTATGTTCTTACAATTGGTGGAAACCAACCTACACACAATGAAATAAACTAAAACCAGCAAAAAGATGAACTGAGCTGCCCAACTGATCGGAATAGTATACCTGCATCAAAATAAGTATGGGCATTAGAAGTTTAACAACAAGTTCTGACACCATAGCATGAATGGTTCTAAAAAACAAGCAATTCTCTAACAACTGAGTTATGGTTGATCTCCCTCGCATAAATGAAACTCGAGTGATGTGCAAATAATTTCAGACACTAATACATGTACATTCACAGCCAAATATAGCTGGCAATCTCTAGGCTAAGCAAAGAAAAGAAAATTATACCAAACCTGCCAATATAATTGAACATATGCTCAGCAACTAAAACACACATGTGAATTCATGCATATGCTACTAACATCAAGTAAGATCTCCAAATCATTCTACACTTCAAGAGATATGGGGATTAATGACATGTTAGGCAACGTTACAAAATAATGAAAAACATGAGTCAAGAATCCCAAGAACCCCTACAATCATGAGTGGTTTTCATATACAATTATAAGTTGTCACAGATGTTCAGATGATTAAGAAATCAAGTTGGTTTCGGTTCTCTGCATATGTTGTCATAGTTTTCATAACTCCACTGTAATGAACACTAACAAAATGTTTATAGAAGAGACATCAAACCTTATTAGAACGACCAGGTATTTAATAAAACCGGCAACAATCGACTATTAATATTATAACTATTTTTACTCATTGGGAAGTGAAATAGCGTAGTTCATAGCTGACCCCTTGCTATTTTATAGCACCTCTCTGCAAACAGGACAAAATAACTACTCGATGACGTGCACTGACCAGACCAAATAAACCTGATATGACTTGACCTTCACCTCATTCTCCCAGCTTTTAACTTTCATCCCTTGCAAACCCACTTTCATGTACATTTTGGACATAAGAGTACACATCAGTGATCCAAAATAGTTTCTTAAGTACAAAGATACAAGATACTAAGATCATAACTCGAACATGTGAGCCATAATAGTAAACTACATCATCCCTCAGTGATTTTAAAGCAAAGTTTTCATTTCAAGAGAGGATAGATAACTGGAATTTTAGTTTAGAAGCCAAATGAAAATAACTATTCATCTAATAAAGCAGATAATATATTAATCATAGCAAAACTTTGCCCACAAACTGGAATAAGATACTACTCAATATAGCATTTTCCACGCCTCCCATCCATACAGAAATATAATATGGTCGTTCGGTGGGCATACCTTCAGCCGAAGTTAAATCCATCAGAAGGAAGTTGGGGCTGGGTCCCTCCACAATGGAACTCTGTTTGGGCAGCATCACCTGGAGGAGGCATTTCATCTTCCTCCTCCAACCAGTAAGTCTCAAGAATTTTCACCGCCTTCTCATATATCTCAGTGTTGTCGTGACTCTGTAAGTTTTCAATCTTCTCCAATCCCTCTGCCTCATCAATCATATGAGCATACAAGTTCACACCATCAGTGTTTCCAATGGTCTTCTCAACCTCACCAACTTTCAGAATATTCTCGAGACCTTCCAAACAGACAGTAACAATCCTAGCGTCAGGGTATATTAGAAGATCGCACAGTGGTTTGATGCAGCCACGAAGTACCTGTCACATATTAAGATCCAAGATTCAAATAAACTCATCAAGTAAGAACTAAACCAGGGCACAACCTTACTGAACCCAAGAAAAACAGAACGAATACGTACTTGATCTGCTCATGGGATCCCCCAGAAGTTGCATTTGAGATTGCCCAAGCAGCTTCCTTTTTGATATCAAACTCAGCGTTTTGAAGCAGATGAATTAGAGGATCAATAATATCAGCAACTGTCACGGACTATAAAAAATTGAAATGAAAGCATATCCCATTAGTGCAAATGTCAGAAAATGCAAGAGACTTTTGGTGCAAATGGAGTTCAAGGACAGAATGGAGTCCACCTTAAACATATAATATATAATACCTGAATTTGGTTTTTGGTGCAAGCTTCTTTCTTGATACTCTTTTAAAGGTTGTGTCCACAGGTTCATGAGGCAGGGAAGCGCTTGAAGCTCAATGATACACTAGATAGAGGACAAAATAAAACATAAGCCAATATAACAAAAAAGGTTTAATCATCACATTTCATAAGGATAGAGGTTAAACAAAGTCATTGATACCTGGGTCTGACGATCATCTCCAGTGACGATACTGCCAACCGTGTGGAGGGCATGAATGAGTACAGTAGGAGATGGGTGACTGGAAAAGAAAATCTCTCACAAATTACCATACATCTAGCAGTGTCTAAAAACATAATACAGTAAGGTGATACTTACAGCAATAACTCAACCAGTCGGCGGCAGGCACTAATGAGCATAAGACTTCATAGACATTTTAAATAAAACCAGTATGAGTAAGATATTAAATAAAAACAATACTACGAGACACTAACACTGAGACAAAAGGAGAAAGGACAGAGTAAGAATCATGTCAAGAAGCCGATGAAAAAAAAAAACATGATTTGAAATTGTAGGATCATAGGTCATGAATTTTATCAGCGTTTCAACTAGTTTCCAAAATGAGGTGAACCGAATTGAATGCATTACTTTGACATGGAGAAGATATAAGAAGGTCTAACAAAAGCGAGGCATCACAACCCTTCAAGGAAAGCAAGGAAAAAATTAAAACAAAAGACAGTCAGATATATTAATGAAAAGAGGAAAAGTACAATAGTTTAGTACTTTCTATCAGAAGTTAAAACATATACTGCGCTAACTATTATGTTAACCTGAACAAAACAATCGTGGAAATGAAGCCTGAGTTATGAAGCAGCCATTCGAGTTTCTTTTTGGACAGCTTTCACAACAACAGACCTCACAATTTCTTCAGCCTTTGGGCAGGATTGCTCATAAAAGTTGGGGTTAAGATAGAAAGAGTAAACTGGAGAAAATGCAAGACATAAAAATAGTGAAAGAACCATGAGATGACTAATGTTAGTTTGAGCCATTTTTCGACCTTGCTAGAAATTCACTCACTGACTTCTGTATCACTAATACTTCTCAGCTACATAAAGTTCTACTCAGTGACAACTGGAGTATTGTCATCAATTTCTCCCATGTATCGCAAAACCCTAAAACACAGGAAAAACAACTTAACGAACCTTACTATGTATTAAAATGTATATACAGAATGCATAAGATATAGTCGCTACTTATATCATGAGGATTGATGTGTTCATCAGTTAGCAAGTAACAACAGTGAAATTTTGAGATTACATAACCATTCTGCAGGAATTATGCAGTGAAGATAACTGAAAGTGATTCATACAGTAGATGTTTTGAACAGTACACAATCATATAGTGAGCTTTCAAGATTCTCTTTTGAAGTTTCTGTAAATAAACAGTTCATATCTGAAATGCGCATTGCAGCGGCTTCGCCATCCATAATAATAAAATGACAACCTTAATTTCAGTTCTAAAGTTCTGAAACGTGAAGGGTCATTCTAAAGTATGAGTAAGTCATACACAGCTAATCAACGGACTCCGCTTCATGTTATTCACATTGCATCACACCAACTTTTCAACTGTAATGAAAAATAAGCTCTGAGAATGTTGTACCCCTATCAAAACCATGTGCAGGAGAAATTTGCTTACAGCTATTTTATGAAAGATGAATTATACTGCAATTAATGTATCAAGTATACTGTGACAACATCGCTACCCTCACTTTACCCAAAGATGTCCTTGGGTCCAACTACTAATCCTAATCAATAGGTATCAATTCTTTCATCTAATAGTACTACTCTCATACACCATAACATTATTTCAATTGAAGTTGTATAATATGTCCAACCATGACAATAATAGTTCTGATTCCCAGCAGTAATCCAGTCCCCCCAACGATTTTCATACGAGAAAGTGGTAAAAACAATCGAGTTGAAATCCTTACCTTGCCTTTACCAAGCCATGCTCCTGTCTTTGGATCAACGACAACCGAACCAATAACTATCATACCAACCTTAGGCTTCTCGTCAAGACCAATTGGCTCTCCATGCTTGGCTAACCCAAGCTTCACCTGTAGTGCTAGGAGATAACATACTAGATTCCAGCACTGAGAAGAAACCTGTCCTCTGCAGTGGCCGTGGTGTCAACAGCTTCTTCTCACCTAATCAAACATCAAATAGACTACATACTATGTTCAAATTCTTACCAGAAAATCCACATAATTAAGCTACATACATCAATTAGCCACAGAAGTGACAGAACAACACTAACCTGAGAGTGTTGGAAATCGAACCTTCTTCTGTGGAGAATCATCAACAAACAACCTCATTGCAAACAGATCCAAACAACAAACAACCCACACATCTTTCAAATATGTCAAAACTGTATGCAATAAATCTTACCTAAAAAATTAAGAAAACCCATTACTCAAAAGTCTAAACCAACCTTTACAAAAACAAGAGAAATATCAAACGCAGACAAATCAACCGGAGAAAAGCAACAAAGAAAAAAACAATTAACAGAACACTATTAACTTGAGCAATACCATGAGAATCATGAAATTAGTACCAATCTATGATGCAGTTAAATCCTTCTTTGTAATGTTGCAGACGATTACCTCAACCTAAAAGACTCAAAAAACAAACAAAATAAACCATTAGTTAGGGTTAAAGATCAAAATAGAATTATAGTTATGTTCAAAATTAGATTTAGGGGTTTTGTTTCTTACACTACGAGAAGAGATTCTTCTACCCATTTTGATGAGTTCTCTTGTCGGGAAAATTAGAAAAATGAAACACCTTCCTGCAAAAAATGAGAGAGGATGGAGAGAAATTAAAAATCGTTAATAATACTAAAAGTTTAAGTTTATCAAATTTATGAAGCCAGAATTAAATCGATGTTACCCCTGATGATTTCAGAAGAAAAACAACTAGATCTAGAGTTACAAAGTTTCCTTTTGATTTCTGCTGGAACAGGGATTTTGAATTTGAGATAGAGGTTAGGATAAAGCTATGATTTCTAACAGCGAGTTTCAATCTGTGAAATCAGAAATAAGGTTTCGTTGATTTTGAGTATCCGAAATGAATAAACTGTTCTTCAAATTAAACAGGTGATGGTGATGAAAGAAAATATAGGGTCTGGTAATTTTGTTAAAGGGGATCTGTGAGGTGTATCTGAAGAGTGAGAAATAGTTAATCTAATAAAAATTCCGTTTGGGAATATGGGACCATAGAAACAGTTCAACGGACTTAATTAGAATCCACGTGGCACTCTCCAATAATTACTGAACTACCCCCGAATATTAAGTCTCCCTCGGTGCTCTCTTTGTTTTTATCCCCAAAACGTCTACCATTGGAAGCCTAGAATGCCATCGGAAGTCGTTTTTCTAAATCCTAAACAGACTTAAAAAACCTCATTTTCCACTTGTGCAACAAGAACAACTAGAATAAATCTAGAGATATCTTGTTTAAAACTTCTTAAGGATTTTTACGAGATATCTTAATCGAAGTTTTCTTTCTAGTTCCGATTTCGACTAACAAGTGTTGTTATACGATCGAGAACTGAAATCTATAGATGGTCTTATATTATAAGAGAAGACCTTAGAATGGACAAGAGGTGAAAAACCTAGATTACAAGTTGTGCAACAATCACGAAGATAATTATCAACACGGCTTTGCGATCCTCAGGGCAAAGACTTTTATCTCACTCTTGTTCACGAAGAACATAAGACATGGAAAACAACCTTATGAACCTTACACCAATTTTCCAAGGGATGATAAATTGTGATATTCACGAACCCTTTATTTATAGTGAACAGGGTAGCTTGGAAGCTAACAGAGCTATGTTCCTTTTTCAAGACTCTCCTAATTTTGGGAGTCTTTTCTAAGTTACAACTTTTTCCAAAATAATTAAATAAATAATTAATTTAGCAAATACAGTATTTATGTGATAAATCACAATTTATCTTAGGAAGGAATTAAAAGATATCAATAACACTTTAATATGGTAATCAAATATGTTTGGAGTAATAGCTATCTTACTTAGATAAGGAAACATCAATAACATGACTAAAAAAGGCCTCTAGTCACATAATTGGGCTCAAGTCCGTGAACCGTTACAAACAGTTCGTGGATTGTTTCCTACTAACGAACTCTAACAGTTTCAGCAACACTTATAACTATTGCTTTAATAAATCACTCATTCCATCGTTATAACTCGGAATTTAGTGATTCTTGGCTCGTTGAATTCGTAAGCTCATTCACGAGAACCTTTACATGGATAAAGGTTATTTTCTCAAAAGTCGTGGCTTAAATAATCTCGATTATATACACATAAATGTACATTTACCGTCATAGCAATTGTTCCATAGAGTGAGCATTTGTTTCGACAGATTAGAAAGGTAGAATTGAACAAGAATCCAAATGAAATCAGTCACCACATACCTTTGTTGATGAAGTCCTTGTTGATGTCTTCTTGTAGTCTTCAATCTTCATCCTTTAAGGATAGCTTCGATTCTACTTCTTAGACCTAGTCTAATCTGAAACTAACTTTAGTATACTAAATCAAGAATGTGTTTTGGAAATTAAATTTAAAAACTAACTTGACAAACCAACGCTAGTGGGATCAACCGAGCAATGATATAACGGATTGAACTACGCACAACCTGTGATATTTCAATTATATAAAAAATATAATGCAGAAAAGAAATAACACAGACACCATAAGTTTTGTTAACGAGGAAACCGCAAAACAAGAAAAACTCCGGGACCTAGTCCATATTTGAACACCACATTGTATTGAGCCGCTACAGACACTAGCCTACTACAAATTAACTTCGGAGTGGAATGTAGTTGAGCCCTAACCAATCTCACACTGATTAAGGTACAGTCGCGTTCCTTACGCCTCTGAATCCAAGCAGGACTCTACGCACTTGATTCCCTTAGCTGATCTCACCCACAACTAAGAGTTGTTACGACCCAAAGTCGAAGACTTGATAAACAAATCTGTCTCCCACAGAAAAGTCTATTCTGATAGATAAATCTGTCTCCCACAGAAATACCTATGAAGTTTTATTCCGTATTTTGATAAATCAAGGTGAACATGAACCAATTGATATAACGGACTTATATTCCCGAAGAACATCCTAGAAATATCAATCACCTCACAATAACTTAACTATATGGTAGTAGAACAAGTTATTGTGGAATCACAAGAATGAGACGAAGAGCTTTGTGATTACTTTTTATATCTTACCTATCGGAGATAAATCTCGAGCAAATCTTAGTAAAAATAGTACTCAATACGATATAACAAGTAAGATCGGAACATGCAACTACAGAGAAAATAGTTGGGTCTGGCTTCAGAATCATGAAGTCTTCAGGTCGTTAACCTATAATGGTTTTAGGAAAAACCTAGGTTAAAGGAGAATCGACTATAGTCGCAACTAGTATCACACAAGAGGTATGGGTATTAGGTTTCCCAGTTGCCAGAGTTCTCCATTATATAGTCTTCTAATCAGGGTTTTATAGCTTTGAACCAAAGCAATCAATATTCACCGTTAGATAAAAACCTGATTTAAGATTCAAGCTAAGTTTGGCAATATCTCTCCACCGTTAGATGGTCTTAGCTTGTTATACAAAAATGAAATATACCTTCATTTAGATATGGGTAACCATACCTAAACGTGTATATTGAGTTGGCTCAACAATAGTTACCGAGGTTAGCCATATGAACACTTTTGTATTAACCACTTTCATTTTAACATTACTATATCAAACAATAATCAAATGAATCTATTTGAGTTACTCATAGAGTTTTTCAATCATAGAAGTATACAAGACATAATTGAATCAAAATCGGATTGATTCAAAAGAATCAGTTCATGAACATTTTAGCCACGGTTTGCAAAGATTGCATTCCTTAATTTATAAATGTATTTTTTCATGAGTATGAAATCATACTTAACCGATTTTAGAACCTAAACCAACTCAGTTTGCAAACGGATACTCTAACTAGAGTTCCGGACTTAGATCTTTTCTAGCAGTTCGCAAACGGGTATGCATACTGTCGTTCCAGACCGAACTCAGGTGAAACAATTTACAAACGGGTACGCAAACTTGGTTCTCGTACTTTAACAGTTAAAATCGTTCGTATACGGGTATGGATACTTGGTTCCCGAACCTGATCATTCTTACAACAGTTTGCATACGGGTATGCATATTGTGCTATATCCAGACAATGGTTAATTGTTCTAAACTCCTATTTCAATCATAGAAATATCTTTAGAAGACGACAACAGATGTCTCACACAAACTACTAGCTTATAAGTAATTTTCAAGTGATCGAACGATCAATACGAAACATTATGAGTCTACATCAAATGACTGTCTCATACAAGTCATGTAAGATGTTACAAGGAGATTTTCACATGATCATCTTTTGACTCATTATTTAGTTTCCAACAAATGAATTGTGTCCAACAAAACTCGTCAAGTATAATGATGATTGAGTTAAAGCAAAAAGCTTTCCAACACATATTTCGAGAAAGATATAAGCGAGTTAAACTCAACTCGAAATATCAAATATGTATAATGTAAAAGTCTATATAGCTATATGACATAATATCAATAGGAGATAGAATAGAATAGAATTCTGAGTGATAGACGAGTTTAAGTCTCCACATATCTTTTGTTGATGAAGTTCCTCTAAGCTCCCCTTAGTAGATCTTCGTCTTCAATTGATGAACGTCGTGAAGTCTAAAGCTCATTTACACATTCTGTCATAATCCGAGACATAGTTATATATAAGTAGACTAGAAATCAAGACTTATAGTTTTGACACCTAATCTTGACAAATAATCTTGAGAATACAACGCTTGCGAGTTTGACTGAGCAGTGCTCTAACAATCTCCCACATTGTCAATTTTAGTGAGAAAACTATCAATACATATGGATTACAAAATAAATAAACCTTGTAGCTTCTCATCCAAATGCTTGATTTCCTTGGTTCTTCAACATTCCTTGAATTCTTCGTCACTCCAAGTACTCCAGTGATTCTGGACGTGTTCAACTCAGCATCATAGTTGTTGAAGATCCGTAGCTATAACAATATTCAACAAGATTGTTCTCGTAATGTTATACAATGTCATAGTATTTTTACACAGCATCAAAGTTCAATTGTATCACAGCTTTGACAATAATACTATGGTGATATGTCTCACTCCCCCTTAGTCAATACTTCATCTCACAATAAAAACCACTCCCCCTTACATAATGATTCGTAAACCATATGTATTTAGTGTGAACTACAAAATAATTCTCCCCCTTTTTGTCAATATAAATTGGCAAAGGTACAAAAATTAACGGGATTATAATGAAATTCTCATAAAGATTATTCATGACTAAAAGTGAACATATCAACTTGGTTTCGATGATTTCACATAGTCGAAACTTAGTGTATTCATCAAGGAGTTTATAAAGATACATAATAACTCCTACAATATTCCGCATCCGCACTCCCTACAAAGATTTAGCAATTAAGAACGAGTTCAATTAAGAACTCTCCCCCATAAAATGTCTTTCCCGAAAGAACAACAAGAGCGACCTTACTTTTACAAGAAAAGATGGATTTGTTTGGACACTAACAAATCACATGAAGCATGAATTTGTATCCAGTAAACTCGAATAAATTAACCACAAGAGAACCTTAATGATTAATTTAATCGAAGACGCTCAACACAA
This sequence comes from Papaver somniferum, assembly GCF_003573695.1. NCBI lineage: Eukaryota > Viridiplantae > Streptophyta > Magnoliopsida > Ranunculales > Papaveraceae > Papaver > Papaver somniferum. The sequence continues at coordinate 26,174,908 of NC_039366.1, forward strand.
GAAAACTTATGGAGCCATACAGTACTTTTACATAGAAGTGGATCAGGGAAAGATCAATACTGCGGAATATACAAATGTTCATTCTATCTTTTATCAATATTTGCATAATGACATTATAGACTTAACTTTTGACATATGTGGGACAATCATAGTTCACGGATGTAAGCGCACATATCCCGTAATACTTTTTCAATATATAAAACCAATAAAGATTAATACTTCAAAATCATCTTCCAAACAACTTAGAATTTAACTAAATAAATCTAAAACATTGTAAGATGAAAATTGTTGGTAATAGCTATGTGTAATCACAATATTTGCTATTACAAACCCTAGTTATCCTTCTTAAAACACAAGAATAAATTCTCATAAGAAGTTTCCTAGACAGTAAGATTAAAAACCTAATAGAAAACTTGTAAGAAACAAACTCGTAAAGAGCATACAAGATGATTTTCCCTTAGAAGGTAGAATCAATCTTTTTCGCATGGATTTACACCAAGAATGGCTACCAAAGGCGTATAAAAAAAATTCTTAACAAAGAAGAAGATACAAAGTCATTAACGACCATGCACCGTAGTTCACAAAAGAGGATTGTGAACATTCAAGAATCTCAGAGAAACACGTACTCCTGCCCATTCTTGAACTTCCTTCTTTGTGATTCACCAACAAAGCTCTTAAAAGAGCTGTTAATGATATTAGAAGAGAATTACTCCAAGAATCTAAGTGAACAATTCCAAGAGAAGTGGCACAAGTGCGATGCAAGGAGCAAAACACTCAAAAACAAGAAACATGAAAAAGACCAATCTTAACTCATTCAAATACAGGAATTCATCACCATTTTGAATAGAATTCAAAGAGGAAGAAAATTCAAAAAGAATGACGTCATTCCGAGTTCGGACGAAGAAGTTACGGCCAAAACAAGTTTACCCAATATCAACGTCTACAGGCCAGTTGGCAAACGGGTATGCAAATGGGAGTAACTGAATTTTCAGTTTGCAAACTGGTATGCAAACGAATTTCCCTGGATTTTATTACAAAATTTCAATTTGCAAACTGGTATGCATTCCTGAAGTGTACCAAGAAGGCCAAACATCCCGAACAACTATTGTCAAAGCAAATCAAGTTAGGTAGACATGAACGAAAACACAAGGTACATGAATCATTATAAGTACTTTAAGCAAATAATAAAAAAACAAATCTTTCTCAAGATTAGAGACATACCTTTTTAGAAGAATCCAATCGAATTCTACAATGTTACCAAAACTTCAAAATCATACCCAACATAATGTGTGCGCCCCAATTCTTGTGCTTCCCTCACCGTATACATAACATGGCATTTCTTGGTGAGGATGCACTTTCAACACAATCAAGTTGTGTTATGGTGAACAATGTCTTGCTCACCACAGGTGTTAGAAATCGACTTTTCCGCAACCATGGATTTCTCACAATCTATAGTTTTTGGTTTATTTCGTTTCTTCTTCCACCGATTCTTGTGTTCGACTTTTGAATTATCATTAAAGAAATCACTTTTAGAACCTTTCATATCCAAATTCATTTTCCCCAATAAATTTTAAACTTCCAACATCATGGATTTTGCCTTCTCCATAGTCATGGAATTTTCTGGGAGATCATTCCTTTTGAATCTCAGTGCATCATTGGCATTCTTTGGTACCCACTGCTGAGTGCGTTTAGGAACAACCAGAACCTTTTTCCTATTACTCTCTTCTATATTTCTTGGAAGAGAGTTGGATTAACTATTCTTTTGTAGGTTAGTTTTTCTCCAATTGGGAGCATCAGATCTTATCTTCGTCTTTACAAAGTTATCATTTTGATAACCATTACGATTGTGAAAAGGCTTCGTATGACGTTTATATGAAAATCTAGATTTATTACAGCACTGATTCCTTTGCCTAAAGGTTGGATAGTTACAACCTGGAATGTTAAGGGGATTATCCTTAACATATGATCTTGGTTTCATAACTTCTTGTGATGCCCAAACAAGAACATCACGAAGTTTCTCATTCCTTATATGAAAATGACATCTCCTTTTCATGTGGCCTTTGTTTCCACAATAATGACAAATATAAGGAATATTCTTACCCGGATACGTATGTGCTGGCTTTGGAGGTTGATAAACTTTGCTCTTCCGAACCGTAACTGCCGGTGAAGGTATTTCACTTTTCCCATCCGTAAAAAACTTTTGTTGAGAAGAATCAATAGCCTTGACAAATTTTACCTCTTTGCTAATACTTGGAGCATATATTCCCTTATAGCTGAATCCTCGCGTATCACGATGATTTTTACTTGATCCTAGCATAGTGGTTAATTTGTTTGAACTAGTATTGAACTTTTTCAAGTCCTCTTCTAACATCTTGATTTTATCAAGAGCAACAATTAAATCAACCTCAAGTTACTTCTCTCTCGAGAGAAAAACACTTTCTTTATCTTTGAAACAGCTCTGTTGAGAGTTAATCCTTGATTCAGATTCTGCAAGTTTTTCTTCCAACAAGAAGTATTTTTAATAAGCATTATCACATTCAAGTGACTTTCTACTCAGGTTTTCCTTAGAATCTTTGAGGATCAATTCTCAAGAGCGATTCGAAACATAAAGACCTCCGTAAATCCTTTTCAATTTCCTGTTTTCTAGACAGAGAGGAGTCAGAAGAGGTGTGACATGAGAAGTTGTCATCTTCTTCTTTTCCAATGAATTCAAAACCTTAGCATACTCTGAGACTTCCTCATCAACATCTCTATCAATATCTGAGACACCTTCGTCAAAAGTTCATCCAACTTTTCTTCTGGCGTGTTTCCCAGTTATCTCCATCAAGAGAATGTTTAGATATGGACTTAGATGTGACAGTTCTCTCAGGTGAATCCAAGCTTTGAAAATCATCTGGTAATTTCTGAACTAGTACGTTATTAGAGATAGACTCGTCCATAAAAATCAAATTGCTACAAACACAGACTTATGAGGTCTTAGCGTGTTTTCCTGCTCTGATTCCAATTGAAAAGGAGGGGGTCTAACAACCACACCCAATATTTCGTTCGGCAATCTGTATGGACTAACTCTAATATAATTCCAATACAACCAATTAGACAGTCAAACTCAATCAAGGAAAAACATCCAAGATATCTCAATTTCTCGGTACAATCTTCAATCGAACAAATAGGAATATGTGAGCCCGATTGATATGAGAAATAACTTGAACGGTATCAAAAACCAATGTTCAAGTGTCAATCAATTTCAATCAACAACCAAAGGTTGGATTTACCAATTGATTGAACTATGCACAACCTGTGATATTTCAATTATATAAAAAATATAATGCGAAAAAGAAATAATACAGACACCATAAGTTTTGTTAACGAGGAAACCGCAAATGCAGAAAAACCCCAGGAACTAGTCCAGATTTTAACACCACACTGTATTAAGACGCTACAGATACTGGCCTACTACAAGTTAACTTCGGACTGGAATGTAGTTGAGCCCTAACCAATCTCACACTGATTAAGGTATAGTCGTGTTTCTTACGCCTCTGAATCCCATCAAGACTCTACGCACTTCATTCTCTTAGATGATCTCACCCATAACTAAGAGTTACTATAACCCAAAGTCGAAGACTTGATAAACAAATCTGTCTCCCACAGAAAAGTCTATTCTGATAGATAAATCTGTCTCCCACAGAAATACCTATGAAGTTTTGTTCCGTCTTTTGATAAATCAAGGTGAACAGGAACCAATTGATAATCCGGTCTTATATTCCCGAAGAACAACCTAGAAATATCAATTACCTCACAATAACTTAACTATATGGTAGTAGAACAAGTTATTGTGGTATCACAAAAAATGAGATGAAGAGTTTTGTGATTACTTTTTATATCTTACCTATCGGAGATAAATCTCGAGCAAATCTTAGTGAAATAATACTCAATATGATATAACATTAACATCAGAACATGCAACCACAGAGAAAATAGTTGGGTCTGGCTTCAGAATCATGAAGTCTTCAAGTCGTTAACCTATAATGGTTTTAGGAAAAACCTAGGTTAAAGGAGAATCGACTATAGTCGCAACTAGTATCACACATGAGGTGTTTCCCAGTTGCTAGAGTTCTCCCTTATATAGTCTTCAAATCAGGGTTTGATAGCTTTGAAACAAAGCAATCAATATTCACCTTTAGATGACTGATTTAAGATTCAAGCTAAGTTTGGAAATATCTCTCCACCGTTACATGGTCTTACCTTGTTATACACAAATGAAATATACCTTCATTTAGATATGGGTAACCGTACCTAAACGTGTATATTGAGTTGGCTCAACAATAGTTAACCGATGTTAGCCATATGAACACTTTTGCATTAACCACATTCATCTTAACACTTATAGATCAAATGATAATCAAATTAATCTAATTGTGTTACTCATAGAGTTCTTAAATTGTTAATATTCTCATAGAAGTATACAAGACACAATAGAAGCAAAATCGGATTGATTCAAAAGAATTAGTTAATGAACATTTTAGCCACGGTTTGCAAAGATTGCATTCCTTAATTTATAAATGTATTTGTTCATGAGTATGAAATCATAGTTAACCGATTTTAGAACTTAAACCAACTCAGTTTGGAAATGGGTACACAAACTAGAGTTCCATACTTTGATCTTTTCCGACAGTTTGCAGACCGAACTTAGGTGAAACAGTTTACAAACGGGTAGGAAAACTTGGTTCCCGGACTTTAACAGTTAAAATCGTTCGCATACGGGTTTGCATACTTGGTTCCCGGACCTGAATCATTCTTACAACAGTTTCCATACAGGTATTACATACTGTGTTATATCCAGACAATGGTTAATTGTTCTAAACTCCCATTTCAATCATTGAAACATGTTTAGAAGACGACAATAACTATCTCACACAAACTATTAGCTTATAAGTAATTTTCAATACGAAACATTTCGAGTCTACATCAAATGACTGTCTCACATTAATCATGTAAGATGTTACTAGGCGATTTTCACATGATCATTTTTTGACTCATTATTTAGTTTCCAACAAATAAATTGTGTCCAACAAAACTCGTCAAGTATAATGATGATTGAGTTAAAGCAAAAAGCTTTCCAACACATATTTCGAGAAATATATAAGCGAGTTAAACTCAACTCGAAATATCAAATGTGTATAATGTAAAAGTCCATATAGCTATACGAATTAGTCTCAATAGGAGATAGAATAGAATAAACTTCTGAGTGATAGATGAGTTTAAGTCTCCACATACCTTTTGTTGATAAAGTTCATCCAAGCTCCCCTTAGTAGATCTTCGTCTTCAATCGATGAACGGCGTGAAGTCTAAAGCTCAATTACACATTCTATCCTAATCCGAGACATAGCTATAAGTAGACTAGAAATCAAGACTTTATTGTTTTGACACTGAAACTTGACAAACAATCTTGAGATATATAGCAACGCTTGCGAGTTCGACCGAGCAGTGCTCCAACAACCCACCTCCAATTTGCCACTTGAAATCACTCATTTTGGTTGAGTAAATCATAATCCAGGTTTTCTAAAATCTCCAAAAAAAATAAGGAAAAACTCTTTCTACCCTTTTCCCCCGCAAAACCTAACTCTTAATATGATTTAATATTTTCACTAAATATAAACGAAATTCATTAATCTAATGATTAGCTAATCGAATAATTAACAATAAGTAAATAAGGGTTTTTCAGGCATTCTAAAAAATATTTTGATAAGGAACTTTTAGAATTGCTAACCTGTGATCCAATTCAGTTTTATTATAGCAGCACCTCTAACAGAGTTAACTACCCTTATAATGGGCTGCTATAATTTACCACCTTTTCCTACTAAGCAGACACATAAATATTTGCTAGAACTTTTGGCCCATTTTAAAGATTAAATGATGTCTGTGAGGATTCCACGGGACAAAAAGGTTCCATGGATTCCTTGCTGAGATGTTGCAACTCATGAGTGAAACAAAACTTTTGGTGTGCCCCGTTAGGTTTAATGGTGGAGCCCACCAACTTTTTATCTCACCCGGAAAAACGACGGGATTTTTTTCCGGTACATTTAACATTATTGGTTACTCATGCCCAAGACATTCTTTTTTGATCAGTAACTCATGCCCATGACATTACAGTGCCGTTACGTATACTGTGAGAGTCTCCCGGGGAAATTCCGAAAGACACAGTCCCGGGGCCTCAGCCTGGATAAAATAGGGGTTTCCATTAGAGTTGTATCTCCCGAGATTTTTCACAGGAGATTCTCACGATCAACAAAGAATTATTGAAGATATTATTGGTTTTATGATTCTATCCTGCTTGGAAGATCAGCTTCAGATTCTTAGTTTTACTGCTTTCTTAAAAGATTTCAAACATCATTGTATTTTCCTCAATTATAATGTTTATTAAGAATAGCTTAAATCACAACAATGTACCACTTTTTAACATGCCAGGCACTCAAAAGCAAAACCACACAGACGAAAACAATAACAGAAATAAAAACAAAAATAAAAAACACACTTGACATTCTTCTCTTAATATCCACTATTAATTCTCCTGCAGTTCTTCCTGATCTCGCCATTCGATCCAGTCAATGGTGAGAGGTTTCCCATTTTAACCATGGATTGTGCGAAATGCTCGAAAAATAAGTTGTTGTTCTCAGCATATTGCTTAACTAGATCCATTGACGACTCATCTTTTGTTAAAAGAACTTGATCAGAATTAAAAAGTCCCTTTGAAGCTAAAATGTTCTTGTAGTAATAGTTATCAAATTTGGCAGGAGAAACCAAGTCCATGGAAAACAGGTTATTGTCACCGCCGGATCTTGGACAACGGCTTCGCAATTGATTGGCGTACACTTGTTGAAGAGTGTAATCGGCCTGTCCTTTCCCTGATTGGTTGTACAACCTTTGCCTAAAACTAGTGCACCTAGCGTTTCCAACGGTGTGGCTTCCTGAAAATGATTAAGAAAACCCATTAGATTGTACCAGATGCTGAAGTTTTTCACTTGTAACTATATATTCATTCAAAATTAACACTTAATTCTCACGTCATCGAGAACTCGTTACTCACCAGAAAGTGCAACAAGATCGACAATATTGAGGCCTTGAACCTTGAACTTAGTAAGAATTGTTTGGAACGTATTGTTTGGTTGAGGAATGTTTCTGTTAGAACCACTTAAGCTTGCAGTCTTGGAGTCTCTCCTTCCGAGTGGAACCGCCCAATTTGGACCACCAGCCTGTACAATATACATACAGTTCATCAAATCCTATCATTTCGTCCATCAGCCTTATAGTGGGGTAATATGATGACGCCATGTATGATAGCATTGAGGGTCAAAGTTGTAATGAGTTTTATACCAATACGGTTGAATCTCTTGCTGCTAGAGCTAAGACATCGGCACATGAGACAGTTTGTGGACATGCCTTCTCCAATGCAGATTTAATGTCGTCTATGACTTCGAATCCTCGAGCTGAGTTTCTGTTTGCGTTTGACTGCTTCTCGCTTCTTATGTTTCTACTGTTGTCTAACAAAAGCGAGGCATCACAACCCTTCAAGGAAAGCAAGGAAAAAATTAAAACAAAAGACAGTCAGATATATTAATTAAAAGAGGAAAAGTACAATAGTTTAGTACTTTCTATCAGAAGTTAAAACATATACTGCGCTAACTATTATGTTAACCTGAACAAAACAATCGTGGAAATGAAGCCTGAGCAATGAAGCAGCCATTCGAGTTTCTTTTTGGACAGCTTTCGCAACAACAGACCTCACAATTTCTTCAGCCTTTGGGCAGGATTGCTCATAAAAGTTGGGGTTAAGATAGAAAGAGTAAACTGGAGAAAATGCAAGACATAAAAATAGTGAAAGAACCATGAGATGACTAATGTTAGTTTGAGCCATTTTTCGACCTTGCTAGAAATTCACTCACTGACTTCTGTATCACTACTACTTCTCTAGTTTTTGTTTTCCTTAAACGAAGTATGTGATGAATGAAATTGAGAACGAGGTTTTCAGTATTTATAGAGTGAACAAAGATGCTGGCATGCAAAGTTGATAGGGGAGATATGAATAAAAAAATAAGTAAGGTGGGAGTTGGTTGCAAGTTCTCTCCATTATCAACATATACATATATAGTTATTTGACTAATCAGTCAATCACTACATATGCATCATCTTTAACTAATTAACCCTAAAGGATAAAGTTACTTTCTTCTAGTCTGAACTAGTCTTTACATTAAACTAAAAAAAAAAAACTGAATTAGTCTTAAAGTACTATCCATAATAGTGCTCGGAGAAAAACAGAGAAGAAAAAGAAACACAGGGTGGTATAGTACATCCAATTATTGGTTGTATTATACTGTTTGGTGGCCTGTGTTCTTTTGCATTTTATAACTTTCCCCCCATATTTCAGAAATTAGGACGAAGGAAAGTTTTAAAATTAGGTCTTGGTTATCATACCCAATGACTTAACTGGTATGATAGACATAAAATTAGGTCATTTGGCTCCTTGGACGGAAGTTTTAAAATTAGGTCTGCAAGTTTAATTTATTTAACCTTGCCATTTGGCTCCTTGGACGGAAGCTGTCACCAAATATATGAAGCTCAGAAAACCTGAGTAACAGTTGGAATTGGACCCGAGATATTATAAGCCTTACAAAAGTTAGAACTCTTAAGGGGAAAACAGGAAGCCATAATATGCCTTCGATTTGAGTAACCGATCGCCTCAATAAAAGAGCCTATTAGTTTCTTTAAAGATCCAGAAGTCGATGGATGAAACTTTGAGAATAAAGAGTGTAGTTAGTACATTATTAAGTCAAGCAGCACATGCATACAGACATGTCTTCGGAGCTCAGTTTTAAACAAACCAAAAAAAAATGCGAAAAACTTCATGTTTCAAATCAATGTAAATCCCACAACGGCAAAACTCACAGAGACTTGGTTTTGAATAGTAGTTGGTGGATAAAAGATCAAAAGGAACCGACAATGGTGATATAATAATGTTAACCTGGTAGATGATCAACAAAAAGAGAGATAAGAAATTATCTTCTTTACTCTAACCATGAGTCTTCGTTACTGTCGTCTCCAGAACAGAAATCCAGAACAGAAATTTATCTTTATCCCCTGCATGAAGGACTTTTTAATTCTGTCGCTAGCAAACGAACAAAAGAGGAATTAGTAGGTGATATTTGGACCCTAAGATCAGAAAACGCTAGGAAACCTGCCCCTCTACTTTTTGTCAAACAAAGATTGACTTTCTCACTCTCATTTTTGGTACCATGATATTAACGTCTTTGTTTTTCTATTCAGACGTAGCTTTTTGACCATTGGTTTGGGCGTAGGTATTTTGTGCCCCATGTGGCATCTGCATACTGGAGTTCTATCCTTTGAGAATCATAATCACGCGGTAATTAGGTACATAATGTAGCATGATTCGCTAAATGAAAAGGTAAGTAGGAGCATAAGGACCAAGATAAGAGACTCTTAGCATGATCCTCTGTCTCATCATATACGAGTATATTTGGGAGCGTTATGTTAAAAGACTTGTAACATCTCTCTAGCTCTATGGCTGTGTTTGATATGCGAGAGATGGGGAAAATTTTCATGGAACGTGTATTCCCTGCAATTAATATTCTGGAGGCAACAAAAGAAATTTCATAGAATTCTATGAAGTTAGGTTAATATTTTTTTATAGATGTATCCACAATTTTCTGAGTATATAAAATAAGCCTTGTAGAGAAAGGTAAGAGAGGAGCCAAAAAAAAGATTTACTCGTTTATAAGAATCAATACAAACCAATACACCTGTAAAAAAAAAATGCATATGGGCAGCCGACTAAGTGGAAGCGAGACAACGAAAGAAGAAAGAGAAAAAAACCTAAATGTAGGGATATATAAGGGAAAGGGAGGTATACCAGTAACACACTTCAAGTATGACCATACTAGGAAGTGCAAATCAATATATACACCACAAAGCCACCCTTTCCTCTTCTTCTTCAAATGAAAGACTTTTAATCAATCAAATTGCTCGAATTCATGACGCGTCGAGCGTGACGCACCCACCCCATACTTTCCACCTAGAACAATGGGGTACAAAAATATAATATACGATCAACTGTCAACAAATGGTGAGTTATCCTAGTATCTATATCCTGAAGAACCAGGTGGTGGGGGTGGCAACCGGTTTGGCGTACATCGACTAGCAGAGTTTGATCCGGAGTTTGAGTCACCATTTTGGGCAGGATCGCTGTAGCGCCTGCTGTGACCATTGGAGTTTGATCTCCCAAATGAACCATGGTCTCCATTTGCTGCAGCGTCAAAGGCTGATTTCCAGTCATCTCCTGATGCTGCACCTGTAGTTCTTGGGCTGCTCTCTGTAAGGAATAAAGACCATTTTGACGAATGGGTCAATGACGTTTTAAGGAAATTACAGCATTTATTGGGAAAAGCTACACATTATTTTACAGCAAGTAATAAATGAAATTGTAGAAGAAAAATGTGATACTAATGCAAATGCATTCAAGTTTGCAGAAGGTGTTAATCATGAGCAAACAAAATCTTAATTCTGGTTTCCTCATAGGTCGTAAGCCGTTGAAAGTTTATAATGGCGCACATTTTGTTCACTCGTGTCAAAACAAGGTGAACGGAATTGGGCAAATGAAATAAGTGATTGTTTTACCTGCTCCACTGTTACCATTGGACCAGCTAGAGGCAGCAGAGGCTCGATTGTCATGGATACCTAGCTGGCGTGTGAGTTTTGACAAGAGATGGGACTGTTTCTGATAGCGTTCCCTCTTGCGCTTAACATTCTGATCTTCCATTAGCAGCTCTTCGATCTTTGCATTGCTTTGAGAACTATCAATAGTAAACCAGAAATAAAAGTGGGAATCTTTCTTAGGACAGACGCAGTATAAATGACACTTACAATTAGACAAATCAACAAGTATATAAACCTGATGGAGCTATAAAGCTGAGTTAGCCTGTCTTCTTTCGCTTTTTCAACTTGACAAAGAACAACTGCCTACAAAAAACAAATCAATTTGCCATATCAGAAACTTGAAGGTGTCTTACTAGATGAAGGTGATATCTATTTTCGCCACATCAACGGTGTGCGAGCAAAACCAACGACTCGGAGCTATTCATACATGAGCTGTGATACTTGTGACTAATTTATTTTCAAGTTTGAGCTTCTAGAAAAAAGAACTTGTCACCCGCCTCACTTCATAACTGCATTAGTTTTAATTTCTGAAACAAACGGAGGGGAGCTACAAAAAGGTGTACTTGAAAATGAAACCTTACTTTGGGGACATTTGCAGCTAGACTATTCAAAACTGCTTCCACGTATCCACGTACTTCCTGAGACATCCACCTAAGCTCTTCTTCAGGATCTGCAGGTCTTCTAGCCATTGATTCCTGAAAAACCATGCAATATAGTAACCAACTAGTAGGATACAGAGAATGTTGATAATGATGATTAAACGGCAAATATATTTCATGATAAAGAGATCACAATTAATTTAAGTGAAAACTACAGACAGACCCATTTTACAGATTCTTCCCACTGTGAAATTCATGCTCAAAAAAACACAGGCGCGCACCCATTTTCTACGACAAAATATCTCCCAAACCCATAATTTCAGAAATTATGTTTCAGTCTTTTTTCTTCTTCTTCTCCGATTCGTATCTCCCTACTGTTTTCGTCTCAGTTCTTCATTGGAGCTTCAATTCACGGGTAAATCTCAACATCTTCGTATTTGGGGGTTGAAAGGGGATCTGAGCATCATTTTGAGCTTCTGCAGTTGAACTGAAATGGAGACATCAAGGATTGATTGAAGCAGCAATGACGAGAATGGATCTGTGGTGTTTGGGGGTTGAATTTCAAGCCAAATGCTTCAATTCTCTCAACAACAACGATTGAATTTGGGTGTGATTGCTTGTGGATTGATTGCAGGTGGTACAATTTGGGGTCTGTTGATTGAAGAACTGGTGTTGTTCGATGATTTACTTAGGGTTTCTTCCATTGATTCATGGCTATATACGAGAAGTTTAAGCAACAGATTTTGGGGATTTTTGAAGTTAATTGAAACGGGTTTTACATGGAGTTGTTGGATAAATGAGATGGATCTGTTGGGGTTCAGTGTGGTGCTCGATTGAGAGAGAAATTATGAAGGTAATGGTGGTGTTTGCAGGTCAAATTGGTGTTGATTTCCGTCGAGTGTTCTCTGGATATAGACAGAGTTTGGTGGAGTTTTGGTTATGCCAGAAAACCAGCTGAAATAGATGCCACTGTTGCTGTCAACTGGGGTTTTGCTGTGGCCTGAAATTGGAGGTTTGTATTTGAAAAATCAACAGTACCTAGCAGAAACTAAAATGGGATTCTGGGGAATTCTGGTTTTGAACTGAAATTGGGGGTCTTTGGTTAATTGAATCGATTCCGTGGAGGTGGGTTCTTACCCATTTTTGTTCTTGATTAAACAATGGTTGTCGACTTTTCGGGCAGAATTGCAGACACAAATGGAGAAGACTCGAGCTTCAAAGCCACTGGTGGTTGTGCTAGACAGATCTTTAGACGTTGTGAACACGGGGAGTTGAAAAAGATGGTGTCTGTCCTTTTCTACTACATTGCTGATGGAGACTGGAGTGAGCAACGAAGAGAGACTTCGGCATTTATGTGCTTCAGAGACCAAGTCGAAGATGCAATGAAGCTGTAGCGACTCGATGGGTGATTGCAGGCAGCAGTGGTCTACAGCAACAGCAACAACACAGATTTGCGGAGGATTTTTGGATGTGGATTAAAACTCGGTTCAATTGAGAAGTGGAGGAATGTGATGATATGAGTGCTACAGCAAAATGTCTATGTTGTTAGCTATAGATTGTATGGCTGTCTAAGATGGAAGATGTACTGCAGTTTGGGGTTTCAATTCAGTGAAGTATGTGGCCTACATTCAGGCCAGTGAATCGGCAAGAGCAGCAATTCAAGGTCTATGTTGTTTACAAATTTGTTGCATAACTTGTTATGAAGTCCCGAAAATGGTCGCATAACACGTTATGCAACAACTTTTTTATCACTATTGAAACCAATAAAAACAAAGACTGTATAACTTGTCATGCACCTACTATAATATCTACATAACATGTTATACAGTCGCGAGTTATGCATCCGAAAATATGACTGCATAATGCATTATGCATCGAGAAAATTGTAGCACAATATTTTATGCATCGAGAAAACAGATGCATAACCTGATATGCATCCGTAAATATGGATGCATAATGCATTATGCATCAATTTTTTATATACGCATTAAAACCAACCAAAACAATGGTTACATAACTTGTTATACATGCATAACTTTGTTATGCAGATGCATAATTTGTTATGCAGTCGAGAAAATAGTTGGATAATTCGTTATGCGTCTGCAGAATGTGTTATGCGTCTTTTTTGTTGGCCGCATAATGGCTACATAATGCATTATGCATCGAGAAAATAGATGCATAACCTGGTATGCATCCGTAAATATGGATGCATACTGCATTATGCATCAATTTATTATATGTACGGCTAAAATCAACCAAAACAATGGTTACATAACTTGTTATAGATGCATAACTTTGTTATGCTGATACATAACTTGTTATGCAGTCGAAAAAATGGTTGCATAATTCGTTATGCGTCTGCAGAATGTGTTATGCATCGTTTTTGGTGACTGCATAATGGTTAAGTATCAAGTTTTCAAAAAATTTCCCTAAAATGAGGATCACCTCCGATTTTTTCATTAAAAACAAAAATTTGATATTCTTGTTTGTACTCGTTGCGTAGCTCTTTTAAAAAGATTTCCAATGATATAAAATTTGTAAAATTCTACGGCGCGGATTTTTAGATATGTTATGTCCAAGTTGCGCTGCCAATTATACCCCTGAAAAAGATAGTATGCATAACGAGTTATGCCTGAAAAGATAGTATGGATAACCAGTTATGTATTGATTCATATAATAATTTTATATAATTATGGGTGTCACGATATACAAAATTAATTGTGGGCCTGAAAACGAGAATATTATTTTTTTAGGTCTCCCCCTAATTTCCCCTTAATTTAACGGGTAGGAAAACCTCAAGCCCAAAAACCTAAAAATAAAGCAAAACTAATAAAATAGTTCTATCTCTACGACAAATACTGATTGTTGTTTTTGTTGCCGAACTCTGTATATAATCTCAATAGACTGAAACTCACCAATGAACCATCTGAAAGACTTTGTCGCATAGGAACGCCAGCTTCAGAAATACCCTTGACTCCTTTAGAAGTAGCGTTTCTTATCTTGTTCATCCATTCAATCTTATCTGCCATACTCTCGGCCTTCAATACAACAGCACTATGAGCTGCAAGATTAAGGTACTTAGAGCGTCCACAGTGGTGCGAGTATAACCAAAGACCAAAGACTAAAAAAAAAGACCAAATTTGGGTTTAGTCCGTCATGTGGCGTAGTGGGAAAAGAGTATATTTGGTCGTGCGTTGATAAACATTACGCCTGGGATCAGGCGTTGGTAAAGATAACGCCCGCATGGGGCGTTGGTAAAGATAACGCGCGAGTGGGGCGTTGGTATTGTTCTACGCTTCACAAACAAAAAAAAAAAAAAAAATGGGGCGTTAAGTATATCAACGCCCCATGTAAGTTTTGAAAAAAGAAAAAAATGGGGCGTTAAGTATATCAACGCCCCATGTAAGTTTTGAAAATTTGCGAAAGTGGGGCGTAAAGTATATCAACGCCCGTTTCATGCGTACATTATATCAACGCCCCATCGGGCGTACATTATATCAACGCCCCGTTTCAGGCGTACATTATATCAACGCCCCGTTTCATGCGTACATTATATCAACGCCCGATGAATGGCAGAGATTATATCAACGCCCGATGTGTAGCGGAGATTATATCAACGCCCGACTATATTTGGATTTGGTCCTGATCGCAGACCAAATTTGGTCTGGATTTTACTCTTTGATCAAATTTTGATCGATGGTCCGTCCCACTACGCCAGCCCACTCGACTGAAAATTTGGGTTTAGTCGTCCATTGCAGTTGCTCTTAGGTGAACAACATATCCTTTCACTCTAGAAACAAACAATACAAGATAAAAATAGAAAGGAAACCTGCTCTCAAGGAGTAGTAAAAGTTATTTACCTTTAAGAACTGTCTTGTATGGAACCATGCTAGTTATTTTAAATAATAAATTTGATCCTTTGCTCGAGTCATTTGACTTTTTATCCTTGGAGCTTTTAGATGGTGCCTCCTCTTCTTCTGAAAGCTCTTCAACATTACATTCCTGCAGCATTGAACAGTTTAAAGGGATAGTCACCCCAAATAAATGTCTTATTCCATATAATCTACAACAACAACAAAAGAACTGACATGGAGATATCAATTTCAATACCTCCAAAGTAATAACCCCACGAAAATGCCTTTCCTCTTGCTTTTTGGTGTATCCAAGCTGTTAATCAAGGCAATGCAGATAAAATCAACTGCAAATACAACTAATGGCACCTATAGAACTAGCGACAATCTAAGTAATAATACTGCTAATCTAAACATATGAACTGGTCCGATAATCAAAACACCAACCTTTCCATTTTTCTCATTTAACACAAACCACCGCCTGCTCCAGCCATTAGTCTTTCCACTTTTCTTTAATAAAAAGCCTGTCAAAAGCAGATCTTTAGTATTAGAGGTTGAAAAGTCAATGGCAACAAGAAAATGAATGCCGTGATTTTTTTACATTTTTACTGAAAGTCCTACTGCAGCACTTGGAGATAATAGATGCATAAGAAACTGCCCTCTACTAGTTACTAGTAAAGCCAAGTAATATTTCCTCATTCGGAAAAATCAGCAAAATAATGTCCAACATTGCTTCCACTCAGGTTTTGTACAAACCTGCTGTTATCTCCCCATCAGGTCCAGCAGTCTTCAGAGCAGATGAACCCTCTGGTGCATCTTTCTCCGGCTGACCAGATTTATCTTTCATCGATTTCAGGCTACCCCGAGTTGGTGGGGGGACTCCTGTTTGAGTGTTCGTTGCCTAAAGAGGAGGACATGAAAAAAAATAATAAGTAAAATAATCATGCAAGGTATTTACAATCCATAACATTGTATATATCAGATTGAAGCTTCTGGAAGAACAAAGGTAAAAGGATATTTTGGTTGTATTAAGTGCAGATAATTGAACAATAGAAAATCCCATACTCTGTTCAGTAGCGACTGTTCTGCATCTTGCCCTTTTTTCGATGATTTGTTTTTTACCTCTTCCTCTCTGCGCTGTCGGTCCATCCTAATAAGATCAAACATCAAAGAAGAAAAACAGAGTGAGTCTATCAAAAGAAAGTAATTATTTAATCTATTCCGCATCAACACCACAAGCTACGAGAACTTACTCAAGCACTTTTATATACTAAAAAATGTTTTACGTATTTATCAAAATTAAGACACCATAGGTCAAACAATCCATAATCTATGTGGAAAGAAGTCGATATGCAATATATGTTCGTGAGAAAAAGAAGCAATCCTATTCTGAGCATACCTTCTTTGAACCAAACGGATGAAGTGTTGAGGAGGCACAAAAGCACGTTCCATATCAACTAGAGCAACCACCATTTTTTAGCTTCATTCTTAAAATTCTCTAAAGCAGTACTTGCAATGGCCATAACCTGGTATGAAGGTCCAATTACTTTTAGCATGATACAAACTTTAGCAAACTCCATAAAACACAAGAAACACTGACCAAAGGCCCTTAAATATACAAAGGCATAACTACCTCTCTCTTAAAAGGAGGATATCTTCCATGTCCTGGTGTAGAATTTGCAGCAGCAGTAACTATATCTACCAATACACGATGCACCTGTTCCATAAGTTACCAAGAAGTTAGAGAGAGGGAGGGAGAGAGAGAGAGAGAGAGAGAGAGAGAAGGGTCTATTACAAACAAATATAGATTAGCAAATAAGAAGAATAACGCCACTCTGACATATTACCTCATCTACACAAAGACGTGATGGTTCTTTAGCTAGTTCGAGCACAATTTTTAACAAGGATCTCAACCCTTTCTCTGGAGATATAAGATATGGTTGATAACCATCAGCTTCCAGAACAATCTGTGGCAGGAATTGTAAGATGAAACGGAGAAAAGTGAAAAGAGATCAAGAATTTAATGTAAAGTCAAAACTACAGGTTAAACGATACCCTTTTGACATTGTTGAGGTCAAAATGTCTGTCCAAGGGTAGTTGCTTGATCCTATTAGGGAAGTTTCCTTCAAAACTGGCAACAACTTTCCAACCGCCGCCCTACAAAAGAGACATAATATTGTGAACAACAATTATGGTAGATCAGAACTCATGATGCTTCTTAAAAACATTTCACTTAGTAGATATTCAACATCCCAAAGTAATGCTAACCCTTCCAGTAGACATACAGGAAACTCAATCGCCAATTGTCAACCTAACAAAGTGACATACCACTCCAAAAACTGAATCCAATTCCATTAACTAAATCTTTAGTGCTACATTAAAGGTAAAAAGATTTACGACTATATGGTGTCTTGCAAGGCAATTCAAAATAACCGACACATCATTTCCCTGGTCCATCTAAAGGTTTATCCATCATTTTATACCCTACAGTGAGGCGTACTCAAACCATGTGAAGCACAGGATGCACAGAAGAAATCCTATGATCCTAATATGAGGAGGCCTAGTGGTTAAACTATATTTAGAGTAATGAGTGGAGCAGTGATCAATTGCGGCATGTGACCTAATAGGTGCATTGCCAGCTGCAAAAACTTCACTCCTACAGTGAGACGTACTCAAATCATGTGAAGTTCAAGATGCACTAGTGGTTAAGCTATATTTGGAGTAATGAGTGGCGCAGTGATCAATTGTCGCATGTGACCTAATAGATACATCATACACGTCAGCTGCAAAGACTACACTCCTTAAAAAAAAGGATGCATAAGCCTTTGGCAGATATCCTAGATTCCGTCCTAAAAGTACATAGTAAGCATGCAGGTTGTTTCTATCTAGCTTAAAAATGAAATATATTAATAAACAAAAAAGTATACACTAAAAACTGATTGATCAATGAGTATTTATTATACTTTCTTTACGCGCACTCAAATTTGATCAATTTTAACCGCTAGAGTCTGCCGTCTGTGCAGTGGGTACTAAGTGATCACGTGAGGATTATTTGTGTTCTCTTAAGAGATTTAGCTAGGAGGATTAAGTCTAATGTCTGGGAAAGAAGCAGGAACCTTCTCCGAACATGTTCTGCTACATGATTAGATAAAAGTACAAACCAACCATGTGGAGGACCATCAAATCATCCTGACTCGTTATACAAAAACAGAAAGATGACAAAATACTGAATACACAAAATTAGTGAACCCTGTATAAAGCATCCGAGTTTAATTATATTAATTTGTATGTACATATATGAATGGAAGTATGTGAAGTGGAACTGTGGAAGGGTAACTCACCTCACCAGTAGCAATATGTTGAAGAAATCTGTCCTCAAATTCACGGCAAAGCTCCAAAGCAATTGCCCTTGTACCTTCAGGACTATCAACCATTTGTTCTCCGAGCCTCACTAGCTCATCCTCAACTACTTGAGACTTACTTTGGAGACTGCGAGTTGTATGACCAAAAAAAAGAAGTATCAGAAATACTGTGAAAGAACATACCAATTAACAAATGCACAAACAAGTTCAAAATTTTCAAAACCACTGCATCATCACATCCGGATCAACAAAGGAATCAACATTTACTTAAAATTTGAAACATCAACATGCATTCATAATTTACTGGTATAGTATGTTGTGCTAATGAAACAATCATTGGACTGCAGACAAGGCTAGCAGTGATGACCTGAGACAATTTTCAGCTGAGTTACCCCCATCAACTAATGGCAGAGTCAGTCCATATCATGAGCCACCAAAATGTATATATACATTAAAAACAAATTAAAAACAAAGTAGATGACTTATTTCTTTGAAGAGGAACTGAACCTTAATCGCAGAAAGGAGAAAAAACCCTAAAAAAAGGGAAGAAGAAAGACAATCGAAGAAGAGCTCCAGTTGAAGGTGAATAAAGCAGGAATCCATTGTAGTTTATCTTACAACTACTCGCTAGACAATTTCTTTCACAAAACCACGTTAAAATCATGCCATTCCTGTGACAAGCCAACTAAATACTAAAACATGCTATTGGTAGAATTCGAGTTCAAAAGATACACTAATGAGCAGCAGAAATCATTAAGCTTTCATCTAAAGCTTGAAGAGTTATCAGCCTCAACTAGGTAGGTCGAGAAGCTCAGACATTTCAATAGATTAATGAGGAAGCAGCAAATTTGTTCTTTGAAGACCAAGGATTGCAAACAGTGGGGACAAAAATACATAAGATATGTTACATATAAATAACTCTTCTACCATATGTTAAAGCACATGGATTCTTATCAGTTATCACATAACAAGTTAACTTGATTGAACATAGAATGTACCCAGAGAGGAGGTTCGGAAGCCTGATTTTCATGCGGTTGCGGATCTGCCAAGCAAGAGTTTCTACCAGAGCAACTCTGCCAAGTTTGCTTTGAGGTGCACCGGTAAGTATAGATTTAAGGCTTTCACTCTCGGCTCGCCAAGCTGTTTCAATAGAGTTCTCTGAGCCAACAGATCCTGATTGGGCAGATGCAATAGATACAGATTGCCCAATCAAAGCCACCCAAGGAATGTCAGATGTATTTCTCGGTCCCTGGTTATTTAGCAGAGCCTGAACTGCAGCTAGGACCTTCGGGTCTGAAGATGCTTGATCTATTTTACTAATGACGCCGACAGTTCTGGTACCTGAAATGAACCGAAATGGCCAGCTAATTTAATCAACAAAAATTCGTAGAAAACACAACTCCACCTCTAAAAATATTAAAAAACCACTTTCCAATTTTTAATTTCTAATATCAAGGAAGAAGGTCAAAAGACATACCATCTGAATCAAATTCTTTTATCAATCTCAGAGCTTTGGATGAGGAAATTTCTGGGGCCTGGGAAGCTGGAATTACAACTAGCAATATTGCATCATTATGCCCAGCGTAATCACTGACCCGAAACAGTGTACTGTGTCCTGTAAGCAGAAGATTTACTTTGGTAATTCTCATACGGAAATTTGCAAGAGCAGCAGAATCCAATGAGAAAATGTAAAACACTGGCACGATAACAATTGTAAACTATAATAGTAGAAGCAATTGTAAGAACACTAGTAGTACTACTACTAACACGTAGTATTTAATGAGATACAAAATAACAGAATGAGTAGCTACGCACCAATGCATCGTCCATCATCCGTTGATCCAGTCCAGGTAAATCAACCAATTTTAAAGGAGGGGCTGATGACAAGATTGAGTTAGTAAAAATCCAGACAAGGTTATTTGAACAAGCAAGTAATCACTACTGTAGACACTTCGCTGATAAGGAAGCATTTTAAATCCTTGTACAAAAATCAAAAATAATATAACTGAAAATAAAGATTCTGCAAGTCTGCAACTACATTAGACTTTGAAGAGAGATGAAGAACCTAACATGTACTAGTACGAATTTTCAAATATATTTCATCAACACGTCCCTTGCTGGCAGCACTCTTGCTCAGCCTATCCTGCAAAGAATGCCGGAGTGCACCTATACGCGCACAAGAAAAACGTATCAGGTTTGCGTGCAACAATTGTAAGGCACAGTCAATTCAGTCTTTCAAAAATTCAGATATAACAAGTTTATTCTTACTTAAAACTTAGTGATCTATTCTCACAAGACCCTCTAAACAAGAAACCTGAATGTTAACAAAAAAAAAACTGTGAACTTGTGCAGCATACTCACTTGCAGAAACCTGTTGAGATTTATTGTCAATCTGTAAAACAATTGATTTGGTGCTAAGTGAACCATCCCTTTGTAGATCAATGCTGATAGGGGCGCGAGTTGCGCCATTTTCACCCGTTGGCTGAAAGAAGATGCATTGTCAAGGAGGCATCATACACAAATAAAATAAATCACTTCTAACATTCCATGTTATATCATGGCTGAACATGAACATTGAGTTTAACACAACTTACCAAAACTGGATGCCCGATTAAACTATTCAATACTGCTGATTTACCCGCACCCTGACATGATGTACCAAAAAAGGAAAATAGATCATGAGTTGCAGAAAGATTACATTTACATCATAATAAATATAAATAATGATAGAATACGAGTACCGGTTGAGCAAAAGGGTAGAAGATGATGACGTATTGACGTGATATAGTTGGACTCACCTCCATCTCGTACTCATGTTCAGTTCCTCCTGGTCCCATGCAACTCAACCAAAATAAGGGTACGACGTCTTTGGTTCCGAGTGAAACCAGGTCACCGTGTTTAGGAAAAAAAAAAGAACTCCGTCAGGTGAACGTCTCCCGGTTGTTAAAGAAGAAAAGAGTGAAGACACGTCCAATTCACCTGAGGCCTCAAAACCTTTTCGTAAACACAAAATTGGTTAAAAAGATCAAAATCAACAGTTCCTGAGTGAAAAAGACATGCATCCAGTTTCATCCTCACTATTTTTTAAGTTTAGATCAGGATGAATCTAGTTTCATTCTTACCATCTTTTTGGTGTCCATTTCACCCATACTAATTTTTACTCGTCCATTTGAACCATGTTTTAAGAATATTTGGACAATTAACCCATTTTCGATTTCATAAATTATCATGGAGAGCCGGCAAGGAAAGAGTGTCTGAAGTAACCAAGTTGTTTAAGCCTCATACTCGATTTCCTTTCTTTGCAATATGTATGCGAGATACCTATATCTAACTTACCCATATGTGGTGAGAGATCTTGACCTAAAAAATTAACTCTTTTACATTATTATTACTATATATTATTTTGTCTGGAAAAGGAATTTATATGCTAAGCTAACAATTATTCCTAAGCATAAGTATCACACAATTATTCCCAAGTTTTAGGATATCTACAATGCACATCATAGATAGAGTTCCAGGTTCGTTATAGTAGTAAGAACAAATTTACAATACAAGATGGGGTTTTTTAATTCCCATTTAACACTAGTAAGATCTGGAGTGTCGATGGATGATTATTGATTTTTCATGGGTTGTAGTAATGAGGTTCAAACTCTCGGACTTGTGAAGATTAAATTTAAAGATTTGATAAAATTATATATACAAAAATATTAACAATGGGTGCGAGAGGTAACCAAGACACTAGATTCCACTATTATGCAAAATTGAATGATAAATATTTCAAAACTCTATTCAATTCTTAAGTCCTCTTTTATCTTTAATTCACTATCAATCATACAGATTCTCAAACATTATTTGTAAACCTTAAGCATAGATTATCAAGAGATTAAACCAAGCATAACCTATCAAACTGAGTAACAAATAATTAAGACAATCATTCAAATAATTTAAAACTCTGCAAAAGCAGCGATTAGGTGAATTATATAATTAAATGAAATAGTTACCCATTTATGTTGCGTGAATAGCTTCCTCCATTGCCTTGGTTACGAGGGAATTAGCTCATCATAGTAAAAATGCTCTCAAAATAATTTATTATGGTTCAAAAATGGTTTACAAATGATGAGAATATGAGAAATACAGTAAAACCAGAGACCTTACGACCCTCAGTGACAAAATAAGACTGCCGCCGCTGTGTCGCAAACGCTGTGGAAAATAAGACTGCCTGATGTACGACCCACAGGTGTGAGTCGTTATTACTGTAGAGAAACGACTGCTGTTGCAGGTCCGTTCTTCGTGTTCTTGGTGTTCTTCATCATCAGCAGCAGCAACAACAGAGTTTCATCAACTCTTGATTTCTGCTTCTCTGGACCTCCTCTCGACCCCAAACTCTCGACAACCTTCTATGCTAACCCAAGAGTTATATTTATACACCTTTGGACCAAGAATAACTTCTCATTAATCCAAAAATTCTTCCCATTACTCGGCAGTGAATGAAAATATTCCCGCTATCTTTTTTCTTTAATTCTCTGATTTGTTACGGATTGTTCCCTGTTTTATCTCTTCTCACGCGTCATCCTTGAGCTGTAGGGATTGTTTCCAGCCAATAGAATCAACCCATGCACGTCTCTTCCATCCAAGAATTCCAAGAATAGAATATTTTTCCTATTTTAGAATATCTTCCCTGATTTGATTACCACCGGTTATCTAACCAATTTTGACCGAATCCAACACCCATACCAGCTCTATCTAGGCCCTAGGAACAAACCCATTTAATTTGGGCCATTGAATCTCACTGGAACACCTTCAAATCCTCAACCCTAGTCACGGCAGTTCAAGAACAATTTTTCCCGCCAATTTTTGGTTTTTGAATTTGGGAAGAAGATGTCCTCCCCCTAACTAGAACTGGGGTGCGAATAGCAGCTGCCTTGGGGGTGACCTGGGGGTGCCCCTTAGTAATTAGGTTACCCCTTATCCAAAAGCGAGAGTCCGAATAACACTTGTCCTCTGGCGGTGCCAAAATCAACTTTTCGAGCCGAATTTTCCAAAAATGTTTATTTCCTAAAAATACATAAAAACACAATATTAGTACAAAAATAGAGTTCCAGCAATACGGACATTGAGGACAAATTAGACACAAAAATGTGTCTATAAAATACCCCCAAACTTATTATTTGCTAGTCCTCGAGAAAATCTAATCTAGAAAATAAAATGACTACACTTAGCACGTGCAGCAAGCCGTTAAAGCACTAGGTGGCCCTAGTGGCGGAGTGTTGTCTCCGGAGGGTTTACCAGAGGTGTACCCACAAAACCTTTATACTCCAGACCCTAGCTATCTACAACGAACCTTGGAAGGCACTAAAGAATCTCCTTGGTTGGCATACTTATTGACTACAAGAGGAAGTACCCTGATGCGAAATTCCAATTGATGTACACGAGTTTGCACTCAAGCATACTAAAATTCATATATAAGTGACAGAGCTCTACTCAGATAGTTGCACTATGGACATCATATTCGGAGTCAAATTAATCACATGGAAAGATTAAGAGATGGATATAGAAAAACATAGATGGTTTTTATGTTTACTAAGTGAACAGCGTTTCCCATATCTGTCTGAAGGCCACTACCAGAATGAACCTATCCTAATGGAATGAGATATCGGTCTGACTAATATCAACACAACTGGCATATACAAGGGAACCAGTGGTTAATAACTTAAATCTAGATCAACAAACTGGCAAATACAAGGGAACCAGCAGTTGACTACACAGAACAATAACTATTTTTTTTTTAACTTAACGACATCAATATATCTTTTTGATCCAAGTGCATACTTCTTGTCAGCAGATTACACGATAGTTCCCACGGGTCCTGCATTCCACGCTTGGTTAGGCGACGGAAACAGAGAGAACACACGCATATTGCTATCCAAGTGTTAATACTTATTCCGATTGGTCTAACTGGTCCGATCTCTTTTTTTTTTTTAGTAACTCAGTCACTCTAATTCACCCTAGCAGTGGTAACAACTTGAATCGAGTGCCCCACCTAATCACTTAGAGAAACATAGTTTAAAATGAAAAAATAAAATGAAAAAAAAAAGAAATGAAAAGGACTCAACGAGATATGGTGCAACTATCATGTTATTTCTAACACCTGAGCTATGTGCTTTTATGAATAGACTCTATAGGTGTTTCCATCTAATCAGATTGGTTCCTCAACTCCTACAACCAAGATGTTCCCATCCACTTAGATTGGTTAGTGCAAACCTTAATAGGCATAAATTTCTAGGCTCTGGAGTTTACTAATTGCAATTAAAAAGTTTCTCCCATACCCCCAAACTTAAATCTAACATTGTCCTCAATGTTCTAAAGATGAAACTAAAAGCATGAATAAGGAGAAACGGTTACCATTTGAAGCGAAAGATATTACCGTGTTGCATGAGCATGGGATACCTCCCAAGAAGTGCTAAGTTTAAAGTCTTCAGCCAGACGTAGGAAAGGTTTAGTCAACTCGAACCGTATAACAGTAGCCAGAATAACTGTGGGTCTTTAAAACCAAAAAGAGCTGACAAAAGGAAACTGCAGTGAACCAACGAAATGAACAACACTAGCATGCCCTTACCTAGTTTCCTGATAAATATTGCTAATTGTGGTTCAGTTTCAGGTTCTATGAAAGGGTCTACATAGAATATTTTCATTGGATGCGTTTATTCATAGGTTGGATACAAATTATTAGGTCCTAGAGTCTGGAAAAACTCAAATATGATCTTACAAGCGCACAATAATAACCTAAATAACTGAGGATCCTCTAAGTCAATAAGATTTGACTTACATAGTTGACCACAGTGAGAGTAGTGGTCATTCTTAGGAAAATGTGTCGATTCTATTAACCTAAAGTACTTAGGCTTAGTATCAGAACTTAATATTCGACTCATTTGAAACGTTCCCACAGTTGGAAGAAAACTATTTGGTGGGAAAAAAAAGTCAATCTGGGTATCATAGCCTGGGCAAACCACATCAACCAGAGGATGGGTTTCTAATAACTGAACTCCTTCATGGACATCATTAGGCTCAGGAAAACGAGTATGAAGGTAATCTTGTAAAATGGTCGAGGCACAGATATCAAGTCCTAAGTGTGGGGATTTTCTGAGAGTTAAAGGTAAGGCACTAGGGGAGTGATAATCACCCCCAAACTTAGAGTTTTCAGTGTCTCTAGATAGACCTCTAATTATTTCTTGAATTTCCGTATATTCAGAGTCCTTAAAATATTCAAGAGATTCTTCTAAGTTATTATCAGGTAGTGCATCTTTACTCATCTCTACGGGTCTATCTTCTTCTTCCAAGACTATTGTTTCTAAGTCGCTAGACTCTAAAACAGTATTTTCGAAATGAACCCGTTCCTCTAAACCACTACCGGCTTCGTAATCAAAAGGAAAATCTACATCGTCTAAAACGGTGGTATCCCTAATCAAATCCTCGTCCTTTTGAATAGGTGAATAATCATAAAAATTATTTGGATTTGAACTAGAAATAATATAATCACTATACAGCTCAATTGGATTACTAGACTCCTGATCACTATGCGTACATATTTCAGATTCTTCATTACTGCTATCCTCATCATCATAGTACGAAGATGATTGAACCTTATCTAAATAAGTAGTGTCTTTTATTCTAACCTCGTCCTCTAAATTAGGCAAATATTCACTATTTACATCAAGGGTAAATTGGAAACATTATTTTGGAATGTAAGATTATTTCGAGCAAGTCTTTCGTTCGTCTCAGCCATCATCTTGAGGGATTCCTATATAGAAAGTTCACTCATTATTGTAGTTCTTTCGTCTAGAATTACACTATTCATCTCAGCTAACTTCCACGTCGACTCAGCTAACTCCCTGAGGGACTCTTCTAAAGGAGGAATAGGAACAGAGGGATCATAAAAAGGACTACTTTTCAATAGTTTGATTGTATCCTCTAGAGACGAAGAACTAGTACTATAATCTTCTTGCTCGTAAGACTGATACATGTGTGGATAGTAATTGGGCTCACCAGGGTATGACCCATATCCTTCCAAAGGATGGCGTTCCCAACCATTATTCCCAACATGGTCATAAAAAGGATGATGTCCATATTCAAATTCAGTTCGACAATCATTGTATTGGCTTCTATAATACCAGTTCGACATTCTTAATTGCAAGGGAATTCTACACAATCACAAACAAGGCTGACTCGACCAAATCAAACCTATAAAATCTAGCAAACAACAAGCATGATGGCTCCACTTAGATTGTTTCTAGACTTGCTTCTATCTCTCGAAGGGGAATTCGTTACAATTTAAGCAAACCCCTCTGGAATCAATCCGAGTCAAAGTAAGTTGAATTGAGGCGAGGGAAGCTCAGTGGAGCTTTGATACCCAAGGCCTCACCGCTATCACAAGGCGGCGCAGTCACGCATTCAACTCACAGAAACCATTATGAATTTCAAGGTGTGCTTAAGAAAGTAACCAATATCCTTCGAAATTTTTTCCGAATAAGTGTGTTACCCTATCGGTCTCGTTAGGTTTCGTTTTCCTAAGGCGGGCAAGAAGGGAGCGGTGATGAAATCCGAACCCTTATCTTGTATTGGCCAGGCCTTGCCCTTTACTAGGAATTTAAAAACAGTCTGGTTCGTCCTCAAACAATTATCACCTTAAGGAAGACAGTAACCCGCTTGCAGGAGATTCGCGGGTGTTTCGATTGGACTTACCTCCCGTACCAGACGGGCGATGAACCGTTGTCGTCGACTCGGGCCACGACTCCTATGCCGTGTACGAACCCGAGGGCCCGAGACGATATAGTAATCGTCGTCCTTCCCTGCACACAGTTTATATAGATTTTTTTTTTTAATAATAATACCCTTCCGTAGGGTTAAAAAAAAAAAGAATAAAGTCCAATTGTCCAGAATAAAGTCCAAATAAAAAGTCCAAAAATTATGAAAAATAAAGCCTATTCACAAATTCTAAAAAAAATAAATAAATAAAAGCTATATACAAAAAAAAATAATAAAAAAAAAAATTAAATCCTAAAATAAAAAATTATGTCTTTTTTTTCTTCTCTTTTAGCTTTTAGCTTTAATCTTTTTGTTCCCAAGTCCTTAGTATTCCACTTCGAACCTGTAAATCATAGACACAAAAAGAAACGTAAAAAGGAACAAATAATAGTAAAAAAAATAAACCTAAAAATTCTACCTAAGCACAAATCCGCGTCGGCGGCGCCAAAATGATTATTGATTTTTCATGGGTTGTAGTAATGAGGTTCAAACTCTCGGACTTGTGAAGATTAAATTTAAAGATTTGATAAAATTATATATACAAAAATATTAACAATGGGTGCGAGAGGTAACCAAGACACTAGATTCAACTATTATGCAAAATTGAATGATAAATATTTCAAAACTATGTTCAATTCTTAAGACCTCTTTTATCTTTAATTCACTATCAATCATACAGATTCTCAAACATTATTTGTAAACCTTAAGCATAGATTATCAAGAGATTAAACCAAGCATAACCTATCAAACTGAATAACAAATAATTAAGACAATCATTCAAATAATTTAAAACTCTGCAAAAGCAGCGATTAGGTGAATTATATAATTAAATGAAATAGTTACCCATTTATGTTGCGTGAATAGCTTCCTCCATTGCCTTGGTTAGGGAATTAGCTCATCATAGTAAAAATGCTCTCAAAATAATTTATTATGGCTCAAAAATGGTTTACAAATGATGAGAATATGAGAAATACAATAAAACCAGAGACCTACGACCCTCAGTGACAAAATAAGACTGCCGCCGCTGTGTCGCAAACGCTGTGGAAAATAAGACTGCCTGATTTACGACCCACAGGTGTGAGTCGTTATTATTGTAGAGAAACGACTGTTGTTGCAGGTCCGTTCTTCGTGTTCTTGATGTTCTTCATCAGCAGCAGCACCAGCAACAGAGTTTCATCAACTCTTGATTTCTGCTTCTCTGGACCTCCTCTCGACAACCTTCTATGCTAACCCAAGAGTTATATTTATACACCTTTGGACCAAGAATAACTTCTCATTAATCCAAAAATTCTTTCCATTACTCGGCGGTGAATGAAAATATTCTCGATATCTTTTTTCTTTAATTCTCTGATTTGTTACGGATTGTTCCCTGTTTTATCTCTTCTCACGCGTCATCCTTGAGCCGTAGGGATTGTTTCCAGCCAATAGAATCAACCCATGCACGTCTCTTCCATCCAAGAATTCCAAGAATAGAATATTTTTCCTATTTTAGAATATCTTC
The DNA here is from genome assembly GCF_003573695.1 of Papaver somniferum. Lineage (NCBI taxonomy): Eukaryota > Viridiplantae > Streptophyta > Magnoliopsida > Ranunculales > Papaveraceae > Papaver > Papaver somniferum. The sequence goes on from NC_039366.1 coordinate 26,203,748, forward strand.
CCTGATTTGATTACCACCGGTTATCTAACCAATTTTGACCGAATCCAACACCCATACCAGCTCTATCTAGGCCCTAGGAACAAACCCATTTAATTTGGGCCATTGAATCTCACTGGAACACCTTCAAATCCTCAACCCTAGTCACGGCAGTTCAAGAACAATTTTTCCCGCCAATTTTTGGTTTTTGAATTTGGGAAGAAGACGTCCTCCCCCCTAACCAGAACTGGGGTGCGAATAGCAGCTGCCTTGGGGTGACCTTGGGGTGCCCCTTAGTAATTAGGTTACCCCTTATCCAAAAGCGAGAGTCCGAATAACACTTGTCCTCCTGGGGTGCCAAAATCAACTTTTCGAGCCGAATTTTCCAAAAATGTTTATTTCCTAAAAATACATAAAAACACAATATTAGTACAAAAATAGAGTTCCAATAATACGGACATTGAGGACAAATTAGACACAAAAATGTGTCTATCAATGGCATTGATAGTTGCTCCACTAGCTCCCCAAGAACTGGAAGTATCTAGATATAACTCTGTTGCACCAGAAGAACTTTGGGTCTTGCCATCTGTTTATGTGGTGTACCTGTAAATGAATTTTTTCCTACTTGTGCAGCATATTCCCTACAACTTCGTCAATAAACATTTAAGGAAGACCATAAAGAATGTAACGGTTCGAAACTCAGAGGACAAAGTGTGGACGCTTGGATATTGGAACGGAGGTTCTTCAGCAAAGCTATGTTCCGGTTGGACTTCTCTTAGACGAGATTTAGGTCTGATAGAAGGTGATGTTTGTGTTTTTGAGCTGCTTAAAGAAAAAGATACTGTAGTTGCAGGAAAACATACAACCACACCCCAATATAACTATACCATAATTCAAGTAATCATAATGAATCTTTTATTAATTTTCAAAGATTATAATTGGATATATTGATTTTACAATGATCTTACAATGACTTTACTTGCTCTCCAAATAAACTTTCTCTCTCCTAGTTTCTTATCTAACACTCACTAAAAGATCTCTCCCTTCGCGATGACTTCCTTCCTATATATAGTGATTCTTCATAGTGGATGACAGCTAAGAGATCCACTATTTTCGGAATCACTGTGCGATGCATTCGCTCATTTACAATCACACATTCTCGCACAGAATATACCTCGCATAGAACATCATATTTTACTCGTGATTTCGCTGACATCATCCAATACGTCACTTCATTTTTGACATGTGCGATATTCCTCGCTTACGTCAGATAATCCTTACTTCGCATTCTTATTGATATGTGCGACATTCCACTCCTACATTTTGCCTCTTCTCATTTCGCTTACATTATGGAGTGAGCGATATGAGAAATTTCCATCCTATAATATCGTATGTGTATATCTTTTCATATTCTACCTTGCCGACATTTCTCCGGAATTCCAGTTCATTTATTCACACGCGTCGATTCTTCTCCTTTTTACCGGCTCAAACTGTTTATAACCAGTCATCTCTTCTACCTATTTATTGACTTATTTTTAAGAAGAATAAAATTTTCTTCTCTTCTTCACTAAAATTTCTCTTTCTTCCGTTGTTTGCTTCATTCTTGCTGCTACTGTTCTTCTGCTTCTACCTCTATTGTTCTTCTGCTACTGTTGCCATGGATAAAACTGCAAAGTTTGTTTTCCTCTTTCAAGATTTATCCTTTTATTCTTCTGATAATCATGATTCTTGATTGTAACTGTTATCTTTTTAATTAAGCCAATTTTCATACTATTCCAGGAAAAATTCGTCTTTAAGTGCCCTGAGGATAACTATTCCAAACCCTAATTCTTCCTCAGATGATATAAATAAAGAATCTCATAAGAGGAAAACTTCGCACAACAAAGAAGTAAAAAATATTTAATTTTAACTAAACAATATTGTTACCTCTATTTCTTATCTACTTTGTTTTCGCAGGTTTCTGATTGTGAGATAGGTGGGGTCAAGAAACCAAAGGTTAAGAAAGCTCGCAAGCCCACAGTAATGAAATCAAATCTTTCTATTCTTGACTTTGATGTTGCAGACGTCACCCCTTTAGCAACAATTCTAACTTCTGATATTAATGCCTCTATCACCCCAATTCAAACTTCAGATGCGAATATGTTTGTCACCTTTGAAGAAATTTTTCCTGGTGAAAAAGAAACTGCTGATGATCAAGGGACAAAAGATACTCTTATTACTGCCTCTGCGAATTCATCGGATTAGAATCAGACTTCTTCTTCATTCATCCATACTAATCCTCAACTAAATTCTGTTAATGTATCCTCCCCTACAGATTTTACTATTCCTTCTCCTCCTATATCCATCCCTTCTTCTTCGTTTTCTTCTTTGTTATTAAATTCCCTTTCTCTTAGCAAAAAAGCTTTGGATAGCGTGAATTTTGCTTCCCAAACTGTATCCCACATCATCAACTCTGCTCAATCCTCTACTAATGACCCTTGCAAACTTCGCATTTGTTCTGCTTTAAGTAAACTTTTGTGCGAATTTCCCTCTGATAGCACTACAAGAGATGAGATTTATTCTCACATTGATCCAAGCTTCCATACTGCTCTAGATATCTTGGTAAGTGTCTTTTTTTATGTTTTCACTTAACTTTAATATCTTAACCCCTTATCCTTGTCTTCTTTCTTCTTTAGGATTCTCATCGACGAATGATTCTTGCCGAAGGACGTTTTAAATCTAGCTGCTCTGAACTGGAACTTTCGTAAAAAAATGCTTTCTTGGAGAATGAATTCAATAGGTTGAAAATGGAACTTCAAGAGGTCCAGAAATTGAGGGGAGAACTTCAAGTTGCAAATCTTGAGGCTGAAAACCTTCACCGAAACCAAGAACTTAGAGGTGACTTTTTCTCCTTTGCTTACTGTACCCTATGATATATTTCTTCGCTTACCAACATTCCTTAAATTTCTTCATGCATTTATTAAGATTTAAACCAGAGGCGAGTTTTGGAGAGATATACTTTTCAATATATTGTTGAGGATACTCAAGCGAATTACGAGAAGTTGCAGACTCAGTTAAACCAGCTAATAATCAACATTCATATTCATTTGATCAGATTAATAATCTAACCCATGAAAATAACCATCACATTCAAGAAATTGAAGTATTAAATAGTCAAATATCCCATTTTTCTAAATTGTCACGTAACGCCGATATAATGTATGAAACATTGTCAGGAGAAAATCATACCTTTTCTAGGGAGAACTCATTCTTTTTTAAGCAAAGAAGCAATGTTTTCGCACCAATATTCAATTCTTCAGAAAATAAACGAAGACCAAGCGCGAGTACTTCGTTCACTTGAAGTACAGCATGAGACATCACTTAAGGAATTAAAGACTCGGAATGAAAAATCATTCAAAGTAAAATAAATTTGATCGTGAAGAAGAATCAGCTTCAAGAACAATATAATCAATTAAAGCAATCTCGTGATGCTCTTAAGAAAAAGAATAAGTCTCTCTCTGCTGATGCAAAGAAGATTCGCTCCCGTCTTAATGGTTCAGTTGGTGATGATTTTGATAAAGCTATGGAAAGTATGAAGAATAACACCCTTCTCCTTTCTAAATTCTGCGAAGGTAGTCAGCTAGAGTTGACTGCCTTGTTATTGTCTAACTATTTCCTTGAATTTCATTAATGCGAGCTTTATTTCCCATTTTTGATAGTTTTATTATTCTTCTCAGATTCTGAAAAGTCTCATCAAGCTACCACTGCTCAGTTGAGATCTGATTTATCCAAAGTTCGCAAAGAGCGTTTGAACCTAGAAGTATCTCATGCGAACCTTGAACTTTTTCTTTCTGTTTCTCGAGACAGAGCGCGAAGAAGACTCGCACATCAACAATCTTTTTTAGAGATCAATGCTATAAACCTTGAAAGGGGAGTTATTCGCAAGGCTCATGCTAGTGCTCAATCTGTAGTTAATGGAATTCTTTTAAGCAACTCTCTTCCTGCGGAAAAGATTCCTCCTCTTAATGTAGGCGAAGATGAAGAGTACCCTGAACCGGATAGTGATTATGAATTTGTGAGAGATGATGAGAAGGATCAAGAGGATGAAGAGGATCAAATTGAGAAGGACAAGTTTGTTGATAAGACTAATGCCGAAATAGAGAATCATGGATCCAATATTGATGCTGAAAAGTCTTTGGTCGAACAAGGTGCAGCTGCTGAACATGTTTAATTTTATTTTCACCCTGTATTTCCCTTATCTGTTTTGATACATTTTGAACTTGTTTGTTACAAGGAAGATAATATTGTATTATTTCAATTCCCATACTTGCCTCTTATTAGATTTCTTGTATAAAACAAGTGTGCGATATGATAAATTTTGAATTTCCTACCAACCAATCATTAGTTTTTATATATATTCTTTCTTATGAGGTCTTATCTTGCCTTCATATGTAAAGGTCTTATCTTGCCTTATTTCTGTGCGATGAGATCGTAGGCGGTCTTTACACTGTAGGGTATTAACCCATTGATCTGATCTTATCTTTTTCTTGTATTTTTTCCTCTTCAGGTTTTATCGCATAAATATGATAAGTCTTAATACTCTCTTGAGTAAAAAGTCTTATGACATTTACGTCTTTTGACACAATTCATCTCCTTAATGGAGGGTGTCGTCCTTATCTTCTCCCTGATTTCCCCTTCAAGGAAGCTTACCTCTATCGGGTTAAGGTTATGGATCTTCCCATCCAGTTGATTTCGCAGTCTCACGTCCCACTACCGATGAGGTTTATGGTTGCGAGACCGCACCCTAAGTGGGGTATCTTCGGACCGAGTGCATCATAGTCAGGACTTGTCAACAGTGTCAAGGTACACTCCAAACTCCCCGGGCACTCTTGACTCAACCGTGTACCTCGGCGCCCTGATCGAGTTTCTGCACTCCTTGGGAGAGACTTTCTCACCTTAGTCTCTCAATCTAAGATTATTATCTTAGACTGAAAATTTAAGGTACCTCTCCCGGATGGGAATTTTCGTTTGTTCTCACCCCAAATCTCCATGACTCAAGTTCCAGGGTCGGTATAGATTTCCCTTGAGTCATGCTTTTTAGGTTCTCCGACTATGACGTGCGATATGTCTTACTTTTTTGCCTCTTACATGTATGCGAACTAGGTTGCACGCCACATCCAGATTCCTAGCCAATCTGATTAAAATCACTTCTGGTGCCTTTTATTAAGGTCTTATTTTGAGGTCTTACATTTGCCTTTTTATTAAAAAATAATTTCTTAAATATGGGCGAACTTTTCAAATTCATTTATTGAATCAAATACTATATCTATTTTCGAGGATGAGGATTCATATGCTTAACTTCGCACATGTGTTAACTTGTGCGATAAAATTCGCAAACTCCTATGGATAATATTTCTTCAAATATTTTCTATTCCAAGGGCGATCTAATCTGCGACCCATATCTCGCCCTTCTGGATCCATTAACTCATAAGCTCCATTCCCAACTATCCATTTTATTATATAGGGTTGATCCCATTTCTTTTTCAATTTTCCATCTCCCCCTCTTTGGTAAATTGGGATTTCTCGCAACACCAATTCTCCTGGATGGAATTCTCTTATCTTAACTCGTTTATTGTATTCTCGAGCTATTTTTTGTTGATAATTTTCCATATGTTGCAAAGAGACTTCTCTTGCTTCCTCTAGTCATCAAGTTTTGTTAGAATTAGATCTGCACTTAGATTCTTCTCCCAAACTTCTTTCTTTGTTGTTGGAATGATAACTTCTGTTGGTAATACTGCCTCTACCCCATATGTTAAACAGAAAGGTGACATTCATGTTGCTTCTCTCCTTGTTGTCCTGTAAGCCCATACTACATTATGCACTTGTTCGCACCATCCTTTGTTGTGCCCTTCTAATTTCTTCTTCAAGTTGTCTGCTATCGTTTTATTTGTTGCTTCTACTTGTCCATTACTTTGTGGATATAAAGGAGTAGATTTGTCGCTTTGAATTTTGAATGCATTAAGTAACATTTCTATATTCTCACCCTCGAACTTCTTTCCATTATCAGATACTAACTGTGCAGGAATACCAAATCTCAATATAATATTTTCAAAGATGAATGTGAATATGTCCTTATCACGAATGTGCTGAACTGCTTTTACTTCTGCCCATTTTGTAAAATAGTCTGTTGCGACAATTAAATATCTCTTTTGTCCCGTTCCTGGTATGAATGGTCCAACAATGTCAATCCCCCATTTAAAGGGCCGCACATTTATTGATGAATTTAGCATCGCTCCTGGTGCATGTATCTTTTTTCCATGACGTTCACATTCTTCACATCTTCTTGAGACTTGTTTCGCATCCTCATGCATGTATGGCCAATAATACCCTTGTACCTTTGCTATGTATGCGAGTGATCTTCCTCCGCTATGATTACCAGCATCTCCGTAATGTAATGCCTTTAAAATTTCTATCCCTTCTTTTCGCGTAAGATATCTGAGGGAATGTCCAAGGAATGATCTTTTGTAAAGAATGCCCTCCCTGAATTCATAATTCGTCACACGACTTTTTAATTTGTGTGCCTCCAACCTTTTTCTTGGTACTTGTCCCTTCTCTAGGTATAAATCGATTTCAGTTCTCCAATCTTTTTCTTCGCTCACACTTTCGTCTTCCATATTTTCTATTGTCATCACATCTGTTTGAGTTGTTTCTCCTTTATCTATAGATGGTAAAAAGAGTGTTTGTATTTTTATGTCCCTTGCAACTGGATCTATTAACATGGAAGGTATAAAGGCCAATGCATCTGCGAGTCTATTGTCCTTTCTGCCTATGTGTCTTCATCTTATTTTTGGAATTCCGTTGCTAAATCCATAACCAACTGTTTGTATTTTTGTAAAGATGGTTCATTTGTACTATATGTACCTTCTATTTGGCGAATTACTAGCTGTGAACAACTAGTTATTCGTGCATCTTCTATCTTCATTTCAATTGCTAGCTTTAGTGCATGTACAACTGCCTCGTATTCAGTCTCATTATTTGTGGATGCGAAATCTAATCTGAATGAGTAAGCCATTATCGCTCCTGTTGGTGAAATGAATACAATACCAATACCATTCCCTTCTCCATTGGATGACCCATCAACTATTTCCCATCAGTTTGAATTCCGATCAGTTAATAAGTCTTTAGGATTTCCGTGGTCTTCATCCACATCCATCATTTCTTCTACATATTCATCTTCTTCTAATGAAAACTCTGCGAGGAACTCTGCGATAACCTGAGACTTTGGTGAAGATAAAATCTCATAACCAATTTCATAATTTCCTAATTGTGTGTTCCACATTTCAAATCTCCGTGATCTTTTTGAGTTCTTCATTGTTGGTTCAATTGGTACCCTTGTTAATAGCTTAATCTTATGAGCTTGAAAGTAAATGCGAAGTTTGAATGATGCATACACCAGTGCGAGAATTAGCTTTCAACTTTTGAATAATTTTCCTCTGTTGAGTTATATGTTTTACTTATGTAATATATTGGTTTTTCTATCCCTTAATCCGAGCGTAACAATACTGCACTTAATGCATGCGATGTTGATGTTAAATAGAGTAGCAATTATTCTCCCGCCTTGGCCTTTTGCATGATAGATAAATTCACCAAATAATTTTTTTATGCTCTGCAATGCTTTATCACATTCTTCCGTCCATTCAAATTTGGTCCCCTTCTTTAATATGTTAAAAATGTGTTTACACTTATCCGAAGATCTAGAGATAAACCTTCCCAACGAGGCTATCAATCCATTTAGCTTTTGAACATCTTTCACTGTTGCAGGGGGCGGCATATCTCTAACTGCTTGTATTTTTTCTGGATTGACATAGACTTCTAATGTTTTATGTATCCACTTTTCGAATACTTTTTCCACCATTATTTTATATGTAGCACCCGCATTTTTCAATCCAAATGGTATTTTCGTATAACAGTATAAACCTCTTGGTGCGAAGAAAGCAGTATGTTCTTGATCTTCTTTATCTAAAGGAATTTGATTATAACCTTTATACCCATCCAACATTGAGACTCTATCATTTCCTGATGCCGATTCTACCATTTGAGGGATATCTGGTAAAGTAAAACTATCCTTCGGACACGCTTTATTTAAATCAGTGAAATCTATGCAGATCCGTATCCCTTTGTTCTTTTTTGGTACTACCACCATATTTGCTATACATTCTGGATATTTCTCCTCCCTTATAATCCCTGCATCCAGCATCTTTTGCAACTCCGCTTCTATTTGTGGATGATAATCAATTGCAATATTCCTTATTCTTTGCTTAAATGGTTTTACATTCTTTTTAATGCTCAATTTATGACATGCAACAGACGGATCTATTCCTGGTATTTCCTCCATACTCCATGCGAAGATATCAACAAATTCTCGCAACATATTTACCATTTTTTCTTCTTCTTGTTTATCCATTTTAGTTCCTATTTTTAACATTTTCGGTTCTTCTTCTGATCCAACATTTATTTCTTTCGTTGGTTCTACTACGGTAAAATTTGCTTTCGGGTTCTCCCATTGGTGTTGGTTCTTTAATCTTATTAATTTGTTCACCCTCCTTCGCTGGTGCTTCACTTGGTATTCCTTTTCCCTCTTTCGCTCTAATCGTGTATATCCGAAACTCGTCCTCCTTTTTTAGTTCTTTTGCTTTTCTCCAGCGATCCTTTCGCTTCTTTGCTTTCCCTTCATAATTTCTTACATCTATCTGATTGCAAATCTTCGCACGCGTTACATCTCCTTTGATTTCACCTATACCACTTGGGATTGGAAACCTGATGCACTGATGTAGTGTTGATGCTACAACTTTTATCGTGTGTACCCATGGTCTTCCCAATAACATGTTGTATGGTGATTTTATATCAATCACACACAGTGTTATCTTTGTTACTACTTCTCCCAGTAATATTCGCATCACAATTTCTCCTTTTGGTTTTGTGATTTCTTTATTAAATCCATGAACATTGTAAGTTGGATGTGTCATTTCTACATCTTCATATCCCATTGTTTTGAATGTGCGATAAAATAAGACATCAACTCCACTTCCTGTATCTATCAGTGTTCTATCAACCGCCCATGTTTCTGATTTCTTCTTCATTACAACGTTTTCTCCTTGCTCGGCTGTGACTGTAATTACCAACGGATCTGTCCTCTTTAAATTTTCTTCTGGAATTTCGTCTGCTGCAAATGTAATCTCCACCTTTTCCCATTCTTTTAATGGAGATTCTTTTTCCACCGTTTCCACCTTTCTTCCTTCATAATTTCGTTTGTGGATTCTACCTGTTATTCTTTCTTGAAAATCCGCATCAGGGATTGATGTTTTTGTTATAGAATTACATTGTATTTATCTACCTCTTCCTTGTATTGTTACAATTCTTGCTTTCTCCATAGATTCTTTATTATTCTTCCGTACCTTCCCCAAAAGTTTTCAGATCTATCTTCAATTTCCAGATCTTACTTTTTCCAAGATTCTTATGAATTTACTACCAGGATTTATCACCCAAAGCTGTTTCTGGCGCCAAAAATGTAGTTGCAGGAAAACCTACAACCACACCCCAATATAACTATACCACAATTCAAGTAATCATAATGAATCTTTTATTAATTTTCAAATATTATAATTGGATATATTGATTTTACAATTATCTTCCAATGACTTTACTTGCTCTCCAAATAAACTTTCTCTCTCCTAGTTTCTTATCTAACATTCACTAAAAGATCTCTCCCTTCGCGATGACTTCCTTCCTATGTATAGTGATTCCTCATAGTGGATGACAGCTAAGAGATCCACTATTTTCGGAATCACTGTGTGATACATTCGCTCATTTACGATCACTCATTCTGGCACAGAACATACCTCGCATAGAACATCATATTTTACTCGTGATTTCACTGACATCATCCAATACGTCACTTCATTTTTGACATGTGCGATAGTCCTCGCTTACGTCAGATAATCCTTACTTCGCGTTCTTATTTATATGTGCGATATTCCACTCCTACGGATACAGAAATGAGAGTTTCTGTTTTCAGGAAGATTGACAATGTGCTCACTAGGATATGATCGGGGTACAAAAAGGTGTCATGCTTATGTTTTAGTTTATTCTATGGAAGTATTAATGTATGGTAGTTTCAATTGCCGTCATGATTTAGCTATTAATCCCAACACTGTATTGTATCTTCAGCTGAAAGTTTTTAACTTCCAGTAACTTGTGCAGGCGTTATGCCTATTGCTGCTTGGATCTATTTGCTATGTTAGATTCGGCTTCATGTTTCTGTGTTTTAATAGCTCTTTGTTTCTGCTTTTCACCCAAATTCAACAAAGGTTCACATACAACACCAACCCATAAGTAAGTTGAGAATATCACCTCCAGTAAATTTTACTTGGTTAACATGAATGTCATTATAACTACAGATTAAAACAAGCATGATAGGAAATCATGTGAAGCAATAATTAATTGGTACAAAGGATTTTTTGGATTCTTTTGCATAAACATAAGTTTGTAATTTGCTTTCAACAGTATTATTATTTAGTTTTAATAGTATAAAATCATCAAAAAAATTTACGGAAAAATGCCTAAAAATTCGGCCGGCCTACGACTGCCATTTTGTGGGGAGATATTACCTTTCACCATTTATATTTTTCCCTCCAACCCAAAAGACCTGGCTCCGTCACCGACGACTGTCGACATAATATGTTTTCTTTATTATTCACTAGTCAAACCACATTGCAATGCACATATATGAATTTTACTCTTTTTAACAATAAAATTGATACAATGATATTTTTTCGTAAAATAAAATTTAATATTCTTATTTATACTCATTATATTAGGTAACTCAAAAACCTTTCCGAATATATTAATTTTACTAAAATCCGATGTGTATTTTGAAAAATATTGAATTTTAAAAAAACGGATATATTCTTAAAACAATGACATTTCTTTAATATGACGTTATTCTTACTGGTGCTCGGATTTATATGCTACAATTGGTTCGACATGATGTATGTGCGTTATGAGTGTATTTGGGAAACAATATTAAATCTAATTGATTAGAAAAAAAATAATGCACCCAACTTTCCATGGATGCAAATAGGGATACCACACACCAGTTTATTGGGGAGGTTACCAAATTGCATATAGAACAAGGCACTATCATATTGAGAAAATTTTCGAGGAGGGCAAATTTTGATGGGGGCATGGGGGACTAATAAGAAGCTGACATTTGTCCTTTTGATTTTAACGGTTTCTACCAAATTTAAGTTCTAATTTTCAAGACCGAAAGTACCCTTCTGATTTTCTACCAAATTTAAGTTCTTATAATCTTATTAACTGCTTAAATCCTATTCATTCTCCTATATTAATGGCACAAATATGTAAAAAAAACGATAAAAAGGAAAAATGTTAAATCGTAGGTAAAATCACGGAACACTTTGAAAACAGAATAAGCAACCCAAGTTCTTTCCTGAGTTAATAGTTTTCACTTTGAATGTAACGTAGTGTTTTCTCTTTACAATTGAAAGTAATGCAATACTTTTATTTGATTCTGAATTTTGTAATTTTATCTTTCTCAAGTGTTGCAGTTCTATCTGGTTGACTGCAAGAACATTTAACTGATACAATAGGATTTTTTGTTCGTACGACAATTTAATATGGACTAATCCATTCATCAGCGGGAACATATCAATGAATTTAACGATTGTAAGAAACCATCAATTCACGAGTGCACCATTATTGAACAGTTTCACTCATTACAGAATCGAATAAGCTAAGTTGTTATATTAATCTTCAAAGTTTAATTATTAGTAGAGTTTTAGTCAATAGCTTAACTCTGGCACTGGACGAACCGTAAATAACAAAGCAACAAAGAGTTTAGGTTATAAAAGTTAATAAAGATATTTTTAATAAGAGAAAAAGATTTTCAATATTTTTATGTGAGATTATTTTTTTCTTCCCTTATAATCGGTTTGTGTTGACAGTAATTTAGGTTAGTTGTTACTTTTGGAAAGCTAATAATATTTGTTTTGATACGTAGAAGGGTAATTTCGGTGTTTAAAATCAGAAGTTAAATTTGGTAGAAAACTGTCGAAAACAGAAGGACAAATGTCAGCTTCTAGTTGGTCCCCCATACCCCCATCTAAATTTTCCCCCATCAAAAAATTTCTTTATCATGTTTGTCTTATATTTGATTTGATACCCTTACCGGTAACCCTTAGGCTTTATATCTTCGACATCTTTGTTTACTTACACCTGCATCAAACCAGTGGATCTACCAAAAAGTTGTTCAATTTTTCTAATAATTTTCTTTTTCCAACTTTACTCTCTTTCCGGAGGCCAAAAATTGAAAATCCAATTTCCGTCCATGTTTCTCGAACCCTAAGAAAAAAATTATGTAAAAGATTAAAAAGGTTTCGTGAAGTGTTTCCATACTCTACCTATAAACATCAAATTAGACATTGTAATTCGGGTACCACCTGATACAGTTTTTGATTGAAATTTATTATTCTCAAATTGGAGAAGGGTTGTTTCTCATTATCCATCATTCCGTCAGATGCACTTATAGGATGATATCCCTTGATACATACTATAAGCTGGCTCAGGTCATATTTTTCTAGTTTCACTTTGAAATTCAACAAAGTAATTTTTGTGTGACTCTAAATAATGTTTGTATTAGTGAGTAGTATATCGAGACTTCATTTATTATGTCTTCGTATCATCTATCCAATTATATGGGGGGTATTTTTTACTTACTTTTTTAAGTTATTTATTTTAGCGACTTATTTTGTTGATGCATGAGAGTCGAGTAAGTAAATGAAAGTTAGAATGGTATTTACAAGGGAAAGTGAGAGCTTACCCATTAGTCGAGCCTTCGAGGAATGTACTTACATATTTCCTCTTAATATTATTTCATAGTGAATTCTAACGCTGCAGTCACACATGTTGTATAGTTGTTGTACTTCTATAGAAAATGATAGCTTGAACGCTAAACTGCACTATAAATTGTCGTCACTTGTCAATAACATTTACAAGAGCAATAAAATCGATTAGGAAAGTTCTTTGTGATGACTTAATGAACCTTATAGACTTTTCTGCATAACCCTTTCATTCTTTCATTAACTACAAGCAACCAAATTATTTTTCATCAATATGATTCTTTTCCATCTTTATGGGAAGGATCAATAAGAAAGCTACAACCTATTATTTGGATTTAGAACAAATTTCGGAGTAAGCAAGGACTTTGACTGCTGCATCTGAATATCGTTTATCTCCGCTTCGTTTGTTTTTGTTTTGATTTTGAATGAAATGATGGTAATATCCAACCTCAATCCGTATGTTTTTGTTTTTATCTAGATTGAATCTGACTGTCTAGTTGATTCTCTAGCAAAGTATTTCGGAGTTAGTCCATACAGATTGCTAAGCGAAATATTGGGTGGTGGTGTTAGACCTCCGCTTTTTCAATTGGTATCAGAGCGGGAAAACACGGTAAACCTAATAAGTTTGTGTTTGTTCGTTCCATATAAATTGCCTTATAGGAAATTTCTTTGGAAAACTTGCTCCTGGCATCTGTAACGCACGCCAAAATTCCTTAAAGATTGTTTAAAGATTGTTATGGTTAAAACCTATGGGTTCTCATGATAATCTTACTTCATCTAAAAGGGGAGATTTAGATGTTAAGAAGCAATCTGAAGAAAAAAATAAAAGGAAAGAAAAATTGGGAAAACGTTCAATACACTCAAGGATTTGGAACCTCACTATATTAACTCTTGATCTCTATGAGGAATATTATCATGATGGATCAATTGATAAAGATTTGTTTAAAGTGTTCGAAGGCGTTTTTAAATTCTTAGAAAAACTTAATTTTGTTAAGTCTAAGAATCTTTCCAGAAAGGGTGCTGGTCGTGTTAAAACTGTTAATACTGAATAACCCAGGTATCGGAAATATCCTTCTTCTAGCCCGAACCAACGAAGGATAGAAAGCTCCAGCTACCCTGAAAATCATCATTACTTTGATTATACTATAGGGACTATTCACACCTATAAACCAGATGTGTCGCATGAGAATTCCTCTGTGCATTATGCCTCTTGGTAACAAGACTGGCTTTTCCCCATTTGTACATATCTTGATGTGGGGAAAGAAATGGCTTGAGTTGTGTATAGTTGTGCTGTTGTTTGGTTAACTTTCTATTACCTCTGTTTTCTTCCACTTTTTGTTGGTTTTTCACCACTTATGTGGAAAGGGCTAAGATTCCTCCTTAAGTCTTGTGGATCACGGTTCGTGTACAGCCCAAGCCCATGAATGAGGGATATATATATATGTTGGTGGTCCGCGAACCTTCTCCTTTCTCATCTTCCGTCCGCGTACGTGAACTAGGGGGTTTGTGCTTCTCCACCATTAAAGCTTCTTTGAAGAAATCAAAGGGAAGGGTGTTTGAGGTTCTCTTCAAGTAAGTAATCTCCTTTTGAGTATCTCTTTATGATGATTTCTAGAATCATGAAAAGGAGTTCTAAAAGCTCAAAATCCTCTAGCTTGGATCCACCTTGTGATCAAAATTCTCTTAGAATTAGGTTTGTGAATGATTCTTGTGCTAGAACTTTTGATAGGATTGCTTCCAAAGGTTTTATTCTAGAAAAGAAATTGGAAACCTTTACTGGATATGAAGAGGATTTAGCTTGCTTCAAAAAGTTCAATCTTGGGAATATCTTTAATGGCCTTGGTGAAGGTTTTGATTCTCTAACAAGGATTTTCTATGCCAACATTCATGATGTTGTTTTTAAGAAGATGGAATTCAAATCCATGATAAATAAAGAAAGGTTTTTTGTTAATAGAGAGTTAATTTCAAGGGTCACCAAAATACCGTTGGGAAACGTACGGTTACCTAGACCAAGTGATGAATGTCCTTCATATGATGATATATCTATTGGACTTTGTGGAAAGAAGGTTGTTTGGAGTCAAGGAAAGTTTCCTACTAATGATCTTAGTATTGCTTTAATGGCGTTTGGAAAACTCGGTATCTCTAACCTTTGTCCCTCCACAATTGAGAATTCTTAGTGTATTTATGAGTTTGCGGAATTGGTCGTCTTCCTTGCATCCGACAATACAGATCTTAATATTTGTGGCTTTATCATCTTTCAAATGATGACGATAAATTCTCACATCAAGATGTTAGGCTATCCTTGTTTGATTAGCCAAATTTTCCGTGATCGTGGACTTGATCTTATTGGAAATTCTCTTGGGGTTCCCAAACTTGTTCGTGCATGTATTTTTCGGCGTATAAGGGAAAATGTTCGCGAGCGACAAAGAGGTACTTCTCTTGATGTTGAAGACCCTACCACCTTGAGGCTTATTCAAAAAGTTTACAAGGGTATGCGCAAGGTAAATGCAAGAGTAAAGTGCTTAAAAGATCAAGTGTCGTTAATTGGAACCAAGTGTCCCGAGCTCAAGGAAGAGTTGGATTCAATTCAAGCTACTTGGAAATTGTCCGATGATGAATGTGGTTAGTAATGCATCTTCTTATTTTCCTAGTATGTCTTCTTTTTGGATTAGTTGGAAGAATAACTAGTGCTTTGAATAGCGACGATTGTGACTACACACATAGCTATTTTTGTTTTCATCTTCTTATGTTATTTTTTAGGTTTATTGGTATTAAATTCTAAAAATATTTGGAGGATGATGTTTATTGCAGTATTTTAATGGTTTGTGATATTGAAATATTTTTATGGGATATGTATTGTTTACGTCCGTGAACTTGAAGGTCCCATATTGCAGTCAAAAGTAAAGTCGTTCATGAATCGGTATTCGTATTGATGAAAGGACGAATGGACTTTTGACATATACAAAAATTATGCCTATGCAATCATGTATTTGATGGAAAATAGGATAAAATCTTTTGTTCAACAAGGATAAAGTCTATTATGTCATTATGATGGAAAATAGAATAGATCCTTGTATGTTATCCACGGTATTGATCTTCATTGATCCATTTTATTATGTTTTACCGTGAAGGCTCCATTGTGTGTCTTATGTTGAGCACCTTACAACTAAGTCGATTTACCTTGGCTTTGTTGGTTGTTCCATAAGATGCTATATGTCGAGCATTAGGAACTAAATTAATCAACTAGTTTGGTTATTTAGTTAGTACTCCATAAGTCTTCTTTCTTATGTTGAGTACATGTACGATTAAGGTTGTCATATTCTATGATGAACTTAGTCGGGGTTCCATAAGTTCTCTTATGTTGAGACCAAAATAATTAAATTGATTACTTCGGTGATTAGTTTGGTTGTTTGTATTCCAATTAGATTAATTATAGGTTCTCTTGTAATTAATCTAGTTGAGTTTTCATATATTCCACAAGTTCTTGTGTTGAGTACATGAAAGGATACACTATCATGTTCTTTGGTTAATGTAGTCATATATTCCGTAAGGTTTTCCTTATGTTGAGTATTTAAACGGTTAAGTTAGTCATCTCCATATGATTGACTTAGTCGTAGCTCCGTGAGTTTACTTATGTTGAGCACTTTCAATTAAATTGATCACTTTTGTGGTTTGATTTAGTTGCATATTCCAATTGAATTAATCATGGGTTTACTTGTGGTTAATTTGATTGAGCTTTGGATATAGAAAATCATTCCTATGGTTTTTGGTGTCCAATAAAAAAATCCTTCTTTTCTTTCGAAATTAAGGTCGCTCTTGTTGTTCTCTCGGGAATGACATCTAATGGGGGAGAGTTCTTTTGAACTTGTGCTTAATGGTAATACCTTGCGGGGAGTGCGGCTGTGGAATTTTATAGGGGTTATCTTGTATCTTAAAACTCCTTGATGAATGTTGTTAGCTTCGTCTATTAGCTTGCATCTAAATTAAGTTGGTATGTATTTTTCTTTTGGTCATGAAATGTCTCTTGTGGAAATTTCATCATGATCACATTCTTGTACCTTTGCCAATTTTATTGACAAAAAGGGGGAGAAATATTGTAGTTCACACTACAAATACATATGGTTTTCGGATCATTATGCAAGGGGGAGTGGTTTCCATGATCGATATGGAGTATTGACTAAGGGGGAGTGATACATATCACCGTAGTATTATTGTTAAAGTCGTGATACAATTGGACTTTGATGTTATATAATAATACTATGACACTGTATAATAATGATCGAGAATCTCGATTTCTCTCATTGTTATATCTACGGATCTTAAACAACGATGGTGCTAAACTTACAACCTTTGGGATCATTGGAGTACTTGGAAGGACGAAAATTTCAAGGAACGTTGAAGACTACACTATGGAATAGGAGCCACTAAAGTTTATCCTTTTTGTATTCCATATGTATTAATCGTTTTGTCACTAAAATTGACAAAAGGGGATTTTTAGAGCATAGCTCGGTCAACCTCGCATGCGTTTCTATCTCAAGCATGTTTGTCAATGTTAGTGATCAAAACTATAAGTCTTGATTTCTAGCCTACATAGCTAAGTCACGGACTAGGAGTGTAGTTGAGCTCAAGGACTTCATGGCGATTCATCATACAACGACGAAGATCTATACAAGGAACCGTGGAACTTCATCAACAAAAAGGTATGTGGAGACTTGAACTTATCTAGTATGTGGAGACTTGAACTTATCTATCACTCAAAAGTCTATTTCTTCTATCTCCTACTTCTTATGAGACAAAAGTCGTATGCTATATAGACTATATCATACACATTTGACATTTCTAGCTGAGCATTCATTGCTTATCTTTTATCTCGAAATCGTGTGTTGGTAAAGCGTTTCGCTTTGATCAAGTTTATCTTCACCTAGTGACGAAAGTCATGAAAAGTTTCAATCACTTTGAGAATTGCTCTGACGTGAATTGGTCTGTGAATAACGGATACATAGCGTCCTCTGAGAATGTCTCAATGATTGAAATGAGAGTTTAGATTACATAACCATGTATTCCTTGAACCGAAGTTTTCGAACGTTGTTGATCAAGAGAAATCGGGAGGATTGTGGAATCGGCTAGCCAAGTCCGCGAACCTAGTCCGCAGACTCAGTCCGCGAACTGACGGAAGTTCTCGACCGAGAATTTATGCTGGATTTTCCAAAACTCGTTTGTGTGCTAACTCCGCGAACTCAGTCCGTGAACCCAGTCCGCGAACTGGCGGAAGTTCTCTTTTCAAAAATTTCTGCTGAGTTTGGAAAACTCAACCGATTAACTTAAGTCTGCGAACTTGTTTGTGAACTTAATAGGTTATGATCTAAAGATGTGCTCTGAACATGAAACTGAAATTACTAAGGAATGTTTTATGCAAACCGTGGCTATACAGTTCATGAGCCGATTCACTCGAATCGAATCATCTTTGTTTCAATTGTGTCTTGTGTAGTTACATAAGATCTCATAGCAATTGAACAACTCTTTAACTAGTTCATTTGAGTCAATTGAACTAGTTATGGTGCAGAAGAACAAGGTTAATATGAAATGCTCATATGGTTGACCTTTTTGGGTTACTATGTTGAACCAACATACACGTACACATTTGGGCATGGTTTTCACGAACCCAGTAAACGTTTACCAAAATGTGTGTGACAAGCTAGGTTTTTCGATCTAACGATTGAGAAATATTAGCTTGAATCTAAATCGTTTTCATCTAACGGTGAATAAGGATTGCTTTGTAACTAAGGAAAAACCCTGATTTGAAGGCTATAAAAAGGAGACATCTAGCATTGTGCAAAACTAATCCCCACACGTCAGTGTGCTACTAGTGCGCCCGCTAGAGTCGATTCTCCTTTAACCTTTGGCTTTCTTCTCTAAAACCAGGCTAACGACTTAAAGACTTCATTGGGATTGTGAAGCCATACCGATACTACTTTATCGTAGTTGTGTGATCTGATCTTGCATTTTCTATCGTACGAGTACAATCGATTGATTGGCTTGAGATCGTGAGATTTCTCCTATAGGCAAGATAAAGAAGTCACAAACATCTTCGTCTCATTGTTTGTGATTCCTCGACAATCCGCTTGTGTAGTCAAGAAGGATTGTAGAGAGGTGATTGATTAATCTAGGCTGTTCTTCGGGAATATAAGACCGGATTATCAATTGGTTCCTGTTCACCTTGATTTTATATCAAAAGACGGAACAAAACCTAGGGTTTATCTGTGGGAGACAAATTTATCCTTTGATAGACTTTTCTGTTCGAGACAGATCTGTTTATTATCAAGTCTGTGATTTTGGGTTGCAGCAACTCTTGGTTGTGGGTGAGATCAGCTAAGGGAATCAAGTGCGCAGTATCCTGCTGGGATCAGAGGCGTAGGAGTACAACTGTACCTTGGATCGGTGGGAGACTGATTGGGGTTCAACTATAGTCCAGTCCGAAGTTAGTTTGCAGTAGGCTAGTGTCTGTAGCGGCTTAATACAATGTGTATTCAATCTGGACTAGGTCCCGGGGTTTTTCTGCATTTGCGGTTTCCTCGTTAACAAAATTTCTGGTGTATGTGTTATTTCTTTTCCGCATTATATTTTATATAATTGAAATAATACAGGTTGTGCGTTCGTGATCATCAATTGGAAATCCAACCTTTGGTTGTTGATTGATATTGATTGATCCTTAGACATTGGTCTTTGGTACCGTCCAAGTATTCCTTGTATTTGATAAAGACTCGCTATTGTTTTTACCTTGAGTAAAAATCAAATCAAGGGAGAGATATTAACTCCTTGAGATACTTTTATCTAGATTGAGTCTGACTGTCTAGTTGATTCTTTAGCAAAGTATTTCAGAGTTAGTCCATACAGATTGCTAAGAGAAATATTGGGTGGTGTTGTTAGACCCCGCTCTTTCAAATATCATATCATAATAAACGTAAAGGAATATAAAAGGGAGCAGTAATCAGCAGTCACAAAACTGTACAAAAATATGTATGGAAAACTACATATTTTAGGCACATACAACAAAGCAGAAAGGGGCATATTCGGCAGAATTAAAAGGAAATAGGGGTAAAAAATTAAATCAAGATTTTAAAACTAACTTGAATGATGGTATTGCCTAGATATTTAGCAGCTGCATCCACAGAATTTGCAGCAAGAGTTTGGTCTTGTTCTATAGCTGGAGAATTGCTATCAATAAAGCACAAGGCAGCAGAATTTGAACTTTCACCCCTTTGAAGAATTCCACTTGTAACAGCAATATAATAGTCTAAAGCATTTATCTCTTGAAGCATCATCATTCTCTTTTGTTACTTCCTCAGCTAGAATAACTAAAACATCATTGATATCTTGATGTAAATTATCCAAATCCATCTGCTCATCCACCAAATAATCATCTCTTCTTCTTTTAACTCCTCCTTCTCCCTCAGAATTTCCATGCATGTATAGTAAACTTGAGTTTCTACTGGAGAGTTTGGGGGGTCATTTTCTCCAGTAACAATAGCAAAGTTACTATTTCCATTAACACCAGAAGTTAACAGCTGATTTTCATTCAGAATAGCTTCCCCAACTCCATTCCCTTGAACAACCATATCCTCATTAGCAACAACTGGTGGAGCATTTTCTTGATTAATATTCATGTCTTCCACTTAATTGACTCTTTCTTCATTGAAAGGATGAACACCTTGAAGATTAAGGACCGGTTCATTCATCCAGGCTATATTTGCGGCAATTCCAAAATAAAGCTGACTATAATTAAGGACATAACATGTTCTGCATGTAGCTGATGGAAAACCCAGATAAAATTTTACAAATTTTACAACTTCACCATCTTCAAGAGTTAACTTAACATTCCTGCATAAAGGGAGATTCACATCCACTCTCACTCTAGCTAGATTTCACCACACCAGTTCTATCCATGTTGAAGATATTAATCACCTCACCAGCTTGAGATGCCACCATATAAGAAATGTTATATCCCTCAATATAAATTCTATGTAGAAAATCTCAAATTGAAAGATAACTTGATGCACATTCATATGACACTCCCATGGCATAAGCAACATAAGATAACCTTGAATAGAATGAGGTTTTCCTCTCAACATTATCTGATAAAATTCCATGTTCTGAATTCGAAAAATGAAAACATTTCTTCTGTTTGTGTTGATGATGACTACATTGTGATCTGCCCCCCAAATAGCTCTCAATGCATAATTCAAGGCCCTCTAGTGATCAGAATATCTTCTCTACATATGCATCCAATCAAAGTAAATGATTTCACAAATTTTCCTTTGCCTTTAATAGAAACATGCTTAGTAGTCTTTTGAGTAACATAACTTTTTTTAGCCAACTAATCAGAAAAATTGAACTACTAGCAGCCATAATGACAGAATGTAGGTTGAGACAATAATAGTTTCAGAGAATTCCTGAGTTAATGATGTTTTGTATCTCTTTATGTGTACTATTAGTATTCAAGGGGAACTCTGTATACTTGTAAGAAGCATGCTCAGGATATTGAGAAAGATGCCAAGTGTAAATTATGCAGAGATTTTGATTAAACTTGTGGTTAAGTATATTACTGAACTTTGACCGGTCTTGGCAATAATCTGTGTTCAGAGTAATGATTATTACTTGGGCGATAAGAATTATAACCTGATTAAATTTTTGATTCATCCTTGAGAAATGGTAGCTTGTTTGAACGAAAAAAATCAATAAACGAGACTAATGAAATCTTATATCAAATCTGCTCCTTACTGTTGAAGACCAAACCATGCCACCGCCGTCGAAGAAAAGAGCTAAAAACCCTAGCACTTACCAATCAGGAGATGGAGGCGAGAAGGGATAAATCTTGAGAAAAGAAAATCAGAGAAAATATATTGGAATTAGTAATTAAATGATCATATAATACTTAAAAGAAAAAAAAAACAAGAAAGAAAAGGGAGAAATAGGATTATCAGATGGGAAGAAACCGAAGGGACGGTTTCACTCTTGAAAATATTTGAAAAATATCTCAGAGGAGTAAATCGAGAAATTTAACATTGATTAGAGAGAAACACTAAACAATTAGGGGACTAGAAGATGAAATAAACGAATCAAATAAAAAATTCAGATAGCAGATAATGGAGGTAATCATTAGATCTAGTCCATGGATTAAAGCAAAAAGAAACAACAGTATCAAAACGAAAGATTTATTAGTATGAAATTCGAAAATTAAGAGAGAAAAATCAAATTTGCATCAGGAAAGAGGAAAGATTGAATAACGAGTTAAAAACGATTCAGTCGCCGAGTCGCAGAGCACCGAATTGGCCCGCCATGGATAAAGGATTATTGATTTTACCACATAGTAACTATTTTGTCACTAGCTTAAATTAAATTTACAATTGGATTCATAAAAAACACTTCAAGCCCAAATTCACCAAAAACCTTCGAGCCCAAATTCACGAAAAGTTCTCACATACCAACCCACAGAAAAGATGATTACAAGTTACAACCTCCATTAAAGTCATACTTTATCAACCTTGGTACACGGTGGCATGGGTTAGTAGAGGGGCGACATTCTAATAAGACAAAAAAGGTTATTACATGATCATTCAAGGTGTCCCTTATCAAAAAGATTGGAAATGACAAATTAACCCTCATAATTGATAACTTAATTTAGTGATGATAATCAAGTTTAATGTTTATGATTAAATTCACTTATATTAACTCAAATCAAAACAAAATCAGATTTTAGAGTTTAAAAAAAATGGAGATGGTAGAGAAGTTTTAACCCAAAGTGAAGGTCAATCTCAATCAATCGAAGAAATTAACCAACAAAGTGAAAACCCAATACCTGAAATGACCAGGTATACTTCTAAATTAGTCCCAACTAGCTTTTTGTTGCTCAAATACGTAAAAAAAAATCAATTTCTTACATTTTCAGAGCTAATTACGGTTGGCATTTCGCTCGTAACCAACCGTAATTCATAGTCACGGTTCGTAAAAGATGAACTACCAACCGTAACTGGTTAAATTTGGGGAAAAACCCAATTGTAAAACCAGTTACGGTTGGTAACTAAATGCTCGATACCAACCATAACTCAGTTACGGTTGGTAACCAAATGCTCGATACCAACCGTAACTGAGTTATGGTTGGTAAATAAAAATGGTTACCAACCGTAAATGAAGAAAATTTTCAGATATAAGAACATACGGTTGGTAATTGAACTATTACCAACCGTAACAACATCAAATTCTCCAGTTACGGTTCGTAATAGAGTTAAAATCAACCGTAGCTCACATAAACTCAGAAATTTCAATTTTCACCTAAAACCCTAAATTATGATAGAAATTAAACTTAAATCGAACAAAATAAACTAAACCTTAACTGGATTTTTCATAATATACCTCATATAAGTCATTACACTGATTAATTTTCGAATCGCTGATTAATCGAAGACGATGAAATTTCCAGTTTTAATGGAGGTTACAATTGATGGAGGAGAAGAGAAGATGAAGAAGAAGATGTAAAAAAAAACTGATTTGATTTTTTCTGATTCATTAAGTTTTAAAAAAATGATTTGATTTTGATCGACTTAAGGTGAAAAGGGTAATCTAGTCAATTTACATCCCCTTTAAGACATCCCCTAACCAACTAAAGGGACATTATTATCACAGTGCCGTCCCTCTACTAAATCATGCCGCCCCTATACCAAGGTTGTACTTTATGGGCACGAACGTCTCATCGACAACAACCCCAGTTGCCGCCGGCAGCAATAAAAAAAATGGTCACTGTACGATACCAATGAGAATTTAACAATACACAAAAGCAAACAACTACAGGATAAAACAAGTATGAGAGGAAATCATTAATCATGTGAATCATTAATTGTGAAAATGGAATTTTCTTGGATCAAGTAATGAGTGGTTTGAAAGGATCGGCATCTTTTCATTTTGTTTTCTTATGAGTTTGGAATGAATTAAGGTAGTGTTGTGGCACACTCCTGGCAGCAACACACTTCAATAATTCATCAAACTTTTTCCCCCCTTAGCTCTCTTCCTTCTTCGTATTGAACAACAATGGATAAGATCCAACACAAGTATGTTGATGCAAGAGGTCTTAAGCTTCACATAGCTGAAATTGGAACAGGTGATCAAGTGGTGTTTTTCTTACATGGATTTCCTGAAATTTGGTATTCATGGAGATACCAAATGATTGCAGTAGCAAACGCAGGATATCGAGCAATTGCGCCTGATGTTCGAGGCTATGGGTTATCAGAAATTCCACAAGAACCTGAAAAATCTACCTTCCTTGAACTTGTCAATGATCTGGCCGCTATCTTTGATTCCTTGGCCATCTCGAAGGTTGGTATATTTGTAGTGCGTTTTTGAAATTCTGAATCCTGTCAGGCTGGCTTCTTGATTAACTTTCTTTTGATTTTTATGGAACAGGCTTTTGTAATTGGGAAAGATTTTGGAGCTCTGACAGCTTATCAGTTTGCAATTTTACATCCAGAGAAAGTGACCGGACTTGTTACATGTGGAATTCCTTATATGCCTCCGGGTGGTATTGATCAATTACTCAGTCTGGTTCCTGAAGGTTTCTACATTTCGAGGTGGAAGGTAAATTTACATTTTTAATTATCGCTGGCAAACACATAAGAGATGACAATTTACCAGCAAATAATTAAGGAAGCAAGCAACCAAGCAATGATATTGGTGATTTGTGTGTGAATGTAGGAGCCTGCCGGAAGGGCTGAAGCAGATTTTGGACGTCTTGAAGTAAAGAATGTAGTACGAAACATTTACGTGCTCTTCTCTAAGAGTGAATTACCTATAGCAGATGAAGATAAAGAAATCATGGACTTGGTAGATGAGTCTCATCCTCTCCCATCCTGGTTCACTGAAGATGATCTCTCAGCTTATGCTGCTCTATATGAGAAATCCGGTTTTCGTACTGCGCTGCAAGTTCCATACAGGTAAAAAGAGGACTAGTGCAGAGTTAAAATAAGTTTTTCGTAGAGATCTTGATAAATGTAGAATCATCTTATGCTCATATGCCTATGTTGTGTTAACTTTTTAAAGTCATGTGTAGGTCACTCGCAGAAGGCTTTCCCATAAGCAATCCGATTATAAAAACTCCAGCGCTATTGATCATGGGCGGGAAAGACTACGTTCTGAAACTTCCTGGAATGGAAGAGTATATAACAAGCGGCGGAGTGAAGGAACATGTGCCTGATCTTGAGATCAAGTTTTTACCACAAGGAAGTCATTTCGTTCAGGAGCAAGACCCAGACGAGGTGAACGAGCTCATCATCACCTTCCTTAAAAAATGCGTATGATCTGGATCCCGTCTAGTGTTGTAATAGGTGAAGTCTCAATCTTCAAGAGCTTCTGCAAATGTGCATTCACTAGTATAGTGCGCCTCGTTTTTTAGTTAATATGTGAGATAATAACTCCAAGTCATTATATCGAATGCAAGTGACTTGGTTTGATTTTAATGGTTTATGCATCTAGGAAGGTATAAGTATTTGCTTCCTGAGTTGTTTACATTCAACTGGAAAGGCAAAGCTGGAACAAGTTTACCAAAACATAGATACATATTTTTGAAAAAGCTAAGCCGGCTGCGGGGACAATTAGGCTCATCAACAATGGTAAGACACAAATGATAATCCTACCTATCAACAGAATACTGCAGAACCATCTTTTTGCAAATTTTACTTGAAATTGTTACTCGCCTATGTTCTGAAGATAAAGGCTCCACGAAATCTTAAACATCTGAATCTTCTTGGATTTTGCTTTAATTGATTGTAATATGCATCATTGGTTATGTATTGCTCTACAGGAACTTCCGTTCCTACGCCTTCCCTGCCTAACCGGTGGCATAAACATTCCAGTAACAGTGAAACCAGCTATAACTCCGACTCCAGATGTTGGCCCAAATATTGTCGCACTGCTTTCTTCCTCCTCATTGCCCGAGGGGGGACTTTCCCAAGGTTCAGTTTTAGAAGTAGGATGAACATTACACCCCAAGTCTTGGAGATCTCGGTTTCCTTCGAAATTTGAACAAGGGAAAGTCGAGAACTGTCCTTCTGAAGGTACCTTCCCAACCAAGTTGTTGTATGCTACGCTAAACCGCGATAAAAAAAACTCAGAGAGGTCAGTGAAGAAGGTATGATCCCCGATAGATTATTATGGGACAAATCCAATACCTCTAAGCTTGTCATACCTGACAGTTCACGTGGAATAGGTCCTTCAAGATGATTTGACTGTAATTCCAACACATGGAGTTTCTTCAGGTTCCCAAACTCTGGCAATACTTCTCCGCTGAGCAAGTTGTAGCTCAGGCGCAGAGTTGGTGGAAAACTTAAAATTCGGTTGTACTGCATTCCCCTCCGTTTCATGAAAAGCGGAGCAGCAAGGGGATTTTCAAATGATATATTGCGATCGATGAGGCTCGGCATTTGGGTCAAGCCTATTGGGATCTCTCCAGAAAGAAAATTCCTTGACAAGTCTAAGTAAAATAGAGATTCTAGTTGGCTGAACCAGTCTGGAATAGTACCAACTAAGCGGTTCCAAGATAAATCTAAAAGTTGCAATTTGGTGCTGCTGCTCAGCAAAATACGGAATCGAACCTGTGAGCCTGCAGTTTGGAATTATGAGAGCCTGCAGACTTTTGAACTCAAAATTTGCGTCTGGGGTCTCCTCACCATGGAAGTTCACCGAAAGAATTAGTGTGGTAAGGTTTTTGCAATGTTGAAGAGCCTCGAGAGTAGCCGATAAATCACGAAGAGTAGAATTGGAGAAGGAGAGGAAAGAGAGAGCATGTAGATTCTTAAAGCTACCAGGAACTGAAGAGTTAAGGTAGTTCCGAGCAAGATTTAAAAATCTTAATTCTCGACAAGAAGATAGAGTATCGGGAATTGGCCCGCGAAACTGATTCGAACCGAGATCAAGGAACCTTAAATGAACCATATTTGTCCAGTTAAGATTTAACGATCCTTCAAAAGAATTGTTCCGAAGATTCAAGAACTGAATTGTTTGGGAATTAACAATGAATTTGGCAGAAAACCAGATAGGAAGTTTGAATGAGCATCAAAATACTCCAGCTTTCGCAGGCTCGCAAATACATTTGGGAGGGTGTGTGAGAAACTATTCTGGGATATATCTAACTTTACAAGGTTAGAGAGATTAGTGACTCCAATCAGTGGCCCGGAGAGACTATTGCCCTGAATATGTAATGTGTTTAACTGTTTTAGCATCCATAAATCATCTGGTAGATTTCCTGAAAGATTATTGGAATCAAGGGAAAGATGTTGCAATGAAGTACAATTTCCAAACCCAGATGGAAATTCTCCAGTAAAGTAGTTTACCGAGAGTTTTAGTACTCTCATACGGGTTGAGTTTGCACAGATAGTGGTACCAAGCGTACCCTTAAGAAAATTTTGAGACATCAAAATATGTTATCGCCGGTAGATTAATATCAACTGTTATCGAACCACTAAAATGATTATCACTTAAATCTAAAACTTCAAGGTTTCGCAAACTGAACAATTTAACTGGCAGCATACCTGTGAAGGAATTGTGCGAGAGATTCAAATACCGTAGTTGGTTAAATCCAGCAAATGCATCGGACAGATTCCCGCTTAAGGATCTGTCTCCAACTCCAGACCCACAACCTTTTTATCCCAAACACTAGAACCATTTAATCCCAACTTGATAGAAGACTCACATAGAACGCCAATCCAATTACAGCAATCTGAATTCTTACCCCATGAATTAATACGAGACTCCAGACCTTTTGCGAAATCTTTCAAAGCTCTCAGGTCTTCAGAATTGCAGTTCAAGTTTTGAGAATTCAAGACCTGCACATGAACATAAATGACCAAAAAGGCAAACAACTTCCAATAGTCTACAACAATACTCATATCAAAATCAATCAAGAAATGCCAAAAACTAAGTCGAGCACAGTTTCGTTATTCAATCTCTGTTATTTTCCATCTCTTTGATTCACAAGATGGAAATTTCACCCCAAGGGCCTGAAATCTAACTAATTCCATTGACTACACTATTTTCATAATGATGCAGTTTACAAGAAAGTCTTTGCCTTCTCTCTTGATTTTCCACCTTCCTGACTTTTTTTTCTCGTCTCACTGTCTATTTTTCAAGAAATCCATCAGTCCGTAACTCTGTATTGCGTTCACTATGTTCGACTTTGAAAGCCCTCAGGCCTCAGCCACTGGTTTCTCCTCTTTATCTTTATATTTTGGAGTTTTTCTTGTGGAATTTCCTGCACTAATGACACCGTATATGGGTCTGCAGAGGTGCAGCTCCACTGCAAGTCTCAGTAATAACACACTGTGAGTATCGCGTCACAAGATCACTTCACTTTTCTTTTCTGCAGCCAAGTCTATGTTACAGTAAAGTGGAGATACAAACATAAAATAAGTTATTTTATTACACAATTAAGGTTGTGCAAGCCAATATGTTATCTAAGACATTACCTATTCATGCATCACAATCTATTTACATTACCTATTCAAGATCATCTGCTTTGTATTGCAAGCTTAACCTCTGGGATCAGCATTCCAGACATGAAGAAAATCAATACAGTGACACTAAAACCTGTTGCTATTCCAACTGCAAATGGAATCCCGGAAATTGTCATCTTACTTTCTTTTGGGTCATCGCCTGAAGTAGAAGTTGCCTTTGGAGAAGTTGGAAGAGGATTACAACCGGGAGCTTGGAGATCAAGGTTACCCTCAAAACTCGAACAAGGGAAAGTCAAAAATTGACCGCCTGAAGGGATTTTTCCAACCAAGTTGTTGTATGCTACATTAAACTGTGATAAAAAGCTTAGGGATGTCAGTGAAAAAGGTATGCTTCCGGATAGGTTATTGTGAGACAGATCCAACACCTCCAAGCTTGTCATGCCACATAATTCAGGAGGAATAGATCCTTGGAGATGATTTGACTTCAGTAACAACAAATGGAGTTTCTTCAAGTTCACAAATTCTGGCCATACTTGTCCAATGAGCATGTTATAGCTCAAGTCCAAAGTTGGTGGAAAACTCCAAAACTGTGTGTATTGCAATTCGGCTAACCCTTGAGTGCGTCCAATGACAAATGGAAAATTGATGGTGTCATCCAATAAAACGTCGCGATAAATGAGGCTTTGCAGTCTGGTTAAGCTTTTTGGGATTTCTCCAGATAGAGAATTGTTTGACATATCTATGTAAAAGAGAAATTTAAGACGGCTTAACCAGTTTGGAATGAACCCACTGAAGTGGTTCCTAGAAATATCCAAGACCTGCAATTTGGCACAGCTTCTTAACCATTTTGGAATCAAACCTGTCAGACCACAATCTGGAACAACCAGAACCTTCAAGCTTTGAAACTGGAGATTTGCATTTGCGAGCATGTCTTCACCACGGAAATTTGAGGCAAGAATCAGGATTGTTAGGTTCCTACATTGTTGTAAAATTTCAAGGGTGGACGAAATATTATAAAGGTTGGTATTAGTGAGTGCTAGGAAGAAAAGGGAATGTAGGTTCCTGAATGTATCAGGGAGTTGAGAGTTAAGGTAGTTCTGACGCAGTCCTAAATTTCTTAGTTCTCGGCAGTAAGAGAGACTATCAGGAATTGGACCATGAAATTTGTTGTAGCCAAGATGAAGAGATCTAAGATTAACCATGTTTGTCCAATCAAGATTGATCGAACCACTGAGAGAATTATTGCGAAGATTTAGATAGTATAGCAATGGAGATGTCAGCAATGAAGCTGGCAAAGGACCTGACAAGTTGTTTGAATGAGCTGAAAAATACTCTAGTTTTGCTAAGCTAGTAAAAATATCCGGGAGTGTCTGGGAGAACTCATTTTGCGATAAATCAAACTGGACAAGGTTCGACAAGTTACCTACTCCATTCAATGACCCCGAGAGACTATTGTCCTGAATATATAATTGGTTTAACTTCTTTAGCCTCCATAAATCACTTGGTAGAGTTCCTGAAAGATAATTGGAATTAATGGAGAGATGTTGTAAGGATGTGCAGTTCCCGAAACCAAGGGGGAAATTTCCACTAAACAAGTTCAATGAGAGATTAAGAACTTCAATGTGGGTTGAGTTTGTGCAGAAGCCTGTGTCAAGGGCACCTTCAAGTAAATTATTAGAGACATCGAGAAATCTAATACTAGAAATTAGCCAAGATTTTACCATGATTGGACCACTGAACCCATTGTTACTCAAATCCAAGACCTCGAGGTTATGCATGAAGAATAGTTCAACTGGAAACATACCTTTGAGGAAATTGTCAGAGAAATTTAAGTATCTAAGGTGTTTAAAACGAACCACTGACACAGGCAAATTCCCTTTCAATTGTCTGCTTCCAAGATCCAAACCAACAACCCTTGTTACCCAAACACTAGAACCGTCTAAACCAATGCTAGAAAACAACTCGCAAATGACGCCAACCCAACTGCAACAATCATAATCCTTTCGCCAGCCAGTAATCCCCGACTCCAAACCTTTTGCGATTTCATCCAGTGCTCTAAAGTCATCTGAATTGCAGGTCTCATTCATAGAATATGACACCTGAGCATGAACAAGAAAAACAAATATAAAAGTAAATGATTTCGAAAAATCTCTAATGCCCATATGTTAGAAAAATGAGTTAACGCACAGGAGATAGATCATGAAAGCAACAGCGACGTTGTAGAAAACTCCAGTGATCAAAACCCAACTCAGGAAGTATAGACATCTTAAATAAGTGGAATAGAGGCATAGAACATGGAACCACCTCTGTCTTTTAATTATAACTAACTACACATTCATGGGACCACACTTGGCATAGTCGTGGTATCCTCTTCTTGCTGATGAAACAAGCTGTCAACTTCAGGTCAGGACGGGAGTCGAGTACAATTGGATGTTTCCTGGATCAGGTTGACATGAATGGACCAAACACCCACAAGTTGGCACCAACAAATGAATAGAAAAACTTACAACAAATTTGACTTGCAACATGTTTCTATTTAAACTGAAATATACTAAAGAATATGCCAAAATTGCTTAATCTCATGATCGGAGATTCATTTGAAGATGAGAGCAACTGACTAAGAGCACCAAATTGATCATTTGCCTAGATAAAGATTCTTGCTATTCGATAAAGTGTGAAGTCACAAGCAAAGCGACCGATACAGATTTGTATCCGAATACTAGAACAAAACAAATTGTTATGCCAAAATAGGATATAGAACTTTGAATTAGTGCATGTCTTAATAAGGATTATCCATTCAAGTTCAACAACAAACAAAATTACGGCACATTCACTGTGGTTAAAGGATAATTTCTAACATTCCACCAAAGATTGGATATTATTTGTACTCCGGTGATCAAAATCAAAACCCAAAATGGATTCCAAGTACAGAACATAGAAACCACTGCCTTCTAGATATAAAATACTAACTACACATTGACCTGAAATTTATAGGACCACACTTGACATGGTATCCTCTTCTTGGCCATAGGATCCGTTTCCCGTTCCTCCAGACACTATTTGAACTTCGTTTCCATCTGTGCATCACAAATGAGTTAGAAAACTGAAAAGAAAAGAAAAGAAAAGAAAAAATCAAATTCAAGAATAATATGTAATGAGAAAACCTAGATTCATGGCATTAAGAGCACGATCAAGAGTGACGGTAGCATTTGGTTTTACTAGATCTTCTTCTTGCCAACCATGGGGGGTGCAAATGAAGAATTTTGTTTAAGGATAATTGATGGAAACGGCAGTGAGGAAATGGGTTTGATTTTGTTTGAAAATGTTCGCGTCATGGTTTGAGCTTCGTTTGTCATTCAAGTTCTAGACTACAGAGAGGATAGTATTAGTCGGTAATCCGGGTAGTTTCTGTTTTTTAGTAGGGTGTTTGCCTGCTTGGATACAACTTAAACGTCAAAAGGTCAAAAGTTAAGTCGGGAACCAAATTTTGAAAACAGTCTTGGTAGACCCACCTACGAATTTCCACCGTGAATGCACCGACGGAGATTGCATGGACCCAGGACAGCGTTCGGTGCACTGAAATAGGGATGGAATAGAAGTGGGCCTCACCCATCCTCTCACATGCTAAGAATTTGCAAATTCTTCGATGAGTAAATCATTTTCGTTTTGAGAATAGCTTCTAGAAAGTAAAATAAAAATCCTTTGGTTCAAAAAGTTGGAAAATCTGAGGACTACTTTTTTTAGCTTGCAAAAGTCATTCTGAATTTTGTATTTTTCGACTTTGTTAAATCAAAAAGCTACTTTTTACTTCATATCCAAACACTTCTAAACACTATACTAGGGATGTCCGTCATTCGGTTTGGTTTGGTTTTCAGCCAAATCCAAAGACCAAACCAATGTCTCTTATAAGAAACCAAACCATACCATGCTCGATTTAGAATACTAGAAATAAGAACCGTTCCCCCTCCGGGTTTTCGGTTTTTTTTTAATAGACTTTTATTTTTAACTCGTAAATCAAAATTATAAAGCAATTCATCGTATACAAAATAAATAAAGCAAATCATACTCTGATCATATCAAATAAATAATGTTTCATTATAAAAACTAAAAAGGAACTACAATCCTCATAACTCTTCTCTCTTGTCAATTAAATAAATAATGTTTCATTGAACTGTATATATACTATATTATGATGGAAAGCTCGCTACACATTATTATGGTTTTTGTCGGGTTTTTTTTCTAACTCTCGATTTTTTGGGGGGGTTTTGGTTCTTTTGTGACATCAAACCAAAACCAACCACTAGAATCGGTTTTGGGTTTTTGGATTTTTCGGTCTCTGATTTTCTGGGTTTTTTTTTTGTCGGTTTGGACTAGTTCGGTTCGGGTAGAAAACCGAACCATGGGGACTTCTATAGTATACCAAATTTCTTGGTCTCATATTCGAGATTAAAATTCACTCGAAGGTGTGGACCAATCCACTATTTGAACACCAAAATAATCATTTATCTAGAAAAGAAAGAGTTTTGCAATTCATTAAACGATGAAGTCGAAGCAAGGTGAGGGATGAGTGCATAAATACTACTACTAATGTAGAACCAGAACAAAGCAAATTGCTAATACCCAAATAACAAACACAATTACTGACACTAGCTGCGGTTAAAAATTGAAATAAATAAGCCCATCTAGCTCAGTTGGTAGAGCGCGAGGCTCTTAACCTTGTGGTCGTGGGTTCGAACCCCACGGTGGGAGTGTGTTTTTGAATGAAGCACAAAGAGGGAAATAAGAGATAATATTGGGAACCCACTAACTTGAATTCACAAAGAGGGCAACAATAAGAGTGGTAAGACAACAATTCCACATTTTGTTTCTCACATAGTAATAATAGTATATATTTTATTAGCCTTATCTCCTTTGAAGTATATAGCCTTGGCTGATAGACCCGAGTAATCTCCAGGAATTTCATCGTGATGGGGATAGATCATTGCATTTGTTGATCTTAAACGCGGAATTCCTAGTAAGGGAGAGTCATCAACTCGCGTTGACTACGTTCCTGCTATTTGTACACACCGCTCGTCGCTCCAACCAATTGAATGATCCGGTAAAGTGTTCCGATTGCGGCAGCGCAGGCGGTTCGTCGCCGGTGATGTCGCGAGGAATCCACTGAACCTTATCATTTATAGGAAGGAGAAGTCATAACAAGGTTTCCGTAGGTGAACCTGCGGAAGGATCATTATCGAAACCTTCCCAGCATAACGACCCATGAACACGTGAATCCAAGTTAATTGGTGATGCAAGTGAGGAGAGATCCACCTTGCTCCATCCCTCGGTCGGGGAGTTTGTTAACACCCTCTCTTTGTGTCAAAAAACGAACCCAATGAGCGGTAAGAGCCAAGGAAAAAAAATGGATACTAGCGTCCCTCTTCTCTTTTTCCTGTCTCGGTGGGAGAAATACATCGGTAGGTGTCGCGAAATCCAATCTTCGAACAACTCTCGGCAACGGATATCTCGGTTGTCGCATCGATGAAGAACGTAGTGAAATGCGATACTTGGTGTGAATTGCAGAATCCCGTGAACCATCGAGTTTTGAACGCAAGTTGAGACCCAAGCCTTTTGGACGAGGGAATGCTTTCCTGAAATTCACGCACCGAGTCGTCCCCTCCAACTCATGTCCTTGTATCTTCTAGCGACATTGATATCGGGCAGTGGACTTTAAATTCCGTCCAAGGCTTAATACTGGCGAGAGACAGATCACAAACAAGTATCGCAACGGAAAGATGAAAAGGACTTTAAAAAAGAGTCAAAGAGTGCTTGAAATTGTCGGGAGGGAAGCTGATGGGGGCCGGCGACATGTCCCGATCACATGTGGAACGATGATGAGTCGGTCCACCGATCGACCTTGGATGTGGACTGATGCGGATTAAGGAAACGTCCCAATCCCGGGATGTACCATTCCATTGGAGACGTCGTCGTCTCGTTCGTAGTGGGCAACACACGCCTCATGGCGTTCCTTTGGCAACATCGCGCTCCCGGCAACGGCCTGTGGGTTCTTCATGCAGCCCGTATTGAAATACATACCATGGAGTCTGACATGTGTGCTAGTCCACGAGCGAGTAAAACCCGTAAGGCACAAGGAATCTGACTGGAGGGATCTCCTTGTGGGTTCCACCGCCGACCGACCTAGATCTTCTGTGAAGGGTTCGAGTGAGAGCATACCTGTCGGGACCCGAAATATGGCGAACTATGTCTGAGCGGGGGGAAGCCAGAGGAAACTCTGGTGGTAGCTCGCAGTGCTACTGACGTGCAAATCGTTCGTCTGACTTGGGTATAAGGATGAAAGACTAATCGAAATGTCTAGTAGATGGTCCCATCCGAAGTTTCCCTCAAGATAGCTGGAGCCCGCGGGCGAGTTCTATCGGGTAAAGCCAATGTTTAGAGGCATTAGAGGCGCAACACCATCAACCTATTCTCAAACTTTAAATAGGTAGGACGGCGCGGCTGCTCGATTGAGCCAATCCACGAAATCGAGAGCTCCAAGTGAGACAGTTTTGGTAAGCAGAATTTGTGATGCGGGATGAACCGGAAGCCGGGTTACGGTGCCAAACTGCGCGCTAACCTAGAACCCACAAAGGGTATTGGTCGGTTAAGACAGCAGGATTGTGGTCATGGAAGTCGAAATCTGCTAAGGAGTGTGTAACAACTCACTTGTCGAATCAACTAGCCCCGAAAATGGATGGTGTTGAAGCGTGCGACCCACACCCAGCCGTCGGGGAAATCATTAGGCCCCGATGAGTAGAAATGAGCGTCAGTGACTGCGAAACCAAGGCCGAGTGGATCCTCCGTCGGTGAAGATCTTGGTGGTAGAAAATATTCAAATGAGAACCTTGAAGGCCGGAGAGGGGAAAGGTTCCATGTGAACAGCACTTGCACATGGGTTAGTTGATCCTAAGAGACGGGGGAAGCCCGTCAGAGAGCATGCAACACGCGAACTTTGAAAGGGAATCAGGTTAATATTTGTAAAGGCGGTACAATAGATGCGTTTGATCAGTGGTTAGTTGTAGGTGGATGGATTTACAAGCCCACGGGCATGGTAGGGTTACTTTACCGGCCATCTACTCATATCTGTTACTCCCTTCGTCCTAAATTATTAGTCCGCTTTGACTAAGTCAAGATATTAAGGAGACCGGAGGAGTGTACAATACTACCCCTATTAAATGATATATTATTACTAAAATTAAAAGGAGTATATGGAGTAGTAAGAAAAATAAATTGGTAATATTTATAAAAAATATTTAAATAGAAGATAAAAATTAAAATCTTTATGGATTGATTTAGTAGATTTGTTTCCTATTGAGGAAAATATATATCATTTAATATTTAGATTGGTGATATTTAAAATAATTTTATAATTGTAAAAGTTTGAAGGATATATTTGAGAGTTTGACTAAAAAATATGACTATAAACAAAAGCTGGACTGTATTTTAGGACAGACGAAAATAGAATAGAGGACAGAAATTTTAGGACAGAGGGAGTAGTATTATGCGTCCATCTTAGCCTCAACCGTTTCTTCTTTGAATATTCATTCTCCCTATTCTCATAACTTGCATTGACTGGTCTTGCATGCTTCCAGAATCTTCCTCATGGGTTATGGAATTGGCTAACCAAAAGGTGCAAAGGATTGGCCCAAAAACAATTAGGTGTTCAAACGCCAAGCCCAAGGGTTATTGCAAAGTGCCAAGCCCAATAAGGGAAGTTTGCTTTAGACCACAGAGGGGCGTACAAATTCGCAATCCAAATGGGCATGGGCTGAAAAATCCGTGAGTCAATGGCTCAACTAGGCTAGCTCAGAGACCTGGCTCGATTCAACCAGGTGGGGCACAAATAACCCTTGGTGTACAAGAGTGGGGCGTAGACAACCTGGGGAATACGCAAACTGAGTGCACCGAGATGCACGGAATCGGGGCCACGATATAATCTCACGACACAGACACTGAATCACTGTCGTTTATTGGACGGAATGGCCGCCGGTAACGGTCGCCGGCGACCTGCTGATGTTGCCGGAGAAGATGACGTCGACGAAGCAGATGACGTTGCCAGCCGGAGAAGACGACTGTCGCTGGCGACCTGCTGCTGCATCGGCGACGGAGAGGATGACTTTCAGATGACGTCATGCTAACGTCATCGACGGGATATGCTGACGACGTTAAGTTGATGCTGACGGGCGTTGTAACGGTGACGAAATATGCCTAGAATATTCTAACTACGTCACTGTTTCCGTCTGTTGACATTGTGATGATGTCATTATAACGTCACGCTGGCTGACGTCACATAGTATGTTGTACACGTCATCATCATTGCTGCCGTGGCATATAGCATGCTAACGTGAAAACTTTTGCTTGGTCTACATTGCTGACGTGTCAGCTTTTGGTTGGTCGTCACTGCTGATGTGGCACCTCGTTGCTGATGTGACAGCTTTTGGTTGGTCAGCATTGATGACGTGGCAGTGGTGAAGGGGCTCCTTGCTTGCTTGATTTGGACCTATGCACATGGGCTTCTGTGTAAGGTATATGTATGGCCTAGTTAGCCATACTTGGCTAACTAGATGAGCATATTCGGCTCAATGACCCATACTTAACTAAGAACGATTTTTTGGGGACCATGGTTTTTTTGGGGGACCATGGTTTTATTTTGGGTAAAGGCATTAGAAGTAATTCTAGGCCACCCTATATCTAGTTATTTATTTAATACCTAATCTACCCTCTTAATTAATTTTAGGTTATGATTAGTAAATGATTTAGTTAAAAACAATTAGTGAGATTAAATTAAAAGATGGGTTTATTATTAGTTGAGTAGAATTATTCAGAGAGTAGAGTTAGAGAAGATGAAGGAGAAAAACATGGAAAACAAAAAAAAATTCCAATTCACTAAGTTTGAGTATTCAAATGATGAAAACTCATCTGATTCTTCATCTCCATCCTCTCCTAGAATATTTGTTAATCTTCAAAATGATCTGGATTTGAACTGGATTTTGAAAAGTTCGGTTACTTTATATGAAGAACAAGTAACCGAACTCATTTGAAGCTGTAGTTCGGTTGCCCCGTGAGATGAACAAGTAACCGAACTCATCTGAAAGTGTAGTTCGGTTACTTGTTCCAAACACGCAGGTTACCGAACTCTCTAATAATTTCTAGGAGTTACAGCGTTATGTTCGGTTGGTTCTCAACTAACCGAACTTTGGTGTACAAAGTGCGGTTGGTTCGCAAACTGCATGCACTTTTGATCTAACCGAACTTTACGTAATATAAGAGTGTATAAGTTTACAAATTTCGGTTCTTTCGCAAACTTGAACCTAACAGCTAACCAACCGAACTCTGAGTTCGGTTTCTGTGATAAAATTGTGAAGTTACCGAACTTAACAAACAAAAAAAATGTGAAGTTCCAACATCTATTGGCTAAGTTCGGTTACTTTGTAGTTTTAAAATTTTTTGAGAACAAACCGAACTCTATTGGTTAAGTTCGGTTATTTTGGAACTCAACATAGTGGCCACAACAACACAGTTCGGTTAGACTGGATTTGTTTTTTTTCGGTTCTAAGGGTGGAGTTCGGTTACTTTGTAATTTTAAATTTTTTTGTGAAACAACCGAACAGAGAGTTCGGTGACTTAGTTTTAAATCCAATAGAACCGAACTATTCTTCGTGTTCTTCATTTTCAAGAAGTTCGGTTAGTAAACTAGGGTTTTTTGGAAAATCGACCTAACCGAACATGGCTCTGTAACTCCTATTAAAACTCTATTTTGATGATTTCTATTCGATTGAAGCAATCAAAATCAAATTAAAGCGAAGGGTTTGTTGGAAAATACCTCCGGAGTGGTTCCATGGCAGAATCAGGTTGCAGCTGGCGTCTTTTATACTCGATAAAATTATTAGGGGCCATCAATTTATACCCATTCAAAGACTCTAGTTAAGGGGTACCCTATATGATATTGAAGTTACATAAATTCCCTTCTGGTAAAATTGTATAAAAACCAAATCAAAAAAATTCTACTCATTTCAACTCTTCTTCTTCCAGTTTCATATATCTTCCGATTGTGGAAGAAAAAAAACTTTCCCTCGTTCTTGTGTTCAACCTAAACATCGCCGCGAATCGTAAAATCAAAACATCGTCGATTCGTTTATAAAACAATGGATAAGGGAAATGAAACCCACAGACCTAGAACCAAAAACGTTGCTCGGGGTATCGATCTAAAGATTGGGATTTTAGCAAGAAATAAAGAAATTGTTGCTGCAAATGAAGAAGAACGCGAAGAAGAAGTATCCGTTGATGTAGTCGGAGGTGGCGATTACGATAGTCAAACACTTCGTCAACTTCAAATGGCCCCAATTAGGTAAGAATCTATCATTTTTGGGGTTTATTTCGCTTTAATTCGACGAATCGAGAAAAAAAATTTCTAGGGTTTTCGGTTATTTATCCAGATTCGGGCGATATTCATGCTTATTTACTTCCGAATGTAGTCGTGTTCTTCATTTCTCAAGAACATCGACAGTATTCGGGAGAAATATTTTATGGTTATCGGCCGAATATTGTTGGCCATATCTTCCTGGATACAAACTGGTAATAATCGGTAGTTTAATGAATTTTTTGGCTCCCGAATATATTTAAGTAGACACACAGTATTCGGAAGTACACTCACTACCGAATATATATATATATATTGAAAAAATCTCAAAATTTCTAATATAGGAAAAATCCCATTTTGGGGCCAGTATTTATTCGGAAGACAATATAATGTTTTATACCTTCGATTGTGTAGGATAAAATTTTAGAGTTTCCGAACTCCAGTTGATGAATATTCGGTTGTAAACATGTTTAAATATATTCCGATTGTTTTTCATTCGGGAAAAATATGTGTCTTCTTACTTCCGAATTTGTTCATTCGGGTTATAGTTGTGTACTTTGTCTTCCGATTGTGTAGGATGAAAAATTTAGAGCTTCTGAACTCCAATTGATGCATATTCGGTTGTAAATATGTTTAGTTATCTTTCGATTGTTTTGTATTCGGGAACAGTATGTGTCTTCTTACGTCCGAATGTGTACATTCGGGTTATATTTCCATACTTTTTATCCGATTGTATAGTTTGTAAATATTGTTCCTTTCTTTGTTGTTTAGACAAAGTCGAGAAAGGATGAAGAAAGTGACAGCTAGTGCTAGGAGGGAAAGGAGTGCCAAAGATAATTCAAGTGCTCAACAAAACTTACAAGAACAAAGAAGTCAACAAGGAGTGAACCAAGTGCTGAACAAAGTGTAGAACAACAAGGCAGTGAACAAGGGGTGCAACCAAGTGTTGAACAAGCCGCTCAACAAAGTGCAGAACCAACTGCTCCACAGGTTACACCCCACCATGAAATTGAACCGGTTGATCCAGTGCCAAGAGTAGAAGAAGAAGGACAACCAAGTGGTACCCAAAAATCCAAAAAAGGAAAAGATGGTGTAAAGAAGGATATTGCTAAGAAAGCATCACATCTTGTCCCTCAGGACGAAAAGAGCAGCAGTTGATTCGCATGAGGGATATTTTGGACCAATTGAAGGCCTCGGACGTATGCTTTGATCCATACAAGGAAGATCGAGCCAGTGGGCATATAAATGTTCAGTCGGACTTGTCCCTTTATTTTGGACCATTGTGGCCCCCCACAGGATATGTGATGTATAACCCCTCTAGGGTGATGCGACAACACGGGTATATACAACATCAACCTGTGGAGGAAATGGAGGATTACTACAAATTGGAGTTGGAGTTGTGCTCTTCTAGTGGTGACAATCTCACGATTGTTCACACAGGCCCACCTACTGTTCTTGATAACTGGATAAGAGGAATGACTTCATTATCAACACTGGTAGACGAACCACCCGAGGTGATGAAAATTATCCAGGCTATATGAGTTGGTATAACAACGTATCACATCCTTTGGTTATCCGTGAAATCAAATCCACCACTACTGCGGCGGGTTCAAGTTATAATTGTATCATCAAAGACAAACCAGCTTGTTATGATAGACTGGTTCGTGTTCTTATATTTTTGTTTATTTTATATTGTTCCTATAAATCTTAGGTAATTACCGTTTGATGTTATGTCATTACGTATAAAAAACAGGTGAATAGGTTCAAGCGTGTTTTCAAAATGTTAACTGCATGCCTGAAGAGCGGAGATCCCATGCCAGCTGAGAAGATCAAAGAGGCTAGAGACCTAGTTGATAATATGGATAACGAAGATTATGCTGCCCAGTTTGGGGAGAAAGTCACGAAGAGGCATCCGCCCAAGGTGGCAGTATCAAAGACGGGTAAAAGAACTCGAGCTTCATCGAGCGCTGAAGGTGCTCCAACTGAAGGTGCTCAAACCCGTGGTCGTGCAGGACTGGGAGGTAGTCACGGTCGTAAAGTTAAGAAGAGCAGATAAATGACAATGATTTTTGTTGTACATTCGGGACTTTACAAGGGCCAATATAGAAGGTTAGACAACCCATATTCGGAAGTATGGGTAACTGAGTTGACTTCCGATTATTGCAAGTTCAAAATTTGAAAAGTATCAGTTTTTCCCAAATTCTGATTTTTGGGCCATCGTACATTCGGGACTTTACAAAAAAAAATTATCCTCCGAATATTACAAGTTCAAAACAAACCATGCCATGGCTCTAGGTGGTTCCAAGGGCCAATATAGAAGGTTAGACAACCCATATTCCGAAGTTTGGGTAACTGAGTTGACTTCTGATTATTGCAAGTTCAAAATTTGAAAAGTATCAGTTTTTCCCAAATTCTGATTTTTGGGCCATCGTACATTCGGGACTTTACAAAAAAAAATTATCCTCCGAATATTACAAGTTCAAAACAAACCATGCCATGGCTTTAGGTAGTTACAAGGGCCAATATAGAAGGTTAGACAACCCATATTCGGAATTTTGGGTAACTGAGTTGGCTTCCGATTATTGCAAGTTCAAAATTTGAAAAGTATCAGTTTTTCCCAAATTCTGACTTTTGGGCCATCGTACATTCGGGACTTTACAAAAAAAATTTATCCTCTGAATTTTACAAGTTCAAAACAAACCATGCCATGGCTCTAGGTGGTTCCAAGGGCCAATATAGAAGGTTAGACAACCCATATTCAGAAGTTTGGGTAACTGAGTTGACTTCCGATTATGGCAAGTTCAAAATTTTAAAAGTATCAGTTTTTCTCAAATTCTGATTTTTGGGCCATCGTACATTCGAGACTTTACAAAAAAAAATTATCCTCCGAATATTACAAGTTCAAAACAAACCATGCCATGGCTCTAGGTGGTTCCAAGGGCCAATATAGAAGGTTAGGCAACCCATATTCTGAAGTTTAGGTAACTGAGTTGACTTCCGATTATTGCAAGTTCAAAATTTGAGAAGTATCAGTTTTTCCCAAATTCTAATTTTTGGGCCATCGTACATTCGAGACTTTACAAAAAAAAATTATCCTCCGAATAATATAGTCGTGTTTAGAAATACCAACCTAATCAGTAGATAAAAATTTAAGTTCGCTACCAAATGTTCGTTTCGGAGGAAATACGTGTATCGTTAGCAACCAATTGTAGTGCATCATTGATACGAAACCTCAACGGCCATATTTTCAGAAACCTCAACGGCCATATTTTCAAAAATTAGAGTCGTTGGAACTCTAATCTATATAAGGAGGGTAACCCCTCTCAGTTATTATTGAGTAAAAAATCAGAATGAAAAACCTTTTCAATGGCAAGTCCATCATCAATCGACAACATACTTCGAAGATGCAAGCAAACAACTACATCAATTGCAGCAATGGAAGAAGAAATACAAAAAAGGAACAAACAACCCAAAAAAATTAAACCATCGTTAGTGGCAACGAAGGAGGAGGAAGAGGAAATCAAGGCTAAGAAGCGAGGTCAAGAACAATTCCATCAAAGAGAAATATTAAAACAAGTTGAGGAAGAGACCAAATGGATAAAAAATTATTACATTGTGAAAGATCTATCCAAAGAAAAGCAGGACGATCATATGTTTTGGATTAACGTTTCATTGGGTCCTTTTGTTGGTAAGTACAAGAAGCCACGCCACAATTATGAACCATATCATGTTTCTTCAAGGGTGCACCATGTTATAAATTGTGCATCGAGTACAACCGTATTCTTGCTAGGCACAGAGACGACAGGTTTGTGGCACAAGATGCTTATTCCAAGTGGAGAGGAGAGTCGTTTCTACATTTCGAAGCCGCGTTGATTGTTGCATCTCGGACTGGGAAAAAAGAATAACATGTGATGTTTGAGTGCTGTAAATTCAAATTTTTAATATTAATCGGCGGTTTGATAAAATATGGAATTCCCGAATATGATTAATCGGATTGAAGTGTTATAATACTGTTGTTGATATTACATAGTTTCAAAAAAAAATTATAGTCGTGCCTCGAAATACCCACCAAATATTCAGAATCAAAACGTGTATCATTACCAACCGATTATAATATTCAGAATAAAAACGTGTATCATTACCAACCGATTATAATATTCGGAATCAAAACGTGTATCAAAGAGCCCGATTCCTGCATTCGGGAGACAATATTGTATTTTTTGCTACCGATTAAATCATATATCTTCACAAAAAAGTTTCCAAAAAACTTGTACAAATTACATGTTCAAAAAAAAAACGATCAAACATCGTCATCATCCGAGGGGATCAATTCGAGTAACTCAGCGGGAAAGTTGTTGTCCATAACGCGATCCCAATCAACCATGTTGGACTCATATTGTTTCGCCCAATCCTTGCAATGGTTCACCGGGAAGTAATCGTGCCACTTACTCAACGGAGGTAACGGACAATCTTTCTTTACTCTTAAACCGATAAAATGCATTTCATTCACAAATGCCATTATGATTCTTCTATCTTTAACCGACTCGTCGCAAGCCGTTCTTGTGGGTGCAAACGTCATGCTAAGTCCATACATAGGAAGAAAAAAGAAATGTACCACGCAATTCAAAACGTCCACTAGGAGATATCCAAATTTAGGCATTGTCATCCAATACTTGGATCCGATTGTCTTCAATCCCTTTCGGCACTTCACACGCGCAACTAAGTATTTGAACTCTTGTTCTTTGTCGTATCTATTTCCTCGCCTCATCATCTCTAGATAAAAACCCTTGTACTTCACTAGTTGTACCGCCATCTTATTTCTTAAATATTGGCATTGGGTGACATCTTCGATATCCGCCTCTCTAAAGTAACACATTTGTTCCGTAGCAACGTGAAACCCACAATTTCCATCCCCATCAACCTCGTCGGTCGACAAAACAAATGGAATGATAAGTGGAGGGAGTTGTTCCAAATACTCTTTGTATATTGTATATGTGGATCGATTTGGTCTTCCATTAAGATCTCTAGGGCAACGAAGAGTACCTTTGTCCTCTTTTATAGTAAGAATTTCCATTGGTTGGGCTTGTTGCGAGGCGTTCATTTGCTGAACAACTTCTTCGACAACATTGGGTTGACTTACTTGAGAAGGCTCTGTAGAGATCTTTGGCCTTACTTGTCGGGTGGTTGGTCCACTTCGATCATTTCTTGGAAGACAACTTTTTTTTTAGGTTCCGGCTCATCTTCAAATTCGGCTTCCGAACGCTCGTGCCTAGACAATATTCTTTTATTAGACAAATACTCCTTCAACTCTTTTCTTTGGATGGTCCTCGACACTTTGGTGTTCGGCCTACCGGTGTTCTTTTGCTTAATAGGTTCATCAACCTCCCTTAAACAAGGGTGAAGGGCTTCCTCCAAATTATGCATCAATATTTGCTTTTTGGTGCCGTTTGATGTAGCGTAACGCTCGGCTATTCGTGCACACAATTCCGACTCCAAGAAAGACGGACCATCAACTACCGGGGTGTTCGGAGTGAAATTTAATTGCTTCCAAAATGGATGAATATCATTGATGTCAATCACTTCAATATACCTACCCAACTTATGACGACACGGGAGTCCAATACCTATCATATCCTTGCAAACACAAACCGTATTCTCGTCATCATAAGTTTTATATAACTTCAATTGTTTCATCATGAGATTTATTGCCCATCTTGAAACTTTATGAACAACTCCCCTTAGAAGCAATTTTTCCTTAATATGTTCCATCAGGAATTGGTGTACAGTAAATTGCATACATTTTCTAATCTTTACGAGATCACGATTGGTGAATTCATGGATTGCTTCTTGTATCGACACAACTCCATTTTGACTACCAATTAGTATTTTATTTAGTCGACCATGAGACCCCTCCGCAATGCTTGTCGCCTCGTT
This sequence comes from Papaver somniferum, assembly GCF_003573695.1. Classification (NCBI taxonomy): domain Eukaryota; kingdom Viridiplantae; phylum Streptophyta; class Magnoliopsida; order Ranunculales; family Papaveraceae; genus Papaver; species Papaver somniferum. The sequence goes on from NC_039366.1 coordinate 26,248,444, forward strand.
CTTGAAATTACGATATTCCATGCAAACACAAACCTCTCATTAATCGTTAACCATTGTTTTTTACAATACTCAACCGGTTTTGGGTAGTCCGTGCCGTATTCATCCTCAAATTTCTTCAAGTTACATTCGTAAATTTCCTCAGTCATTGACCAAACGATTTTTTCCCATGCTTTCATGAACATTTTCCAAATAATTCCATCCTCCTTCCACTTTTCTTCAAATAACCTATCCTCTTCCTTACGTTCTTCCACGGTTAATTTACTAATGCGCTCATCCTCTTCCTTTGACCTCTTGGTACCCTTCCTTGGTCTTTTAGCTTGGAAATGATGATGGAAATTGGTTTTGAGATTGCATTGAATGTGCCACGTACATTGCCAGTTTTGGGCTTCCGGAAACACTATCAATATTGCATGCATTAAGGCTTGATCGTTATCCGTTACAATAACCCTTGGAAAATTATCATCGTTATAAATAGACCTCAACGTCTCCAACATCCAAATGAAACTCACATTGTTCTCATGATCCATTAAACCCCATGCAATCGTAAACGTGTTTTTGTCCGAAGTATGGCAAGCAATGTTCAACAACGGCATGTTATACTTGTTTGTCTTATAAGTAGCATTTATCAACAAAATTTGATGAAAGCATTGAGCCAATTGGATCATTTCGGGATGTGCCAAGAAAATACGAACCACTATACCATCCTTTTCTTCCCTTCTCAAGGTGTAGCCGTGTAACTCCGCTAACCACTCCGATTGTTGCATGACCGTTCTACCATCCCATTCAGTCCTTTTGATCGTAGCTAGGGCCGACTTAATTGTAGACAAAGAAGACAAGTTGTCGGGGTCGTCCTCCTTTATTTTACTTAAGATCGCACTCGCTTTTTGGATCCGCATAGACCTCACCGTCTGCATTTGATGTGGTTTTAACTTGGCAACCATTACATGTCCAATTAAATCCAACGGATCATCATGGTTGTGACAATCGTTATCAACTTTATACATTTTATACTCTTTACCTTTAATACCATCGGGCTTATAGAAGACAATCTTAAATGGGCATCCTATCTTCTTGGTATTGCTTCGGTATTTCCTATTCGTCTTTTGTACGTACTTACTATTCTTTCCCTCGTGAATATTTCGCGTCCCACCTCGCTCACAAATCATTTCAAATCGAGTGTCACTAACATGATTATTTTGAACTACCACGCACATGTTATCTTTTTCCTTGTTCATAAGTCATTCCTTTGCCTCCTTCTTACTTCCAAATGTCTAAACGTGCATAAAACAAAATAAATCTAATAAGCATAACCATTTAACATATAAATTTTGAAAAAAAAAAAAGTAGTAATGAGTATACCAAATCGTTTGCATAGTATAGGGAAGTGTCGGGCCTCAAATAGAAATCATCAACAAACTCTTCAACAGCCTGCATATGAAAGCAACAAATTATTATACAATAATCGGAGGTTATTAAATAAGTCAAACTGCCGAATATACTATATTTGGAATCCTATCGGTTACTCAAAACACCCGATTTATGCAAATGAATGTACACAGTTTACTGAGTGCAAAAACTGATATAATCGGAATCTAAAATATATAGTAAAACATCCGAATATAAATAACCTGGAGATAACTTTAATCGATAAACATCCGATTTTCAAGTTTTCGGAAATTTTATTTTGAGGCCACTGTTATATTCGGCAGTCAAATAATGTTAAACTATTACCGATTGTAAAGGATAAGAATACTGAGTTTTGAAATTTTTTGAGGAATTCGTTTTTGGGGCCATTTGGAGGTAAATAACTCTAAATAACTACCGAATGTAGATTTTTTTGGAAAACCAGTTTGGGGTTTTTTCTCATATTCGGCAGTAAACTACTATCTTGGAACTACCGAATATACATATTTGGTACTCAGTGTGTTATATTCGTAAGTTTATTCGAGAAATTATCTACCGAATCTGGGTAGTTCACGGCATTCAATGCATGCAATAATCGGTTTTTCTTGTTTACAAAAGCACACAAACGCATGCAAATCGAGTATTTGAGTTTCTTAACACAATACCTGTGTTTTTACATGCATCGTTAGCTTCAATATCAGGTGATTCTCCATTTTCTTCCATGAAAGGGTCGTCTAGGTTTTCCTCTCCACAAAAGTTTGGATCATTCAACATATAACCCAAATCGTCTTCGCCATGATTCTCACCTTCTTCTTCATATCCATCCATTTTTGTAGTGATAAAATGGGTTTTCCCTTTTTTCCTTCACCTTCTTCTCTATAACTCTAACAACTCAAAAATGAAAAAGAAATGGAAAAAATGAAACAGAAATCATTCTAATACTGCACCGACTACAATCGGAAGTCTGGGTAAAAATGTTATCATATCCTCCGAATATATAAGGGTAATTTTGCCATTTACGAATTACGCGAGATAAGGGCTGGCTACATTTTCCCTTTGGGTGATCTTTTTTGTTTTATTGTTGGCCCCTAAATCCTTTTGAGTGGCCCCTAAAAACGCGAGGTTTTCTAGGTCTTCTTAATTTTTTGGTCGCGGATGAACAAAATGAGACATTCAAGAGTCTCTCAAGCCATTCAACGTACCCGAGAGACGACTGTCCTGGATATATAATCGTCTTAACTTCTTTAGCCTCCATAGAAATCACTTGGTAGATTCCCTGAAACATAATTGGAGCGATCGGGAGATTCATTTGATGGTTGAGCAATTGACTATTTGATCACCAACCCAAATTGATCATTTTACTAGAAAAGAGTTTTGAAATTCATCAAAGGATGAAGTCACAGGCAAGGAGGATGAAAATTTGTACACAAAAAGAACATGGCAAATGTTGTCAGTACCAAAAAACAAAATGAATCATGTTGAATGTTGTTAAAATGAAGATCAACAAGCCCGTCTAGCTCAGTTGGTAGAGCGCAAGGCTCTTAACCTTGTGGTCGTGGGTTCGAGCCCCACGGTGGGCTTTTTTTTTTTTTTTTTTTTATAACAGCAATCTGTACCTTGTTGGAAACTTTTGTCTATTACTTGGTAGGTTCAATTCTTGTTATGGTTAAATTTTTCCTAACAAAAAGAAGATAATCTCGAACATTCCACCAAACAATATGTTGCAATTACAGTTTATGGCACTTTGTGGGTGCTTGAAATGATCTCATGATTAAACTTAAGAATCTCCTAGCCTTGCTAGCCCACTAATTCGCATTCACATTTTGTCTTTCATTTGTGTCATTGTCCTTCTAAACTGGCCACTATTACGGTGTCCACTTGCATATTTTCCTTTCTTTTGTATATGGGGCGGTTCCAAAATAACTCTACTTGAGAAATATCGCCAATTAAAATTGTGCATCAAATGTTTCATCACCTTTTCACATTTGTGGATGTCAATCAATGGTGATATCTTCTCTCTCGGAATAAATTTTCACAAGTGACTTACGGTGGTTGAATCATCTCCATCATCAAGGCATTTATCATAACGCCCAATGAGGCTTTAATCCAAAACACTTTGATAGAATTTGCGCTATGCAAATAACTTGCATCATTTGGAAAGAGCGAGCGCAATAAGAGTGGTAAGTAAGACATAGACATCCACAATTCCGCATTTTGTTTTCACGCCTAGTAATAGCAGTTTCTCAATCATATCGCCTTTGAAGTTTTGACACAAACGGATATAGTTTGGGAAATATGGTGATGGAGATACAGTAGATGCATTTAATCAGTTGTTAGTTGTAAGTGGATGGGTTAACAAGCCCACGCGCATGGTAGGGTTACTTTACCGGCCATCCACTCATAATATATCAGGCGCCCGCCTCAACCCTTTTTTCTTCTTTAAATACTCTCATTCTCCCCGTTCTCATTTCTCAAACTAAAAGCTAACGAGTTTCGTTCTTTCTTTCAGTCGTTGTTCATTAATGGCGACTAGTAACTTCTCGCCAGCTGCTACTAGATTCATAACTCTGCTTTTCTCGTTGGTCCTACTTTTACATGCCGGAGAAAGTGATATTCGGCTGAATTACTATTCGGAAAGTTGCCCAAGAGCTGAAGAAATCGTCAAGGAACAGGTTACCAAGTTGTACCATATACATGGTAATACCGCGGTCTCATGGGTCAGAAATTTGTTCCACGATTGCATGGTCAAGGTAACTAAATTAATTGCCAAACTTTCTCATATTTCAGTTTTTCATTTATGTTTGATCGATCGCCCGTTAATGAGAAACTTCTATTGCAGTCGTGTGACGCGTCTCTTCTATTAGAGAACACGAAAGGTCTTGAATCGGAGAAGATGTCTCCGAGGAGCTTCGGAATGAGGAATTTTAAATATGTTAACACGATCAAACAAGCTGTGGAGAAGGAGTGCGCTGAGACTGTTTCTTGTGCTGATGTTATTGCTCTTTCCGCACGAGATGGTGCTGTTATGGTAATTACTAACTAGGCTACCTTTTGGTCCGGAATATCATGCGCAATCGATGCTTAAAGGTATATCTATAATTGGTCATTAAGTTAGACGTAATGGATTTCTGATTAGCTCATAACTACGTTTACAGTTGGGAGCTCCGCATATCGCCATGAAAACGGGGCGAAAAGACAGTACGGAAAGCTATGCAGGAGTCGTGGAGAACTTCATCCCTAACCATAATGACTCTATGTCCTTTGTACTTTCTCAGTTTCAGGCGATCGGTATTGACGCCGAAGGAGTTGTTGCCTTGTTGGGTATGTCCAAAAATAGCATACAAGTTGAATTGCAAGTATAATTTAGGATTACTTTCGCATATTAATTTTTTTTTTTCTTTTTTCGTTTTCTGTTGATCCAGGAGCTCATTCAGTTGGCAGAGTACATTGTACAAATCTTGTGCATAGACTCTACCCCGAAGTCGATCCTACTTTGGACCCTGATTACGCGATTTATCTTAAAAACCGATGCCCGTCACCTTATCCAGACCCACAAGCTGTTGAATATTCAAGAAATGACCGTAAAACACCTATGATCCTTGATAATATGTACTATAAAAACATATTGGAGCACAAGGGACTCTTGATAGTTGATCAACAATTGGTTTCTGATCCAAACACATCTCCTTTCGTAGAGAAGATGGCTTCCGATATGGGTTACTTTCATGACCAGTTCTCCAGAGCACTTCTTTTGTTATCTGAAAATAATCCACTTTCCGACGATCAAGGGGAGGTACGAAAAGATTGTCGCTATGTAAATTAAATACTCTATATCCAAATGGAAGCAGAAGAACTTAACAATTTGGATACCAAAATACGTACGTGTTCACAATAAACAATGATAATCAAAGTTGATGAGTACAGTTTCATTTCCTTGGATCCTTTGTGTGTTTCAAAGTTAAAAGACCTGCACACAAAAACAACAACACATCACCATTGACCATTGAAAAATATCAAGAGTGATCCTGTAATGTGGACACTCTGGGTGTGATTGCCCATCATTAATTGGCCATCCAAATTGGAACGGTACGATTTTTGTACACACTAAGTGTGGTATTTTTTTTATTATTTTTCCTAATAATTTCTCGAAGGAGGTTTGCAACAACTTTAAGCTCTTGTAGAATAGGTGTTGTTTAGATAGTTTAGAGGGTGCCGAATATGATAGTTTTGAGTCATTTATGTGCCAGTTCAGGTCCATGGTTCATACTTGGACTCAAAAGTCCAGTTGAAGTTTGGGCCCATAATACCAACTGTGACATGATTAATTCAGCAATTACCGACTTATCCGCTTACCAGTGTTTATAGACTTATTACGCGCTCAATTCCACGGCTTGTAGCGATAGAAATTAACCCTGTTTTAGGGCATACGCAAAAAAAAATATTAGCGACTTCTAAATGAGAGAAGAAACGCGAGAGGAGACATGAAGTGGAAAACGTTGGAAAATTGGGCTAAAAACAGAGGATGAAGAAAACAAAAAACGAAAAGAATGTTGTATCACTGGATCTTCAAGGCCTTGCGATTCTTTTCAGCAATTATTTCGACCATTCCCATATAATTGGTGAGTATAATCGGTCAGCGAAATATTGCTTTCAGGATACAATGAAGCCCTAACAACGTAATTGGATTCAAGAGTTGTACTTCCCTTGACCCAACCAAGAACACACAGTATTTAGATTCTGATGATGCTTAGAGAGAAAAGAAATCATGTTGTAGATATGTTTTTTTTTTAATGTGTGAATGAAAACAAACCATCACTACTTATAGGGAGCTCATGCCTATTGGAGATGTCTCTTCACTCCAAAAGACACATAAGGTGTCTATTGGGAATGGTTGTGTCTTTTATGAACCATCACATCCATTAGAGGTTTCTCTTCATCCCAACTAACATTCATTATCTTTATTCAACATAGGACACTCCCCCGTCGTAGCGGCAAACCAAAAACGAAAACTGTTTTATTTTCTATGTTATTGAAAATATCCAACAATCTCCCCCTATTTTCAAAAACCAAAAAATAGAAAATAAAGTAAAAAAACTTACAAAACAGAGTGGCTGCATCACTCAAGTGACTGCCTACCTACCCGAGTGGGAACAAACCAACGTAGTTCAAGCTCAATTGGAAAATAAGCATCATCGTTGAAATCAATACATAAATGATAGGTATCTTTTGGATTTGAACCTTCACTTAGTGTAAGAAATTCAAAGCCTTATCGGGGTTCAGTGGTAAAACCAGTCTTGAACCAAGTATCCCATGTGATAAAACTGGAATCTCCGCACATACTGATTTCAGGGATTTGTGTGTTCTGTAGCCAGCACATTAATGGCCCTGTGTTTATCCTGAATTCATGAATCACTCAGAGAGCGGTCTTTTTCTCTTAGGAAACGACCTGATTTCCATACTCATATAGGTAAGTCTCGAAGGTGTTTCTGCGAGACACCTTGTGATATAAGTTAGACTTATTAAGGATTTTCATCCATCCTTTTTTCTTGCAGAATTACTGCAGTAAACAGAAATGAGAAGGTTTTACTTAGTGCACCATAATCACATCCATAACTTATTGGTACCACATTGAACATGTTTATCTTTTTCAAAACATAGGTTGGGTTTCTGCTATGGGCGATCAACCTTCCTTCACAGACCTTAGCCCCATTTCTGTATGCTTCATTGAAAACATTCCTTTGGGAGACTCTTCATAAATAGGTCTGCCAAGTTTTTCTCCGTTTCAATGGCTAACTGCAATTACTCCTTTCTTGAGTAGTTGACTTACCGTTCAATGTACAAGACTTGTATGTCTTGACTTTTCATTATAAGTCTTTGTTAGAGACGTTATAGATCATATCCTGATTCACAATTAATCAAGACCGCTTAAGATGACTTCTTTCAAAATGGGATCTCTACAAGTTAGGTTCTAAGTCATTCTTCATCATTAATCGCATCTACTCATGCAATCAACTTTGACAACATTATTAAAAATGTTCGTATTTGATTTTACAAAATTAATTGTAACTTCTCTAATGATCCTAATTAACATTTACGGTTAATTCACAAGAAGTCATTACAGACTTGCATACGCTAGAGGCATACAAAATTTGTAGGCAATTTACTTTCTATTTCAACAAGTATATCATCATAAGTAACTCCTCTACTCATGTCCAATCCTCTACAAATTTATACCCAATTACATACACAATGTCTATATAACATTTTACACTATGTAATGCAAATGTTCACAATCTATGCATCGGTAATATTGTAACATCTCCTCGTTGGATATTTGGTCGGCCTCCCAATTTTCCAATACGTTGCATATTAGCCGGTATTCCACCCCTTTCGATGTCATTTAAGACATGCCCATTTCCAATATTTGGAACCTATAATTCCTTTTGCAAGAATTATGCTCATGTCATGCAATGTTATCTTAACAATTATGACGGTTTCATACTTTTAAAATTTTAAAATTTATAATTCCAGCGCAAGAATTATAACTGTAGCATAAAAATTTTGCCTGAACAATCATTGGTGATTTCTATTGGTTCTCTAATCATAGAGCATTCATGACAATACTCCTCTATTGTCACGCGACCAAATGAGGCATATTTGCATATCACTTGTTTGATCAGTATCAAACATGCACAACAGTAATTTCTAAAGAACTCTTCAAATCCAATCTCTTGGACTTGGCATGAAATTCTCAATCATTTTTCAATCACCAGAAATAACTAAGCATAAAAAATATGCTTATACAAGATGTTCATTGTGCAATGTTTTACGGTACGTAGTCCACCCACATATATTCCAGTAAAGCTACTGGAAATGTAAATCCAAAACAAAATTTTGGAACCAAGTATCCAACTCACACTACAAAAAAGAAGACTTCTAGGGACGGCCAGTTTTGAAAAAACCGTCCCTAAAGAAGGATATTTGGGACGGTGATGGCCTGTCCGTCCCTAATAGTCATAAAATATTTAAATCAAGGCTAAAATATGGCCGTCCCAAAAAAAAAAACATGGCCAAATAGTATTAGTGACGGTGGAACAGGGGACGGTACATAAACCGTCCCTAATACCTCTTGGGACGGTTTTTTGTCCTTTTGGGACGTTTTTTGGCCGTCCCAAGAGGCCTTCTGTTTTGTAGTTTCAACACAAGTCCTGATCATAAAACATCTTCAAATCCGATAGAATATATACGGATTTGGCTCTCATTTGGCCACTAATGGAAGTTGTCTACTGGTGACATCCTATCCTTGAAATGATAGGAACCCCTCTCTGGCTTAACTGTGTTTTGCCGGTACATTTTGATTACATTCCAAAATATGTAAACGCTCTCACAAAAAGAATGTGATAATCCGTCAGCTATAATGCGAAATATACTTTTGCATTAACGGCTGGAAAACAAAATGTAGTTTCACGTATTGCAAACCATCGGTATTTAGAGAGATGGCCAGTTCAGTCTGTGTATGGTGGATTCTTTATGTCCTCCTGTCTTTACTACATTGGTTGAGAAATCTCAACCAGATCACCCGAGAGGGTATCATGACATAAACTTCACGGATCCATGTTCACACTTATAATTCCTATAAGAAGGAAGTCCTTAAATCCGGTATACTAATACAGTTACAAACTCCGGATTTGGATCTCGGCCACTAATGGTGGTTACAGAATACACTAGTGCTAGAGTATTCTTCATTCCATTTTACTAACCAGTCACCACATGATTGCAAACTCAAGCCATGAGATCAATCAATATCAATAGTGGCCTATTTCAAGTTATTACGAATAATGTAAAAATTAATCTGTACTAACCTTTTTCTTTGTGCGCCGTCCACCCTTAAAACAATTCTATGGGAAGATATTCACATGGCTGAACCAGAAGCACATCAATCATCAATTCTCCAAACTATTGATAGGGTTCACGATGACAGTACTTGGAGTTCGCATCCTCTGGTATCACAAGTACCACGCTACAACAAATGTGTATGATGAGTTTGTTCACAGTTGATCTATTAATGTATCACTGCATAGATCCCCCACAATTTCGTTACTCCAAATATATGCATCTCAAACTTGCATTATATTTCACACCATCCTAGCATGTACTGGATAATGAAGTTCGTAACCCTTTGCAGATGTTTACGGTCTAATTTACTTTAATAGTTCACGACACTATCAAGCATAAATTGCAACAACAATTGCTCACAGTAAGCACCAACTTTGCCAATCTTAGTATTAGTTTGTAGACCGTAAATACAGGAAAATCACGAAATCAAAGAAGCAACGATTTCAATGAGGACAACAGTCGTTCAGGCCTAATATAAAACAAGGTGTCCGCACACAAAGTTACTGTTGGGTAAATTCAAACATGAAATTTGCAAGCACTATGCAGCTTATCAATTTCATATCCAACAGTATCTCATGGTTATGGATGTAAGCATAGACATATCAATCATGAATCATAGAAAATTGGGCATCATGAAACATCTAAAACCATAAAACACAAACAATTGGAAAAGACAAACTTATCTGCGGGGTTTAGCCTTAACGGTGAACGCCTTGAAAAATTCCGCTTTCCAGAATCGGTCTGAAACCAGTATTTCATGGAAACTGATATAGCGATGGCCTGATGATGGTAACAGTTGCGAGTTCCATCATGCGTTCGTTACCAGGAATACCCGATTTGCAAGAAACAATTTATCACTTTGCAAATCAACAGCGAAACCCCGAATCATCTTCTCGGGAAACTTATGCTAAGGCCCAAAAAAATTATTATTCTTATTGGTAGGCCCAAAATTATTTTCAGCTAGTGGATGCCTGAACCAAGATATGGTTGCACAATGTGTTATGCGTCTATTGTTGTGACTACATAATGTGTCATGCATCATTTTGTTTTATTAGAATGTTATTTTTTAGGCATATACATCATTTTAGTGGTTGCATAACCTAACTAGTGGATGCGTAAACCAAAATATGGTTGTATAATTTGTTATACATCCTTTGTGGTGTCTGCATAATGTGTTATGCATCCTTTATGGTGGCTGCATAATGTTAATATATCCAGTTTTCGAAATTTCTCCCTAAAATGATAACCACCTCCGATTTTTTCGTAAAAAAATCAAATTTGATATTGTTGTTTGTACTCGTTTTGTAAAGTTTTTTAAAAGCTTTCCAACGAGATAAAATTTGTAAAATTCCAAGGCACGGTTTTTTAGATGTGATATATTCAAGTTTGCATACCAATCATACCCCTGAAAAAATAGGACGCATAACTCGTCATGCAGACTCTTCACTGAGCAGATTGGAAATCCAACCATATCTTGGTTCATGCATCCACTAATTTGATTATGTACCACTAATCGGAGGTGGTTATCATTTTGTGAATTCCTTTCGTTTGTTACACTTCCCAGCCTCATTTAACCACAATATCACTCAATTTCATTAAAATCTCAAGAAAACCTTAATTTCGAATTGACCAAATAAACCAATTTTTGTGATACTTCAACGGAAATGCTTACAAATTGAATCTTAATAGATGTCAACTTGTTTATTTTGCCTGAAATCGAAAGTCGTTCCAGATTGGAAAGAATATGAATCGATCTCGATGGATTTGTTAACTGGAACGTGATTTGGGTTTCCTTCTCTCTTTCACTGCTTCTGAAACTAAAAAGGGTAGTTTAGACTTAAAGAAGAACAAAAACCAGAATTTTAGAAATTATGGGTTTCCGAGTGTTATACCTATAATATATGGGTGCGCCCACCAAGTTTTCCGACGGTGGGTTTAAGAGTGTAAAAAATTGGAAAAATGGGTCTGGTGGTAGTTTTCACCTTCAAAATTCGGCAACATATGATCAGGTTGCTGGTCTCTACATAAAGCCCAATTTCCGGAAATACGATAAAAGCCAAAGTTGACAAATTGTCCACGCCTCTATCGTATTCAGAGTATTTCAGAAGAAGGGTGTAACTCTCTATTATATTTCTTGAAGACTCTTCCCGGAAGCCGTCCTTAAAAAACTCACATGAAGTTTCATCCTCTTCTATCGAAGATAATTGCTGAAAACTGTTGGAAAATTGGGTTAAAAACAGAGGATGAAGAAAACAGAGAACGAAAAGAATGTTGTATCACTGGAGCTTCAAGGCCTTGCGATTCTTTTCAGCAATTATTTCGACCATTCCCAAATAATTGGCGAGTACAACCGGTCAGCGAAATATTGCTTTCAGGATACAATGAAGCCCTAACAACGTAATTGGATTCAAGAGTTGTACTTCCCTTGACCCAACCAAGAACACACAGTATTTAGATTCTGATGATGCTTAGAGAGAAAAGAAATCATGTTTTAGATATTTTTTTTTATGTGTGAATGAAAACAAAACATCACTACCTATAGGGAGCTCATGCCTATTGGAGATGCCTCTTCACTTCCAAAAGACACATAAGGTGTCTATTAGGAATGGTTGTGTCTTTTATGAACCATCACACCCATTAGAGGTGTCTTTTCATCCCCAACTAACATTCATTGTGTTTATTCAACACATGACACTCCCCCGTCGTAGCGGCAAACCAAAAACGAAAACCGTTTTATTTTCTATGTTACTGAAAATATCCAACAGAAAATTTATAAGTCAGAACAGGAAATCGAGGATGCTATGTAAGTCTCTTCTTGTTCTTCAGAATTAGTCTTTTATCTTTTTGTTTTATTTTATTCGATTATTTATCAGTAATTTTTTGGGGTATTTGTAAGGTTTAATGTTATTATAGGGTTCTTGTTCATTAGTTGTTTGTTCATAATCAATTTCCTTCATTCTTCATAATTTTCCTTCTAGGACAGCACAGATCGACCAAACGATGGTTCCTTTTGTTGCAGCCTTTGAAAAAAGATTAAAAGAGTCACGAGAGGAACTTGTGGAACTGAGATAAGTCTCTTGTTATTCTTCAGAATAAGTCTTGTCTTTTGTAACTAAGTTTAATTTTATTGATTATTTATCATTAATCGGTTGGGGTAATTTGAGGGATAAGTTGACAAATCTTTCGTAGGAACACTGGAAACAATTTAGAAATGTACAGAGTATTATTTATAATTATGTGTCTATTCTGAATACATTTCCTCCCGATTTTTATGAAATCTGGGGCGACCTATCTGTCAATTTGAACATACTAAAGGTATGTACGTTGTTATATTTTCATTCTAGACACTAGTTTCACATGATATGATGCTGAGGAGGTGGTGTAAGTTTTGTTTACGTGGTTTGTGTGTATCTTACTTTTAGGAACTGCAAGCTAAATTGGAATGTGATTATGCCAAGGCCGAAAAAAATTACTACAACCTGGAGTACGCACTCGCTGATTATGCCAATGTGATTTTACCCGGCCCCTATTCATTACTTTGTTTTTGTTGCTGTTGTAAGTTTGTTTGTTTTTTTTGATTTGCTTAATCTTGGTAATTTGGGCTTGCAACAGATGCTTCATGAGATTGACCTTGCCTTAAAGAATCCTCGTACCTTCACTCCAGATAAGATTCATTGTTTACAGCAGCTACTGGTGGATGTGGATGAGTGTTGTTATTAGGAGGGGAATAATGGATATGAGGAGGGAAGGATTATGGGGAGGGAGTAAGAATTTGGTGGAGGGAAGAACCACGTCAAATCTAAATGAAATGTCATAACTATCCCTTAAACTTAACCTATCAAACCTGACCGTCATGCTTTGCCTCAATCGACGGAAGCATTACTGTTTTCCTGAATTTCTTAAACGCCGATTCAAAAATTGATATCATTAGTCTTTTGCTATTTTTCTTAAACGCTAATTCAAAATTGATATTAATTGAAGGTGTGGAGGAGTCTTCAAATTGATAACGCAGCGAGTGAACTGTTTTGTTTCGCTAGTTGCAAGAAAAGAGTTGTATTTAGGTACGTCTAGTAGCATCTTCTCTTGTTGATTTTCTTGCGTATCTATAACTTCCAACTTGTCTCTATTTAAGTGTTTTCTTTGTTCCGTGAGCTTTTGTTCACCTTCGGTTGTAATTGCCTTCACACGGATTGTGTGCTTTTTATTATATTTCCTATTGACGGATCAAAAAAAAGATTGTTTCTTCCTTCCATGGGCTAGCAACGGTAGTAGATCATTAAGCAGTTGTATTCAATTAAAGAAAACTAAATAGAGATCTGACTATTTGATGGCAATGATTTAGGCAAGCATGGTGAATATTTATTAACGGCATCAGGAGAAGATTGAGTAAATTATTTTTTTCTCAAAAGCTAGGTAGAGATTTGGATATTGATTTATTTGTGAGTTTTATTGACAATCGTTATTTAACAAATTAGAGAACATATATTAGTAGAGAACATCATCCATGTAGGCTAAATCATCAGGAACTGAGTCTTGTTTTGTCTTAAACTAGGCTGATCGATCATGCCTTTGAGATGTTTTTCATGTTTTGGTTTTCTATTCCGAGAGAAAGGAGAAGAAGAAGAAAGGTATGATTGGTATTTATAAAATACATATATACTTGAATAGTGTTTTTCTTTGACCATTGGATTGACCAAATTTTGATGGAATTCTTTCCCTCCTCGTATCCAATTTTTCCCTCCTACTAACAGTACTCATGTGGATCGAAAAGATTTGTTGGAGTTCGTCGACCTAAAGAAAAGAGTATTATTGATGAAGCAAGCTAAAAATAATGGCGAAGAGGTTCAGTTTCTGGAACAAACAATGAACATCGACCCAATCGATTTTGCAGGGATGGACTCAAATATCTATCCAGAATAGGGCTAGAATATCAGTAGTTGTCATGGCGGCCGAAGACCGCGGCAAATTTTCTACAACGAGTTACATAAATAATGGCTAAATGAAATTTACTTGTAAAGTATTAGCTAAATAGGCAAATATGACAGTAAAAACCGCAAATTTTAATTACGAAGAGTGATTGGAGAAAGAAATTTATGGATTATAAAAGAAAAATGAGAAAGTAAATGGATGTGACAAATAAAATTCTATGTTTTGAATAAGATCTTGGGCCATAAAATTATTTGTGTACAACTACAAGGACTAATCAGAAATAAAGACGGGCTAATTACTAATTTTTGGAAACAAAGGTGGGCTAATTACTAAGTTTTGAAAAATTACCCATACAAAAATTTTAACTAGCTAAAAATAGGGACGGGGTATAGCCCGGGTTAGCCACTTGCTAGGCCCGTCCCAGCGATTTTGACAACCCAAAGCTCGTTATAGACCAGTTCAAGGTATCCATCATATTTGATTCGCAATTTATTGGGATGATTTCTAATCTTCCTTAACCTTTTTGCTCATCACAGGTGTATCAGGAAAAAGTAAATGAAGCCCAAAGTGAGACGGATGAGAATATAACAGTTTACGTTTATGCCCTGCCAGTTTGTAAACATGTTAAACATATCTTGTTAGAGTAAGGGCTATGGAGTGAGGGTTTTCATTCAATATGAATGAGTTTCACTGGATTCGATCAAATTAGGTGCTGCTATGGAGTGAGAACACGCACTCATTCATCAAAAATCACCCACACACTCATTGAAACGAATGAGTAGTTGAAAGTCTTCACTAAGCGGCAGAAGTTCAGCCGTTTGGGAAAAAAGATCTTGAGCGGCTAAAGATTTGCCTCCCAAGCATTTTTTTAGTTTTTTATTTACTTAAAATTCTAAAAAACGGGTCCCACATGAATTTTATTAATAAAAAACTTTAAATATACCCAAAAGGCCAGAACGGCTAAAGATATGCCGCCTGGGTAATATTTTTCTTCTTGAGCGGCTAATGATTAGCCTCTTAACCTATTTTCTACTCATTACATAGTGCAAAAACCACTCTTGCACTCAGTCTCTGGATTTAGCAGTGAATGAGTGCAAAACACACTCATTCCATAACCCTCGCTCTTAAGACTTGAGCATATATGTTTATTGAAACCTGTTGATGACATCAAGGTAAATTTTCATCTCGGAATGGCAACACAGAATTTAAGGAGGTGAACTCTGCTGTCTTGTTTATTCTTTAATAGGCTTCGGATATTGTTTTTTCTTTTTCTTTGACTCTTCTTACTATTCTCAGCATGATTATAGTATATATCAATATGAAATGAAAGCTAAATATATTCCTGCATCTGCAGCTTCAAGCAGTTTTGACGCATCTTGCAATGTCAGACTGAAGCACCAAACTCAATTTGTAGGGTCAAAGATTTATCATGGCAACAAAGCTACCATTTCGATGGCGAAATGATTATCGCGTATATCAAGTTCAGTGCTGCTATAATTTGCTTTAGACAGACAGTGTATCAGATTAATTATCTCTCTTTTTCTTTTTTCTTTGGAGCTAAATGCTTTTTGAAAATGTAATAGTTTGGCGGGTAGGCTTGCGAAATTTCTGCTTAGATATAGTCATATCTCTTAGTTCAATTCATATGAGTCTTAAATATGATCATTTATTTATAAGCAGTTTTTATCATTTGCGCTTTCTTTGCTAGTTTCTCCCTTTTGTCCTGTGATTGTGCTTGCTAGTTTGGAGTTTCTTTGCTTGTTTTGTGGAACCAAAAATTCCTCAAATTTTTAGCTCTTCCTTCCACTAGGCTCGATGATGAGAGTAGTTTTTCCTTTCTTGCCATTGCAGAATGCCACTTCCTTATTTTCCTCATTTGTCTTAAGTTGTTCTTTGTTCTTCGGAGTCGATCCAGCTGAGACCCTCCCTTGAACCTTTGCCAGATGGATTCGTCTTGTTGGTCTGGTATGCTTTTTGAAGTTTTTGAATCCCGGGGGTGGTTCAACAAAGGATATTGGGTCTACTAGTTTGAGAGCAGAGTGAGGATTTGTCTCAAAATTAACAACCTCAGGCGGTCCATGAATTAAGCGGAAACTTCTTGATTTCCTTCCTCTCTTTCTAAACTCCCTTCCATTATCATCTCCTGTTCGTTGTATCTTCTGTGCCGTAGATTTCTCTTCCCCTTCAATGAACTGCCTCTTGGAATGAACATTTTCAGTTTCTATTAGTGTCTCATGAGTTAGGATTCCTAATTTGAAACTTGGAGTTGTACTTTCCTTTGCTGCATCTTCTACAAATTCAGCTAGACTTGCAAACAGTTTATCCTGATAAGAATTGCTAGATTCTCCTCTCTGAAGTTGTTGAGTTTCAGTGGGCAGGTATGAATTGAACTAAGGAATGATATGCAGATTCCTACAATGACTCAGCCCAAGTACAGGAGAAAGAGAAGAACAAATCCTACTTTCGGTTCTAGAATAATGCTAATATCGATTCCAGCTCTTAGTTACTTATCATTCCCTTCCCATAATTTGTCCCCTCCAGCTCAGAGAGGACACAAGCAAGGTTACTACTCTCGCTGCATTAGAAAGGATCGGAAAAGACAGAAATATTTGAGAAGATGAAGAAAAAGAGCCGTTGGAAGGGAGAAGAGAGAGGAGAGAGGGCAGAGCTAAGTTATGAGTAGGTCATGTGTGCTATGAATGTTGTTTTGAAAAATGTATTGTTGACTAGTTGAACGATTTTCTGAAGACAAAAAAGAAAAGGAAACAATGTAGATTCTGCCACTAGCATACTTCCTAATCCTAGCGTTTTTAGGGGTCATCCCAAAGAATTTAGGGGCCATCAATTTATACCCAGCCAAAGACTTTAGTTAAGGGGTACCCTATATGATATTGAAGTTACATAAATGTCCTTATGGTAAAACTGTATGAAAACCAAATCAAAAACAATTCTACTCATTTCAACTCTTCTTCTTCCAGTTTCCTATTATCTTTCGATTGTGGAAGAAAAAAAAAATTCCGCTCCAAAGTCAAATGGCCCCAATTAGGTAAGAATCTATCATTTTTGGGGTTTATTTCGCTTTAATTCGGCGAATCGAGAAAAAATAATTCTAGGGTTTTCGGTTATTTATCCAGATTCGGGCGATATTCATGCTCCTTTACTTCCGAATGTAGTCGTGTTCTTCATTTCTCAAGAACATCGACAGTTTTCGGGAGAAATATTTGATGGTTATCGGCCGAATATTGTTGGTCATATCTTCCTGGATACAAACTGGTAATAATCGGTAGTTTAATGAATTTTTTGTCTCCCGAATATATTTAAGTAGACACACAGTATTCGGAAGTACACTCACTACCGAATATATATATATATATATATATATTGAAAAATCTCAAAATTTCTGATATAGGAAAAATCCCATTTTGGGGCCAGTATTTATTCGGAAGACAATATAATGTTATATACTTCCGATTATTTCAATTTCAAAATTTGAAAAGTATAAGTTTTTCCCAAATTCTGATTTTTGGGCCATCGTACATTCGGGACTTTACAAAACAATTATCCTCCGAATATAGCAAGTTCAAAACAAACCACGCCTTGGCTCTATGTGGTTCCAAGGGCCAATATAGAATGTTAGACAGCCTATATTCGGAAGTTTGGGTAACTAATTATACTTACGATTATTTCAATTTCAAAATTTGAAAAGTATAAGTTTTTCCCAAATTCTGATTTTTGGGCCATCGTACATTCGGGACTTTACAAAACAATTATCCTCCGAATATAGCAAGTTCAAAACAAACCACGCCTTGGCTCTAGGTGGTTCCAAGGGCCAATATAGAATGTTAGACAGCCCATATTCGGAAGTTTGGGTAACTAATTATCCTTCCGATTATGTTAATTTCAAAATTTGAAAAGTATAAGTTTTCCCAAATTCTGATTTTTGGGCCATCGTACATTCGGGACTTTACAAAACAATTATCCTCCGAATATAGCAAGTTCAAAACAAACCACGCCTTGGCTCTAGGTGGTTCCAAGGGCCAATATAGAATGTTAGACAGCCCATATTCGGAAGTTTGGGTAACTAATTATCCTTCCGATTATGTTAATTTCAAAATTTGAAAAGTATAAGTTTCTCCCAAATTCTGATTTTTGGGCCATCGTACATTCGGGACTTTACAAAACAATTATCCTCCGAATATAGCAAGTTCAAAACAAACCACGCCTTGGCTCTAGGTGGTTCCAAGGGCCAATATAGAATGTTAGACAGCCCATATTCGGAAGTTTGGGTAACTAATTATACTTCCGATTATTTCAATTTCAAAATTTGAAAAGTATAAGTTTTTCCCAAATTATGATTTTTGGCCATCGTACATTCGGAACTTTACAAAACAATTATCCTCCGAATATAGCAAGTTCAAAACAAACCACGCCTTGGCTCTAGGTGGTTCCAAGGGCCAATATAGAATGTTAGACAGCCCATATTTTTCGGAAGTTTGGGTAACTAATTATACTTCCGATTATTTCAATTTCAAAATTTGAAAAGTATAAGTTTTTCCCAAATTCTGATTTTTGGGCCATCGTACATTCGGAACTTTACAAAACAATTATCCTCCGAATATAGCAAGTTCAAAACAAACCACGTCTTGGCTCTAGGTGGTTCCAAGGGCCAATATAGAATGTTAGACAGCCCATATTCGGAAGTTTGGGTAACTAATTATACTTCCGATTATCTCAATTTCAAAATTTGAAAAGTATAAGTTTTTCCGAAATTCTGATTTTTGGGCCATCGTACATTCGGAACTTTACAAAACAATTATCCTCCGAATATAGCAAGTTCAAAACAAACCACGCCTTGGCTCTAGGTGGTTCCAAGGGCCAATATAGAATGTTAGACAACCCATATTCGGAAGTTTGGGTAACTAATTATACTTCCGATTATTTCAATTTCAAAATTTGAAAAGTATAAGTTTTTCCCAAATTCTGATTTTTGGGCCATCGTACATTCGGAACTTTACAAAACAATTATCCTCCGAATAATATAGTCGTGTTTAGAAATACCAACTTAATCGGTAGATAAGAATTTAAGTTTTCCACCGAATGTCTTATTCGGAGGTAATACGTGTATCGTTAACAACCGATTGTAGTGCACAAATGATACGAAACCTCAACGGCCATATTTTCAGAAACCTCAACGGCCATATTTTCAAAAATTAGATCCGTTGGAACTCTAATCTATATAAGGAGGGTAACCCCTCTCAGTTATTATTGAGTAACAAATCTGAATGAAAAACCTTTTCAATGGCAAGTCCATCATTAATCGACAACATACTTCGAAGATGCAAGCGAACAACTACATCAATTGCAGCAAGGGAAGAAGAAATACAAAAAAGGAACAAACAACCCAAAAAAATTAAACCATCGTTAGTGGCAACGGAGGAGGGGGGAGAGGAAATCAAGGCTAAGAAGCGAGGTCAAGAACAATTCCATCATAGAGAAAGATTAAAACAAGTTGAGGAAGAGACCGAATGGATAAAAAATTATTACATTGTGAAAGACGGACCATCAACTACCGGGGTGTTCGGAGTGAAATTTAATTGCTTCAAAAATGGGTGAATATCATCGATGTCAATCACTTCAACATACCTACCCAACTTATGACGACATGGGAGTCCAATACCTATCATATCCTTGCAAACACAAATCGTATTCTCGTCATCATAAGTTTTATATAACTTCAATTGTTTCATCATGCGATTTATTGCCCATCTTGAAACTTTATGAACAACTCCCCTTAGAAGCAATTTTTCCTTTATATGTTCCATCGGGAATTGGTGTACACTAAATTGCATACATTTCCTAATCTTTACGAGATCACGATTGGTGAATTCATGGATTGCTTCTTGGATCGACACAACTCCATTTTGATTACCAATTAGTATTTTCTTTAGTCGACCATGAGACCCCTCCGCAATGCTTGTCGCCTCGTTCTTAAAGTTACGATATTCATATGTCCATGCAAACACAAACCTCTCCTTAATCGTTAACCATTGTGTTTTACAATACTCAACCGGTTTTGGGTAGTCCGTGCTGTATTCATCCTCAAATTTCTTCAAGTTACATTCGTAAATTTCCTCGGTCATCGACCAAACGATTTTGTCCCATGCTTTCATGAACATTTTCCAAATTATTCCATCCTCCTTCCACTTTTCTTCAAATAGCCTATCCTCTTCCTTACGTTCTTCCAAGGTTAATTTACTAATGCGCTCATCCTCTTCCTTTGACCTCTTGGTACCCTTCCTTGGTCTTTTAGCTTGGAAATGATGATGGCAATTGGTTTTGAGATTGCATTGAATGTGCCACGTACATTGCAAGTTTTGGGCTTCCGGAAACACTACCGCTATTGCATGCATTAAGGCTTGATCGTTATCCGTTACAATAACCCTTGGAAAATTATCACCGTTATAAATGGACCTCAACGTCTCCAACATCCAAATGAAACTGACATTGTTCTCATGATCCATTAAACCCCATGCAATCGTAAACGTGTTTTTGTCGGAAGTATGGCAAGCAATGTTCAACAACGGCATGTTATACTTTTTTGTCTTATAAGTAGCATCTATCAACAAAATTTGATGAAAGCATTGAGCCAATTGGATCATTTCGGGATGTGCCAAGAAAATACGAACCATTATACCATCCTTTTCTTCCCTTCTCAAGGTGTATCCGTGTAACTCCGCTAACCACTCCGATTGTTGCATGACCGTTCTACCATCCCAATCAGTCATTTTGATCGTATCTAGGGCCGACTTAATTGTAGACAAAGAAGACAAGTTGTCGGGATCGTCCGCCTTTATTTTACTTAAGATTGCACTCGCTTTTTGGATCCGCATAGACCTCACCGTCTGCATTTGATGTGGTTTTAACTTGGCAACCATTACATGTCCAATTAAATCCAACAGATCATCATGGTTGTGACAACCGTTATCAACTTTATACATTTTATACTCTTTACCTTTAATACCATCGGGCTTATAGAAGACAATCTTAAATGGGCATCCTATCTTCTTGGTATTGCTTCGGTATTTCCTATTCGTCTTCCGTATGAACTTACTATTCTTTCCCTCGTGACTCTTTCGCGTCCCACCTCGCTCACAAATCATTTCAAATCGAGTGTCACTAACATGATTATTTTGAACTACCACGCACATGTTATCTTTTGCCTTGTTCATAAGCCATTCCTTTGCCTCCTTCTTACTTCCAAATGTCTAAACGTGCATAAAACAAAACAAACCTAATAAGCATAACCATTTAACATATAAATTTTGAAAAAAGGAAAAAAGTAGTAATGAGTATACCAAATCGATTGCATAGTATAGGGAAGTGTCGGGCCTCAAATCGAAGTCATCAACAAACTCTTCAACGGCCTGCATATGAAAGCAACAAATTATTATACAATAATCGGAGGTTATTAAATAAGTCAAACTTCCGAATATTCTATATTCGGAATCCTATCGGTTACCCAAAACACCCGATCTATGCAAATGAATGTACACAGTTTACTCAGTGAAAAAAATGATATATTCGGAGGTAATTAAATAAGTCAAACTTCCGAATACTTTATATTCGGAATCCTATCGGTTACCCAAAACACCCGATTTATGCAAATGAATGTACACAGTTTACTGAGTGCAAAAAATGATATAATCGGAAGCTAAAATATATAGTAAAACAGCCGAATATAAATAACCGGGAGATAACTTTAATCGATAAACATCCGATTTTCAAGTTTTCGGAAATTTTATTTTGAGGCCACTGTTATATTCGGCAGTCAAATAATGTTAAACTATTACCGATTTTAAAGGATAAGAATACTGAGTTTTGAAATTTTCTGAGGAATTCGTTTTTGGGGCCATTCGGAGGTAAATAACTCTACATAATTACCGAATGTAGATATTTTTGGAAAACCAGTTTGGGGTTTTTCTCATATTCGGCAGTAAACTAGTATCTTGTAACTACCGAATATACATATTTGGTACTCAGTGTGTTATATTCGTAAGTTTAATCTAGAAATTATCTACCGAATCTGGGTAGTTCATGGCATTCAATGCATGCAATAATCGGTTTTTCTTGTTTACAAAAGCACACAAACGCATGCAAATCGAGTATTTGAGTTTCTTAACACAATACATGTGTTTTACATGCATCGTTAGCTTCAATATCATGCGATTCTCCATTTTCTTACATGAAAGGGTCGTCTATGTTTTCCTCTCCACAAAAGTTTGGATCATTCAACATATACCCCAAATCGTCTTCTCTAAACGGTCGTGAACCCTCAACATTTTGTTCTTCGTCATGATTCTCACCTTCTTCTTCGTATCCATCCATTTTTGTAGTGATAAAATGGGTTTTCTCTTTTTTTTCCTTCACCTTCTTCTCTATAACTCTAACAACTCAAAAATTAAAAAGAAATGGAAAAAATGAAACACAAATCATTCTAATACTGCACCGACTACAATCGGAAGTATGGGAACGATTTTGGCTTCCGATTGCATTCGGAGGGTAACAATGTTATCATATCCTCCGAATATATAAGGGTAATTTCGCCATTACGAATTACGCGAGATAAGGGATGGCTACATTTTCCCTTTGGGTGACCTTTTTTGTTTTATTGTTGGCCCCTAAATCCTTTTGAGTGGCCCCTAAAAACGCCAGGTTCCTAATACCGTCGTCTTTTCTGCAGCCCATCAATTATTTGCTTTTCGTTTCTGTTCATGCAGCATCAGCTGGTAATGTTTCTTGCCAACAATTTTTTTCCTCGCGTTTTTAGGGGCCACCCGAAAGGATTTAGGGGCCATCAATTTATACCCAGCCAAAGACTCTAGTTAAGGGGTACTCTATATGATATTGAAGTTACATAAATGCCTTTCTGGTAAAACTGTATAAAAACCAAATAAAAAAAAATTCTACTCATTTCAACTCTTCTTCTTCCAGTTTCATATTATCTTCCGATTGTGGAAGAAAAAAAAAACTTTCCCTCGTTCTTTTGTTCAACCGAAACATCGCCGCGAATCGTAAAATCAAAACATCGTCGATTCGTTTATAAAACAATGGATAAGGGAAATGAAACCCACAGACCTAGAACCAAAAACGTTGCTCGGGGTATCGATCCAAAGATTGGGGTTTTAGCAAGAAATAAAGAAATTTTTGCTCCAAAAAAAGAAGAACGCGAAGAAGAAGTACCCGTCGATGTAGTCGGTGGTTGCGATTCTGATAGTCAAACACTTCGTCAACTTCAAATGGCCCCAATTAGGTAAGAATCTATCATTTTTGGGGTTTATTTCGCTTTAATTCGACGAATCGAGAAAAAAAAATTCTAGGGTTTTCGGTTATTTATCCAGATTCGGGCGACATTCATGTTTATTTACTTCCGAATGTAGTCGTGTTCTTCATTTCTCAAGAACATCGACAGTATTCGGGAGAAATATTTGATGGTTATCGACCGAATATTGTTGGAGATATCTTCCTGGATACAAACTGGTAATAATCGGTAGTTTAATGAATTTTTTGGCTCCCGAATATATTTAAGTAGACACACAGTATTCGGAAGTACACTCACTACCGAATATATATATATATATTGAAAAAATCTCAAAATTTCTGATATAGGAAAAATCCCATTTTGGGGCCAGTATTTATTCGGAAGACAATATAATGTTTTATACCTCCGATTGTGTAGGATAAAATTTTAGAGTTTCTGAACTCCAGTTTATGAATATTCGGTTGTAAACATGTTTAGTTATATTCCGATTGTTTTTCATTCGGGAAAAATATGTGTCTTCTTACTTCCGAATTTGTTTATTCGGGTTATAGTTTTGTACTTTTTCTTCGATTGTGTAGGATGAAAAATTTAGAGCTTCTGAACTCCAATTAATGCATATTCGGTTGTAAATATGTTTAGTTAGCTTTCGATTGTTTTGTATTCGAGAATAGTATGTGTCTTTTTACGTCCGAATGTGTACATTCGGGTTATATTTCTATACTTTTTCTTCCGATTGTATAGTTTGTAAATATTGTTCCTTTCTTTGTTGTTTAGAAAAAGTCGAGAAAGGAGGAAGAAAGTGATAGCTAGTGCTAGGAGGGAAAGGAGTGCCAAAGATAATTCAAGTGCTCAACAAAGCTTACAAGAACAAAGCAGTCAACAAGGAGTGCAACCAAGTGCTGAACAAAGTGTAGAACAACAAGGCAGTGAACAAGGGGTACAACCAAGTGTTGAACAAGCCGCTCAACAAAGTGCAGAACCAACTGCTCCACAAGTTACACCCCACCATGAAATTGAACCAGTTGATCCAGTGCCAAGAATAGAAGAAGAAGGACAACCAAGTGGTACCCAAAAAGCCAAAAAAGGAAAAGATGGTGTAAAGAAGGATATTTCTAAGAAAGCATCACATCTTGTCCCTCAGCACTTGAAGAAGAAGGGTATTACAGCAGGCACAATCCTTGGGCTACCGGCGGATGGAGGAAAATTGCTATTTGGATACAAAGACTCATGGGCCAGAGAAATATACGAAACCGAGGTAATAAAATTACTATTTTTTATTAATGTATTGTCTATGTGTTATATCGTAATATTTGTATTAAGGATTTTTTTATGTACTTTAATAGGATCATCAAGATGCGGTCCATCTACTCAAACCTACCGCCGCACCAATAAAAATGCTTGCGTGGCCTTTATCCGGTGAATGTGAAAGGTTCAAGTCAATTGTTGCCAACTCGGGGTTAGCTAATGCCGCCGAGAATTCATTGTTGGAACATGATCGTGTGGCCGTATCGGCGTTCGTGGAGAGAATGTATCCTGAGACCGATACTTTCCATATGTCGTTTGGGGAGATGACGATTACTCCGGATGATGTTGTGCAGATTCTTAACCTTCCCGACCAAGGCACAGCTGTGAAGTTTAACTACACAAAGCAGTTAAGTTGGGCACAACTTTATGCTCTAACTAAAAAGTGCTTAGGTTGGGATGAATAGACAACAACAGCAGAGTTCGGAAGTTTGGGTAACTAAGTTTACTTCCGATAATTGCAAGTTCAAAAAGTATCAGTTTTTCCCAAATTATGATTTTTGGGCCATCGTACATTCGAGACTTTACAAAAAAAAATTATCCTCCGAATAATATAGTCGTGTTTAGAAATACCAACCTAATCGGTAGATAAAAATTTAAGTTCGCTACTGAATGTCCTATTCGGAGGGAATACGTGTATCGTTAGCAACCGATTGTAGTGCATCATTGATACCAAACCTCAACGGCCATATTTTCAAAAATTAGAGCAGTTGGAACTCTAGTCTATATAAGGAGGGTAACCCCTCTCAGTTATTATTGAGTAAAAATCAGAATGAAAAACCTTTTCAATGGCGAGTCCATCATCAATCGACAACATACTTCGAAGATGCAAGCGAACAACTACATCAATTGCAGCAATGGAAGAAGAAATACAAAAAAGGAACAAACAACCAAAAAAATTAAACCATCGTTAGTGGAAACGAAGGAGGAGGAAGAGGAAATCAAGGCTAAGAAGCTAGGTCAAGAACAATTCCATCATAGAGAAAGATTAAAACAGCAGGACGATCGTATATTTTGGATTAACGTTTCATTGGGTCCTTTTGTTGGTAAGTACAAGAAGCCACGCCACAATTATGAACCATCCCATGTTTCTTCAAGGGTGCACCATGTTATAAAATTGTTCACCGAGTACAACCATATTCTTGCTAGGAACAGAGACGACAGGTTTGCGGCACAAGATGCTTATTCCAAGTGGAGAGGAGAGTCGTTTCTACATTTCGAAGACGCGTTGATTGTTGCATCTCGGACTGGGAAAAAAGAATAACATGTGATGTTTGAGTGTTGTAAATTCAAATTTTTAATATTAATCGGCGGTTTTAATTCGAAACGATCAAACATCGTCATCATCCGAGGGGATCAATTCGAGTAACTCAGCGGGAAAGTTGTTTTCCATAACGCGATCACAATCAACCATGTTGGACTCATATTGTTTCACCCAATCCTTGCAATGGTTCATCGGGAAGTAATCGTGCCACTTACTCAAAGGAGGTAACGGACAATCTTTCTTTACTCTTAAACCGATAAAATGCATTTCATTCACAAATGCCATTACGATTCTTCTATCTTTAACCGACTCGTCGCAAGTCGTTCTTGTGGGTGCAAACGTCATGCTAAGTCCATACATAGGAGGAACAAAGAAATGTACCACGCAATTCAAAACGTCCGCTAGGAGATATCCAAATTTATGCATTGTCATCCAATACTTGGATCTGATTGTCTTCAATCCCTTTCGGCACTTCACACGCGCAACTAAGTCTTTGAACTCTTGTTCTTTGTCGTATCTATCTCCTCACCTCATCATCTCCATATAAAAACCCTTGTCCTTCACTAGTTGTACCGCCATCTTAATTCTTAAATATTGGCATTGGGTGACATCTTCGATATCCGCCTCTCTAAAGTAACCCATTTGTTCCGTAGCAACGTGAAACCCACAATTTCCATCCACATCAACCTCGTCGGTCGACAAAACAAACGGAATGATAAGTGGAGGGAGTTGTTCCAAATACTCTTTGTATATTATATATGTGGATCGATTTGGTCTTCCATTAAGATCTCTAGGGCAACGAAGAGTACCTTTGTCCTCTTTTATAGTAAGAATTTCCATTGGTTGGGTTTGTCGCGAGGCGTTCATTTGATCAACAACTTCTTCGACAACATTGGGTTGACTTACTTGAGAAGGTTCTGTAGAGATCTTTGGCCTTACTTGTCGGGTGGTTGGTCCACTTCGATCATTTCTTGGACGACCTCTCTTCTTAGGTTCCGGCTTATCTTCAAATTCGGCTTCCGAACGCTCGTGCCTAGACAATATTCTTTTATTAGGAAAATACTCATGCAACTCTTTTCTTTGGATGGTCCTCGACACTTCGGTGTTCGGCCTACCGGTGTTCTTTTGCTTAATAGGTTCATCAACCTCCCTTAAACAAGGGTGAAGGGCTTCCTCCAAATTATGCATCAATATTTTCTTTTTGGTGCCGTTTGATGTAGCGTAACGCTCGGCTATTTGTGCACACAATTCCGACTCCAAGAAAGACGGACCATCAACTACCGGGGTGTTCGGAGTGAAATTTAATTGCTTCCAAAATGGATGAATATCATTGATGTCAATCACTTCAACATACCTACCCAACTTATGACGACAGGGGAGTCCAATACCTATCATATCCTTGCAAACACAAACCGTATTCTCGTCATCATAAGTTTTATATAACTTCAATTGTTT
This sequence comes from Papaver somniferum, assembly GCF_003573695.1. Lineage (NCBI taxonomy): Eukaryota > Viridiplantae > Streptophyta > Magnoliopsida > Ranunculales > Papaveraceae > Papaver > Papaver somniferum. The sequence continues at coordinate 26,276,013 of NC_039366.1, forward strand.
CATCATGCGATTTATTGCCCATCTTGAAACTTTATGAACAACTCCCCTTAAAAGCAATTTTTCCTTAATATGTTCCATCGGGAATTGGTGTACACTAAATTGCATACATTTCCTAATCTTTACGAGATCACGATTGGTGAATTCATGGATTGATTCTTGGATCGACACAACTCCATTTTGATTACCAATTAGTATTTTATTTAGTCGACCATGAGACCCTTCCGCAATGCTTGTCGCCTCGTTCTTGAAATTACGATATTCATATGTCCATGCAAACACAAACCTCTCCTTAATCGTTAACCATTATTTTTTACAATACTCAACCGGTTTTGGGTAGTCCGTGCCGTATTCATCCTCAAATTTCTTCAAGTTACATTCGTAAATTTCCTCGGTCATCAACCAAACGATTTTGTCCCATGCTTTCATGAACATTTTCCAAATAATTCCATCCTCCTTCCACTTTTCTTCAAATAACCTATCCTCTTCCTTACGTTCTTCCACGGTTAATTTACTAATGCGCTCATCCTCTTCCTTTGACCTCTTGGTACCCTTCCTTGGTCTTTTAGCTTGGAAATGATGATGGCAATTGGTTTTGAGATTGCATTGAATGTGCCACGTACATTGCAAGTTTTGGGCTTCCGGAAACACTACCGCTATTGCATGCATTAAGGCTTGATCGTTATCCGTTACAATAACCCTTGGAAAATTATCACCGTTATAAATGGACCTCAACGTCTCTAACATCCAAATGAAACTCACATTGTTCTCATGATCCATTAAACCCCATGCAATCGTAAACGTGTTTTTGTCTGAAGTATGGCAAGCAATGTTCAACAACGGAATGTTATACTTGTTTGTCTTATAAGTAGCATTTATCAACAAAATTTGATGAAAGCATGGAGCCAATTGGATCATTTCGGGATGTTCCAAGAAAATACGAACCACTATACCATCCTTTTCTTCCCTTCTCAAGGTGTAGCCGTGTAACTCCGCTAACCACTCCGATTGTTGCATGACCGTTCTACCATCCCTTTCAGTCCTTTTGATCGTAGCTAGGTCCGACTTAATTGTAGACAAAGAAGACAAGTTGTCGGGGTAGTCCTCCTTTATTTTACTTAAGATCGCACTCGCTTATTGGATCCGCATAGACCTCACCGTCTGCATTTGATGTGGTTTTAACTTGGCAACCATTACATGTCCAATTAAATCCAATGGATCATCATGGTTGTGAAAACCGTTATCAACTTTATACATTTTATACTCTTTACCTTTAATACCATCGGGCTTATAGAAGACAATCTTAAATGGGCATCCTATCTTCTTGGTATTGCTTCGGTATTTCCTATTCGTCTTCCGTACGTACTTACTATTCTTTCCCTCGTGACTCTTTCGAGTCCCACCTCTCTCACAAATCATTTCAAATCGAGTGTCACTAACATGATTATTTTGAACTACCATGCACATGTTATCTTTTGCCTTGTTCATAAGCCATTCCTTTGCCTCCTTCTTACTTCCAAATGTCTAAACGTGCATAAAACAAAATAAATCTAATAAGCATAACCATTTAACATATAAATTTTTAAAAAAAAAAGAAAAGTAGTAATGAGTATACCAAATCGTTTGCATAGTATAGGGAAGTGTCGGGCCTCAAATAGAAATCATTAACAAACTCTTCAACGGCCTGCATATGAAAGGCACAAATTATTATACAATAATTGGAGGTTATTAAATAAGTCAAACTGTCGAATATACTATATTCGGAATCCTATCGGTTACCCAAAACACCCGATTTATGCAAATGAATGTACACAGTTTACTGAGTGCAAAAACTGATATAATCGGAATCTAAAATATATAGTAAAACAACCGAATATAAATAATCGGGAGATAACTTCAATAGATAAACATCCAATTTTCAAGTTTTCGGAAATTTTATTTTGAGGCCACTGTTATATTCGGCAGTCAAATAATGTCAAACTATTACCGATTGTAAAGGATAAGAATACTGAGTTTTGAAATTTTTTGAGGAATTCGTTTTTGGGGCCATTCGGAGGTAAATAACTCTACATAATAGATTTTTTTGGAAAACCAGTTTGGGGTTTTTTCTCATATTCGGAAGTAAACTACTATCTTGGAACTACCGAATATACATATTTGGTACTCAGTGTGTTATATTCGTAAGTTTATTCGAGAAATTATCTACCGAATCTGGGTAGTTCATGGCATTCAATGCATGCAATAATCGGTTTTTCTTGTTTACAAAAGCACACAAACGCATGAAAATCGAGTATTTGAGTTTCTTCACACAATACCTGTGTTTTACATGCATCGTTAGCTTCAATATCAGGCGATTCTCCATTTTCTTCCATGAAAGGATCGTCTAGGTTTTCCTCTCCACAAAAGTTTGGATCATTCAACATATACCCCAAATCGTCTTCGCCATGATTCTCACCTTCTTCTTCATATCCATCCATTTTTGTAGTGATAAAATGGGTTTTCCCTTTTTTCCTTCACCTTCTTCTCTATAACTCTAACAACTCAAAAATGAAAAAGAAATGGAAAAAATGAAACAGAAATCATTCTAATACTGCACCGACTACAATCGGAAGTCTGGGTAAATATTTGTCTTCCGATTGAAATCGGAGGATAAAAATGTTATCATATCCTCCGAATATATAAGGGTAATTTTGCCATTACGAATTACGCGAGATAAGGGCTGGCTACATTTTCCCTTTGGGTGACCTTTTTTGTTTTATTGTTGGCCCCTAAATCCTTTTGAGTGGCCCCTAAAAACGCGAGGATTTTTTTCTATAAGTTTTTGCTTGTATAGAATTATATTCATCATTTGTAAATGAAAAATGACTAATCCTGTAAATTTTTGGAATCCAGTTATATACTTTTGATTTGTATATTGTGATTACTAGAAATCCAGCAACACACCCAAATAGAAAGTAAATAAGATCTAAGACATGATGAACTCAAGAACTTAAGTTTTATTTATTAATAGTGGGCGAGATACAAGTTACACTCATGAAATATTAGGAAACCTAATTCTCTCTCTAAACCTAAGTCTTATCCTCTCCCCTCCCAAAGATCTCTCTTTACATTGTTCAAGGGTCTCTATTTATAGGTCTTAGCAACCCTAATGGCATACAACTCACATTGTCTCGCCGAAGTTGCTTTATGCTTTGCCTAGAGCATTTTCCATAAATCTTCTTAATAAATTATAAACTGCGGGATCTTAAACAACCCAACCATGTGGGACTAATAATCTCAACACGCCCCCTTACGTGTAGCCTCGGCGGGTCTTACAAACACGTGGACAATTAAATCGGGTGACGCGAAATAAAGGTGCGGTCAACTAACTCGACACAAATAGCCTTCTTTGATATCATATTAAAGTCTGCGGGCATCCAACTCAAAACCAATTGGCAATGAGTGGAGAGGCCCTAATAGATTATAAACTGCAGGATCTTAAATAACCCAACCAAGTTCACATATTTTACACATTTTAAATCTCTTCACTCTCAAATCATCTACAAAAATGCCTCCAAGAGTTCGTGGTGTTAGATACACTCAACAAGAGGATTTATCTATTTGTATAGCCTTTGTTTTTCACGCACAACATGTTGTCGATAGGAATGTAGCTGAATCGACGTTGTGTTTCTGGGAGAAATTTCATACAATGTTCGCCGCTGAAACATGGAACATTTATGGGCGTTATTCTCACAGATATCGTTTTAGTGTAATTAGTCGGCATGTCGGAATTCCTAGATGTACTAGTGCACAATCACAAAAATAAACTCAACGGTGAAGCTGTAAATGAAGTGGAACCAAGAACACTAGCAATGTGGGCAGTATCTCACGGCGGACGTCCTTTCGACTTCCAAGCTTGTTTCAACATTCTTAGGGTGCTCAACAGATACGATCCCTACATTGTCCTAGGAATTCCACCACCCGACGAGAATTGACGTCTATGTAGTAGTTGTTTTAATCTAATATATTTCCTTTATTCTCATGTATGATGTAGTTGTTTAATCCAATGCAGAATGTTTTTATTTATGATATAGATGGTGCAGATGTGAAAACATCCACATGTTTGGTTTAGATAATCATAATAACACAAAATAAACAACAAACTAAATAATATAATACCATAGTGAATCGATTTTTCCTTCAACTTTAATCAGCCCACTCCACCAAAAAACACCTAGGACATTTCCATAAATGCCTTCCATATGTGTCTTCTTCAGTAAAATTGCACAAATGTATAAAAGTACTGCAACCGGGCTTTGAGCATCCACTGATTCTCTGTGCACAATGTTTGTATTTGTTATCTCCATATCCACAATGCTTGCAGTGTAATAACTTCTTCTTCAATTTGGCTTTAAGTTTGAAGTTTTTGTAGAGTGTTGTACATTTTTATTGTTCTTCTTTAACCTTCATAGTATCATCTAGCGTATGTGGTTCTTATGGACAGTTGGGATCTTGATATTGCAAATACTTGAGCTTTTCCGGTTGTGATTCAATCACCATTCTGATGTGTGAACAACCTTTCCGCGGACACTTTGAATATATCCAAGAGCATTGCATAAGATTGTGGTTATCCATGAAACATAATGGAAAAACCTCTTTTGGGTTGTCCATGAATATTCTGAAAGACCTCCCTCAAGCTCAGGTAAAGTTTATCAAAAGCAAGCACAATTCAGCGGCAGACTACATAGCTACAGAAACAAGAATAAAAAGTCTTCAGCATATGTCTACTAATTTTCTGCAAAAAGTCCTGAAATCCAGCATTAATTCCGGGAATATACCTCAAAATCTGGTGTCATCTTGGAAATATGCCCCGAGATTCCAGTTTTTGGTAATATGCCCCACAGTTCAACTTTTTCATCCATGATAGTTAAAAATCAAGTTAGCAAACGTGTGGGATCATACATGTGAAGAGAAAGACAAACAATGCAAGTTGAAGATTAAGAGATGATTTAGAGTTTGAGATGGTTAAGAAAAGTTGGGTTGTTGCCTAATTCGATTTTATAGGAACTAATGCTACGAATCTAGAGATTTTGATATCAAATTAGCCAAGATATGAATATGTTTCCATTGATTTTAAGTGATCGATGGAGGAAATGGAAAGTGTTTAAGGATCTGATAATAACCAGAAATCGAAGTTAATAAGATATAGGAAAATGGCTGCACATAAGTTTAAGATTTTTGGTGAGATTTGGTCAAGTAAAATCAGTGAAGAAATTGAATTGTTGCTGCTGATTAGCCATGATGGTTGTAGAAGATGAGGGAAAAACTGTCATTTTGCGGATTTTTCAAAACACGTGTCATGTGTTAAAATCATTTTGACTGGTCAACTGTGATAGTTTAACTTTTTAACTATGATGGATGAAAAAGTTTGACAGTGGGGCATATTACTAAAAATTAACGGGAATCTTGGGACATATTCCCAAGATGGCACTAGTTATTGGGGCATATTCCCAATTCTCCCTTAATTCAAATGTTTTTGATAAAAAAGAAACTGTAAATCTCTTGTACTACATTTGCTAGTTAATATATTTGACTTTTATATAAAAATAATCTCTACAACTCATTCCCCACCTAAAAACAAAAGCTACGGATCCTTCTTAACCTCAACTCTGCAGGTGAAACCTCTAAGTCAAACAAAACATATCCATTCGTTCCTTGAAACCGTTCTGGTTAACACTAAACTTCTCTCCCTTAATCAAGGTGATAAATCCATTCCCACTTTTATCAGTGAAATCGAATCCTTCTGATCAACTTGTTTCTACTGGTGAGATTATTTATGACAAAGAGCTTGTTGTTTGGATGCTTTAAATTCTGACTATATTCCTTTTGCTACATTTATGCGCCATTGTTATCCTCCTATTACATGTATTGAACTTCATAACAATTTACTTATTGAAGAAGTTGTTATTAGTGATAGGAATGCTCATTTACTTACTAAATCTTCCAACAAAGCTTTTGTTGCTCATATCAACTCTTATAAATCTACTTAGCTAAATCTTTTCCATGCAATATCTCAACAGAATAAGAATCATTGAGCCAAGTAAAGAAAAACTTGAAAGGAATTCAGTGATTATTCTGAGAGTAATTAGTTATAAGAAGAATTGGAGAGCGGTCACTGCCTAAATGATTTAGGTGCAACAATTTCGAATCAGGGTATACTCTAATCCCATTTCCTAAAGCCATGTCAATCCTAGATCTTCTACTTCTAGTTCATAGATTATTACTACTCCAAGTGTAATCTTTTCCTATAAAACCTAGATCCTCTAGACCACAATCATTTACTACATTGTTAATCCAACTATCACAAGAAGAGCTAGTACTAGCAAAGTTGTCTGTGAGATGAAAATTCAGGTCTCCTAGAACTAACCAAGGCTGAGAAATATTTTCTCCAATAGTTTTGATGCTTGACCACTGATTTTTATTTCCTATCATAACTTTTACGACCATACATTAATGTCGACAAAAATTTGGTCTACTAGGATCAAATTGAATCACAATATTAAACACGTTATTAGTTGTATTCATTATGTCACATGTGAAGCCACTTTTCCATAACAAAACTAAACTTCCCGATCGACCAATCGGGTCGATAACAACATGATTATGAAATGGGTCGATTACAGAATGGTCATATTTTTTGTAATTCGTTTACAAAATGGTTTTTTTCCATCTGATTTAATACTTTTGAATAAAACGGTGTTAACTTTCCCCAAAATACCCTTCTCATTTAACTAATTGGTTGAGGTGGTGGTGATGAAGCGGTGGTGGTTGTAGAAGTTTAAAATCTCTGTTAAACCCTCTGGGGAAAGTAATGAACCCTTTGGGTGAATGTTGTCTAACGATCTTTAATGTGGTGTAACGACCCTGAATACGTTCTAACAATCCTAAATGCGTTACAACGATCCTGAATACGATGTAATGATATGTAAGCGGCGGCACCACCACCTACAAACAGCACCATCGTTAAAAAAAAACTATAATGAAGGCAAAAATTAAAATTATGTAGCCAACGAAAAGAACCAAAAAAACTAAAGTTAACAAGTATTCTAAAAGAATTTAGTGAAAACAAAGAAAATAGTAAAATATGAACTTGACTACGATAATGTGAATTCAAAATAAAAGTGAAGGAAAAGATTTTAACAAACTTGCATGATTTCCTTGTTGATTTGGGGAGTTAGTATAGGTGCAATCTGATGAGTTTCCATCTCCATTCATTTGAACTCCATTCATCCATACTGTGTAGTTGCGGTTAACAAGTATATCATCATTGTCAAAATGAGACGCAATAATAATCAAAAGAGTGTTGTTTACATTCTGATTGAAAATAAGCTCAGGGTCTTCACTTTTAGATCTCTTATTACTACTAAAATCTGAGATACCATCATCTTGTGAGTTAGTCATTTAAGTGGTGTGGTTAAGACTAGCTTCATCTTCCTTCCGACAGTGAAGAGCATATTTTTCGTCTGTCATTACATCTTGATTCAATTCAGGAGCCATTCTGGCATAATTTACTTCATCATGGTCAACTGTATAACAAGCTGAACATAAGTTGTGTGGGTATCTTTCCTAGTGATACCTTATTCGTACTGCTTTTCCAGCATTAGTATTTCACCTCCCCTCTTCAAAGGTTTGTTTAGTCTATTTCCACTTTAATTACAATCTCTCGTTACTCCATCCTGGTTTATGGTATTCTGACTCGACTTTTATGTTCTTACCCAAATCCTCATCTGCTTCATATATAGTAGAAACATTATGATGTTCTAGCAATAACTTCATGAACTTCACATTCCATTGTTGTGTAGTGAATTTCCAATTTGGTATCGCAATTTGTTGTATACTTTTGCAAACTTAAAAGACATTTATTTATATTCCGGTGAGACTTCTTGATGATATCATCACATTCTTCATCAGTTCTTAGCTTAAAAACATAAAGATTTTTATCCCTATACCTGATTTCCTTTATTTTATATTATGTCCACAACAAATTGATCTCTTTTGTAACTACAGCGATCAAATTAACAGACATAATTTTTCAGATGAGGCAGGCAGACCAATCATCGGCTGCAGAACTAAGAGCATTTGCTGATCCAAGAGCCTTCCTAGGTTGTCTTGGTGGTTGATCATTGATGCTAGTAGTTTTAATGTTCTTACTAATTCCAGAGATTTTATTTGCAAAGAATAAAGACATGGTTTCTAAGCAAATTCGGAGAGAAAACGTACCAGAAAATATGTTGATATTGAAAGTCCAAAAACCATGACAGATATATGGAGAGAAATTAGGGTTTTAGCATATCTGTGAGAATTTTAAGGCATTCTATATTCCTTAAATATCGAAACATAATCTCTTGAAAATTAAAATATTTTTCACATGCATGATTGGATCCAATCAACACAGTGAATTGGAGAATAAGTAATTGATTCCGTAAAAAAATGGTGCTGACTAGCTAGGTTGGCTAAAGGGAAAACGGGAAATTTGGATTTTGAATTGATTTCATACTGAACCGAGTTGAGTTTGATGATCATGAACTACGACACGATTAAATGAGCGGTCCTTGATCTGTCAATGATGATATACTTGTGACATACTAGTATAGACCACCATGGGTAGAAAAACTGTTTGTCGATGGGGCAACACTTCAAAACTTGAGAATATCAGAAAAATACCACGTTTTATAGTTGAAAACTCTCCATAATCAAGCAGAGGGAACCTGTAAAAAAAATTAAGCTTCCACTATAGAGAAAAACAAAGAGAAAAGGATAGAAATATATAGAAGAGAGTTAAAAACTCGATTAAAATTTGATAAAAATCAATTAAAAAATACCGATTTTCTAGAATTTGAGAAGTTTCTAAAAGCAAAACCATGAAAGGATTAAACAAAACCTTCGTACAGTGGTGCTCCGAACATTATAAAAGGAGATAGATAGTAAAAAAAAAGAAAAGGAGATGGATAGTCAAAAATAAAGAGGGGTGGGATCCGTTGACATGGTTATATTGACATAATCTTCACATTTTAGCGCCATTTTTTTACTGAGCCCAACCGACAATGAATTTAAAGCTAATTTTTTGGTGACACGTTCTTCTTATAAGTCTATACATTCCAACCAAAAATGAGAGCATTCCAAGATGTATAAAGCCATCATCTACGATTTTGAATATTAGTTGTTGAAGATTAATGGTTGAAATTAAAATTTGTGGATGGTGAAGTTTTGTATTTCGGAATACTTTCATTTTTGGTAGGAATGTAGAGTTTTATATGAGGAACATGTCACCAAAAAATTAGCTTCAAATTCATTGCCGGCTGGGCTCAAAAGAAAAAATGTCCCTACAATGTGAAGATTATGTCAAAAAAATAAAGGATTAATCATATCAGAACACAGAAGTGATCATGAAACTGGAGATTTTTGAATAACAATTTTTATCTGAGTTGACTATATTCAGAGTGTCTATTTTCGTTTATTTATTTTTTAAATCCGCAAATCTGCTTTTATCATTCATCGGTAATGGATTGAACGTGGATGACAATTTCAAACCCACCATTTAGATGGACCGGATACTGGTGATAACCCAGTATGGGCCGCAGAATATGGGGCCAAGACCTTATACCACCCATATGTATAAAGATAAATAAATGAGTTATTCTGTCGTGCCTCTTCCTTCTAGTAAAACTTAGAAGAAACGCGAGAGAAGAATAAGAATGATGATTGATTGTTGTTCAAAGTCAGAAGAGGAACTCAAGGCACAACAGGAACTCAAGGATTTTATGTAAGTCTATTGTTGTTCTTCAGTATTAGTCTTTTATTAGGCCGACCGAGCGAAGCGAGGGAGGACTCTATATATGGTGACTTTGTGTCAATGTGGCACATGACTTGCTCACCAAAAGGTAACTTCTATAGTGAACGTGGGATTCGTCAGGGTTGTCCTTTATCTCCAACCCTTTTTATAATCTATTTACAAGGATTATTACTGATTATGCAACAGTATGAACATCAAGGCCTTTATCAGGGATACAAAATTAACAGCCGAGCACCAACAATATCACATCTGATGTTTGCAGATGATTTATTCTTCTTTGGAGAAAATACCAGGGTCAATGTTCATAACTTGAAGAAGTTACTCAGGGAATATGCGGAAGTTCAGGCCAGCTTATCAATTATGATAAATCTTCAATCCACTTTAGTAAAGGAGTCCTTGATTGGATGAAGCAAGTCACTATCCAAGATCTGGGTGTTAGGCAGATGACAAAGGAGGATAAATATTTAGGTATATATCCTTTAGAATCGGACCACAGAATATCTTGCTTTGATTTTCTATTGGACAAGGTAACTTCTAGACTGCCAGGATGGAGAGTTCACTTTGTTAACTCTGCAGGGAGAACCGTTTTGTCTAAATCAACCATTGCATCTATTCCAGTTTATTTTATGGGATTTTGTTTGCTGCCTCAAGGTGTTATTCATGAAATCGAAAAGATTCAAAGATCTTTCTGGTGGGGTCACTCAACCGAGGAAAGAAAGATCCACTTTATAAATTGGTCGAAGATGGAGTTAAGAAAAGAATCTGGTGGTCTGGGGATCAAAAAAATAGAATTGATGAATATTGCTTTAATCTGCAAACTGGTATGGAGGTTTTTAGAAAATGATGATGCTTTGTGGGTACAACTTCTGAGCGCAAAGTATCTTCAAGATTCCTCTTTTTGGCTAGCTGAAAAACCTAATATATGTTCTGCGACTTGGAGCAGTTTACTGGAAGTTCGTCATATCCTGGAAAATAGAATTTTCTGGCAAATCAATGATGGGAAATCGGTGCATATTTGGAATGATCAGCGGCCTCATTAAAATTTGGACCATCTTATCAGTAGGTCTAAAACTATACCGATCAACATTAACAAGGTTTCTGACTTGTTGATCCCTAATACAAGGTATTGGAACGTCACCCTCTTGAATAGTCTACTCTCTCCAGATATTGTTCAACTCATCACATCCATCTACTTAAGTGAGGAAACTGAATCGAAAGATACATTAGTTTGGTCTTGTACTCCTTCAAGGAAATTCTCGACTAAATCATGTTATCATCTCCTGCCAAACAATTTACCTTCTTCATCAACTTTGAGTTCTTTCCCATGGAAGAAATTTTGGTCCTTCACCAAGCTTCAACCTAAAAATTCATATATTTGTGCGGAAAGTACTTCACAGTAGCATTGCAGTAAAAGCAAATATCGTCAGGTTTGTTTCTTCTATTGATGTTAACTGCTCGTTCTGTGGTCTTGAAGATGATTCAATTGCACATCTCCTCTTTGATTGTCCAAAAGCAAAGTCAGTTTTTGATAAGGCCAACTTAAACATATCTTATCCTTCACCGATGCTTAATTTTCAAAAGCTTTTAATAGACTGGATGGAAGTCGATATCAATAACTCTTTTATAATGAAAATGTGCATTATCTGGAATTTGTGGAAGATGAGAAACGACATTGTTTTCTCTCAAGTGACTTTCTTTGAAGATCTGATTCTGAGAATGCTACACAAGATTTTAATATGTACTTTTATGGGATTTCAGAAGATTCAAATGTTACTTCTCAGGACTTTCGATCTCCTCACTGGTCTCCTCCTTCTAACCTTATGTTAAGATAAATGATGATGCAGCTTTTATTCCTAACAATGGTGCAGTTGGAGCAATTGCAAGAGATCATAATGAAATGTTCTTGGGATGTGGCACATGTACTTTTGATTCTACTTCTTCATTATTAGCAGAATCTTTAGCATGTAAACTGGGAACGGAATTAGGGTTAAGATTTGGTTTCAAAGAAATTATTATTGAAGGGGACGCTGCTAACGTTACTTCTGCGGTGCTTGGAGAAGTCTTTCAAATTCCTTGGAGCATTAGATCAACGATTTTAGAAATCAGGAGTTTGATATCATCTTTTGTCAATGTAATTTTCGTTTCTGTTCCTAAAAAAGCAAACAATCTGGCACATATATTATGCCAACATGTTATGCATGACAATGTAAATATGTGGTGGAATGCAGATTTTCCACCTCTTTGTATCCTTTCAAACCTCTATTCTTGAGGTCCTTTAATAACAACCTTGGTATAGGGGCGGCATGATTCAGTAGAGGGGCACTACTGTGATAGTAATGTCTCTTTAGTTGGTTAGGAGATGTCCTAAAGGTAGGGTTGTCAACGGGTCCGGGTCCTCCCGGGTATCACTAGACCCGGACCCGGACCCTACTTATAATGGTCGGGTCCGGTTCCTAACGGTTCCAGGTCCGGTTCCTAAACTTGTGGACCCAGAACCGGACCCGTTTAAATACCCGGGTACCCGTCGGTTCCGGGTACCCATTGGGTCTTAATAAAACTATTTAAAAAACCTCAAAAACTTAATATACTTCTCTTTTTGGCTTGGATTTAAGTAATTTTTATAAAAATTTATTATTATTTCTTATTAATGTACTAAATAAAGGTTAAATGTAAGAGAAAAAATTTAAATGAATAAAATATCAAAGCTAAAACTAGCAAAAATACTTGTAATTTTGCTAAAAACATGAATAAAAGAATGAATAAACGGGTACCCGATACCCGCGGGTACCCAACGGGTATTACCCGTTTGGACCCGTTTAAATTCGGGTCCAATCGGGTAATTACCCGCCGGGTCCTAAGTAGCTAATGGGTCCAACTTTAGGACCCGGAACCGGACCCGATATACCGGGTAATGGGCACCCATTGACAGCCCTACCTAAAGGGGATGTGAATTGACTAGATTACCCTTTTCACCTTAAATCAACCAAAATCAAATCAATTTTTTTAAAACCTAATGAATCAGAAAAAATCAAATCAGTTTTTTTTTTGCATCTTCTTCATCTTCTCTTCTCCTCCATCAACTCTAACCTCCATTAAAACTGGAAATTTCATCGTCTTCGATTAATCAGCGATTCGAAAATTAATCAAGTATAATGACTTATATGAGGTATATTATGAAAAACCCATGTAGGGTTTAGTTTATTTTGTTCGATTTAAGTTTAATTTCTATCAGAAATTAGGGTTTTAGGTGAAAATTCAAATTCTGGGTTTATGTGAGCTACGGTTGATTTTAACTCTATTACGAACCGTAACTGGAGAATTTGATGTTGTTACGGTTGGTAATAGTTCAATTACCAATCGTATGTTCTTATATCTGAAAATTTTCTTCAGTTACGGTTGGTAACCATTTTTATTTACCAACCGTAACTCAGTTACAGTTGGTATCGAGCATTTAGTTACCAACCGTAACTGGTTTTACAATGGGGTTTTCCCCCAAATTTAACCAGTTACGGTTGGTAGTTCGTCTTTTACGAACCGTAACTATGAATTACGGTTGGTTACGAGCGAAATGCCAACCGTAATTAGCTCTGAAAATGTAAGAAATTGAATCTTTTTACGTACTTGAGCAACAAAAAGCTAGTTGGGACTAATTTAGAAGTATGCATGGTCATTTTCAGGCATTGGGTTTTCACTTTGTTGGTTAATTTCTTCAATTGATTGAGATTGACCTTCACTTTGGGTTAAAACTTCTCTACCATCTCCAAACCTTTTTTTTAAACTCTAAAATCTGATTTTGTTTTGATTTTGAGTTAATATAAGTGAATTTAATCATTAACATTAAACTTGATTATCATCACTAAACTAGGTTATCAATTATGAGGGTTAATTTATCATTTCCAATTTCTTTTATAAGGGACACCTTGAATGATCATGTAATGACCCTTTATATCTTATTAGAATGCCGCTCCTCTGCTAAACCATGCCGGCCCTATATCAAGGTTATTTAATAAAGTGGAACTTTGTCGAGTTCCTTTTCTCTTGGAAAAAGAAAAAAAAAATTCAATCGACATTGAAAGGACCAAAGTAATCTTCCACATTTTCAATCACCTCTGAAATTGGCGTAAATACAACAGAAACAGAAGGGTAATGGCGTAAATTTGGCAGACTGAAAAAAGTACACGGAGGTTGGAAATATGTTAATTGTTGAGGGTGTTTGGTAAAAAATGAGGTAGAGGTTAGAAGGTCGAACCCGACCACCTCCAAATTTTAATTTGTTTCTTTTTATTCCTTCTTTTTTGCCCTTTCTTTCTTCTTCTTCCTCCTCCTCTCGGTTTCTTCTCGATTTCTCCTCTCTGAACTTCTGGTGATTTTGGTTCAAGTTTGAGAAGATTATTTCGAGTTCGAGAACGCAAAGAAAGGATGGGTTTTACCTGAATTGGATGTTGCAGCAGTTAAATGTGATGAACGGAGAGTGTTTTGGTCAGTGTTAGGGTTTGAAATTGAATTAGAATCGAGAGAAAAAGGGGAGGCGCTGTTAATGGAGAAAACGAGAGCATTCAGAGAGAGAAATCGAGAAGATGAAGAAGAGAGATCTTCCACAGATGGAGAATGAGTTTGTGTTTGAATCACTTGATTTGGAAGAAGAAACCAGAGAAGAAATTGATGGTGATGTTCTCAGTTGATGAAGAAGATGAAGAGGTTTAGATGAATGTTAGAACAGAGGTTATTGGGTTCTCGAATTTAATCAATAAAGGTGATGAATTGGGGAAGAACTTTGAGTTTAGTGTTCTGAAATTGCAATTGGGGTTTTGAATTTGATTCGTGTTGATGATGACCGCTGTTGTGAATTGAGTTAGCTGTTGGTCTTGAAATTGAGTTAGCTGTTGGTCTTGAATTTGAAACAGGAGGAGTTGTTAGAGATGCTGTTGAAGAAATCGTTGTTCAGGTTTGTTTGCTTAAATTTTCTGTTTTAGGGGTTTTTGTTTTGTGTACTCAGGTACTGAATTTAGGTGATTCGTAAATTTGGGATTACCTGTCTCAAATTCATTGTTTTATAGTTTATCTTTAGTTCTTGAATAATGGGTTTGATCTTGGATTGATTTCTGGCTAGGTTTTGGTCATTTTCTAACAATGATTGACAAATCTAAGGTGGATCGGATCATCTTTACCCACTTCCTTTATCGCAAATGTGTTCATCTCTTGAAAGACATAAACCACAGCTTATGTAAATATGTGATCCCTAAACTAGCTTTGTTGCTGCATAACATTTTGAAAAAAAACAAAATAATCTGAAAATGTATCTCAATCGGTTTGAAATTATTTTTTTTTATGCGAAAAGCCTCTGATCTTATGAATTTTTGGTTATTGGATTGCAGGGACGCGTGGTACTGGGTATTTAGTCATTTGGTTTGTGTTGTTGCCGTCGGAGATTCTAAGGTTGCATCGTTTTTAGTATACTTGAATCTTTTGGCGTTGATGAGTCCCCAAATGGAGCTGGAAGAGCAGTAATTGAACTTGGAAGTGTGGTTGATGGTCCAGTAGAAGGTGTAGGTGCTCCTGCCACATGGGGATGGTGGGTTGCAACTAGCATTGGTGACAACTCCATTTGGGATCTGCTGTACAGGTAAATATCATCCTTTACGTGATAGGTGTGGTGTGTCCGGATAACGAGTTATGCATGGAAATTTTGCTTCCTTGCTCTTAATCCTCATGCAGTGATGTTAGATCTTCAGTCATATTTTCAAAAGAAGTTATATGTTATTTCTTGGATGAGTTCAGTGGTAACTGAGAAATTGGTTTTTGGCTCATGGTTCCAATGCGTGTTCCTTTTGTATCATAGTCCGTCAGATAGGGAAAGGGTTCATTTCTTTACTGAGACATGTTTACGATTTGTAATTGTGAAAGCGTCTTGAGGCACCCAAGGGAATGAATTCTTGTTCAACATTTCGCGCTCTCTTCTTAAGGAACTATGCTTTTCACATTTGTATCTATTCAATATTAAACATGCATATCTAAGTTTGGGTGGTTTTAAGTAGTGTCAGTTTTATTACGGAAGTACAATTGGTACTATTCCATTAGCAACTAAGCCAGACCATGCTTATGTATAGCTTATTAATCTGTGAGGGACTCGTTCTGTAAATATTTCTTGGCGATATTATATGATCTTTTAGTTATGCTATCAATTTTCGGTGAACTGAAACTATCTGGGGTGATCCCTATATTGAGGTTACTGCGACCATCATATCCTATTTGTTCTTACAGTGGCATTTTAATTAACCTATAATATTTTTGTTATTTGCAGTATTAGGAAAGTTACAGATTTGGACTCAATTCGTGCGAGGCTTGTGGAAGCTGTGTGAAGAATACGAATGTGATGAAGGTATTTTAGTGTCAATTACTTAACATCTGACTTGCGACGGGATATTATGGAAAAGATGGGACATTACGATGGAGGAAAATTGCAGATTTCGAAGTGTCCTTGGTCAAAATTTTGCATCATCTGAACCTCGTCAAAATTTTGGCCATTTTTGGTCTTTCGTTACAACTATGTTTGCATTAGTTCCTTGGTAATTGGCTGAAAAAGGAATGGACAAATTTA
Source organism: Papaver somniferum (assembly GCF_003573695.1). Classification (NCBI taxonomy): domain Eukaryota; kingdom Viridiplantae; phylum Streptophyta; class Magnoliopsida; order Ranunculales; family Papaveraceae; genus Papaver; species Papaver somniferum. The sequence continues at coordinate 26,292,440 of NC_039366.1, forward strand.
CAAGTCCGGCTCTGTTGCATTATGGCGGAACTAAATTGTGAGTACAAATTTAGTTTTACGTTAATTTTTTCGGTCGACCGTCCCACCGTGGCAGCGGTCATCTAGTCTTTTTATTATTTGATTATTTATCATAAGATTTTTGGGTATTTGTAGGGTTTAATGTTATTATAGGGTTCTTGTTCATTAGTTGTTTGTTTATAATCAATTTGCTTCATGCTTCATGATTTTCCTTCCAGAAGAGCATAGATTAAAGAATGGAGGGATCATGATCCTGCTGCAGCCCGTGCAAAGAGATTAAAAGAGGCACGAGAGCAACTTGTAGATCTGAGGTAAATCTCTTGTTGTTCTCCAGAATTAGTCTTATCTTTTGTGACTAGGGTTTTTTCCTTGCTACAACCCTTGATTTTCAATTATTTATCATTAATTGTTGGAGGAATTTTCTGGGTTAAATGTTATTACATTAAATTTTCTTTGGTTATAATCAATTTGCTACATTCTTCATAATTTCAGGGATAAATTGACAGATCTTTTGAAGCAAGACTGGAAACAATTTAGTATTTCAGATTATGTGTCTCATCTGAATAGCTATCCTTTCAAGCGTGATGAAATCTGGAGCGACGTATCTGTCGATTTGAACATACTAAAGGTGTGTTGTTTTGTTTCCATTCTAGACACTAGTTTGATATGATACTGAGGAGGTGTAAGTTTTGTTTACGTGGTTTGTGTGCATCTTACTTTTAGGAACTGCGAGATAAATTGGAATACAAATCTGCTGAGGCCGAAAAAAATCACTACAAAGAGCAGTACACATTTCTCCACGCTATCCAAAAAAGAGCTATGGTATAATTAGTTTTTAACTCAGCCCCTGTTCATTACTTTGTTTCTGTTGCTATTATAATAAAAAGTTCCTTTTTTTTGTTGTCGATTTGCTTACTCTTCTTAATTTGGGCTTACAACAGATGCTTTGTAAGCTTGACCTTGCCTTACAGAATCATCACCGTACCATCACTCCAGATATGATTCGTTGTTTTCGGCAGATACTGGAGGGTGTGTATTTGAAATATATGCTGGAGTTCGCCGACCGTAAGGAAGAAGTATTGTCAAAGGGACGAGCTAAAAAATATGGCGAAGAGGTTCAGATTCCGGAATTTAAAGGCGACGAAATAGAATTTGACAACCCAAAGCTCGTTATAGATCAGTTCAAGGTATCCAACATATGTTTCCTGTACATAATATAGAGTACATCTGATTCTCAATTTTTTGAGATGATTTCTAATCTTCCCTTTACCTTTTTGCTCATCACAGGGTTATGAGGAAAAAGTAAATGAAGCCTCAAGTGAGATAAAGATTGGTGACAATTTACATATTTACATTGACTCCCTGCGAGTATTGGAATCTGTTAAGTGTGTATTGTTACAACTGGAGCGTATGTGTTTATTGAAACCTGATGATGACATCAAGGTAAATTTTCTTCTGGGCGTGGTTATAGCGTATATGAACTTGAAATGCGAGCTGGTTGACTGAGTTATGTTTATGTCCACCATAGGTAGTCGAGGAATGCCAAGAAATCCACCGCTCAATTCAACCAGACAGATAGTGCGAAGGTAAGTACTATTTTCCCTGTTCTCGGCATGTTTATATCATTTATCAACTCTAAACGGGACCTTATTGACTGAATCTATGTGTGATCTGCTTTATGTTCTTTCCCATCACAGTTACTTCAAGAAAAGCCAAAATGTTGCTCAGAAACCGATCAAAGCAACACAAAGTGGCAAAACATCTAACAGATTTAAGGAGGTGAAGTGAACTCTGCTGTCTTGTTTATTCTTTAACAGGCTTCGGCTATTGTTTGATAATAGTCTGGAACCTAGGATTGTTTCTGGAACCTTGGATTTTTAGACTCTTCTTGCTGTTCTCAGCATTGTTTATAGCATATATCAAGTTGGAACAAAAGGTAAATATATGGCTGCATCTGCAGCTACTTGTCAAGCAATTTGGGTACGTCGTGTAATGGCAGACTTGCACCAAACTCAAGTTGTATGGTCAGAGATTTATTGTGGCAACAAAGCTACAATTTTGATGGCGAAGAATCCATCATGTTTATATTGTATATCAAGTTCAGTGCTGCTATAATTTGCCAATCTTTAGTTATAGATTTAGACAGACAGTATCCATCAGATTATCTCTCTCTTTTTGCTTTGGAGCTGAATGCTTTTTAAAAATGTAATAGTTTGGCGGGTAGGCTTGCGAAGTTTATGCTTAGATGCAGCCATACGTCTCTTTGTTCAATTCGTATGACACCCAGAGGCTGGGAACCTCCACAAGACCCAGTCTTAGATACAGTCAAATTAATATGACTCCTAATCAGAGGCATATTTGGTTTGGAAAAATATGAAATTATTTTTAAAAAACTTCATCATTGGAAAATTAGAAAGTTATATTTTATTTTATTTTTGGTAAACAACAGGGTTAACTAAACGAGGATAAGCCCTTCCCTCCGTGCAAAAAGTTCACCCAAAGCAATCTCAGGTGGGAGATGAATGGAAACCAATCTAGCCTCTTAATTTTCTTCTGCGATCTAAACGTTTTTTATTATCTTTCTCTGAATTAGTGAGATGTTTTTTTAATCCAACCATCCCATGAAATTCAAACTAATATCAAAACTCAAAATTCCCTCCACAAAACGTGAAAAGGCGGTAAAATATTTTGCTCAAATCTCAAATATTTTTCGGGCTTGATTTCAATGAATATTTTAGAAACCAAATTGCAATTATATAATGAAATAACTCCAAAGGAAACGAATCTTCTAGTATGTTGTGCATTAAATCGCTAGTTTCCCGGTTTAAATCGTCTTGCTATGTCAGCCCTAAGTTTAGTTACTTGACGACGTGAGATTGTGGGAGAACTCACCACGTCGACGTCCGTAGCACACGTGCAACTTGCACAAGTTAGTGGTGACGTGATGACTCTTGTCCCTTAGTGAATTTGACTTGGCCCCATGGTTGAAAAACACCCACCTACTTGTAAGTTCACCTTATTTACCAAAAAACCCATCTTATTATATTCAATTTACGTAAAGGTCTGTCACGTGTGAATGAGCTCGTGTTTATCTTTTTGTTTGATTTTCGTCACCCATGTGAAAGTGGGTGAACCGCTGGATTTCCTCTTTGTTTTTATCATCGTCTCACTCTCTTGCGACAGTAGCACCAGCAGTCACCATCAAGTGCGTCATAATTTTTAATAACGTGTGTCAGGAAGACCGACGTTCTGATTGGGTGTACTTGTAATCCTAATCGGAAATAAAAAGGAACCAAAATAGAATCAGAATCAAAGTTGGAATCCAACTTTGTTTCAGACCTGCTGCTGAGAACCAACTGAACTGAACTGACCGAAGCCACTTAATGCCCCTCACTAACTGAAACTTGGTTGCCACTGACACTTAATTTTTCCACTTAAAACACTTCAGTTACAAAACAAATAAAAAATCAGTATAAATCTACGGACAAACAGCAATTTCTTTCTTTTCATTTTTCAAGTTTGACTTTCTGTTTTTGTTTTGTTCCTTGTAACAGTGGAGTGCGAATTTATTAAAATGGTAGGATGTGAGTTATTTTGTGAAGCACGGAACTGTATTTTGATAAGTCAGTCGGGCGAAGACCGGTGAAGTTGATTTCCGTCACTTTCTCTTAGACAGAATTGGTTAGTTTATCTGTCGTCGGCGTTTAAGTGCCTTGCGAATATTTTAGTAGCCCATCCGGGATCAACGGGTAATTACTAACCCTTCCGTTTTAAAAAGTTGAAGTCCTTTTTTTTGTGATTTTAAAAATAAGGCAATTATTTCTTTTTAAAATGGAAATGGTGGTGATATTCACAACTAAAATTTTGCTACAAAAAAATAAATAAAGAATAATTTAAATTTGAAAATGGTTGTCAACTTCTAGTTTTAGTTGTTAATTGGTGTAAAAAAACGCCTCGAAACTTCATTGCCATGAAAGCAGTCAAAACATACATTTCTTTGAGGGGAAAAATAAACTTTAATGGTAGGTATTTTTGAATGAAAAAGGTTGTGTATGAAGTTTCTGATGGTTGATATTCATCATTTAATAAGATAATTTACAGGCTTTTCTCTAAAAAGAAGCCTTTACGCACAATGAATAAAAGAAAACTAAGACATGCGATTAATATTGTCGAGAAAATAAATACATGATTACGGAAATGATTCACTGGACTTTCAGTATAAAAACAATAGCCAGTAACTGTACATGCTCTTCAACGATGTAAGAAGGATAAAACTTGTAAGTCGTATGTTAAAACAATAACATGCGCTACAAAATCAAATATTCAGGAGGCTATAAAAAAAATATCTCCCAAATAAACACTCTTGATAAATTATTTTTTAGGTAGGTTTTAGTAATTTGGAGTGGCTAAACCACCCCAATCGGGTGAACAAAATCTCGATGAGAAAACCTTCTCCTGATCAATACCTGGGAATGTAATAAAAGAAAAATAATTGAATATCGAGCAAAATATAGACTAACGAGAATACTTAGAAAGATAATTTTATATTTTTACAGTGTCTAAGTGTTTTGCATACTTTAGAAGCCCAACAAAGTTCAAAATATACTAGACAATAGTTGTTAATAGACGTTTAAGGTATTTGGATACCAAATGCAAAAGTTGATCCCAAAAATCAGAAGTAAAAACATTTCGCTTCACATAAAGTTAGTAACTTTTATGTTTTCAGAAATTATCCTGAAACTAAGTGCTTAAATTAACTTTTGACTATTTTGCTTACAGAAATAAAAAAATAACTTCTTAAGTGATATCCAAACATGCTATTAGAATATCTCGAGAACTCAAATAAATAGTTTCCAACGACCTTAAGATATGTCGAGAACTTAAACATTATACATATTACTCCATTTGTATAAAAAAAGAAGAAGCTTGTTTTATGTGTAAACTACTATCTTTTTGGAATGGAGGTAGTATAAAATTAAAATTCATTGTCGACTTTTATTTTTGGTTGTAGATTAGCAAAAAAAGAATGCCAGAAAACTTTGTTGCTGTGAAAGCTATCAAGATATCTCCTCGGTGAAGAAAAGTGAAATCTAATGGTAGGTATTTTTCGAAAAAAAGTTCATATATAAGTTTTCTGATGGTTGGTATTCATGCATCATGTATGATATTCTCTTGTTTTTCCCTGATAAATTCCATTTTATTGTAGGATTTTAAATATTTCGACGTAGAATGATAATTTATGTGTATCTTGTAATAAATATTTACACCTGATGAATAAAATATAACAAGTGTGATTTGTATTTTCGAGAAAATAAATACATGAATATCAACAAGATTCAAGGAAGTAAAATTCCAATAGTGGTACAAATTATCGACAATAATCTTTAGCGATGAAAATAAAATAGAAAGTCAATATACGCTAATACAATAACATGAGCTTAAAGTCAAATTTAAAGGCTATAATCTTTTTGCCTAAATATTCTTTAAAAGTAATTTTTAGGTAGTTTTGAAATTATGAGGTGTTTAAAAGATGGAGCAACAAACCACCCCTAATTTCTTTACTGACACTTGTATTTTTTGTAAGTTTTTCTTACTAATATATTTTTATTTGATTAATTAATTGTTTTACAATGCATACATTTTCCTCTGATTTGATATTGGCTCAAGCTTTCTCATTTACTTAAGATCATGAAATAGAAATTACAACTAGTAAATAAGCCCTTGAATTACATTCAAAAATTATACTAATTCTCTGGATTAGATATACTTGAACTATTCGGCACTGCAGCCCCAAAGGAATACTAAGGTGTATATTATCACAATCGACAACTAGTTGGGAAATTGCGAATTCCAAATTTCATATGCTTGCCATGTTGCTAAACTCGAATAAGTTCTTGATCAGAAATGAATGAGATAAATCAGAACTTTAGCAACACTAGAAACCTTTTTAGTTCCTAAATGTGATAGGAACTCTTCGACCAGTTTTTAAGTTAGCTAGTAACAGCCCAGTGAATGCTTGCAAAAGGTTCCAAAATTTTTACTGAATCATTCTGGTAATAGATGATGTAGGAGCCTACTTGGAAAGTACTTTCATGGTCCGCTTTCAAAAGTCATCGAAATATAATACATGATCTGACACAAGTGCAATTGTTGAGAAGTAAGGGCATCAGCTTTTATGAATCATCGAAACATAATACATGATCTGACACAAGTGCAATTGTTGAGAAGTAAGGGCATGGATATCTTTTTTTTTTTTTATAGGAAGACGACTTTTATTTATGTAATATTGAAGTTTGCAAAATATACAAGATGGGAGTTAAACCCAGCTTAACTCTTTCTAGGATATTGTTTCTTACATTTTCGCTCACATTATCCGTAGAGAAGTAGTTAATCTTCCTAGATCTTACTTCCTTAGCTAGATTGTCTTCAAAATCAACATACTTCCTAGTTTTATGCATAAAGGAAACCGAATCATAATTTACAAGAGAAAATTTGCATCTAAGGATGCTATTTTGAGACCTCCATAGATGAACTTCAGGGTCTTCATCTCCTTTCAGAATCTTCATTAGAACTTGGAAGTCATTAATCATGCAACAATTTTGGAGCTTCAGTTCCTTCGTCCACCTGATGGCCTCAATTCCAGCTTTTGTTTCAGCTTCTAAGGGGCAGGAGGCCCAGCCACATCCTGCACACCAATGCTTCCGATTGCCTGCATTATCCAATATTGATATAGCATATCTCATTGTGTAATCATCTTCAGAATAGGATGCATCAAATAATATAAACCAATCATAGTCTTTTCTTGTGTCCAAAGGATTGTTTCTTAAAGACATCTTAGTACTATTATGAACCTGACTGGCTTTACTGTCACTGCAAAAATTGAACTTTTGGTAGGAAGCTCTAATGCTATCAACTAACTTGTTTACATTAGGGGAATTGTTATCAAACTTGACACGATTCCTAAACTTCCAGATGGACCAGATAATGAAAGTAATCAGATTATGCTTGCTAGTTAGGAACCTGTTATTCATCCAAAATTTAAATCAATTCATGATGCCAGCATTCCCAATATAACAGTAAACGTTATTAAGCTCAAAAGCATCCCACACATTCTTTGCAAAATTACAATGAACAAACAAATGCATTTCATTTTCTAATTCAAGATTATCACATAGTAAGCAATAAGGTTCCGAATCTTTCACATATTTAGACATATTATTTCCCAGAGCTAAAGCAGAGGATACAACTTTCCAACAAAACATATTAACTCTAGGCAGCATGTTAAGATTCCATAAATGTTTCCAAAACTTTGCTTCATCCTTATCAAAGTTCAAGTTAGTCAGAAAATTGTAAACTGACTTAGTATTGAGATTTCCAGAAGTTGTAGATTTCCATCTAATTTTATCATGCATATTAATGTTAGTAGTTACAGAATTAATAGCACCATGGAAAGACAAATCTATGTATTTACTGATGATGTTCATGTTCCAATTCCCTTCAGCATTCATTAAATCACAAACATGTACATGCAAATTACTATCAATATAAATAGGCGATAAAAGCTGAACCTGATTGGGAAGCCAAAAATCAGACCAAACATTAGTTGACTTCCCATCATTAATCCGGCAAACATGGCTAGAACTAATAATATCAAGGCCTCTGCGAATACTAGTCCAAATCCAGGAAATCCTATTCTTTATAGTTTTCTTAAGCGGGTTCTGGTCTCTGAAATATTTATGCTTAAGAATTTTAGCCCACAACTGATCTTGATTATGGATAAGCCTCCAGGCCAACTTAGTTATTAAAGCAAGATTGTGCTTATGAGGGTTTCTTATCCCTAACCCTCCCTGGAGAATGTCTTTAGTTATACTTAGCCACGCCTTAGGGTAGTAACACTTTTTCTTATTCTTTTTTTTGCCACCAGAAATCGCTCTGGATCTTATCAAGGTTATCAAGTGTCTTTTTAGGGAAGGTAAGACACTGCATTTGATGATTAGGGTAGGCACTAAGCACATTTTTGATTAAAAATGTTCGAAATGTCCTACCCAGACCTAAACCCCTTAAAAGGTAAAGTAAATTAGTGTTCAATTATTTTTCCGAATTATACTTTTTCAATTTCAAAAAAGTGATTTAATCGGACTTACTTTTAGACAAAAATTTAAAAAGAATGAAAACAGGGGGATTTTGTGTTTTCCCCTCAAAATAAATAACTATTTTGCATTACCCCCTCTACAAACCAATAATTTGTGAAACCCCCCGTCTGTTATAACAGCCGCGACTGCCAGTTAACTATGCACGTGCAGTGCGTGTGTGTCATTAATTAATTAATTTTTCTAAGAAAACATACTTACCCCTGCCCACCAGCTCCTCCTTCACTACAACCACCGCCATTCCGAGATCCAATTAACTAAATCACGTTCAAAATTCTCAAAATCGATCACAAATTCAATTGGAAGAAGATGATTTATCAGTCATTTCTTCATAACATAAAGAGATGCTTTTCCATCTTAACAACGAAAACAAAATCCCTAATATAAGTTCAGAAAACCTAAGAATCCCCAAACTGATACAAAAACCTAACCCCCAACAACAAAACAAAACCAAAAAACTCATTTCTTTCTTTTGATTTTGACCTGTTAGTACACAAAAAAAAATCCAATTGGTGAAGAAACGATTTTAGGGAACCCTGGAAGAAGCAACAGTATGTGAAAATATTGAAGCACATTAGCTCAATTCCCTGTACAATTTGAGTTGGTGCAACCCCAAAGAATCAATTCTCTCTGTAAAATTCGAGTTGGAACTTCGAGGAGGCAGTGAAGAACGAAAATCTTTAAGGTTGAAACTACAAATTATTGAAATCCTTTGTCTGATTCGTTTTCATCTTTCAAACCCTTCATCTAAAACAACAAAATACTTAAACCCATGACTTTAATTTCAAAAATCCACAAGCAATTTCTTATCAGTTCTGAAATTAGGGTTAGGTTACATGAAATTTAGGATTTTTAAAACAGGGATATGTTTAGCTGTGTATGAGAGAAAGAGTAAGAGAGTGAATGAAAATCAAAGAGGAGTTGGTAGTGGTTTACTGCACTATTTTGATTACACTTACAGAAAAACCAAATGGAGTCGGTGATGGAGAGGGGACGAGGGTATCAAATGGTGAAGGAAGGTTTCGTCATATTAGGTTGTTTAAAAATAATTATTTATTTATGGTATACACGTGCATAGTTAACTGGTCAGTCACGTCTGTGATAACAGACAGGGGGTTTCACAAATTATTGATTTGTACAGGAGTAATGCAAAATTGCTATTTATTTTGAGGGGGAAATACAAAATCCCCATAAAAATATCGCCTTTTCTGAATTAGTGATAATAAATTATGCTCCTCTCCTCCTTGTAGTGGCATCACCACTGTTTGAAAAAATACATATGATACTAAATGTAGCACTTTTATGCAATGCCATTTGCAGGAAAGATGACGAGTCATCTCGACGGATTCCATTGTCACAAGCTCACGCTCCAAGTTCCAAAGGCCTCCTCTCCATGTCTAAAAGAGCCGGCATTGTAGCTTCATGCCCCAAGCAATACGGTCCCCGAATTTACTTTTCAAAAATAAATAAAAAGCAATATCTTTGATGGCCAGCACGTAGGCCCGCAATCCAGAATTGGGTCATACTGTCCCGTGACCACAATAACCACAGTCAACAAAAACAAGGGTATGAACGTAATCACAGCTCCGAAAGTGAGCACCTTGTAATTTACGAAGAAAGCAAAGGACATAACCGTAAATCAAAAAGAAAGGGGGAAATTTAATTAAAGAAAAAGAAAAAAGAAAGAGAATAAGAAAGATAGAGTAGAGAGAGAGAGATATAGAAAATAAAAAAAAAGGCAGAGAACAGAAAGAGGAGGGATAATTTATGCAGCGGCCACAAAGAAGACGAAGAAGATTGAATTTTCTGATTAATGCCGCCGTGATATCACCACCACCACCACCACCACCACCACCAGAAGCAGCCCGTGATTGAAGAATTTATTAGGTTTTTTTTTTTTGGTTTTTGTTTCCTTAATTTATTCTCTCATATTTATCTTGTTTAGGGCACAAAAAAGGTTTAACAGTAGTCTGGATCTGGGATTAGAAACCTTGAAGGTGTTATTTAAAGGTGTGGGCAGAGATTTTAATTTAGGGTTCATAGTATATAACTTAATGTTATTGGGGCGTTGACGAAGAACAAGTAATTGTGTTGCCCCATGTTATAGAGGTAATTTATATTTCATGCCGCCGGAACCCTCAACTTGGGATCGAAAAGATTTCTTCAAAGAGAAGAAGTATGATAGATTGGATTCTGTAAATTCAAGATGGAGAGGCGGAGGAGGTGACCCTTATTTGGGAGGAGTTGGAGGACATAGAGGTGGGGATTTTACTCGATGGGGAGGTGGTAACGAGGATTTTCGAAGACCATTAGGTATGTTTGTTTGATAATTTCTTTGATAAATTTTTCTGGGTTTTTTTTCCTCTCTGAGAAATTAGGGTTTCAAATTTAACTGAAATTTGATGGGCGGCGGCAGTTGAGGTTGTTGACTCTCATGGGTTTAGCTGGATCTGCCCCTGCTATTGAAAACTACTGAAACCAACTGTTAATTGAAAATCTGGTTTTTGACTTTTGTTCTTCTTCTTACTGTTAGAGATCTGGGTTTGTGTAGGAATACATGTTTTTGGTTTGGTTTGTGCTTTCTAGAGATTGTTATGAAATTTGGCTTTGTTTAATTTGTTGTTGATTTTTGACCTTTTTTTTGTTTTTGTCCTGTGGTGAAGCTCATGGTAAGCAAGGTGGATATCAAATTTTTCCCGAGGAATCTGGTTATGGATGTACACCATCAAGGTCTAGTGAGAGGATGGTGGAAGATGAGAGTAGTTTCAGATCTTTTAGTTCTCGTGGGGGAGAGTCCAAGTATGGAAGAAGCAGCCGAGAAGTAAGAGGATCTATCATCCATGGGAGTCCACGAGAGTGGAGAGGACATCCGCGGGAATCTGGAGTCGATGTCTCGTTTAACCCTTTTGGACGGCACCATGATTTAACTACTCAAAGGTCAGTCAGTGATATTATGACATCTCATCATCATTCTGATGCTGAAAATACTCTCTTGGATCCACATCCCTTCAGAGATGAGCATGATAAGATGGGTGGTTTGGATGCCTTGGGAACAGGCCACAGATATGAGAGAGACCATTCTTTGGGAGGATCGATCCCGTGGAAACGTTCGAAATGGAATCGTTCTAGCAGCTTATCTTCCAGAGGTTCGGGTTTCAGCCATTCAAGTAGCTCAAGGAGTATCCGAACAGATTCAGATGAAGGTAAGACTGAGTTGCATCCTGGAAGAGTGACTCCACTTCGCTCTCCTTCAGTGGAGACATCTGGTGATTTACCAACTTCTTTGAACGATGAAACATGTCCAAGGAAGAAACCACGTCTTGGATGGGGGCAAGGGTTGGCCAAGTATGAGAAACAGAAAGTTGAAGTCCCTGAACGGAAGCCTGCTGAAAACCCTGTTCAACAACCTGTTGAAAAACTTGTGGAGAAGTCTGTTGAAAAACCTGCAGAGAAGTTTGTTGAAAAATTTGTGGAGAAGTTTGTTGAGAAACCCGTAGAAAAGCTTGTGGAGAACTCTGTTGAAGAACCTGTCGAGAAAACTGATGAGAAGCCTGTTGAGAAGGAATTCAATGTAAGCAAACAGCTTAATCAATTCTATTTGTTGACCAAAAAGAAATTAGTCTCTAGTCTTTGCTTTTTTTGCATATATTAACTTATATATATGTTGGGTACTCATCTTTTATCTCCTCTTTCCTTCTCTGCAGGAAGTGCGGAGGTCTACTGGAACACAGTCTGAGCAAGAGCTTGTTCTTGAAGATGCTTCAAGTCTAAAAGACTTGCCCAAGGAGTTGCCTGATGAGAATCCTGTTGAGAAATCTGCTGAGAAGCCTGACGAGAATGCAAAATCTGGTGAGAAGCCTGATGAGAACGCAAATAGCAAAAAACCCACTCCAACCATAGTAATAACAAGCTCTGATACGAGCCCTAGACTCACAGGCTTGTCAGAATGTTCATCTCCTCCAACACCATCTTCATTTGCTTGCAGCTCTTCCCAAGGTATGTTTTACTGTCTCTGAGAAAGTATTAACACAGTTTACACTTGCATTTTAGACATAAGAGCTTATTTGTTCTTCCTATAACTTATTGACCATGTTTGGTGACTGAGCCCTGAACAAGGTTTTGTAGATCTTTTTTTGGGTGATATTAGTTTCTATGTCCCATGAATATCCTTCTAAATTGGAAATATATACTTTATCACGCACTCATGTTGAACAACTTTGGTTTCATTATACATGGAAGTCGGGCCTTTCACTCGTCAGCTAGAGAATGTTGTTTATTTCCATTGTATATTGGTTGTCACCGATGATCATTTGTTGTCTTCCAGGAGTGAATCCTTTTGTATTATATGAAGCTATCATATGAAGGTGCTGTTTGTCTATGCCAAATTGAACCACTCTAGTAATCCGCTGAACCGTTGAACCAACTAAGTATGCATTATATTTTGCTCAGCGACTTCACTAAATCTATCTAACTTACTATTTTCACACGCTATTCATTAAGGATTCTGTGGTGGCATCCTATTATCACATGTAGCTTCCTGTACCCTTGTTTTTTATGGCAAGCTGGGCGTGTGATATCCAACCAAATACATCATTGGTCTAAGCCTTAGTGTTCCTGGTCGTTTGGCTTGTGAAAGAGTGTTGTGGGCTTGTGGCATATTTGATATGAACAACATGTAGGAGTTGTATTTGTGATCAATATCAAACAGGCTAACAGTTTAACTTCCTCATTACATCTTAAAGTAGGGTTCCATAGTCTGTGGTTAAGTCCCATCCAGTACGATTATACCTTCAATTTTTTTTGTAAGACAAATTTTCAAAAGGCTTCAAGGAACGCTTTTTTTCTATTCTGTGGACCCATGTTTGTTGCATAGATGAACTCAGCCATATTCGCTATTAATGACATTTTATCCGAAATATTTGAACCTGTTTCTTTAGTTTCAATTTGTGGCTTCTGCCTAGCTTTTAAGCAATGCATTTGCTGAGAACTACTCCAATATGTGTCCCCATGTCACTATTGTATGACATGGTTTACTTTCTAATTTTATTGGACACCTGGTATTTACATGTTGCGTTCCTTGTGTGTGAATGTTGAGCCATTGTGTCAAAGTATCCATTTTAGGTTGTTGATAGGTGATGCTTTACCATTGATATGACATTCTTCTAAAATGTCATCGATCTCTATTTTCAGTCTTTGTCTTTAAGTTTCTTTTGCTCCTGTCAAGAAAACACCTACAAATACAACAGCTGGAAGTGACTTTTAATTTATAACGGGCTTTGGGTGATGCAGATTTCATTATGTTTTGCTTGTAGATATATTACAGGAAAGATGTATAGGATAGTTCATTTTTCCCCTTCCCTTACTCATTTGGTGTTTGTATCATGAGTTTTGAAGTTTGGAATGCTTTCCCTGTCCTTTCTTTTTCCTTCCCGGTTATGGTCCTGCTTGGTTGTCCCCCCTGTTGCCTTCTCTTCAACAATTTTATCTGCTAACAGTGTCTTTGATGCTGGTAAACTATATATATTATATCTTTAGCGACTTTTGTCATGTGTTTGTGCTATTTTAATTTGTCTGTTAGCAGAATTAGTTTGTTGTACCTGGTGGAAATCTGTATGTGATATATGGTTGTAGGCTTTCTGGTTAATAATATAAAGGTTCTTTCTTCTGGATATTTTCTCGTTCATAAGGTTATTGCATCATATTGACACTACTGTATCTTCTGGGTCAATAATTTGTAGTACTTCGAATATGTCCTGTATGATATAACAATGTTAGGTTTCTGATTGTCACACTGTGTTTCTGATTAGCAATTGTGGGCATTTGTTAACAGGTCCCGAGGATAAGCATCTCCTCAGTTGTGAAAGAAATGATAATCAGACAAGTAGTTCAAGAGGTTCACCGAGTTGTGGATTTCTGAATTTTGTGGAGGGGTTTTCAGTAAATCTACAGCATCTAGAGCTTACTCTGCCTTTAAACTTGAACTCTCTGCTTAGTGATCTGACGCAACCAGAAGACGTAAACTCCGGGGATTCCAACTATTTGAGGTCTACTGCCATGAATAAGTTGCTTTTGCTAAAGAGTGAATTTTTGAAAGCAGTAGAAAAGACAGAAGGAGAAATTGATAAGTTTGAAAATGAACTCAAGCAATTGAATTCTGAACCTGATACAGTCAGTGTTAGTCCAGACACAACTGATGCGGTGCAGCTAAATTCTGGATTAAAATCTTTTGAAGTAGTTGGTGCAGATTCTAAAGTTTTGCTGAAGCCTGCTCCATTGCAAGTTGTATCCTCAGATGATTTGCACTCAGAAAAGACCTTATGTGATGATATTATGAGAGAAAGTCATGCTGAAGTAGAGGATGAGATTGACAGTCCAGGATCTGCTACATCAAAGTTTGTTGAACATTCTACAGGGAAAGCAGACCTTATTGCTCTTGTTGAAGAATTAAGTTGCAGGTCGCCTGAGAAAAATAATTTGCCTTCCACTGAGAAGAAGTCCAAGGATGAACTCTGTATAGGTGATACTAAATCAGTAAATGAAATGAGTACCTTCTGTGATGCTTCCTCTGAGTTGGTTGGACATAACTACGATCATGAGCAATTAGTTGAAGCAATTTTGGCAGCTAATAAGGATTCTGCAAGAAATGCTTGTGAGGTATTTACTAATTTATTGCCTGCTGATGGACCTGAACTTGAGAAACGGGAAGTGAATCTTGATTCATGCCCGCAGAACAATGTGATCCTCAAAGAAAAGGTCAGGGCGAGAATGCGTTTACAGCGATTCAAAGAGAGAGCCCTGACTCTCAAATACAGGGCACTTCAACACATGTGGAAAGAAGACATGCTTTTGCTTTCGGTGAGGAAGTGTAAATTGAAGTCACAGAAGCGAGTGGAATCCAGTTTGAAATTTTTACACAATGGGCAACAGAAGCATCGGTCATCCATCCGGTCTCGTTTCACTTCTCCTGGTATGAGCTTTCTTCATGCTTGCTATTGTATAAAGCTTTTTTTTACTGCCCTGTGATTTTCCATAATTGTACGTGATTATGCTACTTTCTCTCTCTCTCTCTCTCTCTCTCTCTTTTTAAATTAAGCTTTTGCATCTTTATTTTTAAATAGTTGGATTGCTTTGTTTCTAAGATGTTTCTACTCTGCATCAGGTAATTCGACTTTAGTTCCGACTGCAAATATCGTTGATTTTACCAGCAAACTTTTGTCAGATTCTCGAGTGAAGGTTCATCGATCTAGTCTGAAGATGCCAGCGTTAATTTTGGATGAGAAGCAAAGGAAATCCTCAATGTTTGTTTCAAATAATGGCTTAGTTGAGGATCCTCTTTCTGTTGAGAAAGAAAGGCTTATGGTCAACCCATGGACCCCCGAAGAGAAGGAAGTATTTTTGGAGAAGCTTGCTGCTTTTGGGAAGGACTTCAATAGAATTGCTTCCTATCTTACTCACAAGACTACGGCTGATTGCGTTGAGTTCTACTACAAGAACCATAAGTCAGAAAGTTTTGAAAAAATAAGGAAAAAGATGGATTCTAGAAAGCAAGTGGGAAATCTTCCAAATACGTACCTTATGACATCAGGTCAGAAGTGGAATCGTGAAGCAAATGCAGTGTCTCTTGATGTGTTGGGAGCAACTTCAATGAAGGCATCTCATGCTGATGACAGTGAGAAGACTCAACAGTCCAGTGTGGGTAGGCCATTCTTGTTACGACATTGTGAATATAAAGCGTCATCATCCTCTGATTTTGCTGCGGTTAGCAAGTCGAGCACTTCAGACATGTTGGGGAATGAGAGGGAAGTTGTAGCTGCAGATGTTTTGGCTGGCATCTGTGGTGCTTTGTCTTCTGAAGCAGTGAGTTCTTGTATCACAAGTTCCATTGACCACGTAGAGGGTTGTCAGGACTGGAAGTTCCGAAGGAGGAATTTGGTAGCTGATGATTGCTCTCTTACTCCTGAGGTCATGCAGAAAATTGATTGTCAAGAAGCCTGTTCAGATGAAAGCTGTGGGGAATTTGATTCTGTGGATTGGACAGATGAAGAGAAGTTGGTTTTTATTAGGGCCTTTAGGTCTTACAATAAGAATTTTTCGAAGATCTCCAAGTGTGTTAGAACTAAATCAAGGGATCAGTGCAGAATATTCTTCAGTAAGGCTCGGAAGTCTCTTGGGCTGGATTTAATTCAGCCTGGGTCGGACAATGCAGGGACGCTACTTAGTGATGATAATGGAGGAAGAAGTGACACAGAAGATGCTTGTGGTATGGAAATTGAGTCTGCAATATGCAGCACTCAGTCCTGTACAAAGATGGATGTGGACTTACCGCTGTCTGTGGCAAACACCGATGATAAAGCATTAGAGCGTGATAAGACCACTCATACTCTTGCTGAACATCACAAATTATGTGACACGGAGCAATCAGATTACGGGGATAGTGACCCTAGGAGGGAAGTTCCAGATGATTTTCAGGCTATGGTCACGCCAGAAGGAAAAGTTATGGCAACCGAGAAGATTGTGCAGTGCAATGGAGTGGTGAAAGAAGCTACAATAAGTTGTGAGTTTCCTGTTCAAGCCCACGAAGGTGCTAGTTTTACTGCTGAAACTGAAACTGAAACTGTAAAAGAACTTGGAGTTAGTCAGCCTGTTTCTCTACATGATGATACTGCATGCGGTGGAGCACCAGCAGAACAACTCAAGGTCATCCCTGTGGTATCTGCTGAGATAACTGCAGAATCATCCATAAAGTTGCATAATGGTGGCAGAGATGGTCAATATGTGAAGGATGCTGGTGTAGATATTAAAAGCAATAGAAGTAGTGCGTATAGCAGTGTACCAGAATCCAAGATAAACGGAATTCTCACCCCAGGCATATGTCCGACTCCCAACTACCATAGCGAGAATTCTCGAGATCTGATTTCTTCTGGGCAGGCCCCTCCGGTCATGTTTTGGCAGCAGAAGGAGAATTTTCCGTCTATCTCAGCAAATTTGTGCCCGAGGGATTCCGCTTCTGCTCATTGTGAGGGCCATCTTGGGAAGTCTACGCCGTCGTCCACACTTAATTTCGAGAACAGGAAGCGTCAGAGATCTGAAAATGTTGATGCTTATCAGCCACAGTTATTAGGAAATGGCACACTGAACCAGGTTGAGTCCTCCCAGATTCTCAGAGGATACCCACTCAAGGTACTGAATAAGAAAGAGATCAATGGGGCTGCTGAGTCTAACCAGATTTTACATGGTCTTTATCATGATACAGGCGATGCTTTAAAGGCCCCAAGGTTGTTGTCTGAGATGCCACTTCTTGTTAGGGGCGGTCATGAGCAAAGGTCAAGATCTCGTTCTCGTAGTAGTTCTGATACAGAAGAGCATTCTCGTAGGAATGGTGATGTGAAACTTTTTGGCCAGATTCTTAGCCATCCTTCGCCTGTTCCACTGTCATCTCCACTGACTACAAATCAGCTGACTGACAGTAAGATTGAAACCCCTAAATTGAGCAGTAGCAAGTCATCATCCAACTTGAAGCTCATCAATGATCATGCGAATGAAGGAGTTCCTTCGCCGTTGAAGCATGATGCAGCAGGCAATCATTATGGAGCTAGTGAATACCCTATGCAGAGTTACGGTTTCTGGGATGGTAACAAAATACAGATGGGACTTCCGTCTATACCACCTGATTCTGCCATTTTGTTTTCAAAATATCCGACAGTAGCATTTAGTGATTTCTCTACCACATCTTCATGCATTGATAAGCAGCAGCAGACAATGTTGAAGAGTAAGGACCGGAATTTGGGATGTGTATCAGTTTATCCTACAAAGGATGTCGTTAGTAGTGCTAGTAATCATCATAACAATAGTAGCAGTAGTAATAATAATAGTAGTAGTAGGGGTTTGGCAGATTATCATAAGGTGTACAGAAGCCATGATGGTTCCAAGGATGTGATGAAGCAACGAAATGATATGTTCCCCCAGTTACAGAAACCAAATGGGTGTGAAAACCTGCAGCAGCAGCAAATTCAAGGGAGAGGTGTGGTGGGAATGTTGAACGTGATGGGTGGTGGTGGGATCCTTGTGAGAGGGGTTTCAGATCCCGTTGCGGCCATAAAAATGCATTACGCAGCCTCCACTGCAGAACGATATGGTGGGCAGGTTGGGAGTGTGATGATGATGAGAGAAGAGGATCCGTGTTGGAGAGGAGGGGACATAGGCAGGTAGTAGGGGGAGAAACGCTGAAACAGTGATAGGGCATCTTGAAAGATGATCGTCATGATCATCAATTGGGATTAGAAATTTTTTCAGTAGTATGGTTTTTGGGTCTGGTGGGGTTGGATGGCCGTGGTGAGGCATCATGTTGCTCGACAACGGGTATATACTCGCGCGACTCTTGTATATTAGTGTTTTTTGTAACCTTCAAAAAATGGGAAGTCCATTCTTTTGTCTGAAAGTGCTTGTACTAGTCAGTATATGCAATATTTGTTGTATCTTGTAGATTATGAAGGTGATATGATGGAAAAAAAAACTACAGGAGGAAGAAGTTTGGGAGAGGAAAAAGAAAGAAGTGTTTGCTTAAAAGGAGTGCTTTGTATGTCTATTCCCTGAGTTATTTAATAATTTTAGCATTTTCACTCTCTGATCTTCTGTTTATGTGGATTGAACTCAAAGAAGATGAAGAGACAGAGAGAGTATTCTCTGTGCTTTGTTTTATCATTTTCACTGTTGTGCATTGAGCCAGTCAGTCAGTCAGCATGTGCATCCACACAGCCAGATCACTCTCACCTTACTGTAGAATGTGGATGGATCATGGATAGATTGATGGGCGCATGACTGGGGAGAACAGATGATGAGTCCCCACCAGTTATGGTACCACTACGACCACCAGCGCACCACCAACCTGTGAGCTTGGATAGTGTTGAATCTGACCTCTCTCTCTATAGATTCCATTCTAAACAGTGGATATCTCCCAGGATATTTTCTGAAGCAAAATACTATCAGTTACAGGTAACCGTTGCAAAAGGTAATGCACACAGGAAAGAGATGTAGTGTTAGTTGGTGGAACTGCAAACGGGAAAAGTATAGCCTTAATAACTATATACCTGATTCTGAAGAGAAGTTGAGAGAGATGGTCAAGTAAGTGGACTCAGATTCAGTGGGAATCTGGGATGATGAGATGGAGAAAATAAATAAAAACTTACAAGAGTTGGTGGCTGCTGCTGTCCGACTTGTTTTAAATAGTGGTTATTTACTGTTCCAGAATCCAGAATGAAAAAGGAGGTTTAATTGTCGGTCTGCAAGACTGTAACAATTTTTTCTTTTTATATTTTACAACTTATCTGCCTCTCTGATCTCTCAATTGAATATTATCAGCCGAGGCGTCATCATCGCCTAGACGCCTACAGAGGTCTGTCATTTACGATAATACCGATCAGCAGCACTACAAGTAGAATGTATGCTAGTTACATTGCACGACTTGGTCTGAAACTAACAACCCATTTGTTTGCAGCTGACTCGGCGTTTGGACCGGAGATAACTCATAATTCGGACCGAGTCAGCAGTCAGACCGTTTGTTTTTCATTTTGAGTCAGATCTGATTCGACCTCTGACTCATACATAACCCCTGAATCGGACCCATTTGAGTCAGGTAACAAAATATTCCTGACTCATGAGATCAAACTCCTGACTCACATATTTTTGAGTCAAATGAGTCAGATCTGACTCAAAACAAACGTATCGAGTCAGATCCAGATGAGTCAGGTGATTTCACTCAGATTCAGAAGATTTAGATGAGTCCGGAGTAAACAAACATGGTGTAATTTCACGTCCGAAACCAACTTTGTATTCAATTTGCTTAAGCTTTGAATATTTTAAGTAATAGAAAATGTCATGTCATATGATTTGAGGCCTGATTTGAATGATTATTTTATGTTCCGGGTCGGCAAGTATGTGATTTTTTTTTTACCTCCGATCCTGACATGAAATTTACTGTAAAGTTTGGAGAAAAAATACGAAGCAAAGGAGGAGGAATATGAAAGTCCTCACGACCACGTGATCCTAGAGAAAGGAAGAGGATGAAGAGACACTTAAAGTGACACACACACACAAAAAAGAAAAGCCACCAACACAGCCGACCTAAATAAAAGAAGAGGAACTTGAATTGAATAAATAAATAAACAACCAAGTTATCCACGAATGATTCGTGAATGAATGAAATGAAACACATTGAGGGGCCTAGTCTATAGGGCCGGAGGACAATTGTATGCGTAAAGCACACTCTGAGTATACTACAAGCACCCACCACCACTACTACCAACTCGCAACATTACACTACTACTACTACTCATCATCATCATCATCATACTCGTACACTTGAGATTATGTGCTGTTGCTCTTCTTACAGCCATATATGTACTCATTTGGCGCAATTCATATCCTTAATGAGCTGTTTTTACACTCCAATTATGCTCAAGTTTAGAACCTCATATACCCCCAACCATCCATTTTATGCACCATGTTCAAAATGACTTCTACAAATAAAATAATTACGTGTGAAGCAAAATTTCATTTCTAATTTTTGAAAACGTAAATTTTTATTTCTGACTCTTGGAAACTACTTCTGTTTCTGGAACAACCAAAGCACTCTGATTAAGTTGCCAAACACACTAATAAGATCCCTCTTCCGATATCTGAAAACTATTCCTATTTCTGGAACAGCCGAAACACTTCTTCTTCTTCAGGTTGTCAAATTTGAGATGCCAAAACACTACTTCTGAAAATTATTACCGTCTTTGGAACAGCCGAAACACCTCTGGTTAAGTTGCCAAACATTTTAAAATAGTTCCTCAAATTTTTATTTCCGACTTCTTCTAAAACCTATTAATGTTTCCGGAATAACACAAACACTTCTACTTCTAGTTGCCAAACGTTACTAACGAAGCTCCTCGCTCAATTATTAGTGAAAAACAAAAACAAACTAATAAGTCATTACTTACATTAGCACTTTCTCACTTTCTCTTCTTCTCCCATTGTTGCTGCTGACTAAACTCACGTGTATCAAACTTCGCATTTTCTCATTCTTAATTCATTCTCACTCTCTCTATCTCTATCTCTCTGACTCCAAACAAAGAGTTTTTCTTATCTATCTATCTATCTATTCTTTCTCTCTCCAAAGATTTAACCGTTAGAATGGACACGTGTCATCAACCCACCACCTGTCTTCATCACTCTGCTGCTTCGGATCCTTTTTCCATCCTCTTCCTCTTCATCTCCATCATCATTCATTTCTCTCTCTCTGTAATTCCTTGAGCTCATCATCTCTCTGCAACTAATGAGTTCTCAAAGAATTTGACAATGTTGAAACCCATTATCTTCATCCCTCAATTACTAGTACTACTAGCTTTAGTTCTAGTCCATGGTACTAGTAGTACTAGTAAGAGTGATTCTTCAAGTACAGTATTTGATTTTGGTACATTATCATTAACAAGTTTGAAGTTATTAGGAGATGCACATCTTAACAATGGAACAATTAGTCTATCACTTGATCTTCCTGTTCCGAATTCTGGTTCTGGTAGAGTTCTTTACAGTAAACCAGTTAGATTCAAACAGGAACCAGGAAAAACACCTAATTTTTTGACTTTCTCATCATTCTTCACATTCTCTGTTAAGAATCTAAACCCATCTTCAATTGGGGGTGGATTAGCTTTTGTGATGTCTTCAGATGATCAAACAATTGGTGATGCTGGTGGGTTTCTTGGATTATTGAATAATCAAGATAAAGAGAAGATTTCTGGGATTTCTTCTTTTACTACTGTTACTTCCTCTGTTTCTTCTTCTTTTGTTGCAGTTGAGTTTGATACGTTAATGGATGTCGAGTTTAATGATATTAATGGGAATCATGTGGGTTTGGATCTAAATGATTTGGTTTCTACTCAAGTTGGTGATTTGAGTTCTATTGATATTGATATTAAAAGTGGGGATTTGATTAATGCTTGGATTGAATATGATGGTGAAACTAAAGTTTTTAATATCTCTGTTTCATATTCAACTCTTCATCCAGTTGATCCATTGTTATCATTCCATCTTGATTTGGACCAGTATGTCAATGATTTCATGTTTGTGGGTTTTTCTGCTTCAACTCAAGGAAGTACAGAGATTCATACAATTGATTGGTGGAGTTTTTCTTCTTCATTCCATGGAAAATCTGATTCTAATTCTAGTCCTGCTCCTCTCTCTGGTCCCGGTGCTGGTGTTGGTGCAATTTCATCAGCAGCAGCACCACCACCACCACCAAGGACTAGTTTTTATGTACCAATTGAGAATTCTTCTAATCCATCATCAACACCACCTTCATTGCCTCCTTCAGATACTGAAAGCCATGAATCTTCATCAAATTGTCATAACCAGCTATGTAAAAAAGGTCCTGGTGCAGTTGCAGGTGTAGTAACAGCAAGTGCATTTGTCTTTGTGATATTTGCAGGTGTTTTCATCTGGGTTTTCTCTAAAAAGTTCAAATCAGTGAAGAAATCCGAGTATTTGACATCAGAAATTATTAGAACTCCCAGAGAATTTAGCTACAAAGACTTGAAATTGGCAACCAGGACATTTAGTCCAGTTAGAGTTATTGGTCATGGTGCATTTGGTACTGTTTACAAAGGCATACTTCCAGAGACAGGACAATTGGTTGCTGTGAAGAAATGTAGTCATAATGGTGGTCAAGGGAAAGAAGAATTTCTATCTGAGTTATCGATAATCGGAACATTAAGGCACAGAAATCTTCTAAGTCTTCAAGGATGGTGTCATGAGAAAGGTGAAATCTTACTTGTTTATGATTTTATGGCTAATGGGAGTTTAGATAAAGCATTGTTTGAATCAAGATTTGTGTTGCAATGGGTTCATAGAAGGAAAATTCTTATTGGTGTTGCATCTGCATTGGCTTATTTACACCAAGAATGCGAAAACCAGGTTATTCATAGAGATGTTAAGACTAGTAACATTATGCTTGATGAAGGGTTTAATGGCAAACTAGGTGATTTCGGTTTAGCGCGACAGGTTGAACATGATAAATCGCCTGTTGCAACTGTGACTGCAGGCACAATGGGGTATTTGGCTCCTGAATATCTCTTAACAGGTAAAGCTACCGAAAAGACGGATGTTTTTAGTTTTGGTGCTGTAATTCTTGAAGTTGCAACAGGTAGAAGACCCATTCAGAAAGAAGCTAACAACAATGTAGTAGGTGGTGGTAAAAATGGTGGCGGCGGCGGCAGTAGTAATTTGGTGGATTGGGTTTGGAGTTTACACAGAGAAGAAAGGCTGGTGAGTGCAGCTGATCTTAGACTTGGTACTGAATTTGATATAGAAGAAATGCGGAAAATTCTTTTGGTGGGACTAGTTTGTTCACATCCTGACCAACATTCTAGACCTACCATGAGATCAGTTGTGCAAATGCTTGTTGGTGAAACTCAAGTACCCATTGTTCCAAAATCAAAACCTTCAATGGGTTTTAGTACTGATCATCTTTTGATGACATTACAAGATAGTGTTTCTGACTTTAACGACGATGAGAATGAGATGATGTTGAATAGAATTTCTACTTCTTCTGATGAAAACAGTTTTGATGGTATTTTGCAAGTTTGAAATGAAGTGGTTGTGATTTTTTTTACTGGACATCTTCTCAAGTTAATTACTGCAGTCAGTGTAGTGTTTAGGTTATATTTATTCATTTATTTGTGACTGTAAAAACACAATAACATGAAGGAAAAAAGAAGAAGCTAATGTATGTATTTTTTAATGTTACCATCTTTTCTATAGCAACAAAGTTTGGGACTTTTTTGAGTTCATGTTTTCGTGTTATCTCATTGTATGGTAAAAAGCAAGGAACAACTTGAACCCATAAACCTAAACATATCTCCAAGGATATCCTACAGTCGAGCCAATGTGGCTGCAGCTGTCCAAGACTGCTACATGGGTTACCAAATTCCTTTTGCAAGGTGCAATGCATCTATACAGCTCCAATGTGGGATTTTGTAACCCTACTTGGCAATCTTGACAGTGTGGATTTTGTAATTGATTGCAAACACTGTAGCATGAGGCCTAGCAATGGTGCAAGAAACGTTAGGTGCATATGATGCTAGAAGAACTCTTTGTTATCTTCTTTTTGGATTTGTATGTAGAAAAGGTGGGTGGTTGCCTTGAAAATAATCTTATCATATGCATTCACAAATGAAAAGAGTTTGAGTATAGAATTGGTAAAGTAGGACAAAGGAAAAAAAGGGGTTGTGAAATTAAGAAAGCAAGAATTCTTCTGTTACTTCCTTTTATGACTGTTGAATTTCTTTGTCTTTATTTATTGAAGTCTTTTCAGATTAGGTTGGTAGAAAAGCGTTGCTAATTAATCCAAGAAGGACCATTTCTCCACCATTGTCAATACATCAAAAAGGCTGTAGCATTGAAATTTCTTAGTGTCTCAAAATAGTGAACTGTTTTAGCAAAAAAGATTATGATGTTGCACTCTTGATATTCCATTCCGAACAGAG
This sequence comes from Papaver somniferum, assembly GCF_003573695.1. Taxonomy (NCBI): domain Eukaryota; kingdom Viridiplantae; phylum Streptophyta; class Magnoliopsida; order Ranunculales; family Papaveraceae; genus Papaver; species Papaver somniferum. The sequence goes on from NC_039366.1 coordinate 26,317,128, forward strand.
TCTCCCACCACCAAACCAATCCGAATCGGAGAAATTGATGTCACTGCAGTACAACGTTAAAGTTAGAGTTGAAAATTTTCCCTGTATGTATATGTCACCGGAGTGGAGTACGGTGTTAAAGTTATTGAATGGTAATACCAGTGACACGTCAATATCATTTAGGAGCCGTGCAGGATGAAAATCTCATCCACGGTTTTGAATTATCCTAGAAAATCAAATTAAGTACTGATTTCATTTCTCATTTTTGGGTGAAAAGATCCTGTTTAAAACTGTCATATTTCTCAGCAATCTTATTGGTTTATGTTCAAGTTCCAAGTCTCAAAAATCGTATATATTTGACATTTTTCATAAAATCCAAAACCATTTCTCAACTCTACAGAATTAACAAGAAGATTATTCTTCTCGATTTATGATAATTTCAGAGCTTAATTTGTGTGTAATTTTGTTTGTTAGGAGAACCGACATTGCAGGTTGTCGGTAACGTTTGATACTCGATTGTGTTAACCCAAATTGAGGGTGGTGTTGCATAACCTTGATTGCAGTGGCAGGGATGGTCTATTCAAAGACGCCATCATCAAATCATTTTCATGATTTCACAAAAGTCCAACTTTAGTTAAACGTTGCTGCTGCAAGATTCCATCGAGAGAATTGAGATATGAATTTTTTCTTTGGTTTTACCTCATTTGTCTACTGGACTGATAGCTACAGTGGAATTTGGCTATAGATTTTTTCTTTCAAGGGAATAAATTTTGTTGTCCTTGGGGAAACGAACTAAGTTAGGGTTTCAACACGTGAATGCCTTTAGTTGTTTGTATTCTAATCTACTGGCTAGTGTGAATTTTTCAGCTCCTTGCTCCCTCTATGATAAAAGTCTTTGATATTTGATGAAAATCTCATTAAAAAGTTTTTTTTTTTTTTTTGGCAACCATCGTACAATATATGTAATAGGTCTTCTTGCAAATTTGGGAGCGCAGAGATTAAAAAGCTAACTCCTAATTGCAGAATGCAAAGTAAAAGATAACAAGACTACAAAAAAATATTTGAGAAAATAAGGCTTCAAAGCAAATCACATGGCTCTATTTACAGCTAGAATTGTAAAAAATAAAAATAAAAAAAATATAATAACGCGTCTTACTATATACTCCCTCCGTCCCTAATTAGATGACTTAAATCATAAATAAGCGGAGTGATAGATTAGTAATATTATAAGAAATATGTAAAATTTGATAGCCATATTTATATTCATTAGATAGGTGTTTCAAAATGCTTTCCGATGATACAAAGTTTACGAAAATCCGTTGTATAGTTTGAGAGATAAATCATTTCTAAATTTACTAGTAAATTTTAATTAGGTCATCTAATTAGGGACGGAGGTAGTAGCAGACAATACACCGACTAAGAAAACTGACATATACTACTAGTAGATAATGACTACGTACAAACTAGTTCATTGGAAAAAACTATTCCATGGACTTATTCAGCCGAACACAAAAACACTAGTTTGAGTTTTAAAACTACAACAACCCCCCTAAAACTCAAACTTACTCAACTCCGCGGACTCCCAGTTTTATCTCGTAAGATACTTCAACACCTAATAACTTTGTGAAGATATGTCACACCAGCATTTTTCACATGGCGCATGTTCAAAGATACGTCATTGGTTTGAGATGAAGCTTACTTTGCGTAGTAAGAGGAACATTGGTCTAGGGCTAACAACGCACCACTATGGTGCAGTACATGGGCTGCATTGGCCTGAAAATGCCGCACCATCATAGTGCAACACGCAAGTTGGGTGGTCGTCCTAGAACAAAGTAACACTTTGTGGTGCATCGGGCCAGAGCAGGCTCGTCGAGGCAATGCAGCCCGAGTCACCCAAGTTACTCGCGAGTAACTCGGGGATCGCCTCTAGGCCATACGTTCCTCCAGTACTCGTTTGGGTCGAGTATTTAGTGTTGACTCACCTAGTCATCATTGATTCGTTCCGAGTTTCGATCCTGGGTAACTCAGTTGGAGGTACAAAATTTTAATCGGTTGGAGGGCCAAAATTGTCAACACAGCTGCCAAAAAAGTTCTATATAAGTGAAAAAATCCCTAAAAAAAGGTTGATCTATTATAACACGGTTGGAGGGTCAAAATAGTAAACACAACTATGATAGATTCGATGAACTGGACTATTTTTTCTAATATGAAGTAATACATAGAATATTCACTGAATATTTGTTCTTCGATAGCTGAGGGTGTTCAGTGTTCTCCAATATTTTATCATAGAATATTGAACACCTGTCCTAAAATTCAAGTGTGGGGATCGCGAGTTACTTGATTGGGATCGAGGATCGGCTTCCAGGCGATCCATATGCGATCCCCGAGTAGAACAACATTGGAATAAATGTTCCTTTACTTCTAACTTCACATAGTTAACATGTTCGACATTTTTCTATGACAACTTCACTCTTCACTCAGATCGATAATGTCATTTGATTCTGCAAAGATAATATTGAATATTGGATTTATATGTCTTGCATGGAGAGACGCCTTTGCTGGAGATTCCCTTCTCTGTGATGACAACTTTGCTTTGTAAAGCGTGTTCTAACGAACTCGGTCTTTGTTGTTTCATCTTGAATTCATAAGCATATAAAGAACCTTCCAACCCATCAATGGTAAGAGTAGACATATATTTACCTTATTCGATTGCTGCAATAACATAACCAAAAGGTTTTGTTAGTGACCACATAATCTTCTCGACAACACGAGAATAACTTAAACTTTATTATTATTCCTTAATTGATTTACAATAATTTGAACTCGAGAAAAATATTCTGAAATGGATTCAGATTCATTCATGGATAAAGACTAGAATTCACCATCTCGTACCTCATAAGGTTTGGAACATTACACTTCTCACTTTTTCATCGCATTTGAAAGCTTTCTACAATATCTCCCATGCTTGATTAGATGTTTTGGCATCATCAATATTTTCAATGATTGCGTCATCAAGGGCTTAGTGTATGATGTATAAGGCTTTCTTGTCTTTCTTTTTTTCTTTCTCAATTCGTCCTTCTGGGTTTAAGAAAGAGTTTTACCAACTGCAGGATCATTTACATTGAAGAATTCATCCTCGACAACCTCAGTAAGCTTCTGAAAACCAAACTAAACCTTCATCCAGATGCTCTACCAATCATAATTTTTCTCTCTAAACTGCGGAAAATGGGGATAAACTGGTTCTTTCATTGTAACCTTTCTTCAAACACCACAACTGCAAGATTAATACCATCAAAACTAAGGATTGAGCTGAAAGCTCTGATACCAAATGCAGGAAGTAAAAAGCTAACTCCTAATTATAACTCAAAGTAAAAGATAGAAAGACTATGAAACTTGAGAAAATAATGCTTGATTTCAATAACTTGAAAGGTACTTACCGTCTATTTGTAGCTAAATTGTAACAAAACTCTAATGACTTGACCAACTATTTAGGAGCTGATACACCCACTAAAAAAACAGTAATTCTGCTTATCCCCCCAAGTCAAACCCATCATCGTACCACTGATGACGTGGCGCTGATTTTGTCTTGTCATGACTTTTTATTATTATTATATTGACTTTTTGACTATAGTTAGGGCAAAACATTTGTTTTTCCTTCGTTACTCTCTCCATGCCCCTACCATCAAACGACATGAATCAAAAGAAGGAGATAAATATTAAATATGAAGAAGGATGATTACTACAACGTAATTTATCTGAGTTTGTAAGCTGAGGTTTAATACTGATTCAAAATTTTTCACAACTTGGTTATTTTTTCTTCATCATGGGTTTTCAATTCAGATTAGGGCTCAGTGTTTATAACATGAAGGAGAAACCTTTTCCTCTGGTTACTTCCATCTTTTTTAAAACCTCTCCTAAATATTACTATATCCTTTTCCTCCCGACACTTCTCTTTTCTTTTTCGGTTTCTGGTACTTTCTTCTATGTATTACTTCTCTTTGGTACGGTTTGGGACTTCACAGTTGAAGTTAGCCAAGGGGATAAAAAACCATGTCTCTTTTTGTGCCACAAACTTTGAAAGAGAGCAATAAAATATGGGAACCCTACTGTCCAGAAATCTTCTTCTAGAACCGAACGAAAGAAGAGAAAAAAGAAAAACCGAAACACGAGGAACTCATCGGAAAACCAAGAAAATAAAAAATCTAAAAAATTCAACCACACATCATCAGTCGATGGGTTTGACACTAGGTTTGACTTTGGTGGGATGAGCAGAATTATTGCTAAAAAGCTGACACACCACTTGTATATAGCAGAAAAGCCACAGATGGACCAAATTTTATGGTCCAAGTGTGGACTAATGAAATCCAACCATTCAAAGCTCTTTTGAAGGCCTTACTCAAATCTTAAAACCCCATCCCGTAAAGTTCTCAATGGTGGAGGGGATTGGTTCACATTCGGACCAAGTTTTTGGTCCACACCTAGACGCTTCAGATAGATAATGACTACATACACAGTTGATGGAAAAACTTATCCATGGACTTATTCAACTGAGTAGTAAACAAGAAAATGCCAAGGAGACACCGATTTTTAACCCCAAAGTTTGACACCACTAGGCTTATATCTAAACCTTCGATCTGGAGCTGTGAACTATTAATACTTAGGATTGGTACATTGAATTGTATTTTTCATTTTAAGTTTTATAGCGTTTCTGCTATCTTGAACCCTTTGAGGCCCGAGGTAGAGTCCATGATTGATTGTGAATAACCAGTACCAATGTGACACGTAAGCGGGATATTATTTTGGGTCAAATGGGTCTTTCTAACATTGGTAAACCCCTAGTTTGAGTTCTAAAATTCGAACTGAGATTTATGGCAAAATATAGGCGGTCGTTAGATTTTGAGTTGCGTGGCATATATTCGGGTCACAATGTAAAATTTGGATCACAATACAGATACTGTGAATCCAAAGAAAAAAAGACATGACACATGTTGGCTCACTAGACTAATTCTGGGTCATAATGGCAATTTTCTAGTTGAAACCGCAAATCTTGCATCACAGAGCTGTGATCTATGGCATTCCAAAAGAATTCTACGGGAGAACCATGGGAATTTTTACGCTGGGTGTAGCAGGGTTGAAAACATCTCCCCAGTCTTTGTGTCACAGAGCAGTGATTTTTAATATGATGCCATGATCTAAAGTTGCCGGATTCTTTTTTTTGTTGCTAAATTTTCACTTTCCGTTTCTTCTTCTCGATGCTGACACTCTTTCCCATCCATGTTGGTGATAAATTTTAAGTCTTTGTTTGAAATGACAAAATTTGGCCAATTATATATGTGTCAACAACTGATAATGGATGATTAGTGCATTAAATAAAAAAATTCAATCAAATTGATAGTCCAACCTTATCTTGTCGATTATTTAGCTGTTGTTGTCGGACTTATGCAACATGCCACGTACACCCAATATTGCCCCTGGCCGCCTTTGGACTCGATTGATAGCTTTTGACTTTGTTGTGGAATTTTAATGAGTGGAGTCTGCTCATTGATATTTCAACAAGATTGAATCCTCAGCTAATCAATCAATCTCTCAACAACAAAATAAATCAAATGGATCGGCAAATGATGAAGTATTTGTTCATATTTCAAGACCAACTACCTACGACAGATGCTTTCTGGCTTATGATCCTCCTCCTACTTGTCTTAGCAACGCATTTGTTAGTGTTGCTGAAAAGAAGAAAGAACAGCAAACCTTGGAGATTACCTCCGGGTCCCAGAAAGCTTCCCATCATTGGAAATCTACACCAACTTGGCGGTGACCTGACATCTCGTTCACTTCTCAAGCTTTCTAACAAACACGGACCTCTGATGTTCCTCCAGTTAGGCTCGGTTCCTACTTTGGTGATTTCATCTACCGATATAGCAAAAGAAATCTGCAAAAGTCATGATATTGTATTTTCTGGCAGGGCGGCATTATATGCCGCAAATAAGATCTGGTATGGGTGCCAGGATATAACATTTGCTCCTTATGGTGATTACTGGAGGGAAGATATCGATATTAGAACTGTTGAGTCCAAAGAGAGTTGCATCATTCAGAGCTGTGAGGGAAGAAGAAGTGTCGATCGCCATGGATTTTATCCGCAAAGCTTCAGCTACAAAGGTTCCTATTAACATAACTGAAATGATGTTTTGTGTCATAAACGATGTTATCTGTCGATCTGCTTTTGGTCGGAAATTCGGGCATGGCGGAGGTACGCTTCGCAGTATTCTTCAAGTAACCACTGACATGCTAGCCGGGGCCAAGACTGCAGATATCTTCCCATGGATGAGTTGGATCCACAAGTTTGATGGAGTAGATGCAAAAATAGAGGAAAATGTTCAAGAACTGGACAGTTTTTATGAGAGTGTAATAGACGAACACCTCGAACCCCAGAGGCCCTGCCCTGAATTCGAAGATTTTGTTGACGTGCTGCTTCGGCTTCAAAATGACCCTGATCAGCATATCTTGTCTAGTAGAGATCAAATCAAGGCACTCCTCATGGTTTGTGATGATAGCTCATCTATCTTTTACCTCATTGTTGTTAGTACTGGTGTACTAAACTTGTCATGAGCTTTACTATCAACTGCAGGACATGTTCTCTGCTGGAACGGACACGTCTTCTTCGACACTGGTGTGGACAATGACAGAACTAATCAAGAACCCAACAGTGATGGAGAGAGCACAGGAGGAAGTGAGAAGCATCCTCGGCGATAAGGACATGGTAGAAGAAATTGATCTTCCCAAACTAAACTACTTGAAATCTTTGGTAAAAGAGACGCTGCGGCTTCATGCTCCAGTTCCATTACTAGTTCCAAGGGAAACTACAGATAACTGCACAATAAATGGATACGAGATCCCGGCAGGAACAAGGGTTATCTTTAATGCAAAAGCCATAGCAATGGACCCAAAGTATTGGGATGAACCAGAAGAGTATCGACCAGAAAGATTCATTGATTAATAACATTGATTTTGAAGGAGTGCAAGACTTTGAGATGATACCATTTGGGATTGGACGTAGGAGTTTCCCTGCTATTAACTTTGCTTTGGTCGTAATTGAGCTTGTTCTTGCAAATCTTCTGCATCAGTTTGACTGGGAAATGCCCATTGGAATGAAAAAAGAAGAGATTGATATGCAAGAAGCTCCAGGGATTACAGTGCACAAGAAATTTCCACTTTTCCTGGTCGCTACTACGGCTAATGTAAATCGCAGTGCATAATAGACCACGGGAGATTGATGCAACTTAAGGAAGGGCTTTCGAGTTGTAAGAATGCGTACTTCAGTAAAGGGCATAAGAATCTTAGATCCTAAAGTCAGTAATTTTGCTACTCAGTTAAATTAACGAATTTTATTGGCAATTGAATTCTTTTTTTAGCAAGAACATCTTTGTTAATGTTTATAATCCTATTACAAAGACACCAAATCCTCAATTAAGTTTGTCTAGTTTTCCATTGCGACTGTTGTTTCACCATACCCATGGCTCTTTAGGATCTCGACAAATAAAGGACTCATCCTGTCCATCCCCCATTTGTAGCAGTTGATACTAACCACGGGATCTACGTTGCCAATAGTTTGACAAATCTTGTGCCATCTATTAGTATATTCTCTGATGGTCTCTTTGTATTTCATCTCCAGCGAGAATAGTTTGTCCATGCCGGTATTGACAACCTTGTTGTACATGTATGTTGCTAGAAATTTTTCCGTGAGTTGGTCGTAGGAGTCGATGGAGTTTGATGGCAAGTTATCAAACCATGACAACGCGGACCCTTTTAAACTTGATGGGAAGTATCTGCACAGTATGGAGTCTTCGTTATCCCAACGGGCCATCATTCGATTATAGTATCGAAGATGAGCCGCAGGATCAGTTGATCCGTCATAGCAATCGAAAGCAGGAACCGAACACTTTTGCGGTATGGAAGCCCTGGACAAGTGTGGCGTCAGTGGGGTAGTGTTTGCTTCCTTCATCACTTGCTCTAGTCTTCCGCCTCCCTGCCTAGTCTTTAGCTCCTTGATTTCTGCCAGCATCTCAGCACGCAGATTTTCCATTGCGATCTAGTGCTCTTCATGAATGGTAGATTTTGCTCTTAGGAGGGTGGTACCGTCGTAGTAGTCTGAGTTCTCGGGATTGTAATCAGGGTATGATCTTTGGCTGCTCCTTGCTCCTCTTCGGTTCAATGGAAGCGGGTTGTTTGCGATCACCATTCTTCTATCTTGATTAGGTGCTACAGCCTTGGAGTTAGCTTCGTCGCATTGGTTTTCTACCTCTGCGCTATGAATGATTCTTTCCTTGAGTGTTTGGTTCTCTTGTGTTAATATCGCCACAACATCTGCGTATGCCTTCTGGTTCTTCCTTAATTCTGCCAGCTCGGCCATCATCTGAGCGGAATGATTTGATCCTTGATTTGGTGTTCCTGCCCGCAATTGCTCATCAGCGGCTATGGTTTGTTCCTCATCCACGATCTGTATTACTGGTTCTAGTGGATCTAACCGTGCACCTTGGGACCCCGACGGTTGTTGTGAGGGTTGACTTGCTATTAGAAGCGGTTTCTTGGCCGGAAAAGGTATGTTCTGTTCGTTGGTTAAGGGCATCCCATAGAGGGGTTGTTGTATTCCTGACTCTGCTACGACTTCCTGATGTTCCTGTAGTTGAGCATTGGTTACTCTGGGAGCTCCAACTTTGGATCCGCCAGCTCTTGAAGCTCCTGCTTTGGCTGCCGCGGCTTACTGCGTTTGCTGTGATGATGTTGGCATTGATGGGGGCCGTACTTTCTGCATTATCCTGCGCCCTATCCGCTGCCTTCAGCTTTTCACCTCTCTGCTTACTCCTAGTTACCATTGGGGTTGTCCTTGGCATCTCTTTTGACGAAGCTTTTGCCTTCCCGACATCTTTGCTTTTCTCCATCTTCTAATATTTTCCTGAAAGAGAGAGAAGAAATCACGAAGACAATGGGCCCCACGTGATATCTATTAGCGTTTTGAGTTCTCAAAGGTGTAGAATCTTGAAGATACGAAAGGCACCCATCTATGTAGATGACCGCAGATCTGTTCGAAGTTTTGATTTTCAAAGACGTGAAAACTTAGAAAATGCATGAAAAATCAGATCTACTTAGATAAACGTGGATCTGTTCATAATTTTGGTTTTCAAAGATGTGAAAACTTAGAAAATGCATGAAAAATCAGACCTACTTAGATAAACGCGGATTTGTTCATAATTTTGGTTTTCAAAGATGTGAAAACTTAGAAAATGCATGAAAAATCAGATCTACTTAGATAAACGCGGATCTGTTCATAATTTTGGTTTTCAAAGATGTGAAAACTTAGAAAATGCATGAAGAATCAGATCTACCTAGATAAACGCGGATCTGTTAAAAATTTTGGTTTTTGAAATCATGAACGGAAAAAACTGTAGTGTTCCATACATCGTTATTTTTAGAAAACGAAGCCTGAAACAAGTCATAGGAGAAGATAAATCTTTTACCGGGATGAAAATCCCTGTTTCTAGCGCTAGATTGTGAACACAGAGATCAATGTCATATGAGTATTCACAAATAATGCGCGCAGACTCATGACAATACAGTAAATAAGCTGCGCCTGAGGGGAATGGATTGGTTATGTCGAATCCTTGACTCAGAGTTGTAATACTCTTCCTCGTCTCATCAACTACAATCATTGTTCTTAACTCATACAATAAGATAAATAATGGATGAAGTATAAAATGTACGAACATGATATACCATAAGTATCGAATTGAACATATAAAGTATAAATGCATGAACATAGACGAAGCGATTAACTTATATGATTCTCTGTCTGCGGGTTTGGGTTTTTCATTATATGTATGAAGGTTACAGAAATAGTCGAATGACTTTGAGATCAACATAAGCCTGCGTAGCAGGAGGAACTTCACTTACACTTTCTCTCTCTCTCTCTCATATTATCCTCTCAATATTTTTCGCCCCCCTCTTCACTTGGGGGAGAGGGGTATTTATAGGGAGGTTACGTGGGGTCCACTTCTGAAGCCCGTTATAACCTTATCCTCTTGTGTTTTGTGCCACTCACGCAGAAGTCTTCGTGTTCTCGGCTGCATCTGCGTGTTCTGTCTGGATACGCAGTATTATCTGCGCTTCCAATACAGGCTGACTGACACGTATGCTGTTTGAGGGTATTTAATGTGGGTAGTTGAGATGTCTGTCCGCGGTAGACAGCTGTCCTCTGCCCCTGTCTTGTCTGCGTCAGTCTGACTATACCCAGCCGTAGATCTTAGATCTTTCTGGGGATAGGATAAAGTGACTCTTGGGTTATCCTCCGGTGCTTCGCAGTGTTCTAGTGTTTATGTCTCCTCGATCCTCTACCGTTGGGTCTGGTGGGTGGAGACGCTATCTTGACAAGGCGCGTCTCTTGGCTGTCCACGTGTGATATCATATCTTGATGCTCTCAGCCGCATGTCCTCCACGTGTGTCTTTGTGGACACGTGGCGGAAGATGAAATGTGTACCTACAATATTTTTTGTTTCATCTTGAATTCATAAGCATATAACGAACCTTCCAACCCACCAATGGTAAGAGCAGACATATATTTACCTTTTTCAATTGCAGCAATAACATAATCAGAAGGTTTTGTTAATGATCACATAATCTTCTCGACAACACAAGAATCGGCTTAAACTTTCCTTAATTGATTTACAATAGTTTGAACTCGAAAAAAATATTCTGAAATGGATTCAAATTCATTCATTCATGGATGTTTGAGCATCATCAATCTTTTCAAAGATTGCATCATCAAGGGCTTAGTGTACGATGTACAAGGCTTTCTTGTCTTTTTTTTCTCTCTCTCAATTCGTCCTTCTGGGTTTGAGAAAGAGTTGTGCCAACTGCCAGACCATTTACATCGAAGAATCCAGCCTCAACAACCTCGGTAAGGTTCTGAAAACCAAACTAAACCTTCATCCGGATGCTCTACAATCATAATTTTTCCCTCTAAACTGTGGAAAGTGGGGATGAGCTGATTCTTTCGTTGTAACCTTTCTTTAAACACCACAACTGCAAGACTAATACCAGCAAAAACTAAGGATCGAGCACAAAGCTCTGATACCAAGTGCAGGTTTTAAAAAGCTAACTCCTAATTACATAACTCAAAGTAAAAGATAGAAAGAGTATGAAACTTGAGAAAATAATGCTTGATTTCCATAACTTGAAAGGCACATACGGGATTCTATTTATAACTAAATTGTAAAAACAATCTAATGACGTGACCAACTATTTAGGAGCTAGTATACCCACTAAAAACACCACAATTCTTCTTAGAGACTCTCCAATGGAATGTTTGTGGGGATAAAAATCTTCGTCCACGTAGGATACACATCTATATTCCCTAAAATCTTTCTCCAATCCTAACCTCTTCCTTTAATACGGAGACGAGGTAGCATGTTTTCCTATAGACATCCTCTAAATCAACCTCTTGTTTTGGAGGTTCACCAAGAGGATATCTATGTATCCTAATCAGCATTTTGTTTATTAAAAATAAATATAATTGATTAAAAACCGTTTTTAAATGGGAATCATAATATCCGATCTTATTTTAAATCATAAAGAAAAAAATCATCACAATCCGTTTGGAATAATTGTCGATCATACTTTAGGACTACATGAAGTATCTTTCAACCATTATACAAGTTGCAGAAACAAAATGTGCGGTAGCACGTTCTAAATGGAATTGAGTCCTTGAAAAGTCTAAAATAAATAATCTTGTTTGATCAATACAAATACCAAATGATGATAAGGTATCCATTGACTGTCAATATAAAAAATATGCACCTTCAATGATAGCATGGTTCATGATGCTTGATAGAACGACATACTTTAACCTGTTTGAACAGTGGCCAACATTTATTTTTGCCAAGATAGGCGGGAAATCTCCGCGGTAAATTAATGAACAAAAGAACTTTGGTTATTTTTAGTGTTAAAAATCAAATATTGTATAATTTTTAATGACAAAAATATAAGAGAATAATAACTGCAAAAAAGCTTGATAAAAACGATTGTGGGTTGGAGAAGATTTTTTTTTTATTCCTTATATTTAGGAAATTTGCTTGTCATGTAAGATAAAGGATGTCTTCCCACACTTCCATGTATGAAGCTGACCACATTATCATTGGAGAAGCTATTAGCCCCCAAGTCAAACCCACCATCATACCACTGGTGACGTGGCGCTGACTTGTCGTGTTCTGACTTTTTTATTATTATTATATTGAGTTTTTGACTAGAGATAGGGCAAAACAGTCTTCTTTTTTTTATCTTCGTTACTCTCTCCATGTCCCTACCATCAAACAACATGAACGAAAAGAAGGAAGTAAATATTAAATAAGAAGGAGGAAGATTACTACACCATAATTTATTTATTTTTTCTTTGGGCTCTTTGTATTTGAGACTTACGAGGAGTTTGTAAGCTGAAGTTTAATATTGATTCATAATTTTTCATAACTTGGTTATTTTTTTTTTCAATTGATATGATTTGCACCATCGGTTTTTAATTCAGATTAGGGTTCAGTGTCTCTGACATGAAGGAGAACCCTTTGCCTATGGTTACTTCCATCTGTTTTAAAATCTCTCTTAAGAATTATTGTATCCTTTTCCTCCTGACACTTCTCTTTTTTTTGGATTCTGGTATTTTCTTCCATGTATTACTTCTCTTTGGTACGGTTTGGGACTTCACAGTAAAAGTTAGCCAAGGGGATCAAAAACCATGTCTCTTTTTGTGCCAAACTTTGAAAGAGAGCGATAAAATATGGAAACCCTTCTGTCCAGAGATCTTCTTCTAGAACGGAACAAAATAAGAGAAAAAGAAAAAGGAAAAACCAAAACACGAGGACTCAACGGAATAACCAAGAAAATAAAAAGTCCAAAAAATTCAACGACACATCATCAGTCGGCGGGTTTGACAGTAAGTTTGACTTTGGTGGGATAAGCAGAATTATTACTAAAAAGCTGACATACCATTATATAACAGAAAAGGTCCAGAAGGACCAAAATTTATGTTCCAAGTGTGGACTAATGAAATCCAACCATCCAAAGCTCTTTTGGATGCCTTACTCCAATCTTAAAACCCCATCCCCAATAGTTTTCACTGGTGGAGGGGATTGGTTCACATTTGGACCATGTTTTTGGTCCACACCTAGACTCTTTACTCAGACATACGCGTTCGATAGAAAAACTCATCCATGAACTTATTCAACTGAGTAGTAAACAGAAAATGCCAAGGAGACCCCCATTTTTAACCCAAAGTTTGACACCACTATGTGGCATATATTCAAACCTTAGATCTGGAGTTGTGAACCCTTTAAAGCCCGAGGTAGAGTCTACGACTCAATGCGAATAACCAATACCACTATGACATGTAAGCGGAGTATTATTTTGGTGTCAAATGGGTCTTTTTAACATTTTAGATAGTAAACCCCCAATTTAAGCTCCAAATTTTACAATGTGACCCGAATATATGTCACGCAACTCAAAATCTAATGACGGCCTATATTTTAATGTCAAATGTGCCGTCATTAAATTTTAAATTGTGTGGCATATATTCCGGTCACAATTCTGAGAATTCAAAGAAAAAAATATCTCACTATGTGCCACGGAGCTGTAATTTAATCTGATGCCATGATCAAACACTAAATTTGCGGCTTCTATTTTTTCACTAACTTTTCATTTCCCTTCTGTTCTTCTAGAGTGCTAGTGCTGACACTGTTTCCCATCCATGTTAGTGATAAGTTTCGAGTTTTTGTTTGAAATGGAAATTTTGACCAATTATGTGTGAACAACTGATAATGGATGGCTAGTGCATTACATTAAAAATTCAACCAAATAGTCCAACCTTATCATGTCGATTGTTTAGCTGTTGTTATCAGGCTAATGCAACATGCCACTTACACCCAATATTGCCCCTGGCCGCCTTTGACTCGAGTGATAGCTTTTGACTTTGTGAATTTTAATGAGTGGAGTACTGCTCATTGATATTTCAACAAGATTGAATCCTCAGCTAATCAATCAATCTCTCAACAAGAAAATCAATCAATGGATCTGCAAATGATGTAGTACTTGTTCATATTTCAAGACCAACTACCTACAACAGACGCTTTCTGGCTTATGATCCTCCTACTTGTCTTAGCAACGCCTTTGTTAGTGTTGCTGAAAAGAAGAAAGAACAGCAAAACTTGGAGATTACCTCCAGGTCCCAAGAAGCTTCCCATTATAGGAAATCTACATCAACTCGGCGGCGACCTGACATCTCGTTCACTTCTCAAGCCGTCTAATAAACATGGACCTCTGATGTTCCTCCAGTTGGGCTCCATTCCCACTTTGGTGATTTCCTCTACCGATGTAGCAAAAGAAATTTGCAAAAGTCATGATATGGTATTTTCTGGCAGGCCTGCATTATATGCTGCAGACAATGACATGTTTTGTGGACAATGACAGAACTTATCAAGAACCCAACAGTGATGGAGAGAGCACAGGAGGAAGTGAAAAGCATCCTCGGCGATAAGGACATGGTAGAAGAAATTGATCTTCCCAAACTAAACTACTTGAAATCTGTGGTAAAAGAGACGCTGCGGCTTCATGCTCCAGTTCCATTACTAGTTCCAAGGGAAACTACAGATAACTGCACAATAAATGGATACGAGATCCCGGCAGGAACAAGGGTTATCTTTAATGCAAAAGCCATAGCAATGGACCCAAAGTATTGGGATGAACCAGAAGAGTATCGACCAGAAAGATTCATTGATTAATAACATTGATTTTAAAGGAAAAAAGAAGAGAATTGATATGCAAGAAGCTCCAGGGATTACAGTGCACAAGAAATTTCCACTTTTCCTGGTCGCTACTACGGCTAATGTAAATCGCAGTGCATAATAGACCACGGGAGATTGATGCAACTTAAGGAAGGGCTTTCGAGTTGTAGAATGCGTAATTCAGTAAAGGGCATGAGAATCTTTGATCCTAAAGTCAGTAATTTTGCAACTCAGTTAAATTCACGAATTTTATTGGCAACTGATTTTCTTTTTAGCAAGAACATCTTTGATCCTCAATTCAGTTTCTCTAGTTTTCCACTGCGACTGTTGTTTTTTCTCCATTCCCATGGCTCTTTAGGATCCGAAGATGCCCATAATCCAACACCAGCAGCTCTAGCTTTCCTCGCCCACTAATGCCAAGCATAGAGGTCTTGCGTCAAATAAAGTGCAAGATGCACTAAGTTTGAGAACAAAATGAAAATTGAATTTCACCTCTATGAGTTCCGGACGCTTGTCATAGGCTGCATAATGCCAGGCAAGCCCTTTCTTGAGCATTATCTCCTGCAAGAAGGAAACCAAAGACACAAAGAAAATGAAAAGGATGATTCTTAGAAAGTAACGCATCCAAGGGAAATGCTAGCCTTAAAGGAGGGTTTGTGGCGTACCCGTGCAAATTTTCCATTGCAATAAACGTCTCCTACCAGTCGGCCATATTGATCCTCCCCGTAAACATGAACATTCAAACACTTGCCTTGAACCAGGCAGGTAAGTTCTTCCTTGGCCTCTTTTCCAAATGGTTGTCTGTTCTCTGGTGCATCAATGCCCCTGTTTATCCAATAATGTGATTACTGATCAGAACAATTTCCGTTTCATGCAACCAAAATCAAATAAGACTCCGTTCTAGTTCTACCTCAACCGAATCCGATACTTCCTGGCAAGAATATCCACATTGTTTGAGCCTTTTAACATTCTGTATGTATAATAACAAAACAATTGGCTTCAGTGACTTTTAACGTTTGAACACATGAAATTTAGGATAAGCAAGAGAACCTGTAACCAGCATCAATAATGGTCTTATGAAGCGCATCTGCCTTCGGATAATCCTTGGATGCACGTGCTCTTGATCGTTCTAATACTGCCTCTAATACATGGCTTGGCACACTGAGAGCTTCCCTATGGTCCGCAGCGTCAACATAAACAGTTAAGCCATCCCCATCAACAGCTTTTGCATCCACCTAGTAGTAATTTTTACTTGTTAAACTTGAAAGTTTTTCAAGAGAATATAAAATGAGCTAGTTTTGCTATCATTTTAAAGAACAGCATTATCTCACCCGAACTGTCTGTAATTTGAATTTCACTTCATCAGGAGGAAAGACTACTACTGCAGGAATTTCAATCTGATGCTCATGTAGAACCGGAAGACCGTAAAATTTTAATAAACCCTTTGACAAAAACAAAAAGAAAACCCCTTAGTCTTGTTTCTTAACACTACACAATATGAAAACTTGTGCATGTCTAGTAATGTATATGCACCTCTACATCGGCCTTTTGGTGTTGGTGCAAGGCCTGCATGACAAGCCTAGATGCTTGTTCAGGTGTTTTTGTTGGTGGCTTTGCATCTTTCCATGCCTTCAATAGTTTTTGGTACCTTCAACATTTCAAACTAAATCAAACAAGTTTAAAATCGGTATTTTAGATCAAACAAGCTGGATGAAAGTAGCACAGTACCATCTAGCTTGAGCTTTCTTTGATGATGTTACATGCTCACTGAGCTGTTCAGGAACCTTCAAAAAATCAAGAAATTCCATGTTAATCGACATTGAAATAGTGATCAACTACTATAAAATGGAAGAGCTAAGCTAAACTGCTGGATTTTACCTGACAAGTGTTGTCAAAGTGAAAAAGATCAAGAGCCAGAGCTGAAACACTATTAGTAGGTTGGGAGACGGCATGACCATGATGATCTGATGTTGATGTGTCAAAATCTTGATCATCAGTTGTTGAGCTGAAACAAATCCCACATAAAATCCTAATAAGAGTGTTTCCAACTCCCCTGCACAGGCTTGAGAAAATTCCCATACCGAAATAGGAAATGAAGAGGATACCGCAGAGTGGTACTAGTAGTCTTTATAATAAAGCAAACAAAAGGAAAATTCAATTATTATGAGTAAAATACAAAGGAAGAAGCAGGTAAGACTTGAGAGAATGTTGAGAAGTCAACAAGAAATATTGACTCTCTAGTCAACAAGCATAATTCACCCAAATTGGGTAATCAGTTTTGAAAATATAAATATTGCGAACTAAGAGCAAGTCTTACGATGGATCCATCTTCACGCCACCTCAGTTTTTGGAACTGTGGATGGAAGCGCAAGTGTAATGGTGGAATAGTAGAAACGCTATTCTTAATGGAGCTAAACTCCATTAAGAATAGAGCTTTTCTCTCAGTCGTTAGATTCTCAACAACTCAGTTTAAATTTACGGAAAAAAAAACGCTATTCTTAATGGAGCTAAGCTCTATTCTTATTAGCGTTTTTTGTCTTTTAACACGCTATTCTTAATAGCGTTTTACGCCATTCTTATTAGCGTTTCCATGAATTCCACGGAGTGGAATCCTGCTTGGATTTTCTGTGAAAGACCCCAACTTGGAAATCATTAGACTTGACATTCCATGAATTTTCCACACTTGGAATAGGTTGGATTCCACCATGAGATTTGCTCTAATAAATTATTTGACAGATAGGTTTTGGATTTGTTATTCCAGTAGAATTTGGTACCCTCGTAATAATTCCTTCCATTGTCTAACGCATTTTAGTGGTTTGTCTATTTCTATTTTTTAGTAGGCATTATCTCATCGTTTCAAATTTAATTTTGCAGCATTTGACGTGTTATCTCTTTTATTAATATTTTCCAATATTTTTCTTTTGCAAATTTTAAATCAATAATAATACCTTTGGAAAAAGTAGAAGATGTAGGTGTTTTGGAAAGTTTGAACTTACAATATCATTTAAGGTACACTAGTGGTGGCTTTTACAGTAGAGAACAAGCTTGGAGCATAGGCATAGCAGGTGAAAAATCCCTTTCAAATTTGGACCACACATTATTTTTTGCACTAACAAATGCGATCGTTATGGTTATCAGCATCAAGCATAAAACACGCTAAAATCGCATGGAAAAATAAAGGAAAATTTTCAAGACCCAATTACTAGTTCCAGGGGAAATTACAGATAACTGCACCCTAAGCGGATACGAGACCCGACGGTGATCTTTAATGCAAAAGCCATTGCATTGGACCCAAAATTTTGGGACGGCCCAGAAGACTAGTATCGACCAGAAAGATTCATGGATACGAATTTTGAAGGATACCATTTGGGATTGGATGTACGTAGTTGTTGCCCTGCTATTAATTTTGCTTTGGTTATAATTGAGCTCTGGGGATTACAGTGCTTAGGAAATTTTCACTTTTCCTGATTGCTTATACAGCAGCTGTAAATCGCAGTGCATCTAAAAGAGGTTAATGCAACTCCCGAAGTTTCAAGAATACAGTAAACGGCATGAATTCTCAGGGTTTTATTATATCTGGAAGTCCATAATTTTGCCACTCACCTATATTCACAAATTCTACTGGTAATTAAATTTTTGTTTTGTTAAAATCAGAAGTTATAAGTTTAACTATGAACTGTTAATCCCATTCACCAAAAAGAAATCATAAGGCCGCTTCCTATGGCAAATGGCTAACCCACCCATTTGCCATGCCAGCTGGCCTGGCAAACTGGCCGCGCCACTATGAAAAATAAATAACCGATCGAGTTTCCATCTACCGGTCGAGACTGCACTGCTAGAGGTTTTTTGGCGACCGCCAGGTGTAATCTCGACCGTTCACTGTCGGTGGTCTACCGCCTATAAATACCCCTATTCCCATCAGTTTTCATTCACAAAAATAAAATTCTTTCTCCCCTTCTCTAGAGAGCATACCATAGCGATTTTTAAAAAATGAGTTCCAAGAAAGAAAGACAATTAAGGAAAAGAAACAGGAAGCAAAAAGGAAAATCTATTGCAGATAGTGATATCGTATGGGTTCAGGATAAAGAGCACGAGTTCGCTAATATCAGGCAACTAGTTGGATCTGGTGTAGCATCTAGGCATTTATCTAACCATCCCAAGCGAGTTTTGTTACCTAAATTAAGAGGTGGGTGGTCTGAGCTAAATGAAATTTATGAGTTCCATGAGAAGATATCCTTGGAAGCGTTTATATTTCATGAAAGGAAAAAACCACAGGACTCAAATTGTGCGAGTTATTTGTGAACGTTGGTGGAACACTGCAAATACGTTCTTTTTCAAGGATTTTGAGTGTGGTAAGTTCTATTTCTTCCATTCAATAGTTTAATTTTTAGTTCAGAAACAAATTTTAATTTGATACCAATTTTAATTTGATCAAGGTTACTTAGGAGGTTTCTCGATGAGCCAAAATGGTATGAACATAAGTCACTTACAGTTCGCGGATGATACGCTGGTGTTCCTGGACGACTCCATTGAACAAATGAACTTCTTGAGGTTTTATATGCTTGGCTTTGA
Source organism: Papaver somniferum (assembly GCF_003573695.1). Taxonomy (NCBI): domain Eukaryota; kingdom Viridiplantae; phylum Streptophyta; class Magnoliopsida; order Ranunculales; family Papaveraceae; genus Papaver; species Papaver somniferum. Next base: position 26,336,495 of record NC_039366.1, read on the forward strand.
ATTGCTCTCAGGTTTGCATATAAATTTTTCGAAGTGCAGCATTTTTGGTGTGGCAGGTGCAGTAAATTTGGCTCCAATGGCGAGGATATTAGGGTGCAATCCGGAGGTGTTACCTTCTTCGTACCTTGGTCTCCCACTGGAAGACTCCTTAATGGGCGCTCAGAAGTGGGAAAGTATCATTGAAAGAATCAAGAATAGACTACCCTTTTGGAAACGTTCAAGCCTCTCTAAAGCGGGTAAATTAACGTTAATCAAAAGTGTTCTTTTAAGTATCCTCATATACATGCTTTCTCTCTTTATAGCCCCTCCAAAAGTTGTTAAAGCAATTGAAAAGGTCATAAGGGATTTTTTATGGGACGCCTCAGACAACAAGAAAGGTTACCATTATGTCAAATGGAAGACTTGTTGCTTACCGCTTAAAGCAGGGGGCTAGGTATCAAATCTGTAAGGAGTATGAATAGAGCACTCCTCTCAAAATGGTGGTGGCGGTTTAATCATGAAAAGACAGCGTTGTGAAGGAATGGTATTGTATCCAAATATGAATCAACCCAGCAGGACAGGGAGACTAAAAAACCGAAGCAACGGAATAACTGTGGCGTTTGGAAAGGAGTCTACTCTCTTCTTAACACCTTCAAGCAGTGCACCATTCTAAAAGTAAGGGACGGAAACTCAATCAGATTTTGGGAAGACCATTGGGTGGGGGAGCATCGTCTTAATGTCACCTTTCCAAACATTTACCGTATATCTTCAGCAAAAAACTGGAATATCCGTAGATGCGCTGAAATCCTGGTTAATGGTGGCTCTTGGAACCTCGGGTTGGACAGAAGGCTCAATCAAGCTCAGATAGATGAATCCATATCCCTCTCTGTAATCATAGAGCAATGCAGAATGGATGGCAATTAGGATGTTGTCTCTTGGGCAATCGACAAAAATGGGACTTTCTCGGTTAAATCGGCTTATTCTTGGGTGGAAAAGGAGCATCAACTGGAAGATAAAAACCTTAGTGTGTGGTCGAGATTATGGCCTCACAAGATTGATTTTTCCTTTGGCATGCTTACCATAAGAAACTACCCACAATGGATATCTTATACAAGAAAGGAAAACTTCTAGTGAATGGTTGCTTGTTTTGTCGTAAACATGGAGAATCAACTTCACATCTCCTCTTCCATTGTCCTTTTGCTTCGAGAATATGGCAGTACTTCTTATCCTTCACAAAAAGAGATTGGGTTATGCCGAATTGTATCGACTCAATCATCAAAGGATGGCGTATGAAAAACTTCTCTTCAACTGGTCAAGCTTTATGGAATCTTTTGCCGGCAGCAATATGTTAGGAAATTTGGAATTGTAGAAACGACATAGTATTTAATGACGAAAGGGAAGATTTTGAACATATAATTGATCAAATCAAGAATCAGGTTTTCTTAGGGGGGAAGAATACTAACCCTTTGTGGTAGTTGCATTTAGATCAGATTAAAGCAAATTGGGATTCTTTCTTCACTGTTTAATTATTCTTTCGTGTTTTTGTTGTTGTTGTTTTTGTTGTTTCAGGAGAGTCCTTTGTGTGCCTTTAAGCAAACTGGGATTCTTTTGGGTGTGCCTTTATAGTTTGTCTTGGGGAGTTTTGGCTCCGGTAGTGCTTGGCTTGTTGTAAGCACTTGGTTTTTCTCTTGTTTCTTTTTTTGGCTTGCTTAAAGTAAGTTTGTTTAATGATATTTTTTACTTTTGCCGATTAAAAAAAATTACGTTATGTAAAATAATATAGGTTCACGTTTCTATGTGTTTATTAGATGTGGAAAACTTGTTACCCAAGCATGTATAAACCTTTATTTATTTATTTATTTTTGTCTTTCCTCTAATAGGAAAGGAAATATATCAAATTAAAAAAATTACACATCATTATCCTGATGAGTTATCCAATCCGGAATATTTTTTTACTATTTTTCAGCTAAAATACTAACTACACCATGTTTAGCCAGAGAGTGAGCAACATTATTTACATCTCTATGCACATGTGCGCATTTCCAAGCTACACAAGAATTCAAAATAATACTACAATCGGTAATTAAATTTCTTTTTGTCACTTGATTGCATCTAATTCACCATTCAAAGAAGTGATAACATTTTTAAGTCACCCTCCAAATACAATGCCTGTACTCCTTTTACTTCTTGCCCAAAATGTCGCTCCCAATAATATTTTAGCTTCAGGTTCAGGATCTATCGCTTTGGTCCTACAATATCGGACTCCATCTGTATTATTGTAAAATTTCATAGAATTAGACCGATTCCAACATCATTTGTTTCGTCCTTATACGCTGCATCAAAATGTTAGACATTAAAAAAAAAAAACAATTTTGTTTGATGAGAAATTCGATTATATTTATGTATGGTGTTCTCGTGTCTAAGCGATCGAGGATGCAGATTATCTGGTTTTCTTTTTCTAAAAGATACTCCAATTCGTGCGGAATATTCACTGGTTTTTTTAAAGATTTTAGGTCCGGTAATAGGCATTTTTAGGTTCAGTTGTTTTAAAATCTCATGGATAACTCATATTCATCACGATTGCTAAAGGCAGGTACCAACATTAGTAAGGATGATATCATTTTTATACAAGACAAACAATTTACGGCGTTCCTAGCTGTTGAATCACTCAAATGGTACTAGTCCCACCAATTCTGGTACTCGCTTTTAGCAATCATGCATATTTACAGCCCAGAAAAATTCAATTTTGGTTGCCAACAACTGTCTAGTATAGTGGCTATAGCACAGACGCGAGGAGGTAGAGGATCAATTCCCACTAAGGATGAAAGCATCCCCTATTTTCACTATGGATAGGAATCTCTAAAGGAGAGATTGGAAATCTATATGGATAGAGCTCCCTGGAGCTGGGATTAGGGTCTTGTTGACGAGGTGGCGGTTAATGTTGGTCTTGTTCAGGGGATGGGCCTAGATGTGCCGTGTTAAAAAAAAAAATCAATATTGGTCGAACATTTGCTGCAAGATTCTATTTAAGGGAATTGTTTGGTTTTGATGGTTGCCATCTTCACATATATATATATATATATTTCTTTTTTTTTTTGCTTTCTAGATAGATATTGCGAGGTGAACTAATCCCAAAATTAGTGAAGGGTTACAAGAAGACTAATCGCAAATCCCAATACACAAAGCAATCCCAAAATTAGCCTCTCTTCTCTCGTCTTGGGAAACCTCCTTTCATAAAGAGGTTGACTTACATGCATGTACACTCAAGTGGACAACCTCCTTACAATGGACTTTACTATACAACAACATTTTTTTTACGGACACACCCTCACTGTCAAATCGAAGTGCTTACCTGTTCAAACTTCGCAAATTTGATGAAAAACCAAGAGCCAGTAGGCAATGTTATTGACGTGATTTTGAGTTGGTAAGAGTGAAAAGCAAGGAAGTAATGATGTTGGCGTAATTGTTGAGTTAAAGTAAGAAACAAGATTTGTGCGTCATCAATTTTGCTTCAAATGAATGCCAATATCTTTTCAAAAATGTTGCTATCATTGTTGGACGTGATTTACATTGCACTCCATCTTATGGCCCATGACATCCTCCTATATATATTAAGCGCTTAGGCCAGGAAGTCCTTGCTTCCACTGTGTGCTGCTCTTATCTTCATTTCCACTCCGAAGTTGGGATTTTATGAAGACGAAGCGAGAAACTGGTTGTTTTGACAGGGCATCACCAGCACTCAAGGAAATCTTGCTCAAGTTCTATTATAGCAGCCATGAAAAGCAATCCGTTACGGATTACCAATTAAATGAATTTGGATCAGTGCAATACCATATCCAGGTAGATTCCTACGTACTTACTGATATGCATGACACTGTCGTAGAGTAGCTAAAAAAGTTTGTTTGAGCCAACTCTTGTTTATAATGCAGGTTTATCCTCAAGATTCTCATCATATATACTTATCAGTATCAAGCCCATTGTTAACCCAAGGAACATTTTTATCAAATGGACTTTCGAAATGTATCTCACAACGAAGCTATTCGAATGTCATGGAGGTTGCAGAAACCCCTAAAACAGGATATCCATTGACTATACGAATCGACTTGTCTAAATTCCCACAAAACATAGGTAATTTATCCACTCTACCAAGGAACTAGTTTCAAAAAGTGTAACTAATGGATTTTTGTTTTCCAGAAAATTGTCTGAAGCTAGTCACAAGTATTTCATCACTGCATGCTGATATAGTGTGCTCACAACTAAAAGAAATGCTATGCGTCACAAGTTTTAAAAACACCTCTCAAGGAATGTACAACAAGCCCATCAAAGTTGTACTTGATGCCAAAGACCATTTCTTCGTAATCACACAGGTATCATAAAAAACTTCAGTCAAACTGATTTCGAGAACGTACATGGGAAGTGACCTGACTTCATTCGTTTGTTGTGTTCTTAAGCCAGAGAAAACCGCGGTGGTATTCCCGATGCGCTTTGGAGATGACTCGGATGTGATTATTGCAGCAACTTTATTTCAGGTTCCATTTCTCATGGTTTCTTAATTCATTTCAGCACATATTTTTGCTTAGTGAACTGTCATAGATATTTTGTCATACAGGAACTCGTGGTTTTGGGTAGTTCAAAATCTTGCGCTAAAGCACCTCCTTGTACTTGGTCACCAATTCCTCCTGCGGAATTACGAGGAGAGTATTTCGAAGATTTAACCACCAATGGAGGGTTTATGTCTTTTGGTATGTTCATAGTTCTTTTTTGATATTATCAGTAGTTGCTGGAAATTTGGATTTGGATTCACGGGTTTTAACTCGTGGAGTAGGCAATGTTTACAGATGTTCTTTCACGGCACATTAAACGTTCAAGAATTGACAAGACCGTCTGGAATTTGTCAAATTTTCAAGCTTATGTGAGACACTACGTGAAGGTAAGTTTGGCATGGTGCTAAAACTTGTACAGTGTACGCAGTGCATTTGGATATTGTGAAATCCTTAAAGCTAACAGGATTTGAAACCCAAAATGCTCAGTGCACTCGAGGTTTTGTGCAAAGGAGCATGCGAAAGCGCGTGGAAAGTCTATCAGAGGTGCCAAACCACGACTACCTACATGCTCGTATTTTTATTGACGCATCTCTAAAACCTCTCCATCTGATGTCTGTTTTCGTGCATAAATTTCAGATGCTATTGAATCCAGCGTTAGCAAAACAACATGAATCTAGCTCCATGAAGAACCAAGGTACAAACTTAAAGTTTTCATTTTGAGTTTTTCTTAGGTACCGGAACAAGTTACCATGTTACAGAATGGTTTACTGCAGGGCATAGACGCATGAAGATATTCGGAAGACTCCCAAAAGCTAAACTTCTTAGGAAAAAGTGTAGTGGTCTCTTAAAGAAAATCATGCAATTACGTTGTAAAATCAAAATTCATGGACTGAACCAAATTCGCAGGCGATGGTTGAAATTGTCACAATGTTACTCCTCGAGGAGTTATACTAGATTAGATTAGTTAAGTGCACATTTTGTAATTACTGTACGAGAAAAGAAGCAGTGAATAACAAGAGTCTGACGATTTTCTTCTCGTGGTGAACCATGACAAATTTACAGTATTAGTGATGTAGTTACTGACATTAGGGTGAAACTAGGACATTTAATACTGTATGGAAGAATATGAGGTGTGAGTTGCTTCATATGCTTCATTCTTCTTTGAAGAGTTCACGACCAATAATCATTCTCCTTATTTCACTGGTACCTGCACCAATCTCAAACAATTTTGCATCTCGGAGAAGACGGCCTGTTGGGTACTCGTTCACGTAACCATTCCCTCCTAGACACTGGATTGCCTGCCATATATTTTAAACACATGATTTGTTAGTAAATAACAATAATGTCGAAGGACATTTAGTAGAAATCCAAAGCTGAAAATGGTTATGCCGGCACTAAGGGATCATTCATCAACCAAATTGACAATTGGCCGCCTTCCGAAGCACAAATGAGGCCCCGTACCCAAATTCAGGCTGATGATCGACTAAATTCAAGTGGGAAAATGGGCCATAACATGATGCAGCAGCATCTGAACCAAATTGTGCACGGATATACAGAATCCAGAGTAGGTTATTCTCACCTGTAGAGCAACTTGAGTGGCATTTTCAGCTGATAACAGTATAACTCCAGCACAATCCTGAGAATTCAATTTGGGAAACCAACTTCAATATACCTCTGATCATCTAAATGCACATACTACACTGAGAAAAAACCGGTATATGGTACTTAGCTCTTTCTTTTGGACATAGGTCAAACAACTAAAGACATACCAAATCAGAGACTCAATGAAAAAACAAAGATTAGTCAAGAACCTTTCGGTCGATCTTGCCATTATCACAGTCCCTAGCAACGGAATACACATATGATCTGCCCAACAAAAAAAACCATCTAGTTGAGTCAAATAATATCCCATGGTGTGACAATTGACTACATTTTGGGATCATAATCGTACCTTGAAGATTGCAGAGAAGTATACATGTCCGCTATTTTCCCCTATTTTCGCAAATGGAAATAAGTCAGTCAGTGGTGAAGTGGGATCTAGTTCATGCACACTGCAGGGGAGTGAATCCATATAGCATATGAAAGAAACACATACAAACCTGTATTAGCTGGAATTCTCCTATTGGACGACCAAATTGTTCTCTCTGGCGGACATACGGAAGAACCTCATCAAGGCATGCCTGCATCAGACCAAGAGGTCCACCTGCCAGAACAAGTCTCTCCAAATCTAGCCCCGACATCATGACGTAAACTCCTGAGACAATGAAAAAAGTTGTTGAACATTGAAGATTATCAAAGGTGGTTCATTCATAATCCAAATATTATTATTTCACACAATCCTGCTATATTTGTTACAATATTAAATGTGCTATGAATTTGGTTCCATATTTAGAGGCTGAGATCATGTTAATACCTTTCCCTTCCTGTCCAAGGATATTTTCTTCAGGCACAAAACAATTTTCAAAAACCAACTCGCACCTGCATCAGTATTGGCTTTTAGAACATGAATACATTGTCAAGGCTGCATCATATACAGCACAAGACCGAGATCGTGGATGAGTAAAGTGCACCTACGTGTCACTTCCTCGCATTCCAAGTTTGTCTAACTTCTGGGCTGTGCTGAAGCTGCAAAAACAATTTCAGGTCTTATGTATAATAACATTGAAGTACGGATATATTTTCAGTTGACATTGTTGTGTTTATCACAATAGGATTTTGTGTAAAAACAGTACCCTGTCATCCCCTTCTCAATTATAAATGCTGTGATTCCTTTTGATCCTGCTTTAGCGTCAGTTTTTGCATAAACCACCTGTTTTGCAACTCATTAGCATCAGTAATTATTTTATCACTGGAAAAAAGCTTCGAATAAGCTTCCATGGCCACAAAAAAGAGATCAAGCAGTTAACATGTTATGGATCCTCCTTCTCTGTCTAATCAAAACTACCAGAACCCTATTTTGGAAAGAGTAATGCACAGAAAACAGCAAATTCACACAGGAAGTATAAAGCTATATGTTCAAGAGATTATGCAAGTACCGTGCTATGAATGAAAACAACAGCCTTTTCCTAAGTGATTTCATACTACAGGACTAAGACCCCATTTGGGATCTTATAGTTTACCAAGGGTTCAATTGTCTTATTTCCATACCACACCACAACACACAGTAAATGGAAGAACAGCAATTTCTCTTGAGTCACAATGTTACCACAGTAGGCCTGCAACTGCAAGGATACCTTATACATTGACAAAAATGCCACACAGAGGATATGGTTCTAGAACATAATTGAGTATCTAGACTTTCTAATCGTGCTTGAAATAGTGCGTTGTCTTTCGTGAGCTTGAGTATTAGGACAAGGCACTGGAACTCATAATGTAAGTAAACTACTTTCCCATGAAGTATATCTTGAAAAGTTTCTCTAACAAGTTTTAGAAATCGTACTAAATGAGAAATAGGCAGCAAGAAGCTGTGGAGACAATTTTCATGCATTGCAGAAGTATAAAACAGGATAATGATAATACCAATGTTTGAGCAACTGGGCCATTCGTGCACCACATCTTGTTTCCATTAATAACATAACCACCATCTACGCGATCAGCTTTGCATTTCATGCTAACAACATCAGATCCAGCTGGTCATTACAAAAACGTTAGATTGTTAACAGAACAGCTAGCCCTGGAAACTAAGATATAGTTCTCCAGTTTGGAAATGAAGTTACCATTGGGTTCACTCATAGCCAAAGCTCCAACGTGTTCCCCACTGATCAACTTCACGTTCAACAGAAAGCACACAGTTTAGTTCGTGTAAATTATTCAAGCAAAGAAACACTACATTCCAAAGTGCATTGGTGTTTCTAAAGCAGAAACCAAACCTTGGGTAAATACTTCTTTTTCTGAGCAGGGTTTCCATGCCTCACCTACAACACATCAAAATCATATTACTACGAACTTATTAAGCATGACAAACATAAGATGGTTTGCAAATTTAAGTTCTCCAATTTACCAATTGATTAATGCACAGGTTCGAATGAGCACCATAAGAAAGGCCGACGGATCCAGATGCACGGCTAATTTCCTCCATTGCTATGCAGTGGTATAAATAACCAAGTCCAAGTCCACCATATTCCTCTACAACAAAAACTCCATTAAAGCCATATAGACAACCCAAGAGGTGGAACCTTTTGTTGCTGAGCAGAATAACCATTTTCAAGCAATTTTCCTTCGATCAACTACATTCTAGCACAAATTTGAGCAAACTATAAAGTAGAGTATGGGAATTTAAAGCTGATCTATACCTGGTGCAGTAATGCCATGGAGATTAAACTCCCCCATGAGCTTCCATAAGTTAACCTCCTGCAAGAAGGAACATGATGAAGCTGTGAACATCCCTAACAAAAACAAATAACCGGGTCTTATCGAATACCCTACAATCTCTGAAGCTATTACCTTTGGAAAATAGTTCGATTTGTCAATATTTGCTGAATGAGGAGCAATGTGCTCTTTAGCAAATTGTGCAACACTTTCTTTAAACTGCAACCATAACACATACAATAGGTTGTCAACTAAATGATCCAAAAAATGAAAATTTTACTTGTTTTCAGATAAAATTAGTTCAGAATTGAAACAAATTTGAAAAACCCACACCAGAATTTGAATCTAAATGATGAATCAAGAAAAATAAAATATGAAATATATGTGATAATGAAAATAAGTACCTGAATTTGGGTATCATCAAAGAGTAAAGAAGTTGAAAAACAGCATTTCTGTACTTGGTTTCTGATTACAGCAAGTGATTTCACTGAAGAAGATGAAAATAATCTGTACATCGTCAATCTTAATTTTTCCACACAATTGAATCTTTCTAGGAAGTAAAGTAGATGTAGAAGTAGGTTAATGTATGGTTTGAACTGAAAACCCTAGCTAATGTTTTGAGTTGTGATTGATTCTTTGTTAGTAGTATTTATCAACTAGTAATGAAAGTGTGATTTACTGAATTTTGAGCTGAAGATTAGTATGTGAGTCAGCATTTATATCTATCTATCTCTTTCTTAAAGAAAGAAAGAAAGAAAGTGTTCTTTCTTGTTCAGTAGCTGACGTGTGTAAGTCAGCAAGCTGGTGAGGATAGAAATTAGAAAGACAATCCAAAAATGAGTCTAATCAAAAATTTCCTTCTCCTACGAAAGATTGAGTTCTCTCTCCCGCATCAATGAAGTGGGGGTGGGTGGGTGGTGGGGGGGTCAAGGCCAAGGGGCCGAGAAAGTTTTACTCTATGTTGCACGGACACGGCTAGAAAAATGTCATAACCGTATCGGACACACGACCGGACACGATACGAGTACGACACTTAATGAGCATGCCACATAATGTTAATGGACATTTTCGGATGCACCATATATAATTTATTTTTGTTTGGAAAATAAAAATAAATTAAATGTGAAGCTAAGCTATTCTTCTTCTACTTAAATTCAAGCATTATTTATGAAAAACTTGATCATTATTTCATTATTACTAATTAATAATTTAGTATTTTAAAAATAAGTATAATTATTTTGTTACATAGATTGTCGTATAATCTCATTTTAATGGTGTGTGTAGTACATATAATGTGCCCCTGTGACCCCCTTTCCTGAGAGTTGGCCTGTTCTCGTAACCGAGTCACGTGTCCGAGTCTGTGCATAGGTTTTACTATAGTAGATACATGAGAAAAATGGGTTTACCGGACCGAGGAGTAAAAGGGCTCATCGGGAAGAGGATTATACCATTAGAAAAACAAGGAGGTCAACCTATTTCTAATATGCGACGTAGTTGGACCCTCATGTGGATTCGACCTAATCGAATCGGCATGTTCATGGTAATAAATATTGAAAAAGCGGGGGTCTAACAACCAAACTCAATATTTCGATTAGCAATCTGTATGGACTAACTCCAATATACTTTCTAGAGAATCAACTAGACAGTCAGACTCAATCTAGAGAAAAGTATATCGAGGAGTTATTATCTCTCTCACTTGATTTGATCTTTACTCAAGCAAATAAGAATTTGCGAGTCTTTATCAAATACAAGGATAATAAACTTGGATGGTACCAAAGACCAATATCCAAGGATCAATCAATTTCCAATCAACCACCAAAGGTTGGATTTCACAATTGATCGATACAACGCACAACCTGTGATATTTCAAATATATAAAAAAATATAACGCGGAATAGAAATAACACAGACACCAGAAATTTTGTTAACGAGGAAACCGCAAATGCAGAAAAACCCCGGGACCTAGTCCAGATTGAACACCACACTGTATTAAGCCGCTCCAGACACTAGGCTACTACAAACTAACTTCGGTCTGGACTGTAGTTGAACCCTAATCAATATCACACTGATTCAAGGTATAGTTGCGCTCCTTGCGTCTCTGATCCCAGCAGGATACTACGCACTTGATTTTCTTAGCTGATCTCACCCACAACCAAGAGTTGCTACGACCCAAAGTCGAAGACTTTAATAAAAAAATCTGTATCACACAGAAAAGTCTACGATAATAGATAAATATGTCTCCCACAGATAAACCTACAAGTTTGTTCCGTCTTTTGATAAAAATCAAGGTGAACATGAACCAATTGATAAACCAAACTTGTATTCCCGAAGAACAGTCTAGTATTACCAATCACCTCACAATAATCTAAATCGTATGGTAGAGAAACTAGATATTCCGGAATCACAAACGATGAGACGAAGGTGTTTATGATTTCTTTTTATCTTTCCCTATCGGAGATATAATCTCAAGTCAATTATTCAGTTGAACTCGTACGATAGAAAATGGCAAGATCAGATCGCTCAGCTACAAGAAAAGTAGTTTCGTCTGGCTTCACAATCCAAATGAAGTCTTTAAGTCGTTAACCGACAGGGTCTCGAGAAGAAACCTACGGTTAAAGGAGAATCGGCTCTAGCAATACCAACTAGTATCACATAGGAGGTGTGGGGATTAGTTTTTCCAGTTGCTAGACATCTTCCTTATATAGTTTTCAAACCAGGGTTTGCAATCTAAGTTACCTTGGTAACAGAACATTCAATATTCACCGTTAGATGAAAAACCTGACTTATCCAAGCTAATATCTTTCAACCGTTAGATCGAAACTTAGCTTGTCTCACACACAAATGAAATGTATTCATTTAGGTTTGAGTAACTACACCTAAACGTGTACATTGGGTTGATTCACAAATAGTTAACCAATGGTTAGCCATATGAGCACTTTCATATTAACCGTATTCATCTTTCTCATAACTAGTTCAAGATTTGTCCAATTGCTTATATCTTTATACATAGACACAATTGAAACAAAATCGGTTTGATTCACTTGAATCAATTCATGAATAATATAGCCATGTAAGGTTTGCAAAGATTGCATTCCTTATTGATTTATTGTTTAAGTTCATGAAACTACCGATTTGAGAAATATAACCAGCTTAGGTACGCGTATGGGTACGTGTACCATAGCTACCATACTTGAGTTTGGAAACTCAGCAGAAATTTTCGGTTTGAAAACTTCTGTGGGTACCCGTACCCGAAGGTGACTGGTTTTCAGTTTGCAAACTTCACAAACTACAGCAGAAATTTTCGGTATAAAAACTTCCGCCAGTACGCGTACGGGTACGCGTACCTAACCTGTCTCCTTCACCAATACCGCATGCACACATATGCACGCACTTGGTTTCCGGCACATGGACTTATACACTAATGTGCGAACATACTATATATGCTTATATCCGTAGTTGGTTACGTAATTTCAACTTCACATTTCAATCATTGAAACATTCTTCTATAATGTTATAATAGTCGTTAGACAAAAAGAATCGACTATCGTCATCAAAGCTATTTTCAAGATTGAAACGTCATCATGACTTTCGTCACGGGTAAAGATGAAAATGGTCAAAGCAAAAGCTTACCAACACATATTTCGAGAAAAAGATAGGCGAGTAAACTCGGCTCGAAATAGTAAATGTGTATGCATGAAAACTATCATACTTATACGACTTTTGTCTCAAGAGTAGGAGATAGAGTAGATAGACTTTTGACTGACAGATGAGTTCAAGTCTCCACATACCTTTTGGTCGGATGAAGTTCCACTGGTTCCTTGAGTAGTTCTTCGTCTTCGTAAGATAATCTCCATGAAGTCTGGAGCTCAAATATACTTAACTATCCTAGACCGAGACTTAGTGATAAGTAAACTAGAAATCAAGACATATAGTTTTGATAACTAACATTGACAAACATGCTTGAGATAGCAACACATGCGAGTTCGACCGAGCAATGCTCTAACAATCTCCCCCTTTGTCCTTTTTAGTGACAAAACTATCAATACATATAGATTACAAAATAGATAAAACTTTGTAGCTTCTCATCCACATGCTTGATCTCCTTGGTGCTTCAACATTACTCGAAAACTTCGTCTTTTCCAAGTACTCCCATGATTCTATAGATGTTCAATTCAACATCATAGTTGTTGAAGTTTCGTAGCCATAACAATGAGAAAACAAAAGCTCTCGATCATTGTCATACAATGTCATAGTATTATTACACAACATCAAAGTTATTATATCACAACTTCGACAACAATACTATGGTGATATGTATCACTCGCCCTTAGTCAATACTTCCGTCTCAACATGAAAATCACTCCCCCTTACAGAATGACCCGTAAAACACGTAAATCATATGTATTTGTAGTATGAACTACATATTAATTCTCTCCTTTTTTGTCAATAAAATTGGCAAAGGTACGAAAAAGGGATCCTAATGAAGTTTCCATGAAGACGCTTCAAGACCAAAGAAAAGTCATATCAACTTATTTAGATGCAATCATAAAGCCGAAGCTAAATGCATTCATCAAGGATTTTATAAAGATACAAGATAACCCCACAAAGATATGGAAATTAAGCGCAAGTTCAAAAGAACTCTCCCCCATTTGATGTCATTCCCGAAAGAACAACAAGAGCGACCTTACTTTTACAAGAAAATAAGGATTTTATTAGACACCAAAAACCATAATTAAATGATTTTCTATATCCAAAACTCTCAATTAAACTAACCACAAGTAAACCCATGATTAATTTAATCGGAATACTCAACCAAATTAAACACAAAAGTGATAAATTTAATTGAACATGCTCGACATAAGAGAACTTACGGAGCATTGCAGTATACACATAACATATGGATCAGGGAAAGATCAATACTGCGGCATATACAAAGATTCATTCTATTTTCATCACTATTTGCATAACGACTTATAATAGACATAATCTTTGTTAACAAAAGATTTTAACCTATTCCATCAAAAATTGACATAATAGGCTTAACTTTTGTTTGTCAAAAATTCATCGATCTTGTATCAATACTTGCATATCGACATATAAAAGAGATAACTTTTGACATCGTATGGGACAATAACAGTTCACGGACGCAAATACACATATCCCATAACATATTGCAATATATAAAACTATAAAAATTAATATTGTAATCATCATCTTCCAAAACAACTTTAGAATTTAAATAAATAAATCTAAAAACATTGCAATATGAAACGTTGGACATAGTTATGTGTACTCACAATAATGGCTATTCCAAACTCTAGTTATTCTTCTAAACAAAACACGAAAATAGAAGATTTACTAGTCATTAAGATCTTTGAAAAATTCCTTGTCGTCCCCGAACTCCTTGTCGTCAACAGCCATTGGAACATATGGTTCATGGAGGAAGGAGTCAATACCAGTAAACCTTCTTGGTTGATGATGTCGAACCAGGGCCTTCTGAGTTTTCAATGATCTTAAAACACAAGCCTTTATTTGTTGAATCTCTTTTCTTGCTAGCTTCAACTCTTCAAGAACATCAGAAAACTTCTGAGAGTTTGAAGGGACATCTCTTGGCTTCCTCACATTCCTTCTTTTTCTTCTTAAAGTTGGAGGCAATTAAGATTTCTCTTTTTCCTTAGTGATTGATGGCTTAACAATCATATTGACATATTTTCCATCAGAAGACATGATGCTTGGAGTTTCCATGCAAGAACGGTTTTGTGAGAGGAATTCACAATCAAAACTCAACAGGCAGTCTTAAGATATAAAGAGTATCAGAGAAGGAAAAAGGAATGTAGGGTTTCAAAACCTTTATATAGGTTCGTACACATTCAACTCACAACCCTATAAAGAGTAGAGTTGTCGATAATAACCCTCTTATTTTGGCAAACAGGTGCTTTTCAATATCAACAGTGATATGAAGGAATTCCAAAAACCAAGCAACACAAAGCTAGAAAACAAAACAAAAACTATATAATAATTTTTTTTATTTTAAAGCCTGAGGTGTGCAAGATCTTGTCTCTTTTGAACAGGCGCATGAGACAAGATGCACATTACAACACAATCAAGTTGTGCCATGGTGAATAACAATTTGTCCACCATGACCCTTTTGGTTGGAATTCATGGAACCCTGCCTTTCCGTATGTTTAGACCATGTTTTCTTCTCTAATGGCCTAGTTATATCTTTGGAAACTAATCTCTTCGAGGAAGATAAGATCTTACATACCTCAATTGTTTTCTCCGCGAGTTTAAGCTTGGTGGCTAGACGATCTGCTCTTCATTGAAGCTTGTTGACATATCTCATCTTGTGTTTGTACTTGAAACACTTTGAAAACTCATGTCCCTTGAGAGAACAATAAGAGCATGTCAACGCAAAAGATGACTCAGGCGCCTTTGAAACGCAAGATGCTAGGCACAAGGTAGATCCTGAAACATTAAATGAAGGGTTTCCAACAGAGGGTTCAATTGATTCTTCCATCCTGATTGGGATCTCTTCTAAAATATTATCAAGATTTATGTATGTATTGCTACAATTATCAAAATCAATATTTTCACATAGAAGAGCAACACTTGATTTTTTGTCTTCATCAGAATCATAATTGTCAGACATCTCATCAAGTGTCGCAGCAAGACCTTTGTTCCCAGTGTATTTTCTGCGATTTGGGCACTCGTTTGCAAAATGACCAAATCCTTTACACTTAAAGCACTGAGGCATATCCTCGTCATCAGTTTCATCTATGTCCCTGTTTTTAGGAGGAATGCGATTATGAGGCTTGACTGAAACTTTAGGCTTATCTCTAGAAAACCGTTTACTTCTCTTCAACAGAAGATCTCTAAACTGTCTTGTGATCATCGAGACTGATTTGTCAAAATCTTCATCTGATGAATCCATCTCAGAGTGATCATCTTCAGAGATATACACATTTTTACTTTTATCAAGTAATTTTGTGTCTTTCAGTGCTTTGAACGCAACATCCTTTGATTTGAACGAATGTTCGTGATCAAATATCTTAAGCTTCCAAACCAGCGCATTTTTGGAGAGTTTATCAAGTTTATTTCCCTCAATGATGGCATGCTTCTTAGAATCGTATCTAGATGGCAGCGATCTGAGAATTTTCATCACAATGTCCTTTTCATGAATAGTCTTACCCAATGCAAAAGATGCATTAACAATTTCAGACACTTTGTGATTAAACTCATCAAATGAATCTTCATCTGCCATACGAAGGTTTTCCCAATCGGAATTAAGGTTTTGAAGCCTAGCTTCATTTTCACTGGTATTTCCTTCGAATACGGTTTTTAAGATATCCCATGCATCTTTATACCTAGTGCAATTTGACACATGGTACTGAAGATATGGGGTAATGGCATGTATGATGGCATTCAAACCGTCAGAGTTTTGCTTTGCAGAAAGTATCTCAGCAGCATCGTATTCGCCAATATTTTTTGGAACATTAACGTTACCTACTGCAAAAACGGGAGAATCATAGCCATTAACAACATATACCCATGATTGAAAATCACGCGCTTGAAGAAAAGCTCGCATAGAAATTTTCCACCATAAGTAATTAGAGCCATCGAAGACTGGTGGTACGTTAATAGAGATAACACCTCTGTCCATAGAGTCAGATCGCCACAAACACATACTTGTAAGGTCTTGAACGTGTTTTCCTGCTCTGATATCAATTGAAAAAGCGGGGATCTAACAACCACACCCAATATTTCGATTAGCAATCTGTATGGATTAACTCCAATATACTTTCTAGAGAATCAACTAGACAGTCAGACTCAATCTAGAGAAAAGTATATCGAGGAGTTATTATCTCTCTCACTTGATTTGATCTTTACTCAAGAAAATAAGAATTTGCGAGTCTTTATCAAATACAAGGATAATAAACTTGGATGGTACCAAAGACCAATATCCAAGGATCAATCAATTTCCAATCAACAACCAAAGGTTGGATTTCACAATTGATCGATATAACACACAACCTGTGATATTTCAATTATATAACAAAATATAATGCGGAATAGAAATAACACAGACACCAAAAATTTTGTTAACGAGGAAACCGCAAATGCAGAAAAACCCTGGGACCTAGTCCAGATTGAACACCACACTGTATTAAGCCGCTACAGACACTAGTCTACTACAAACTAACTTCGGTCTGGACTGTAATTGAACCCTAATCAATATCACACTTATTTAAGGTACAGTTGTGCTCCTTACGTCTCTGATCCCCGCAGAATACTACACACTTGATTCCCTTAGCTGATCTCACCCACAGCCAAAAGTTGCTACGACTCAAAGTCGACGACTTTAATAAACAAATCTGTATCACACAGAAAAGTCTACGATAATAGATGAATCTGTCTCCCACAGATAAACCTACAAGTTTGTTCTGTCTTTTGATAAAATCAAGGTGAACAAGAACTAATTGATAAAACAGACTTATATTCCCGAAGAACAACCTAGTATTATCAATCACCTCACAATAATCTAAATCGTATGGTATCGAAACTAGATATTGTGCAATCGCAAACGATGAGACGAAGATGTTTGTGATTTCTTTTTATCTTTCCCTATCGGAGATATAATCTCAAGTCAATCATTCAATTGAACTCGTACGATATTAAATAGCAAGATCAGATCGCTCAACTACAAGGGAAGTAGTTTCGTCTGGCTTCACAATCCCAATGAAGTCTTTAAGTCGTTAACCGACAGGGTCTCGAGAAGAAACCTACGGTTAAAAGAGAATCGATTCTAGCAAAACCAACTAGTATCACATAGGAGGTGTGGGGATTAGTTTTTCCAGTTGCTAGACGTCTCCCTTATATAGGTTTCAAATCAGAGTTTGCAATCTAAGTTACCTTGGTTATAGAGCATTCAATATTCACCGTTAGATGAAAAACCTGACTTATCCAAGCTAATATCTTTCAACCGTTAGTTCGAAACTTAGCTTGTCTAACACACAAATGAAATGTATTCATTTAGGTTTGAGTAACCGTACCTAAACGTGTACATTGGGTTGGTTCACGAATAGTTAACCAATGGTTAGCCATATGAGAACTTTCATATTAACCGTATTCATCTTTCTCATAACTAGTTCAAATGACTCATAAGAACTAGTTCAAGAGTAGTTCAATTGTTTAGATCTTTATATATAGGCACAATTGAAACAAAATCGGTTTGATTCACTTGAATCAATTCATAAACAATATAGCCACGGTTTGCAAAGATTTCATTCCTTATTGATTTATTGTTTAAGTTCATGAAACTACCGATTTGAGAAATATAACCAGCTTAGGTACGCGTACGGGTACGTGTACCATAGCTACCGGACTTGAGTTTGGAAACTCAGCAGAAATTTTCGGTTTGAAAAGTTCTGTGGGTACGCGTACGGGTACGCATACCTAAGGTGACTGGTTTTCAGTTTGCAGACTTCACAAACTACAGTAGAAATTTTCGGTATGAAAAACTTCCGCCAGTACGTGTACGGGTACGCGTACCTAACCTATCGCCTTCACCAATACCGCATGCACACATATGCACGCACTTGGTTTCCGGCACATGGACTTATACACTAATGTGTGAACATACTATATATGCTTATATCCATAGTTGGTTATGTAATCTCAACTCCACATTTCAATCATTGAAACATTCTTCTATAATGTTATAATAGTCGTTAGACAAAAAGAATCGACTATCGTCATCAAAGTTATTTTCAAGATTGAAACGTCATCATGACTTTCATCACGCGTAAAGATGAAAATGGTCAAAGCAAAAGCTTACCAACACATATTTCGAGAAAAATATAAGCGAGTAAACTCGGCTCGAAATAGCAAATGTGTATGTATGAAAACTATCATATTTATACGACTTTTGTCTCAAGAGTAGGAGATAGAGTAGATAGACTTTTGAGTGACATATGAGTTCAAGTCTCCACATACCTTTGGGCGGATGAAGTTCCACTGGTTCCTTGAGTAGTTCTTCGTCTTCGTAAGATAATCGCCATGGAGTCTGGAGCTCAACTATAACTATCATAGACCGAGATTTAGTCATAAATAAACTAGAAATCAAGACATATGGTTTTGATCACTAACATTGAAAAACATGCTTGAGATAGCAACGCATGCGAATTCGACCGAGCAATGCTCTAACAAATATTGCTTACTAGGCAAGGGGATGGAAAGTTACGCAGATTATGTCTTGGTATGATGGAAACTTAAGAGTCTACATGCCGCTGTCTATCTGAATATGGCTAGTAAATTAGCTTAAATAACGAGAAACGAGTGGAAGATAGTGAGAAATAGCTTTTTTCAGGTACAGTCAGACTTACTTGGTATTGATGTGGTTCTTGCAGAAGCATTTTCCTGTTGTGCTTTGTCGTATTGTGATGTGGGAAAAAGGTAGTTGAGCGTTTGGTATACTATAATCAAAATGGTATAGTGGATTTAAAAGTTAATTAAATTGTGTTTGGAAGATTATCGCATTCAGTGTTGTTTTTATAGCAAATGACAAAAATAAACATATCATCCGAAATAGTTTTGTTCTAATTTATTGATTCAGAAATAATTTAGTTTTATATATTAAAAATATTAAATCTTAATAATTGTATAAGTATTTTAAAAACGAAAATGCTATTCAACTCCCTCTTTTTCTCCTCCCTCTTCACCTCCCTCAAATCTAAACCACGCATTTAGGTTCCGGTGGGCTTCATTATTCCCCAGATGTAGGGAGGGAGGTGAGCAGGGAGATGTAAAAGAAGGAGTTGAATCGCGCTGCCGTTTTAATATATATATATATATTATTGTAATTCTTTTTTTGTAATCAAATAAAGAGATATTTCGAAGAAAATTAAATATTAATATTTAAAAAATATTAGTTAGAAAATTTAAAATAATTAAAAACAAGGGTAAGTTTTGTCTCTTATAAAAAATAATAGGGGTATAAAAAGAAATCATGTAGAAAAATAAAAGTGGATATGTAGTTTCTTTTTATAGCTTCTAAAAGTTCCTCTCTGCCAGCTTCTAAAAGCTAGTCTAAAATGAAAGCACTTTTCAAATAAATCACTTTCAATTTTTTTTACCTAACATCAATATAAGAAAATTTTACCTAAATTAAATTTTCAAAGTGCTTTTTAAGAAAGAAAAGTATCACCAAATGTATCCTTAATAATGTAACTGCCTGAAAATAGACGGATTTTTGTGTCATGACAATGAAAAGATTGTTGATGAAGTTGTTAAGTTTTATTCTTCTCTTTTATCGAACATAATCCTTTAAGACCTATTTTTGATAATCTTGACTTTCTTAGTATGTTTTTTTTATGTATAGTATAAATTTGGAAAAACCTTTCTCTGAATAAGAGGTAAATATTGTCATTAGTCATTTCAGTTGCAACAAAAGTTCAGGTTCTGACGGTTTCTCTATTAAAAAAATTAAGCATGTGAGGGATATTATCAAAGATGATTTGATACTAGTGGTGTGAGAATTTGAAGTTAATTGTTGTTTTGTTAGAGTATTGTTCAACCAAGCGTTGGTATGTTAAGTTTCGTTGTCATATTTTAGCTCTCAAACTCGAAGCTGCTTGATTAGATTACTAAAGTCAACTTCGTTAGGTTAGACTAGAAACATTATAAATGTTCATAAAAACTCGTGTTACTCTGAAGAACCTGAAGACGTGTCGGCATCTACGTACACATCATCCTTATGTTCGAGGTTAGTAATACAAACTTGACTTGTTTCCATTTTATCTATGTTTCTTTCAATTCGTTTAGATTGAAAACATAACAAACGTAGTATATATACATATGTCTAGCATTGGTGACTTGATCATTCCATTATAATCAAAGTGTAAAGTAAGAATATACTTATTGATTCATACAACTTTGGTATATTGAATTACGAAGTATAACGTTTATCTTTTGAACTTCGTAATTACGACATGACACTACCTTTGTAATTTGTTACTAATTAGTGTGTTGAACTTTGGGTTGAATCCACACGAAGAAAACTATGTTTAACTATATGATTTAAGGAAGTGGACTTGTGAAACTTATTTCGTGGTTCAAAGGAATCAATGGATCTATGCCATGACCAATCCCTTAAACAAGGATCTATACTAGGACAGGTCCCATGGATCTATAACAGGATCGACCCTTACATGAGGATCTATAGCAGGACCGATACTTTACCTGGGTATCTATAGCAGGACCAATCTCTAGTATTAACCGATAAAACCTTTTTCTGATCCGGCTATAAGCTTAAAATTTTGGATATCTATTGGAAATACGGTTTGGTGGAAAGTTCACAATGTCGACATAATACTTTGAACATGTGCTAAACTCTCATTTCTTAATTTTCAAGTATTTTTCTTGGTACTCAAGGTGATATCTCAAACCAAAATATTTCATAATATCGTTTTTGATATTCATAATTTATATGTCTTTAATTTTCCAGTAATTAAAGCACATCTTTGAATATTATATTAGTAAACTACACTTGTATGTTGCTAATATTGATTTGTCATGCATGAGAGATTTCGGTATATTAGTTGGATTACAATTTGGAATTATACAAAACCGAAAATTGGTATTTAAAGCATATCTTTTAGTAATTTAGAAATTCCTTGGCATCCAAACTACCTTGGTCATAAATCGTGAAGTTTGTATTTCTTGCAAATTCGTCCCATGACACAGAGTACTTTATTCATTTGTAGTTCGTGTGAGACAAGATGCCTAGCAGTGTTCTCGTTATACTCATCGGAGAGGAAAGTATCATAATTAGGTGAAATCTTTAGTTGCATCTTTTCTGATGACCACACCCATGTAAATCTAAAAGCTATAAACTACCAAAATATTCAAGATTCAAGATGAGAAAGATGTAAAAAACATGAAAAGTAAAGATTGACACAAGTATATAACGTGGTTCGGCCATGAAGACCTACGTCCACGGGAAAGAAGATGTTTTCTTTATTGATTATAAGGTCTTACCCTTGAAAGAAAAACAAATGTCACTTAGACTTCTTACTCTCTCTTTCTCTAGATCTCTCTCAGGAATTCTCTGTAGAAAGACCATCTAAAATGTTACATAAGTTGTCCCTCTCCTTCTACATGGATTGGTATTTATAGGAAAATTAGACTCGCGAAGGCCTGGTCTTGCCGAGCTGGTGGAGTTGTCGTACATCGCCTTCACAGCTTCGGACTAGTTCTATACTATCCCTCGTGATGGATTGCTTGGTTCTCCCTCCGAATCGTCTCGCCTTGCTCGTCATCGTGTAGCCCTTCTCTGGGGAACCTCGTTCTCTATCACCTCTGGGTCGTAGTATAAATCGTTTGATATTTCCACTGCGATGCAGATTCATCCACATCCGTTCTTATCCTTCATTAAATGCAGTCCTTCTTTTTAGACTTGACCGTCTGAGCGGATTAAACCACTCCTCACACGCGTCATTCGTGTGGTGTTTGTGGCAGGCCCCTCGATTCAGACGAACTCACCTTTTAGAGTAGGATTCGATGTTCCTATCCCATCATCTTATCATGTATTCATACCTTAGGATGTTGACACGTGGATATCAGGTATTTTACCCTCACATTTTTCTCTTTTTCTTTGCAACTTGGCAAGGGAATGTTGGGAAGAAAACTTCATAACGGCCCTGTCTTTATCGCCGCGTGTGTACTTGTCTGTGGGTCTTGAGGTGCCTGTTGGCTTCATTTAGACTTTTTGAGAGAGAGAGAGAGAGGGGGGGGATATCTTCCTTTTGTGGTCGTTTTTCAAGATTTTCATCACCTTGTTTACCGTGTCTTGACCATCTTGGGTTTGAAAATGCAAGTTGTCTTTTTGATAATTTTTATCCTTATAAAAATCCTCTTGTGGCGGAGAAATGAGTTTCATTCTCTTTTTCCCCTCTGTAGGAATTAAGAGCCTTTTTTGCAAAAGTTTTCCATGTTCAGTGAGTGTTTCGTCCTCGTCCCTCCATGGAAACAAGATATTCATTCATGTTTTCTTCAACATGACGGTATATCCTCTCATTTATGTGTTACTCCGGTTTTTCTTGCTCCGGTTTCTAGATCATCACCGACGTCTCCTCGGAAAGACATAACTTTTTCCATATCGTCTTTAGCTTATTGACGGTTTAAGGGGATTGATTTGTGTGCTAGTGCATTGAACTTTTTGCTGGAAGATTTCGTGTTCTCCGTTGTATTTCTTTTCATGGGCAAGCTTGGAAACACTTTATATAGAGTGTTTCTTCTGGCGATTGTTCTTGGGAACACTTTGCACCATGTGTTTTTTCACCCGTTTTGTCTTAGAAACATTTCCTGCTGCTGTGTGAGTTGTTGTTTAGTAGTTAACAAACAAATATTTTTATGCTTTCATCTGGTGGTTGTATATCGCCTGAGCTGCTGAGGATGCCGAGGTATAAAATATTATTTTAATATTTAAACGTATATATATACCTTGCCCCTGTTTTATGCCTTAGCATCCGTTGGTGTTTTGTGTGTAGTGAGGGAAGCTACTGGTGATTCAAAGTTGTTGGGGATTAAAGGATTGCTCCTACTCGTGATGGTTGTGCCGATCCGAGATTGGAGTTGAAAATGCCCCACACGGGTGATGTAGTTGCTCCTGACAGCGGTTGCCCCAGCTCGAGTGGATAGTGTGTTGGCGAGGCATAATTGTAATACTCCTTTGTTTTTTGTTTGATGACCCCTTAGGTTCTTTAGGTTAGATGCCCTTGTGTAACTGGCACATTTTATTGGAATGGATAATAGCTTTCCTTGTTAAAATATCTCGCATGTTGTGTTTATGTTACATGCTCTGAGGGTTTTTTATACGCGTTTTTGATCCAATCATGGGTGACAGAGCCGAGAAGTGATCAGTTCCTAGATCGGATAAGGAATCTCTTACGGTGTTGGATTTTAAGTATAGTATAATCCTTTTCACGCCATGTGCCACAGTTGGATTGCATTTTTTTGAATGGTGTCATGTTTAGGTTACACCTGCCCCTTGGTTGAGTTCTCAGATGTTTGAGTCACTTTCTATTTAACCATGCTTTGTAGGGCGATATATCGGTCAAGTGATTCTTGCCTTAGCCAGAGGTAAGTACCTTGATTCAGGATATCTCCTGTTATAGAAGGACATCACCCGATTTCATGATCGTGTTGGCATTACCTTAGGTCTGTGTCCGTATTAGATAGCTTAGGGTGTTCCCCGCATCATTCGTTAATGAATGTAAGGTGTGGCTAGTACCGTGCCATAATCTTGATGGGATTTTATGACAATGCAAATATGATATGATTATTCTATATGCAAATATAAAGCAAGAAATCAAAAAATAAAGAAAAAGAATAAAAACAAAAACAAACAAAAATAAACAAAAATTAAAGCAAATGGATGAATGTGCACAAAAGGGGTATTTTTTATTAATCTCAAAAGAGGGTTTATGAACCCTTAGTACATTTGAGGAAGGTTTCATGACCTTTTACAAGTGGGGGTTATGCCCTATTCTCGGATATTGGTTGTATAATCATAAGGCTTGTTAAGCATTGTACGCTTTTAGGTATCTGATGTTTCGTGGGCATTCGAGCTCTTCGCCATTGGATTTGAGTAATCTGTATGCTCCAGCGCCTGCCTTACTGTTAGTGGTCCTTCCCATGTGGGTGCAAATTTGCCTGACTCGCGATGATATGGCGGAATCTCGCGCCAAACTTTATCGCCTGGGCTAAATTGTCTCTGGTGGACACGTTTGTTGTATTCTCGGGCTAACCTCCGATGATAGTTTTCTATTTTTTGAAGATCTATTTCTCTGGTCTCCTCCAGATCGTCTAACTTGGAGAGTATCATGTCTGAGGTTAGGTTTTTCTCCCATGCCTCGGTCTTGGTTGTAGGGATCATTTCTTCGGTTAGGATGATCGCTTCTGTGCCATATGTGAGGGAGAAGGGAGT
The DNA here is from genome assembly GCF_003573695.1 of Papaver somniferum. Classification (NCBI taxonomy): domain Eukaryota; kingdom Viridiplantae; phylum Streptophyta; class Magnoliopsida; order Ranunculales; family Papaveraceae; genus Papaver; species Papaver somniferum. The sequence continues at coordinate 26,361,311 of NC_039366.1, forward strand.
CATCCCTGTTGCTTCTCTCTGAGTGGTTCGGTAGGCCCAAAGAACGTTATGTAACTATTCGCACCAACTGGCACCATATCCATCTAGCTTCTTCTTGAGCATGTCGGCAATGGTTTTATTAGTCGCCTCTGCCTGGGCATTGCTCTCGGGATAGATGGGTGTGGATTTATTTTTCCTGATCATGAAACAGTTGAAGAGAAGATCAATATTTTTCCCTCGGAGTTGGGCCCCATTATCTGATACGATGGCGGCTGGGATACCAAAGCGACATATGATATGTTCGAAAAGAAATTTAAAGACATCATGGTCTCGGATGTGCCTTAGGGATGAAGCTTCTACCCACTTTGTAAAGTAGTCTGTGGCAACGATCAAGTATTTTCGTTGTCTTGTTCCTGCTCGTAGGGGTCCAACGATGTCGACTCCCCATTTGGCGAATGTCCAGGGGCTTAGGTCATACTTTAGATCCATTGATGGTGCATGCCTTCTTTTGCCAAATTTTTGGCATTCTATGCAGGATTTTGCCATTTGCTTTGAGTCCTCGTTCATGCGAGGCCAAAAGTATCCTTGCCATCTCGCTTTGTGAGCTAGGGATCGCCCCCCACTATGATTCCCTGCGTAACTGTAGTGTATCTCCCTTAGTATCTATTGGCCTTCAGCAAAGGAAAGGCATCTGAATAGGGGTCCTAGGTATGACTGTCTATATAGAATGTCATCCCTGAGCTGGTAATTCCCAGATCGTGATATTATTTTGTGTACGAGCTGCTGGTCACTTGGGAGATCATCGTTGGCTAGATAATTTCTGATTGGTGTTCCCCAATCGTCCTCAGGCAGAGCTTCTGCTTGGGTGGCTGAGTCTACATTGAGTATTGCCATGTCTCCTTCTAGGGGGATGGAGGGAAGCATGACCCTTTCGATTCGAACTTTTGTAGCCTCCGGATCTATTGTCATGGAGGCTACGAATGCTAAGGCATCTGCGTGCCTATTGTTGTTCCTGTTCAAATGTCGGAACGTGATATTTGGTATTTGTTCGATGTAGTGTTTGGCTAGTTGGAGACATCGCTGCAAACATGGGTCAGCAGCCTGACATCTCCCATCGATCTGTTAGACAATAAGCTGTGAGTCGCTCGTAAGCCTGACTTCAGTGATTCCGAGCGCAATGATTACCCGGAGGGCATGTATTACTGCCTCGTATTCAGCTATGTTGTTTGTAGCAGGGAATTCTAGCCTTAAGCTATAAACGGTCCTTCGGCCTGTCGGGGTCGTAAAGACCATTCCGATGCCAGATCCTTCTGAATTGCATGATCCGTCTACAAAGACTTCCCATCGTCTTGGGTTCTCCGAGCGACGCAGCTCGGGGGGATCTTCTAGCTCGTCCTCCATTCCGGGGATTTCTTCGATTTCGTCGGCATCGTCTAGAGGGAAATCGGCTAAGAAATCTGCGACCACCTGGGTTTTTATTATTGTTTGGGCTTGATATTTCACCCCAAATTGTTTAATTTGTGCCCCCCATTTTGAGTTTTTGCCTACCCTGTCGGCATGGTCTAGCACAGATTATATCGAAGCTTTTGTGATGACTGTCACAATATGAGCATGAAAATATGTTCGCAACTTTTGTGTTGCGTAGACCAGAGATAAGACTATCTTCTCGATCTTGGAGTAGTTCTTCTCCGCCGAAGTTAAAGTCTTGCTTATGAAGTAAATGGGGAGTTCTACTTCTTTATTTATCCGAGTTAGCACCGCACTAATCGAGGTGTTAGTTGCTGACAGATAAATGTAAAGGTTCTCGCCTGGGTTAGGCTTCTGTAGAATTGGTAAGGTAGCTAGATGCTCCTTAATCCTCTGGAAGGCTTTTTCGCACTCAACGCTCCATGAGAATTTTTATCCCTTCTTCAAAGTGTTGAAGAAGTCTTCGAGTTTATCGGACGATCTGGCGATGAACCTTCCCAAGGCCGTCAATGGATCATTTAACCTATGCACGTCCTTGACCGTGGCGGAAGACGGCATTTCTAGTATGGCCCGCACTTTATCTGGGTCGACTTTGATCCCTCGTTTGGTGACCAAATATCCCAAGAATTTTCCTGAGGTTACTCCAAATGTGCATTTTTCTGGGTTAATTTTCATATTAAACCTTCGCATTTGTTCGAATAGCTCTTTGAGATCGCTTGTGTGGTCCTGTGGAAGCTTGCTCTTGACAAGCATATCATCCATATATACCTCTAGGGTTTTATGTATCCAATTATCAAACATTTTTTCTACCATTCTTTGGTAAGTCGCGGATGCGTTCTTTAGTCCGAACGACATCTTAGTTTAACAATATAGACCTCGGGTAGTGAAGAAGGCGGTATGCTCTTGGTATTCCTCGGCGAGTGGGATCTGGTTGTATCCCGAGTATCCATCCATTAGGGATAGTAGTCCATATCCGGATGTTGCTTGTACGAGCTGGTCAATGTTGGGGAGTGGGAAGCTGTCCTTCGGACAGGCTTTATTAAGATCACTAAAATCAATGCAAATCCGCACTCCTCCATTTTTCTTTGGTACTATCACCATGTTAGATATCCATTTCGGATATTGTACTTCTCGGATGACTCCTGATCCTCCATATTTTTCAATTCGGTATTCTGGTACCACCTTTCGCATCTTTTGCCTCACAGGTTTATATGTAGGATTGATTTTCAAATGATGGCAGCAGACTTCTGGATCTATTACAGGCATGTCTTCCATGCGAAGACATCAGAATACTCTCTTAATACTTGCATTAATTTTTCTTCTTCCTCCTTGTCAAGGAGAGTTCCAATTCTAACCATACCCGGATTTTCGTGTGTTCTGATGTTTACCTCTTTTGTTGGATCTGAGGCCGAGAAGTTTGACTTAAGTTCTTCGACGTCGGAGAGGTTTTGTATGGGCCCCATGGGCGAGTCTGACATGGGAACATCATCCGAGATCGGTACATCATTTGAGCACCTTGCCTCGTTTTTTACCGCGATATAGGCATCGATTTCAGCCTGGCTCTTAGCATTCTTGGCCCTTTTCTTTTTTTCCCTTGCGGAATTTACTTTATTTTCGTCGTTCTGAACTTCCATCTTGTAGCAACATTTTTCCTCACCGAAGTGTCGGATGATTTCTGCAACTCCATCGGGCGTAGGGAACCTTAGCCTCTGATGGTAAGTCGAGGCAACTCCTTTGATCCCATGGACCCAGGATCGCCCGACAATAGTTGTGTAGCGCGAAAGCACATCCACTATACATAAAGTGGTTAAGGTAAGGATTTTTCCTACCCGAATTTCCAATGTCACCTCGCCCGAGCCGTTGAAGACAAATATGTTGTAGGTGGAGGGTATTAGGCAGTCGTCTCTAAGACCCATTTGTTTGAATGTTTCATAAAATAAGATCTCTACAGAGCTTCCTCCGTCGTTTTAGGCATGGCCCATATGAAAACGCCTTAGGTTTTTCTTCCTCGCCTTCATGTTCAGGAAGTGCGATGGTCATCGTGACCAGTAGTGGGTCGTTATGGTTCCGACCTCCATCAGGTGCCTCCGAGGCTGAAAACCTAATAGGAAATTCATCCACTCCTCAATGGGGGGGATCTCTAGCTACACTGAAGACTTCGTCTCCTTCGAAGTTTCGTTTGTGAATTCGTCCTGTGATATTTCCTTCAGGAGTGGGAGCTATGATAGCTGGGTGTGATATCATATTGCATCCTAGATATTGTGCCTCACAAGGGATCTCCACACGATGTATGGGTGCCCCAGTGGATGGTTGGATTGCTGGTTGCGCGACGTACTCTTGGATCTTACCTTCATCGATCATATCCTGCACCATATTTTTCAAGTCTCTGCACGAGTCTGTCGTGTCACTTGGAATTGATGGAACTCGTAGAAGTCAGTTCTATTTTTGGCCCGCTCTGGCTGCTGACCTCTGTTCCATGGGTAAGTGATTTTTTATTTTCCGTCGATATTCTTGAGGATCTCGGATATGGGGGTGTTTAGTTTTGTGTATACTGGGTCTACAAACTTTCCCTTCTTTTGTTGGGCTTGGTCTCGCCCTTTCCATCCTCCACTCTGATGTTTATCGAACTGGGGTGACCCGTTGCTGGGTCGCCCTGCTCCTTGGGCTGGCACCTGGGGGTTCTGTGGTTCTACCACATTTGCTCCTCTACTGGTTCCTTTTACCAGCTTATCGTAAGTACCGTCTTGAAGTTCTTCAAGGGCCACGTAGTCCTCCTGGATTTCTCTCAGCTTTCCTAAATTCTTTGGCATGGTTTCATACATGCGGACGAATATGGGGTCTGTCTTTCTCAGACTATTTTTGAAGCCCAAGATCGCGTAGGCCTCGGGGACTCTTCCGATATCGGTGCACAATTTTCTCCAACGTGTTACAAGAGAGCGGAGTGACTCGTTTGGTCCTATGGATAACTGGAATAGTGCGTCAACTTCAGGTTTGACTCTGCTATTGTGAATATATATGTTTCTAAGAACAACTAGGATAGGTGAGCCAATGACTTAACCGATCCTCTTGGTAAATTGTTAAACCACATTAGGGCCTCATCTCTTAGACTTACTGGGAAAAACTTACACAACACCACATCGTACTGATCCCATTGGGTGAGTGTCATACGGTAAGTTCTAAGATGTTCAACTGCGTCCCCGATCCCAGTGAATGGGGTTGTGAACGTCGGAATGGAACATTTCCTTGGAAATTGTTGTGTTAGTAGGTTCTTGGAAAAGGGAGATTGTCATGCCTCTTGCATTAACTCTGCCAAATTCTTGCTTTCTTGTTTTCCCGTGGCTTCTCAACACATGGCCTCTAAATGGCAGAGTCGGGCCTGTAATTGATCGTCCATGTGCCTCGTTTTGGCCTTCTTATTTCTTCCCTGTGCTCTCTCGGGTGAGAAAAAAATCTCTCGACGGCGATATCTAGATCGCCCTGAGTCCTCATCCGATTGTTCGGCGTATGATACGATCTTAGAAAGAATTGACCTCGATGTCTCCCCTCGCTTGGGATTAGCGGTGGCGAGATTCTCGACCACACATCTAGTTTCATTTTTTATTCCTTTCTCGCTTATGCTTGGGATCAACATCGGATGATCCCTCGGATGGAATATCCTCCTCGTTTAGGACGCCTTTGCTTCCCTTGGGAAAGCGATCCGTTGTTTCCTCGTTTGAGGTTTCAGGGATATTGACTCGCTTGCAAGTTTTCAAATGTATTCTCCTCCTCGGGGGCCTCCTCTATGGTAGCAAGTGGCACATTTTTCTTTGCTTTGTGTTTCAGCCTGCGGTTTCTCCATTCTAGTCTCTTGTTACGTCTTTCTAGTTTTTTCATTCTCTCATCCTGCGCCTTCAGTATGGCTGCGATGGTCGTAGTGGTATCGCCATGGTTAGAAGGTTTGTCCTTCTTTGTTTCATAGTTCACTGTTTGCTTTGGAAAACTGTTCAACGCTCCTGGTTGAGTTAAATGAATATCATCTTGTCCGACGAAGGGGTTTCCCTCTTCGTCGGAGGTGGAGTTACCTGTTAACCCCTTCCGATATGGATTATCGGGTTGTCCCTCTCCGGGGAGTGCACCGTTGTGCATCGTCTCGCCTAGCTCCATGTCGTCGAGACCTTCTTAGTGGGTTCCACCAGTTTTGCCTTGGCTCACACGAGTAGATCGTCTTGTCACCATCGCCTTACCTGCGATATACGCAATAATGCTTAATTTGTTTATTCTTCTAGAAAAGTGGGACCCTATGTTTGCAGGTCACGTGCAATTACTAAGTCAGAGTTCAGACTGGACAACTTTTATGCAGGAAAACTTTTTAGTACATTTTGGAGACATGTGAAGATGTCAAAACATTCCCTACTTGCATGAGGTTTCAAATGATGGAGGAAAGGTGTTTTATATGTCTCTCTTTTTGAGAAAAATACCTCCTCTTACACGTTTTACCTCTATTGGGAAAAAACCAAATTAGGACGATTGATCATATCCTCCCATTCTAGGAAATATCTCTCATCATCTTTAAACTTTTGATTTTGAACAAACCTTGAGTTTGATGAATGATTATGTACTCATTAATCCTTCCCCTTGACTTAGAGCTAGGTTTCTAAGAAGGAGATCTTGTGTTGTTGTGAGTTTGATGATGAACATCATGAAAAAAATCCGTCTTTTCAACTTTCATAGGATAGTATTTCTCTTATGAAGCTTACTGACTAGTATTTCTTCCCAGCTCCTTCATGGAGGAGATCGTTTGAGCACCAAAGTGTTTAAAACTCCATTTTTACTCCAATCTACAACTCTCCTGAGAATCTTGAGGAAGATGTAGAGATCTTAAAAGAACAAAAATCTTAAAGAAAATCGATGAAAAGGAAGTAGATCTGTTGATTTTGAGGCTCTTCAAGACTCCACAGATCGCATGGATCGTGATTGAGTCCGAGCTTTACTCATAAATTCTAACAGAACTCTACATAGTGGTATGAAATCCATTTCTCTCATGGATATTAAGAAAATGATATAGAGTTGTTGTTAGGGAGGTTGAATAAATCTTCATACCTCCCTGTTTCTAGCGCCAAAATGTAGTTGCATCTTTTCTGATGACTACACCCATGTAAATCTAAAGGATATAAACTACCCAAATATTCAAGATTCCAGATGATCAAGATGTAAAGAACATGAAAAGTAAAGATTGACACAAGTATATAACGTGGTTCGACCATGAAGACCTACGTCCACGGGAAAGAAGATGTTTTCTTTATTGATTATAAGGTCTTACCCTTGAAAGAACTCCAAATGTCACTTAGAATTCTTACTCTCTCTTTCTCTATATCTCTCTCATGAATTCTCTGTAGAAAGACCATCTAAAATGTTACATTAGTTGTCCCTCTCCTTCTACATGGACTGGTATTTATAGGAAAATCAGACTCGTGAAGGCCTGGTCTTGCCGAACTGGTGGAGTTGTCGTACATCGCCTTCACCGCTTCAGACTGGTTCTATACTATCCCTCGTGATGGCTTGCTTGGTTCTCCCTCCGAATCGTCTTTCCTTGCTCATCATCGTGTGTCCCTTCTCTGGGCAACCTCGTGCTTTATAACCTCTGGGTCGTAGTATAGATCGTCCGATCCTTCCACTGCGATGCATATTTATCCACATCTGTTCTTATCCTTCATTAAATACAGTCCTTCTTTTTAGACTTGAATGTCCGAGCGGATTAGACCACTCATCACACACGTCATTCATGTGGTGTTTGTAGCAGGCGCCTCCATTCAGATGAACTCACCTTTTAGACTAGGATTCGATGTTCCTATCCGATCATCTTATCATGTATTCATCCCTTAGGATGTTGACACGTGGCTATCGGGTATTTTACCCTCACAAAATCTCTTACGTTCGCTTCATTTAAAGACTTCTTTGGGATCAAGAAGCGGCTAGCAGTATCATTGGTGGGAAATTATAATCGTATTTTTATCTAGATTTCGATTATTTATTTGATTGACTAATTAACGGTATAGTTGAACCTTGATATTATCTTGTTTGTTTATTCCATGATCATTCTATTCTGATGTAAGGTCATTCGAACTAGATCAAGGATCGACGATTTCAGATCTGTTTTGTCGATTCAAGATCTGAAGACAAGACTTGTGATCATTTCACTGTTAAAAGGCTTCGTTCTGTGTATGATCGTTCATAAGGGAATCAAGTTGTTTGTGCAGGTACTTTCAAGACTGAAGATTTGAAGATTTGAAGACTAATTTTTTTTTTTGGTATTTTGATCTTTTGATACTACATGCACACTTGGTGGACTAGGATCCGACAAGCTTGTTTATCTTGATAGACCTTTTATAGCTTGTTGTATAGATCGACAATCAATCACTTGGTGTTTCTCTTTAGGAACCGAACTTGATAGACTGTGAACTAAGATTGATTATCTTTGATAGTCTTTATATTTTAGTTGATCAAAACTAATACAAAAGAGTTTAAATTGATTAAACGGAAGAACCTTTCTAACTCAACGTATCTCTAATTAACTTGTTGATCTGGGGGATTTATAGAGTGGCCATTGAAACAGATTAGTCACTTACCGCTTTGGAATATGATCCAAAAGGTGCTGAGTGATAGAAGTCTTCACAGCAGATGGACCGATTTAAGATAGTGGACTCTATCTTAAGATTCACGTGCATAGACCAGATTGGTAGTAGCACAGGTATATTAAAGGAACTAAATAACTTGGAGTTAGTTTACTTGGTCTCAACTTTAAGAAGTTGGTGGTAGTCTTTGTATAGCGGCTTAATTATGAGAGTATTCAAAACTGAACTAGATCCCTAATATAGAAACACAAACAAAAAAATTTGAAGAAAGAACTTGAATCACAGGCAAAACTTTTTTGAGGATATACTATCAACATAACAACATATAACTCCATAATTATTTCATTTTTAGATCTTTGTGATTTTCTCATAAGAATAACAAAACTAGTCATAAAAACTCAAGGTGACCAAACTGGTGGTACAAAAACCCCACTCAAATGTTGGGATCCATTAAAACTCCATCGTAAACTAAATTGATATAAAAACCCCAAAATTTATGATGAAACCAAAATAAAATTTGATGAAACCAACATTTAAATTTGGGGTTTTTGTGTTAATTTTGTTTTGATGGGGTTTTTGTGTTACTTTTGTTTTGATGGGTTTTTTGTGGAAGGATGGTGACACCTCTGGGTTTATAACTCGCGGACCGTAAGAATAATGGTTTCTAGTTTTCATGATTCAATCTCTATGAATAAAGATTATCATGAAGCAGAAGGCTTGAAACATGTACCCAGTTATAAAGGGGTTCAACCTGACCTCCATTAGAAATCATAGCAAAACAAAAAAATTAAAATACTGAAGAAGCAAAAAAGAATCTCTATGAATAAAGATTATCATGAAGCAGAAGGCTTGAAACATGTACCCAGTTATAAAGGGGTTCAACCTAACCTCCATTAGAATTAATAGCAAAACAAAAAAAAATTAAAAAAGAATGTGGCTGCTGGGATTCGAGCCCAGGTCTCCACGGCCACAACGTGGAATTCTTACCACTAAACTACAGCCACTTAGTTGTCTACCGTACAATCATCAAGTAATAACACATACTTACTGGGCCAAAATGTACCCTTGCCTTTGTTATTTAGTCCTCCTGTAGGAGCCATAGAAGTAAGAAGTGAATCCCCAGAGTGTTAGAGCCATGGCCATTCCTTTCTCTGCTGCAAAATTCTCATGAAACGTTATCACAGCAGCTATCTGTGAAATGGGAAGGAACGTCGCGCTCATAACTCCAGCAAAGAGAGAAGAGGTACAAAAAATAATCCCCACTCTTCCTATAAACATTAGCTGTCAAACTATCATAATCGAAACTAACACGATGTAGTATCTTTTCATACCCAAGTCAAATTCACTTGCTTCTCTTCGTATTGCCTGCAAAAGAGAAGAACATGCAAAAAGTCAAGTTTCACAATCTAGCATTAATGTGTGTAGTAGCGTCTTGTACATACTGCATTTTATTTAGCATTCTTACCGAAAAATCATTGTTTATGAGGCATCCAATGGTGCAACACACTGTAGCAAAGAAGGACAAGCAAACTTGAAACTGCAACACAATAGGATAAGTCATGGCTTGATTAGCCTTAGCATAAGCAACTTGTGTACTCACTAAAATGAATCCTGTAATTGATGCATCAGCTATACTGATAAAGAATCCCAGCAAGTACTGAGAATTTGTAACACCACGCGGACGATCCCCAGCTCTTCTTATACCAAGTAGTATAACACCCATGATTATCACCACAATAGCATTAATCGAGTAAGGTGTAAACTTCTGCTTAACCCAAATGAATGATATAAAGGCAGTGAAAACAAGTTGAGTTGCAACAAGGAGAGACGAATTCGATACAGGAAGGAAGGACAAACCATAACAATACATAAATCTGTCTACTCCTTGTGCTAATCCTATTAAAGCAGCATAGAGTAATAGCTTTCGAGAAGCAAAAAACTTGACACTAGGTTGACCTGGATCGCGCTGACGATAAAGGATAATGAGTGGGATGATGAGTATAGGGAAGCCAGCTACTTGTAACAAGCTAGATAACCATTTTCGATTACCACCATGTAAGAAGTATAATCTAAGTAGTAAAGGTCCTCCTGTCAATCCTATTAAATTAAAGGTGCAGCTTAGTAAGAGTAGTCCCCATTTCATTACCTTTACAGAATCCTTGTTCTCTTGTTGGTTATGAATGTTTTCGCTGTTAACCCTTCCTCTTCTATGGTGTTGGTGTTCTTCATAGCCAGATCTTGATCTTCTTCTACAAGTCTCTGTTGTTTGGTGAATTAACACTCTCTCTTGCTTTTAGTGTTACAAATATTCAAATTGTAAATGTGTATAATATTGATCAACGGATTACACGGAAGCATTGTAGTGGGTTAGTGACGCATTAGAGGCATCCGTGTCGGATGCAATAAACAAGTCAAGTCTTCTTGTTTCGAGTCAATGCACCTACCGTTCATTATCAGAACCCGAAATTTGGTCTTTGATATCTGCGTAACTGTGTTGCTTCAAAATCTTTTTGCTTTTTAATTAAATGTATCTCGCATTTCAGGAAATTGGTAGAAGGTTGGGGATATTGACATAGTATTAATTGTGGTGGGGGATAATGCTGTGGTGCAGGTTAAGGATGTGCAGCAGTGAAGGATAAGAGTTTAGTTTACAGCTTAATTTATTATCTCCAGGTGATGTACGTGTGATGTATTTCTGTTAGTTATGTTTATTAATGACGCTATATTCACTGTAAACTTCGCAGAATTCATAATTGGTTTTGGTTTTTCAACCCTAAAAAACATGCATGAGATGGACCAATTGAATGTGCTTTGGCTCATATGCATTTTTCTGGTCATTGTCTCAAAATATTCCTCCAAAACTGGGGTTTTCTGGAAAACCCTCCAGAAAACTAAAACCAAAGTGTATTAGTGATGCCTTGAAATTTCGTATCTTCCAGTCATTCAGAAACATGATAGGATACTTCCCAATTTCCTGTTTAGTAGACTTGTTTGGATGTTAAAGTAATCTGGTTGTTTCTGCATATTTTGTGTTTCTTTATTCTTGCAAGTCGAGGTGTAGGCCTTGAGACACACAACACATAGTTTTTGATTCTTTAACTATATGGTAAATTTTGCAGGAACAACTAAAACCAACAGCAACAATGTTGGTCACTATTTCTGCAAGTTGGATTGGTTTAAGGAAACATCAACTATTTCCTAAATCAATTTCTGATACCGTTCTCTATTGGCTTTCTAGTAATTATCAAAACCTATAAATAGGAGTCGACATAACCCTTTGGTTTTAGCATCGCGTGAGTTCTGAGAGGTCTGAGAAAACCTTTGAAGTTGTGTACTTTCTGACACCATCATGGAACATCAGCAGAAGCGAAAGCCAAGAGTAAACTTCTATGTACATATCATCTGATTTTGTTTTAAGTTTATTAAGGTTGTCAAAAATCAATTACAACTGGTTTTGTATTTTGATTCTTATTTATTTATACTTTTTGAAACCCCCTTGGCAGAAACGTAGAAATAAAAAGAAGAGTCTGCTAGATACGAGTAAAGATCAGTGCCGAACTCATCCAGTAAGCTCCTGTTGTATCTTAGTTTTTTTTTAATGATGAATAATCGTCGCATTAAATTTCTGCATTTGATTCTTATACAATGCCAAATTTGCAGGACCAACAAGAGTCTACAACAATAATTGAGAAAAAAGATAACTCTGTAAGCAAAAGCATCTATTTTTCTTTCAACTTGATGCCGTGAGAATTTCAGTTCCATGCATGCTTGAATTTTGTGTTTTAATCGTTTAATCTACAATAGCTTGTGCAGGAGGAACCTCCTATACATTTTGATCAGCCCACATGGGAGCTTCGGGTGGCTGAGAAGATAAGGTAAATTATAGTTCTTAGCTCGAATGTTGCTTTTCTTAGTGATGCAGGTTATAAAGCGAGACAAAAATCCTATGTAGTTCGAGAAGAAAGGTTCGACAAATACCTCATTTTGGTAACCTCAATGCAATTAAGACGAGCCCCCTTGTTAATAAAACATAAAAAATGACAACCGATGAGATTGGGCAACTGATAGGAAGCAAATGAGGCAAATTTTTAATAATAATGAGAACGATATATACACAATTATATAATTAAAGCTTTTATGCATGTCATGTGTCTCATTTTGTTAGCATATATATTATGAAATGTAACCCAAGTTTTGATTGTTGCTTACAACTAGTTTATGTTTAACAGTGACGAGGGTACTATAGAGTACCATTTCATTCCAACACGGTCATATTGGCTAAGCATGGTTCGTGACAATTGGGGAACTACTGATGACGAAATTAAAGCTTCCATTGCTTCCCATCAGATGCATCTATTTGGAATCGAAGTTTGTGGTTGGCATATGGGATATGGGGTTATTCTACGCGACGTTATGAGAAACCCAATAATTGTGATATCTAAGGTTTTTGATGAGTACGTTTCTCCGTTTCATCACGAGTTGCAAGGAGTGTCTCTGGGTTTGAAGCTCGCATTGAAATATAAATTTTTTAATTTTGAATTTGATTGCATTTCTGAAGATGTTGCTGGATATGTTATGCACAGTTGGGAATGGATGGAGGATTGTGGTTGTCCACCAAGAGATAATCCCAAAAATCCAAGAGACAAAAAGAATTATTGTGTCCAATGTTCCAAGAGTAGATTAGATCAACTTGGTGAAGGAAAGAATGGAGACAAAATTTTACCTCTCCTTGATGAAATCTTTTATGATGCTTTGGAGTTGGAACGCGAAGGAGTTTCTCCATGCTTTGATCTGTTCTACTACTAAATTATCAAGAGCTCAAGCTGTTTGGCATCTAGCAAACTTGGGAATAGACCAGGAGCTGAGATTAGACGAAGTTCATGGGGATGAAGAATTAGCAGAGATTCTCTATAAAGACGTTTACGGTCATGGAACTGTGCAGGAGCTGATGTTGCTACATAAGTGGAAGAACCAAGAATGGGAGGCGAAGGAACAACTGTATCTGGATAGGGAAATGGCCGCTGAAAAGGCTGGTCAGTTCTCGGAGCCTTGAGATATGTGAGGCTCACATGAGCAATCTTGGTGATGTCAACTTAACCGAGCAGTCTTGAATTTTTACCAGAGCCTTTCAGCAGAACCATTGTACTTTTTTCTTTTTCTTGGAGTAATTTTAATAAGACATCTAATGAAATGCTTCTATTCCAAGTTTCCAACTACTGCTTCAAACAGAAAATTCTAAAGTGTGTGCACAAGCTAGCTCGTGTCCCTCTCTCTTTGACATTGAAGACATCATGATATCATGATTTATGTTCTTTCATTTTTATTGTTTCTCAGAATACGAATAAGACTAGTTTGATGCACTTGCACAGGCTCAACGTATAGATAGATTTATTTTTGGCAAAACTCACAAGGAGTAGTAATTTATTGATAAAAACAAAGGAAAACAAAATAGAGGGGGACTTAGGGCCAAAACCTCCAACAAAAAGAAAAAAAGATAAAGAGAGGGAGAAAACTCTATTAAAATCAATAGGTTAGCATGAACGCAAGCAGGTGGTTCACGCCCCCATTGAGTGTCAAGCACCATGCTTAGCTCACAATTGATGTATTCTTGGTGAACATTCAGCCTTTACACTCACTTTGTCAAAGACTGCAAGAGCAGGGTGTTACAACATCAAATAGTTCACTCCATCCCCGACTTTACATGAAGTCGATCCTTGAGGTGGCAGAGGTGGGTGTGTTGTTCTTTTTACAACAACATGTGCAAAACAGTGTAGCAGATTCATCTTCGTTTGAGCACATTTGCCTTGCCACTATACTATCCAATGACTTGCATATTTTCTTACAACCACTTCTACAAGATCTGCAATTACCGGTGTCCACCACATGAAAATCTACATATGTCTCCTCGAGTTTACACACCCTTTCTGGAGATGGACACGGAGGAGATGGCGATTGTGGAGGAGGTGGAGAGGGAGAAGGTGGTGGAGGAGATGATGGTGGAGGTGGAGGTGGAGATGGCGGAGGGGGCAATGGTGGAGGTGGAGGTGGAGATGGGGGAGGAGGTGGGGGTGAGGGTGGTGGAGATTTGGGGCCCGCACAACAACATGGCCTTTTGAAGGCTGGCAACCCCCAGACTGGTACGCAATTTCCGATATTGAAGGTTGGCCAACCCTTTTTCAAACATTGTGTCTTATAAACCTCTGTGGAATCATCACAAGAAGATCCCCAATATTCTCCAGCAATATCTGGAGACCATAATTCACATTGGTCATTGGACTGGGCTGCTACCGTTTCTGCATAACAAAAAGATCAATCAACAAAAATACTCGTATATAAGAAAGATTTTTAGGATTTTTAGCTAGTAATGGTATAGCAACATATATGTATGTTTCTTCTTCTTCTTCTTCTTCTTCTTCTTCTTCTTCTTCTTCTTCTTCTTCTTCTTCTTCTTCTTCTTCTTCTTCTTCTTCTTCTTCTTCTTCTTCTTCTTCTTCTTCTTCTTCTTCTTCTTCTTCTTCTTCTTCTTCTTCTTCTTCTTCTTCTTCTTCTTCTTCTTCTTCTTCTTCTTCTTCTTCTTCTTCTTCTTCTTCTTCTTCTTCTTCTTCTTCTTCTTCTTCTTCTTCTTCTTCTTCTTCTTCTTCTTCTTCTTCTTCTTCTTCTTCTTCTTCTTCTTCTTCTTCTTCTTCTTCTTCTTCTTCTTCTTCTTCTTCTTCTTCTTCTTTTGTGGTGTACTGATGAGATTAAAAGAAGAGGTATTGATCTATTTATAGGACATGAACTCTTGTTTTGAATTAGTAGGAAGGAACGAGCCGGGAAAAGGCGAGCATCTCAATCAGCCAGGGATCCGGGGGAAATACCTGCCAGTAAAATCATGGGTGGTGCATTAAAATGCATCTGCCAATCTCATTACTACAAGTGTTTTGGTCGAGAAAAGCCTCGTATTCTAAATCCCAAAAGTTTAGGGATTGCATGCGTATTATTGTATGATATGCGATCGCATAACTCCTCATGATGGATTTAGCTTGTTTATTTTTTTCTATAAGAAGAAAATATGAACAGTGAACTCAACACGTACGTCCAAGAAAGTGGTCCTTGAGCAATCTACTTTGTTTATGCTCAAAATGACCATTGTTGCATGTGACCATAACGGCTCCATGATTTTTATGTACTTAATATAAGTTTGTAGCAGATAAGACCTGTTTGATGTTTTGTCGTGCTTACGGGTGGGGTTTGTATCTAAAAGATCTTAGTACTGTGAGGAGATACTCTACTTATTTTTCGATCATGATTTTAATTCAATTCAATTCAATTCAATTGTACCATACAATTTTGTTCATGGATTATACAATGATCATGATCGAAAAATATAATATCATTTTGCTTTTGATGGATCTCAAACTAACCATTTGCCTGTTGATGGATCTAATATAAGCTCCCCTAATATCATTGCTCTGAACAAGGATCTCAACAAATGGAATGATACTGAAGAGGACCAGTGAGGAAAAGAGGCAAGGATGAAGCTTCCAGGTTAGGTGTCAGAAATACAATAAACTTTAACCAATATTGAATGCACTCAGAATGAGTTAGGATTATGACTCACTCATAAGAATGCTGATCATCATCTCCACCCGATCCCAAAGATTATTTGAATTTCATTACTCCTTGAATGTTAACTAGAACACCTACTTCAGATGGATTCACCTGGTTTTTACCCGGAAATATGGGACACAGTTTTTATAACACAATTTCTATAGTACATGCAGTCTTTCTTTCACTCTAAATTCTTGTTTAAGCAGATAAACTATAACTTCACTACCCTTATCCTTGAAAAAGTAATTGTCCAAATGATGTTGCGGGGCATAGACCTATTGTCCTTTGCAATGTTGCAAATAAGATATCTTTAAGTTGTTAGCTACTAGCCTTAAGTCTATTCTTCAGAAGATTAATATTTCATTTTTAAAAAACTCTTGTCTGGTTTGTAGGAGTAAAATATCGCACATGTAAGTAATCAAGCGAAGTAAAGAATACAATCTAAGCGAAGAGCATCGCACACTGCAAGGTTGAGATGACGCACTAGATGATGTCAGCAAAGTCACGAGTAAAGTGTGAAGAAGAGGTACGCTATACGAAGATGAGAGATTGTATATGAGCGAATGTGTTGCATAGTGATCCCGAAAATAATGGGTTTCTTAGCTGTCATCCACTATGTAAAATCCTATATAAAGGAGAGAGGTCATTACTTGTAAGGGGGTTCTAGAGTGAGTCTTGGTCAAGAAATAAAGAGAGAGAAAGTGAATCTAGGTTTCAAGTAAGATTGTTGTAATACTTGAATCTATCTTGTAAACATTCTCAAGACTCAATTAATCAAATAAGAATTCATAATAATCACTTAGTAATTGGATTAGTTTGAGTGGAGTGTAGTTGTAAAAAAACTTACAACTACATTTTTGACGCCAGAAACAGTTCTGGATGATAATTCCTGATAGTACATCATAGATTTTAAGGGAAAAAGTGAGATCTAAAAATTTAGAAATGGTAAGGATTGAGTCTGCTGTTGAACAAGGGATGACGACTAGAAGAAGCAACATAATTGTTGAACGAAGAAGAATTACAAATCTTGAGCAACAAGAGGAAAGAAAGGAAGAACATCAAAGGACAGAAATTCCAATTGGATCTCAGCGAGAACAAGGACATAATAATGACATAGATTATGATAGGGTGAGTGTCCATACTGCAATGACAGATTCTACAGAGGAAGGACAGGGAATTGGGAACGAAGGACCAGTTACAGCGAGTGAAGGAAATATGACGAATGCAGATCTTAGGCAAAGATTACTAATTGAACGAAAGAGAGAAGAAGAAGAAGAGCGTGCGAATTTAATCCGTCAAAATGATGATTTACGAGAAGAGAATCTTAGACTACAGGAACAAAGGTCAAGGAGTGTTACACGTTCAAGGTCAAGATCAAGTAGAAGTTCTTCCAGAAAAAGTCAATCTAATCAAGGAAATGATAGGCGAAGGCAACACATGGAAGTCATTGAAGAAAACTCACAAGAAAATGAAAATTTGTAAGAACAAAGAGAAAGGAGACGTATAGTTGACTAAGCAACTAATCGGTATGCACATCCAAGGGAACTTCTTCGTCGTGCACATACTAATCTTGAAAGGGAAGAAGAAGATCCAAGGCAAGGACAGATGATATTACATGGCAGAGAAATATTAAGAGACGAATATGAGCGCGAACGAGAGACTGCACGTGCAAGAGATAGACAGAGAAGGGAAGAATTAGAAGAGAGAGAATTACAAAACTGATTGCGTCATATTGATTATGATAATCGAGTTAGGAAACGCAAGCGTCATCATATAGATGATACAGAACAAGGTCGAGTTACACCACAAGAAAGAGAAATATCAAGACATCGATATGATCGCACATGCAACGAAGAAAGAGAATTCAAGCGAAAAAATTTCAAAAAATATGCGGCAGATAGTCAAAGAGCAGAGAGACTGATGGTTGATGCGGTGTCCGAGGTTGGAGAAACAAGTATGCGAAGTGTTGGAATAGATTCTTCTGCGAATAAAAAATGTTAATCAAAGTTAGCAACACAGTTTCTATGGAAAGAAAAAGCGTGGAGGCAAAATATCAAAAATTGGAGGGTACAATGACTTTCGTACAAAGTCAACTGAATGGTTATGTGAATAAATATTCTGGAAAACATACGCGAAGATTCAATGAGTACAATGAATAATGTATCTGATTTTCTTTAAGAAAGATGATTCAATAAAAGCATTTATGCACTAGAATTGTACGATTTAAAAGATTGGAATGAGAAATTTTAATTTCATATGGTAAATCCATAACAAGAAAACAAAAAGAGAAATATTTATAATAAGACCTTTATAAAAGGCTACAAAAAACGATATTTATTATCAGATTGGCTAGGAATCCAAATGTGGCGTGCACCCTAGTTCGCTTATATGCAAGAGGCAATATAGTAAGACCTATCGCACGTCATAGTTGGAGAAACCTAGAAGGCATGACTCAAGGGAAGGCTACACCGACCCCGGAACTTGAGTTTTTGAGATTTGGGGTGAGAATAAAACGATAATTCCCATCCGGGAGAGACACCTTAAATTTTCAGTCTAAGATGTTAATCTTAGATTGAGAGCCTAAGGTGAGAAAGGCTCTCCCAAGGTGTGCAGAAACTCGATCAGGACGCCGAGGTACACGGTTGAGTCAAGAGTGCCCGGGGCGTCTGGAGCGTACCTTGCCACTCTTGACAAGTCCTGACTATGATGCACTCGGTCCGAAGATACCCCACTTAGGGTGCGGTCTTGCTGCCATAAACCTTATCGGTAGGGTATGCGAGACTGCGAAATCAACTGGTTGTTGAATAACTGGATGGGAAGAGCCATAATCTTAACCCTATAGAGGTAAGCTTCCTTGAAGGGGCAATCATATGGGAAGATAAGGACGACACCCTCCATTAGGGAGCTGAATTGTGTCAAAAGACGTAAATATCATAAGGCTTTTACTTATGGGAGTATTAAGACTTGTGATATTTATGCGACAAACCTGAAGAGGAAATAATACAAGCGAACAAGATAAGACGAGATCAATGGGCCGATGTACTAAAATGCAAAGACCGCCTGCGATCTCGTCGCATAAGAATAATGCAGGATAAGACCTTTACATAGGAAGGCAAAAAATAAGACCTCATAGATAATAAAAGAAAAGAAATTATTCATAAAGTTTCACATGTGCTCGCACCAAGAGAAGTTTATGATAAAGGATAACAATCATATTTGGTCTATCAAGATATTCCAAATAACAAGAGGCAAGAATGGGAATGCAAAGAAAGTGTTATTTTCCCCATTTTGATAGTCTTATATGCATATGAAGAGGTCATAAATATGAAGCGAAGAAAAGAAGAATTATACTAAAAAAGATGAAAGCTGAATTTACAACAAAAAGTTGCAACAAGAAGAAGCGATCAATTTTCATCTTCCTCATTTCGCTCAGTTTCAGAATCACTAGTTTCTTCTTCAGAATCTTCTTCTCCATCAGTAACTTGGATATCAGGAATGGGTACATTTTCAGGAATCACAGGAAAACTGTACTTTGAAAAATACCATTCTCCAGACAAACTCTTTTAACAACAGCCTCTCAAGAGCGATTAGCATCGTTGCTGTTGTTTTGGACTAAGTTGAACCAATTTTCCTTCAATTGTTGATACTTGGAATTACGAGCAGATGATTCTTCTTCTTTAGCAGCTAAGCGAGTTTCTAAATCCGTAATTTTCTTTTTATACTCCTTCTCTTTCTCTACGAAATATCAACAAATGAGTTAAAACAACATACAATTATTCTTAAGAGTATGAGTGAAGATCAAATAACAACAAATGACCTTCATAATTGGAAATAATGTCTGCGACCAGTGTGGAATGCTCATTGTGAAGGCTAACATTTACACCTAAATTATTTCTAGCATCGTTCAAAACTGTTGCAGCCCAATTAAATTCAACTTCACTTTCTATAAGGAGTTGAGATCGAATTAAGTTTCTTTCCTCAATAAGCGTGTCCCTCTGACGAAAAGTTGAATCACGTTCTATTTTAACTTCAACAATAGATTCTTGAAAATGCTCTAGTGCCTTAGCACCCCTAAGAGTGATTTCATCTTGTTCAATAATAAGTTTGTTCTTCTTCGCCTCCAATACTTGAATTGCTTCTCTCCTCTCATAAAAACGTTGTTTAAAATTATTGGCAGAGGATAATGCACTTTTATGGCATTGTGTAGGGTAGTATATTTTAATTTTAATTATTCCAAGCTAAGGTTTTCAAATCCTCGAGTAGGGTAATTATTTAAAGAGGAATTGAGGTGCTCTAAAAAAAATTCAGCATCGGGAAGATTAGCCGCTTCATCTGAAAGGTCATACAGGTCTGTGAAGGTAACTAAATAAGAGGTGCGAACAATCGCATAAAATAAAAAGAGTGAGAAAATATAAGTTACATACCAATGAGTTCCTTGTTCCTTTCTCGAGTTTGGAGAACCAATTGAGAATTAGTTAAATTCTCATTTCTAAGTTTTGTATTCTCGCCTGTAAGATTCGCATTTGCATCCGAAAGATTAGAATTCTCATGTCTCAACTTGGCATTCTCATCTTGCAACTTGCGAAGCTTTCTTTCATTATCTAAAGAAATTGCATAAGATATGCGGGCATTCTGTAAAAATATAAAATAAGCATTATAAGTAAAAGATTAAAAAACAAAATGTTGCAGAATATTACCAATCCATTCATCGCAAATTGAAAATCTGGGTTTATCGCAGAGGCAGCTCCACGAAGAGATCGATCTCCCCAATCAGAAGCAGTACAGATCCTTGAGACCATCTTGAAGGCACGATCCGTTTCATCATCCTCAAGAGTAGCAAAAGCATCTCCAGAAAAGAGATCAGACAACTTCTTCCGATACAAATCGATTGATACCTCTTCTTCAGAAACAAAAGTATCTCCATCTGAAGATTTTTAACTTGAATAAGAATCATATCTCGCACGCTTCCTAGAGACATCATCTTTTAACGAGGTTATTTTGGATATAGATTTCGATGTGGGTTTCTTAGGAGTGCTCTTGCCTTTGCCTAAAGTTTTGTCATTCAAAGGATTCACCTACGCGAATAATCAAGATAAGAAACAGAGGCAACAATATTGTTAAAAATAGAAAGTGTGTTTCTTACTTCCTTATTCTACGAAGTTGATACCTTGCGCGAAATGCTGACCTTTTTGGCATCATGCGAAGGAGAAGAAATAAGAGATAAGAAGGAAAGTTATGAGAGTTTACAAATTGGATCAAGATGATCACATACCGCTACTTTCTTTTCCTCATTTGCGAGTAATTTAAACTCCCAAGGTTGGTAAAGAGGGAAATATTTGGGCAGAGGATTTCAGAACCGTCCTCAGCTTTACCAGATACAAAGGAACCTTCTAAGATGACAGGGAAATTAAGCCAACTAGAATCATTGGACCTGCGAGCAGAACGGTTAGAATTTGAATTCCAATCAACATCTCGCATAATTTTCTTATCTTCATCGATACCATCTACTCTCCTTATGCGAACAACCCATTTAGTTATGTTACTTTTCATAACAGCAACGTAATAGTTATTAAAGAAATTATTGAGGGTATAATCAGCAGGATTTATAATTTTATCACGATGATCCTCTTTTCGCACTTCATCAGGGTAAGAATTTCCAAGACCAGCTGCGCGACGAGCATATCCTAATGGTATCCTAGTAGCATCACCATTCAACTGAAATATTCCTCGTGCGAATCTATCGTCAGAAAGAATTCTATAGAAGAGAGGAATTTCAGGGTTATATAGAGGAATTGGTAGAAATTAAAGTTGACCTAACGCAACGATGATATTTTGATTATTCCATTGGACAAATTTGATTGGATTAAGGTTAAGTTTTGATGCGAAATTAGATGAAGGAGGAATAGAGAGTTCATAACCCATATGATTGAATTTAGTTTTTAATCTGTTAAATTCAATCTTCATCTTTTTCTCAGCAGGAGCCATTGAAGAATGGGATGAAGAGTATAAACTTGCAGAGAAGGTGAAGAAGAATAAAAGAAATAAAAGGAGTAAGGTAGAGGAGAATATATAGGAAAGAGCGACCCGTTTTTCAAGATTTATTCTCATTAATGCGAAGAATTGAACGGGTAGAAACATACGGTTAAAAAGGACGTGTCGAAAGATGAGTGGTTAAAAAGAAACGCGCACATAAAGAGAGCTTGAAATAAGGTAAATTGTCGGTAAAATAAAACATAAAAGGATTAACATGTGCGATGACATAAGATGGAAGTTTTTCATATCGCTCACTCGAAAGGATAAGCGAAATGATAAGAGGCAAAATGTAGGAGTAAAATATCACCACGTAAGTAATCAAGCGAAGTAAAGAATACAATCTAAGCGAAGAGCATCACACCCTGCAAGGTTGAGATGACGCACCAGATGATGTCAGCAAAGTCACGAGTAAAGTGTGAAGAACTGTGCGAAGAGGTACGCTATGCGAAGATGAGCGATTGTATATGAGCGAAGGTGTCACATAGTGATCCCGAAAATAATGAGTTTCTTAGCTGTCATCAACTACGTAAAATCCTATATAAAGGAGAGAGTTCATTACTTGTAAGGGGGTTTTAGAGTGAGTCTTGGTCAAGAAATAGAGAGAGAGAAAGTGACTCTAGGTTTCAAGTAATATTGTTGTAATACTTGAATTTATCTTGTAAACATTCTCAAGACTCAATTAATTAAATAAGAATTCATAATGATCACTTAGTAATTGGATTAGTTTGAGTGGAACGTAGTAGTAAGAAAACTTACAACTACATGGTTGGTTAGTTACAAATAATGTTGCTACACCACATGAGCTAGTTCACTCTGTGAAGAAGTGTAAAGCTAAGAAAGGATGGATGGATTTCAAGCATTTGACAGAAATTAGAGCTTCCATAGCTTCCCATCAGATGCATCTATTCGGTATTGAAGTTTGTGGTTGGTATATGGGATTATTCTACGTGACGAAACGAGAATCCCAATAATCAGGTGCGGAAGCACAGGTTGACAAAAGATGGTTGCACACCCTTCCATGTACCACAACACAAACAACTTACTTAATTAGGCCTTAAATAGGGATATCTTAATGGTACAGTGATGTCTTCAAAAAAAACACAATTTCTGCTAATATTCATCCATTCACATAAATCTATACTCAACATGGATACAGAAATAATTCAGAATGACATTAATAAGAGATCAATAAGTGTTCAAAATGAAGCACATAAATTAGTTGATTCAGTAATCAATTACTTCCACGGACCTAAGATTTTAATATTTTCTTAAGAGATCTTAAAAGGTAATTGTTCAATAAGTGCATCTCCGGTGCAATTGTGCTTAAGTGATAATGAACACCTATTGGTTCTGAATTTCTTGACACATATATACTCAAGGTTCATGTTTTTTGTTCCTTTTGTATCATATCGTGCTTTAATGCTGCGAAGCTAAGACGGTAAATCTCAGCAATGTGGAGACGAACCTTAAGGCTCCGAGTCTCACAGACATATATAAATATTCAAACTTAATTTTGGGACTAGTATTAATGGTTTTTTTCTTTATAGAATCCGTAAATCCACCAAAATTGAAGTTTTAAAATCCAATCAACTCAAATTGGATAGATTAAATAATTGTAAGACATAATTCAAGATTAGTATCTCAAGATTCTTGATAACTTTCCCATAATTTCTGGCATTTAGTTAACATATCAACATCTTCTTATATGTTCCATATCAAAATTATAAGACATAATGAAGATTAAATTTATATCTTATAACCAACATGAAACAAAATTTGTTAAATATGTTATTATCTCTAAATTCTTTGAATATTCAATATATGCTTTATATGAGAGCTTTAGTAATCCATATGATATGTACTATCACATGGTAAGCTTCATTGATATATTTTATTTCAAAAAATATAGAAATATGCATAAAGTCAAGATCACTACTCGTAAGTAGTATGTCTTAACATACTACACCAAGAGTATGAATTTCTCCCAATGATCTTGAGGTATATGCATAAATCTATTATAATTTCATTCAAACCTAGAAACATTTATAGTTTTGTTGAATTTCATATGGAAGTTACTTAAATTTCATACTTTGATTTCTAAAATTTGTAGACTAAAATTTATTATTAAAAAAGACTATTTTCACATTTAAATAATGCAACTCTTAGGTACTGAGCTACAAATAGCACTATGATAATTCTGAATATGTCTTTCTTTAACACGAGAGAAAACTTATTTATAATTAATGCCTCATTTTTGCGTAAAATCTATGGATACAAGTCTAAGCTTTATATCGTTTAATATTGCCATTACAATCGTACTAGGTCTCCAAGACCCATTTACATACAACTGATTTGTGTCTTTGGAGCAATTAAAAAATACCCCAGACTTGATGTTCAACCATTGATTTTAGCTCTCATAGCATCAATCCATTAATCAAAATTATTACATCATAGTTTGAGAATTGGAAACCGAATCTTTACCATCCCATATCAAAATCAAATTCTTGTAAGTAAATTACTGAAACAACATGAACAACTTACTTTCAATCTCTTTGAGACCATCTTAATGATGATTCATGTGGTTATCAATAATTTATTTATTGGCAGTAGTTTTATTATGCAATATATGATCAATAATTTGTAATCTTTCATTATCTAACAGTTCAACAATGATAAGGTTCACAACATCTGTACAAGTCTTAGATAAAGGGATCATTATCATGACTTCTCAAACAGATATATCCATGTACTCCCACATATTAATACCATCATTAATGAGTTTACATTGTTTCAATAAATCTGATTATACTATGGATAGAACATTAAAGTATATCTTTTGGATTATTTAGGAAAACTAACGAACCATTAATAGTCTTCAAATCCAAGTCTATTCTTTGGGAATGTAAACCGTCTCCTCCAACTGATCAACCATAACTTAAAGGTGGTTTAAACTAGGTTTCCAGCCTTTCTACAGTCCAAAGTGTGTCTTTGAAACGGCTACTAGGAAATCTATTTAAATTACACAGTTGTAGAAAGAACATACGCTCACAAATGTATGACCATTATGGATGACTCATAATGCTTCTAACTATTTCCATAAGAGTATGATTTAGCCTTTTGACATACACCATTATTCCAAAGATAAATTTGCCTTGTGTATTGAGCAACAATTCCAAACTTTTGGAGATACCGCGCAAAAGATTTAGGATATTAATTATCCTGTTTTGTCATATCTTTCAAAATATTCACCACCTTTGTCAGAATTTATGATTTTCACTTTCTCTACAATTGCCTCTCAATTTCAATAATGAATTTTTGAGAAAACATCCACGAATTGAGATTCATAATGCAATTGATAGATGTAGACAATAACCCGAAAAATCATTAGGTGATAAACAATTTTATCTTCCAAAAATTGGACCATAAAAATCTAAAAAATAATCATAATCATTAATTTAAGAACAAAGATAGTATTTATAATAGAGATACATAAAAAATATACTTACACTAGTTTCACACATTCAATAAGATTCTCCCGTGGGTAAAATCTTATCAAGAATGAAAGTGAGACATGAAAAATATATGTGGATATTTTACATTCTCATGATACAACAACATGTCTGTTAAATACCATAACTAGAATCACCTGTGGGCGATTCACATCCTAAAATGTATAAACAAGACTCAAATAATTCTAAATATTTTCAACCTAATACAATGTGAATTGTAGTCACCTGTGGTCGATTATTGTCTCACATGTATATGAAACATTTAGATAACCTTAATGCTTGTTTAATTGTGTGAACCAAAACTACTTGTGAGCAGCATTTGTTCTAGTCATTAATCAATCTAAGAGGACTCAACATATACGATACTTACAAGATAGGAGTTTAGTATCACTGTGGTGATAACTACAATATTCAGCAAACATGTGCAAATGTAAATATCACACTAACTTTTCTTGCGATATTGCATAGTCCCACTCAATAATATGGACATACTTGATCTGATCATAAATTTAGTCTATTATAAACAATTATGAGCAACCCTAAAACAATAATCATAAACATTTATTATAAAAACATGTCATCAATAAATTGTGAGAAAATATCAACACCCTTTAATTGAAAAATATCCCAATATGGCGAACCTTTCTTAACCCAAAATTGAGCATTAAGCAAGTATATAAGTATGATTTAATAACGGAATTTCATTGAAGAAAATTCTTTGATGCGTCGCTAATTTAAATTTATACTAGTTTTAAGGATCATAATAGATAAGGGTTATAGTGTAGATAAAAATAAAGGATGTTTTGGATAGGCAATAAATATTATTTCCAAAATATTTGAGAATGCATCCAAAAACAAAAAAAACTAATTTCTTTAGAGGATGCAATACATTTTTGGATATAAAACAACATAATGACAATTTTCATGAAAATCTTAAAAAAAAAATATATCCATAATGGGTTACTCAACTCGACAATGATTTTATTTAAGTAAATTTTCTTTTATGCATTTTATAAAAAATGATGAAGCATTCAAGTTAGAAAATGAAGAGAAATGACATTAGACACTCATTCAAATGTAAAGTGATTCAGATCTATTATGTATGATCAAATAACGATCATTCCCGTCAGTAGTTTTCTTAAATATGTGAATTCAAATCACCCGTGGGTAATTTTCGTTTTAATTATTTAAGCAAAACAATATTATAAGCACTTGACAATATTATGGATCAAAAATTATTTGAAATCACCGTGGTGATTGCCAAACAACTTAATAAGAATTCCATTACCATAATAATTCGATAATCACTAAACCTTACTTTTACGGTTTTGCGAATTCATGCTTATAATAACATTATGATTATTGGTAAGATAAAAAGAAATACTCTAGCTCACTGTGGTGATAGCTAAAGAATCCCAACATAATATTCTTATGAACAATAATCTCATACAATTAAAACATAAAACAGTATTGGGAGAAAAATCATACCATAACGCGCACACAATTATTTTACAGCGCAAAGAAATGATTTTGATCATAAAGTTTATAATAAAATTCGACAAAACATGGTTTTAGCGTTTCGATAAAGCGTAAGCGCATTAATTGGTTCATATTTCTTTAGTGAAAAACCACATCATAATTTCTTAACATTTTCAACTGAATTGGTTTTATTCATACACTGACTCTATTTATAATGGATTTTTTATTTAAATTGCTTTCATAAAAATACATTGATTCATTTTTTAAAAAAATAATATTTTGAGCTAGAGCAAGCCATCACTTCTGCAACCAATCCGGTCAAAACGCAACAAAAGAAAAACAAGCATAACAGTCAAGGTCAATGTTATTGACTTGTCAAAGGTCAAATGGTAAAGTCAAACGGCCAGTCATAGTTAAAATCAATCAATGGTCAAACAATCAGAGTTAAATAGTCAAACAGTCAACATCAGAAGTCAAACAATCAATCAAAATCAGACATGTGGAAGTCAAACAGACAATCAAGGTCAAACATTAAGATGTCAAACAGTCAGGTGGTCAAAGTTTTCCTTTATGTCAAACAAACATTCATGTCCGACCTTTGAAAACAATTGCACATAACCTATTGGGCCAAGCCCAACATATCTAACATAACATCATAGTGAGCCCATATACAGTTTCAGAATCAAAAGAAAAAGACATCAATTTCATGCACTACTGTGTAACCTAACCGCATATGTTACGCACATTATACAGACATTTTGATTGCTTTATGCATGAATCAAATAAAACAGTCTATGTTAATCATGAACTAGTCGCATCATATCATGTTAAGCCAAAGTTTACACAAAATCATGTCATTTTCCATACATATCAGACACTACACATGTTTTTCTGTCTTTGGATTGATTGATTTAAAAAAATATGTTTTAAAACAAAAAAATGGTACCAATCATCAATCTAAACTTATCCAGAGAGAATCAAAGACATCATTTTGATTATTAATTCATGAATCACGTCACCCAAACATATCAAATCATGTGAACAGAAAGCACACACAAAAAAAAAGGGGAACAGTAACAAATTGATTGATTACGACATGATCATGAAACTTTATCAACACAAAATAACATATAATATAATCGAAAATCATGGAGTTCTAAACCAAGCTCTTGATGCCAAATATAAGATTTATTTTATACATAAAGAATCTTTGAACAAACATGATAATCACATCATAAACATAGTTATGTTAGGAAGGGTATCTAAAGATGCTATTTGATTGAATCCAAAATGTCTGGCAAGAACAACCGTATAACAAAATACCTTAAGAAACTATTAGTTTCTCTTTCTTGACCTTTTATGTAATGAATAATGAAAATTCTTGAAACAATATTGATGGTTATTGAGTTCCTTTTATAGGTAGAAGGAGGATCAAGGTTCATAGGATTTAGAACTAACATTCAATCTCGACCGTCCATCAAGGAAGAGGGAATATGAAAGGATCCCAAAATTGTAACCTACATATTTATCAATATTCATAATTAACCAAGTTACTAGATGGCCCAAGAGGATATTTATGTGTAGAAATATTCTTACAGTGGTTCGTATTCTCAGTTTCCCTTCTATGTTAACCATTTAAAGAAACAACTCGACATTAACTTAGCTGCGACAAAGGCTCATTGTTGACTGAATTTTTCTTTTTGTTGATACACAAGTGTGCGCCAAAGTGATTAGTACACCACTGGGATTGAGTACACCTATAGATGAGCATCATACTAGCTAACAGTGCATGCTTAGGCGAGGAGAAGGTTAATGACACCTAAAAATTGAATGATTGTTCCACCTCCTCCACCATATGATCCACATGGACGATACCCCATGCCTCCACTAAGAATGACTGCACCATCCCCTCTACCACAACACCATGATTATGTACCTGTCCAGGTGATATTATAATCTAATTATCACCTCCATCAATCAAGGGGCACTTGCTGTTTTGTTTTATTTATATTACTGTTTATGTTTTCAAACCACATATCAATTTTTCAGAAGAAGTGTTTCTCTTTTGCTAAACTATAATTTCCAGTAGCATTGGATCTCCATTAGGAAGTGGTAGTATCAATTATTTTCTCTCGCTTGCACCGAAAAGTTTCTATTTTCTTACCTCTAAATAGAATATGGAACTTCTCATTTGGTTTTGATGCCTAAATTGTGCCAGTTTTCTTTGCTCAAATTGATTGCGTATTCACTTACATCAAAAGGTAAAGTTCTGATAGACGCATTTTTGTGTCTAATTTGATCTCAATATTATATATTGTTGGCACTCGATTTTGTACTAATTTCGTTATTTTATGTCTTTGTATGAATTTTTAGAGAAACAATCCCTTGCGGCGAAATGGGCTCGAAAAGTAGCGTTTTACACCCCGGAGAAAATTACTAAGGGCACACCAGAAATGCACCGGAAGCGTCCCAGAAATTTCCCGTAGGAACCCAGAAAATTACTATTTCCACCCAAAAATTACTATTTCCACCCCAATTGCTATTCGCACCCAATCTCTGGTTAAGGGGCATCCGTCTTCTCTTTAAATTCAAAAGCAGCTTTTTGGCGGGAAAAATATATTCAAAACTGGCAGATTTGTGATCGAGAAAATGAAGGTGTTCGCGTTAGGTTTTTATTATTTTATTTATTTTTTAATATTATTTGTTCCTTTTTACGTTTCTTTTTGTGTCTTTGATTTACAGGTTTAAAGTGGAATACTAAGGACTTGGGAACAAAAAGCTTAAAGCTAAAAGCTAAAACAGAAGAAAAAAAAAGACATAATTTTTTTTTTAGGATTTGTAAATAGGCTTTATCTTTCATAATTTTTGTAATTTTTGGACTTTTTATTTGGACTTTATTCTGGACAATTGGACTTTATTCTTTTTTTAACCCTACAGAAGGGTATTATTATTAAAAAAAAAATTATATAAACTGCGTGCATGGAAGGACGACGATTACTATATCGTCTCGGCCCCTCGGGTTCGTACACGGCATAGGAGTCGTGGCCCGAGTCGACGACAACGGTTCATCCCCCGTCTGGTACGGGAGGTAAGTCCAATCGAAACACTCGCGAATCCCCTGCAAGCGAGTTACTGTATGCCTTAAGGTGATAATTGTTTGAGGACGAACCGGATTGTCTTTATTTTCCTAGTAAAGGGAAAGGCCTGGCCTAAACAAGATAAGGGTTCGGATTTCATCACCGTTCCCTTCTTTCCCGTTTTAGGAAAACAAAACCTAACGCGAACCCAAGCTTTAAAATCTGATTAGAAAGAGACCTATATGGTATCGAGCTTGTTAGGAAAAATTTTCGAAGGATATTGGTTACCTTTTGAGCAACTTCAAAGTTTATGATGACTTCTGGGAGTTGAAACAAGCCGCCTTGTAACGCCGGTGAGGCCTTGGGTATGAAAGCTCCATTGAGATTCCCTCGCCTCAGTTTCATCTCACATTAGCTCGGATTGATCCAGAGGGGTTGCTCAAACTGTAACGAATTCCCCTTAGAGAGATAGAAGTTGGTCTAGAAACAATCTAAGTGGAGCCATCATGCTTTTTGTTTGCTAGAAATCTTTAGGTTTTCTTTGGTGGAGTCGAGTCGGCCTTGTTTGTGATTGTATAGAATCCCTCTGTAGTTTATATTTCTTCGGTGATGAATCCTTTTGAGGAGACGCCACCTGCGATGACGTTGCGAGAATATATGTCTAGAAATTCTCGTTATCAAGAGACGTCTTCGGAAATGACTCTTGGTGAATATATGCGTGGGCAGCGATATATGGATACTCCAACTTTTATTGAGGAATCACCTCTAACGATCTATGAGAAATATTATAAACATAGACCATGTAGTTGGGAACAAAGCTTGAGAATTCGTGAATATCAAAAATTATATTGTGATGATGATGAGGAGGAGGATGGTGATGCTGATTATAATGATATTTCTAGTTCAAATACAAATAATTTTAATAATTATTTACCTATTCAAAAGGACGAGGATTTGACTAGAAATACCCCCGTTTTAGACGATGATTACGAAACCGATGATGGTTTAGAGGAACCAGTTTATCTTGAGAGTACTCTTTTCGAGTCAAACGATTTAGAAACAATAGTCTTAGAAGAACTCGTAGAGATTAGTGGGGATGAACCTGACTTAGAAAAATCAATTGCCCACTTTCAGGAATCTGGTGACCTAGAAATTAGGGAGATTATGACCAGTCTACCTAGAGACGCCGAAAACTCTAAGTTTGGGGGTGATTATCATTCTCCATGTTCTTTAACTCTTAAAAATATCCCTCACTTGGGACTTGACATCAATGCCTCAACCATCTTACGAGACTATATTCGTACTCGTTTTCCCGAACTTAATAATATTCAACACGAGTCTCAACTGTTAGAAACCCATCCTCTGGTTGATGTGGTTAACCCAGGCAATAATACCAAGATTGACTTTGTTTTCCCACCAAAAACGTTTCTACCAATTGTGGGAACTTTCGATTTTAAGATGTGTCGGTTATTAAGTTTTGAGACTAAACCTAATCACTTTAGGATATTAGGGTCGACACATTTTCTTAAGGAAGACCACCTCTTTCATTGTGGTCAGCTGTGTGAGTCAAATCTGATTGACTTAGAGGATCCCCAGTTATTCAGGTTGTTGTTATGTGCTTATAAGTTCTTAGTTGAGTTTTTCCAGACTCTAATACCTGAACCGGTTCTTAGCTTTGAGGAAATCCAACCGATGAAAACCTTTTATTTAGACCCTTTTATAGAGCCTGAACCTGAACCACAACTAGATGTAGTTGTCTTAAGCAAGGGTATGTTCGGTATTTTCTTGGTCTGTTGCAGTTTCCTCTTCTTGTGGGTAACACTTTTTGATCCAGATGACCCACAGTTATTCCGGCTACTACTATATGATTCTACGTGGTGACTAATCCTTGCTTAGTCTGGCTGAAGACTTTAAACTTAGCACTTCTTGGGAGGTAACCCAATATTCATGCGACATGGTAATATCTTTCCTTATCTCTTTTGCTTCATTGGTAACAGTTTCTCCTTGTTCATGCTTTTAATTTTATCTTTAGAACATCGAGGACAATGTTAGATTTAAGTTTGGGGGTATGGTAGAAACATTTTAGTCGCATTTTTGAAACTTCTAGCGTCACATAGTACCCGGTTAGCTAAGTTTACATACTGTTTCTCACCTAAAAGATAGAAATTGGAATGCTAGAGATAACAACCTATTGAGACATTAGAGAAAAAGACATTGAGATCCTTGAAATTCAGGAGAGAACATGTTCCTTTTAGAGGGTAACCGTGATGGACCTAACCATCCATGATGGAAAGGAAAGTAGGTCAGAAGGAAATGCCAGAAAGACAGAGCAACCTCACAATGTAGTCTTAGTTACTGGATTACGACTCTCTCTCAGTAGAAACTTATCATCATCAACAAGCGGAGTGACATCAAAATTTATGAAAAAGTTGAAGACGTTTAAGGTTTAGAAGCAACAATAGAAAAGAAAAATTCAAAAATCAAAGTTGAAGACTTAGTTACAAGAAGTTACAAGAGAAAATGATATAAGTTGTTGAAGTTCATGATACCAAGACATCACAAGTTGTGAAGATCCAAGTTCTAAAGTCCTTCTCTCATGGCCATGTAAATTTTTGTCTTGTAAAAAAACAAAAAAAAAATGAAAAAAAAAAAAAAAAAAAAAAAAAAAAAAAAAAACATCATTACGTTCTTTTTGTTCAATAAGGCCATAGGGAAGAAGAAATTTATAAGTCAAGCAAGAAATCGAAGAGAAGAGTTAATTGTCAAGGTTTTATGAGGTTCGAGAGTTTATCATCAACAGTTGAAGACCGAAGAAGACGTTATTTCTACTGAGCACTGTGAGAGAGTCGAAGAAAGATGCATTTTGGTTGCTTTGTTAGTCTGCTTTCAATCTGGCACAAGATCTTTATAGCACTGGTTTAACTCATCACACGTAATTAGTCAAGCTGTGTAGCAGATGTCCCTCTCATCTTTATCTCTCTCCTAATCTTATCCAGCTGTAAAGCAGCGGGCGCATCTTACAACGTTTATCTAGCTGTGTAGCGGATATCTCTTTATCTAGCAGTCGTGCGGATGTGTCTCCCCTTTTCTTCATTCAGCTTTAGAGCTAACACCTTTAAATTCTCTGGCATTCTAGTTACTTGGAGATAGGTTGAGAATATGTATGTCCTCATAACTCTTTGGATACTTGTGACCAATTAGAAGTCATGGTTTTTGTGGGTACACCTCTGTTAAACCCACCCGAGATTAACTCGGTTTTATTTTTTAGTTTTGCTCGGGACTAGCAAATAATAAGTTTGGGGGTATTTGATAGACGCATTTTTGTGTCTAATTTGATCTCAATACTATATATTGTTGCCACTCGATTTTGTACTAATTTCGTTATTTTATGTCTTTGTAGGAATTTTTAGAGAAATAATCCCTTGCGGCGAAATGGGCTCGAAAAGTAGCGTTTTACACCCCGGAGAAAATTACTAAGGGCACACCATAAATGCACCGGAAGCGTCCCAGAAATGTCCCGGAGGAACCCAGAAAAATTATTATTTCCACCCAAAAATTAAGTTCCTAGTCTCAGCTACACTCTTCTATGTTTACCATTCCAATAAATCAATTAGACACGGATTTAGGTACGGCAAGAATTTTTTTTTACCCCCTGATTATGAAATCCTGGTTCCGCCACTGCTGTTGATGAGTACGTTTCTTCGTTTCACCACGAGTTACAAGGAGTGTCTCTAGGTTTAAAGCTCACATTGAAGTATAAATTTTTGATTTTAATTTGATTGCATTTTTGAAGATGTGGCTGGATACGTTATATATGCATAGTTTGGGATTGATAGAGGATTGTGTTTGAGCATTGCTCGGTCGAACTCGCATGCGTTGCTATCTCAAGCATGTTTGTCAATGTTAGTGATCAAAACTATATGTCTTGATTTCTAACCTATTTATAGATGTCTCGGACTAGGACATAGATAGTGTAGTTGAGCTTAGATCTCTCAGCGTTCATCAGTTGAAGACGAAGAACTACTAAGGGGAGCTTGTGGAACTTCATCGACAAAAAGGTATGTGGAGACTTAAACTCATCTATCACTAGGAAAGTCTATTTCTACTCTATCTCCTATATTGAGACATAAGTCGTATTTACGTTATAGTTTTCATCTATACATTGAGATTTCGAGCTGACATATTTCTCGAAATATGTGTTCGCAAGCTTTTGCTTTAGCCATATTCATCTTTACTCGTGACGAAAGTCATGTTGACATTCCAATACTTGAAAATTTCTTTGATGCTAATAGTGTGTGAAAACGGCTATTGTCATCCTCTAAGAATGTTTCAATGATAGGAATATAGAGTTCATTAAATAACCATCTTTGGATATAAGCATATATAGTGTGTTCGCACATTAGTGTATAAATTCATAAACCGGGAGCCAAGTGTATGCATATGTGTGTATACCAAATTGGTGAAGGAGACAAGATAAGTATGTGTACCCGTACGCATACTGGTAGAAGTTTTCGAACCGAAAATATCTGTTGGGTTTGGGAATTACTGTAGTTGCAGGAAATCCTACACTACACCCCTCATATGATTTCATTAATACTCAACTCATTTTTAGATTTACAATCTTAATTTTATTGATGAATCTTTGAATATTCTTACAAGAAAAGATAAAGGAATCAAGAATGACCTCTGCTCTAGACTTTCTCTCTCCTATTTACTTGTTTCTTTCTCAAAAAAGATCTCTCTCTTTTCTTCCTAGTTGAACGACTATTTATAGGGAAATACATAGTGGATGACAGCTAATCTGTCCTTTATTTTCGGATATGGCTTGCGACATTCTCGCAATCTTACAAATGTTAATCTCGCAAAATCTCTAATTTTCTCAGGATCATCACATCTTTCTCATGATTTTAGCTGACATCGTTTATTATATCATTTCTGAAATTGTTCTGCGACGCTATTGTGTTGTGTTGTTGATAATTTTACTGAAATATTATTGCTGCGAGATTCTGATCCTACATCTTGCCTCTTCTCATATCTTCCATGAAAAGTGGAGAATGATGTGAGAAATGTCGCAGATGCTCATTTCTTGATATTATGTATTTATCACACGTACTCTTTTTCCATCTGTTTCTTGACACGTCTTTTGTAACCGCTGTTTTTTAACCGCTTATATCTTTCCGTATTAATCGTGTTTATCTTCTCGAGGAAAAATTCCCTCTATATATACTCTTCCTCACTCTCTTCTTCTTTCTTTTTATTTTCTCTGCAATTTCATCGTTCTTCTGCAAATTCCATTATTGCAACTTTTCTTCTTTTTTCTTCAATCTTTTTAAGTTCTTCTTCATCTTCATACTATTTCCTCTGCAGATCTTCATCATTCGTAATTCTCTCCGAAGCAATCTTCCTGCTAGTGTTTTCCATTGATTCATCAAGGTTAGTTTTCTTTTTTCTTCTTTATGGGTTTTGCTGAAATTGATCTTGTTTACGGTCTTATTTGATGTTGTTTATGTGATTCCCATACTGTTGTTGTTTCAGTAAAAGCGCTTCCAACACTAAATTTACAGTTTAGAATCCTAATATTCCTAAACCGCAGCATAAGATTGTTGCGCATAAAAGAAAGTCTGTGAATCAGAAGGTAGTAAGAAACATTATTCTTTTCTAATAACAATATTGTTGCCTATGTTTCTTATCTGGATTGTAATTCGCAGGGTGATAAGGATGTCAATAAACCTCTCAAAAAATCTCTCCACCTTAAAACTGTTTAAACTTCTGTTCCATTCCACTTACTTATCTCTTCTAAGTCTCCTGCGACATCTTCGCAAGATAAACCATCATCTCCAATTCGTGAAAAAGCTGCCTCGGACTTCATTTCTTCAGCTGACCTTTCAATGATTGAAACCCCCATTATTGATCCCTTTGTAAATGAAACTTCTTCTCTTCCTATTGATAATATTTCTCAACCTTCTATCATTGCCAGTCCTCTACCTGAATATCTTCCCTTTTCGAAAGAAATCGTGGAAGGAATAGATATTGCTTTCAAAGTTTTGTCCGAAATCCTAGATGATGGCAAGAAGTCTTCCATTGATCCTATCAAGTCTAGTATTTGCGAAATTCTGAGTAAGTATTTAGGTTCTGACAGAGCTGCTTTGCAAACAGCTTTGGAAAAAGAGTGTAATGCTCTTCTCCTCGAAAATCAAAAGCTTCAGAATGTTTTGCTGGATCATGAAAACCTTCGCAAGAAGAATAATGAATTGAGAGGTATGATTTTCTTATCTATGTCTTCAGTTTTCCTTTCTAATGGTTTTTTCCTTCCCATATTTAATTATCTTTGAAATCCCTCCTTCGCATGTTAAGCCTTAAACCAGAAACGAATAATGGAGAGATATCAATTTGAATCTGCTGTTGAAGAAGCCCGTGTTGATAAAGAGATTTTGATGGATCAATTTAACCAACTAGATAACCTTTATTCATATTCTCTTGATCATATAAATAATCTTACTAATGAAAATACCTAATTAGTTCAGAAGCAAGATTTATTAAGTAATGAAATATCTCGCCTTTCTTATTCTTTAACTAAAGCTAATTTAGGGATGGAAACTTTATCAGATGAGAATAAAACCTTATCTCAAGAGAAGCGATCCTGTTTAAACAAGATAGCGATATCTTCACAACAACTTAGCATTCTCCAGAAAGTATGTGATGACCAAGAACAATCTCTTAGCTCTTTAAGAAATGAACTTAAAGAAGTGACAGAGTCATCCATTGCTTAAAGAGATACACTCATTCAAGGTAGAATAGCTTTAAGTGTAAAGGCGAATCAACTTAAAGAAAAAAATTCCAAATTAGAAGAATCTTATTCTTCTCTTGCGAAGAAAAATGCCTTTCTTATTTCTAAAGAGAAAAATCTTCAGTCTCGACTTAAAAGGTTTAGTTGGAGATAAATTTGATGATGCGATGTACCGTTGGGAGAATAGTTGTCTGAATTTGATTCAACATCTTATTTCGCAAAAGGAAGGCAGTCATAATAGTTTGGCTTCCTTAACTATCTTTTCTTTGTCATATCTTTTTGAGTTTTTCATCTTATTTAAATTTTGTATTTTGCCTTTCGTTGAGTCTGAGAAGAAACTTCATTCCTCCATTTCTGCTTTGGAGGCTAAATATGCCAAAATTTGCAAAGAAAATGTATTACTTGTCTCTGTCCTTACTAGTTCTCGCGACCGAGCAGAAAGAAGACTTGATTATCTTGCTTACTTTAAAGATATTCAAGATAGGAATCATCAGAGAGCACTTCTTCGTCAAGTTCATCTCCGGGCTGAAGTCATGGTAAATGATATCTTATTGTCTAAATCTCTTCCTCCTACATCAATCGAACCTTTGGAAGTAGATGATGATGAAGTTCCTCGTCCTGTTGATAGTGATTATGATTATGAAAGTGGTGCAAAGGATAATCTCTTGGAAGATGAAGAAGAAATTCCTTCTAAGGAAGTATCTTCTGGTGTTAATCAAAATGAGAATGAAAAATAAATCTCTTCTGAAGAAGCAATTGCTGGCGAAAATCAAGGTGCTAATCAAGGCGAAGATCAGAATCAAAATGAAGGAGAAGCTTGCGATAATGAGAACATTGGCGAAGAACGTTTATTATCTTCTTCTGCTGGAATTAATATTGAAGCATGAGCTTCTTGTCTTCTCTTATTACTTTTTTGCGAATAACATTCTTCAACCAACTTTGGAATCAATTTTCCCTTTTAGTATTTTGCTGGTGAGAAAGATAATGTTTCTTGTTTATTGATTCCCATACTTGCCTCTCATTATCTTTCTTCCGAAAAAATAATCTGTTATCAATATTTATGAATATTTAATTTTATCGTGTGGTCATATTTTGCCTTCCTAATTAAAGGTCTTATTATGCCACCTCTTGTCATTTCGACAAAATCGCAGGACGTCCTTGCACTTTCATGCAAAAACCCATTGATCTTGCCTTAACTTTTTCTTCTGTATTATGGCCTCTTCAGGATTGTTGCGACAATATGACAGGCCTAAATATTCTTGCGAAAATAAAGCCCCATGACATTGTCGTCTTGCGACGAAATCGCAGGACGTCTTTGCACTTTCATGCGAAAACACATTGATCTCGTCTTATCTTTTTCTTTTGTATTATTGCCTCTTCAGGATTGTTGCACAAATATGACAAGCCTTAATATTCTTGCGAATAAAAATCCTCATGACATTTGCGTCTTAAGGCACTTATCAGCTCCCTAATGGAGGGTGCCGCCCTTATCTCCCCCTGGTTTCCCCTTCAAGGAGGCGTACTTCTACCATACAAGGTTAGCTCCTCCCATCCGGTCTTAACAACAACCAGTTGTTTTCGCAGCCTCTTATCCTTTTTACCTATAGGGCTTATGATTACGAGACTGCACCCTAAGTGGGGTTTTCTTCAGGTCGAGTGCGGTATAAGCCAAGACTTGTCAAGAATGGCAAAGTACGCTTCAAACGTCCCTGGAACTCTTGACTCAACCGTGTACCTCGGCGCCTTGATCAGATCTGCACTCCTTGGGAGAGTTCTTATTACCTTAGTCGCCCAACCTAAGTCATATGCTTAGGCTGAGAATCCAAGGTGCCTCTCCCGGATGGGCTTTATTGACCCCAAATCTCCATGACTCAGGTTCCGGTGGCGGTGTAGCCTTTCCCTGATCCATGCAACAGGTACCCCCTAATATGACGTACTTTAGGTCTTACATTTGCCTCTTGCGAAATTTTATTCGCGAACTAGGTTGTACGCCATAAAGGTTCGCCCCTTTCTTTTATGTCATTGTTCTGTGATTATCTCTGGGAAAATTTCGTACATCATGATCTTATTTTGATATGAAAAATCTTGCAATTATTCTTTCAGAATCCATAACTTCTTAAAGCTTTTTACTGATAATATCTTTTTAAGTACAACCTGTTCCATGGTCTGTCAAGTCTATGACCAACATCTGTACCTTCTGGATCCATTAATCTATAAGCTCATGTTCCCACTATCTCCTTAATGATGTAAGGTCCATCCCATTTTTCGCTAATTTTCCACCAAATTCTCGCTGATATATTGGTGTCTCTCAGAACTAAATCTCCTGGTTGAATTCGCGTACTTTGACACGTTTATTATATTCTCGGGCTAATCTTCGCTGATAATTCTCCATATGTTGTAAAGCTTTTCTCTTCTTTCTTCTAATTCATCAAGTTTGTTTAAGATCAAACCCGCACTAAGATTTTTCTCCCAAGCTTCTCTCTTGTTGTCGGAATAACAACTTCTGTTGGTAACACCGCTTCAACTCCGTATGTTAAACAAAAAGGTGACATTCCAGTAGCTTCTCTTCTAGTTGTATTATAAGCCCATACTGCATTATGTACTTGTTCGCACCATGCTCTGTGATGTCCTTCCAATTTCTTCTTTAATATATCTGCAATTGTTTTGTTTGTTGCTTCTACCTGCCCATTAGCTTGTGGATACAAAGGAGTAGACTTTCCACATTTTATCTTAAATGCATTAAGTAACATTTCTATGTTTGTCCTTCAAATGTTTCCCATTATCAGATACCAACTGCGCAGGAATTCCGAATCTGCAAATGATATTTTCGAATATGAATGTAAAGATATCTTTGTCGCGAATATGCTGTACTGCCTTCACTTCTGTCCATTTTGTGAAATAATCTGTTGCGACTATTAAGTATCTTCTTTGTCCAGAACCTGGTAAAAATGGCCCCACAATATCTAAGCCCCACTTTCCAAAAGGCCACACACTGGTTGAAGATGACAATGGTGCTCCAGGTGCATGTATTTTCCATGTCGCTGACAATCTTCGCAACGTCTTGATATTTGTTTTGCATCTTCGTGCATGTATGGCCAGTAATAGCCTTGCATTTTTGCTCTATGTGCCAAAGATCTTCCCCCGCTATGATTGCCAGCATCCCCACTATGTAACATTTTTAGCACTTTTTCTCCTTCCTCTCGTGTCAAACATCTGAGTGATGGTCCATTAAAGGATTTTCGGTATAGCAGCCCATCTCTTAATTCATAATTCGTTGCACGGCTTTTAACTGTGTGTTCCAATCTATTTCTTGGTGTTTCTCCTTTCGCCAAATATGCATGAAGTTCCATTCTCCAGTCTGCGATATTGTTCGTTTGTTCTTCTTCTTCATTGTCTATTATCATCACGTCCACTTCTTCTTCTTCTTTATTGATTGATGGTGACAGAAGTGTTTGTATTTTTATGCATCTCGCAGTTGGATCTGTCATCATGCTTGAGATGAAAGCAAAAGCGTCTGCGAGTCTGTTATCCTTCTTGAAATGTGCCTCCATTTTATTTTTGGGATTTTCGCTGACAATTCTTCAACGAGCTTCTTGTATTTCTTCAAGGATGGTTCATTTGTAGTATACTCTCCCTTTATTTGGCGAATAACTAGCTGCGAATCACTAGTGATCCTGGCATTTTCTAGTTTCATTTCTATTGCGAATTTTAAGGCATGTATCACAGCTTCATATTCGTTTCGTTATTAGTATGGATGCGAATTCCAATCTGAATGAAAAAGCCATCTTTATTCCTTCTGGCGAAATTAAAACAATTCCAACTCCATTTCCTTCTCCATTTGATGATCCATCTACCAATATCTCCCATCTATTTGGTTCTGTTAATAAATCTTTTGGATCTCCGTGTTCTTCTTCTATATCCATCATTTCTTCTGCTTCATCTTCTTCTAAAGGAAATTCTGCCAAGAAATCTGCAACAACTTGTGATTTTGGTGAAGACAAAATTTCATATTTAATATCAAAGTGGCCTACTTGTGCATTCCATCTCTCCACTCTTCCTGATCTTTTAGAATTCTTCATCACTGATTCAATTGGTACTTTTGTTAATACCTTTATCTTGTGCGCTTGAAAATATATGCGGAGCTTAAATGATGCATAAACTAATGCTAAGAAACTTCTCAATCTTTGAGTAATTCTTCTCGGCAGTATTAAAAGTTTTGCTAATGTAATAAATGGGTTTCTCCACTCCTGCGTCTACTCGCAATAACACAACACTTAATGCATGCGACGTCGTCGCAAGATAGATCAATAATTCTTCTCCTGATTCTGCTTTTTGTAAAATAGTTGTATTCATAAGATGTTCTTTGATCCCTTGAAAAGCTTTTTCGCATTCATCAGTCCATTTGAATTTCGCACCCTTCTTGAGTATATCGAAAAAATATTTGCATTTGTCTGATGATCGCGAAATGAATCTCCCCAGCGAAGCTAGAAGCCCATTCAACTTCTGTACATCTTTTATTGTTGCTGGTGTTGGCATGTCACGAACTGCTTGCACTTTTTCTGGATCAACCTGTCCTTCCTTTGATACAATGTAGCCTAAAAATTTTCCCGATGCAACTCCAATAGTACACTTCTCAGGATTCAATTTAATGTTATACTGCCGCATTTGTTCAAAAATCTCCCTCAGGTCTGTACATGGTCTTTACTTCTTCTTTACTAACATGTCATCCACGTATACTTCTAATGTTTTGTGTATCCATTTTGCGAACACCTTCTCTACCATTCTTTGGTATGTCGCTCCCGCATTTCGCAAACCAAATGGCATTTTCGTGTAACAATATAAACCTCTAGGGGCGAAGAAAGCAGTATGTTCTTGATCTTCTTCAGCGAGAGGGATTTGGTTATACCCTTTGTACCCATCTAAAGACGATACCCTATCATTTCCCGCTGCGGATTCCACCATTTGAGGAATATCTGGTAACGGAAAACTATCTTTGGGGCAAGCTTTGTTTAAATCAGTGAAATCTATGCAAATCCTATTCCTTTGTTTTTCTTTGGGACAATGACCATATTCGCTATCCATTCTGGGTATTTAGCTTCTCTTATGATTCCCGCATCAAGCATTTTCTGTAGTTCTTCTTCTATTTGGGAATGGTAAGTTGTTGCGATTTTTCTTATTTTGTTTAAATGGTCTCACATTTTGTTAATCTCCAACTTGTGGCATGCAATTGATGGATCTATTCCCGGTATCTCATCCATGCTTCCTGCGAAAACATTTATATTCTCGCAAAAGGTTAACAGTTCTTTCTTCTTCTTCTACATCCATCTTGGTTCCAATTCTCAATATTAGAGGTTCTTCTATAGTCCCAACGTTTATTTCTTTTGTTGGTTCTGCGGCAGTGTAACTGGACGGTTCTCCCATTGGTGTTGGTTCTTTTATTGTTTTCACAGGTCCTTCTCCTTCTTCCGAAATTTCGCTGGGTATTCCTTGCCTTTTTTGCCCTTATCATATACTCTAAATTCTTCTTCTTTCTTTGCTTCCTTTGCCAACTTTCTGCGAAATTTTTCCTTTTTGCTTGTCCTTCATAATGCTTTACTTCAATTTGATGACATAATTTCGCATTAGCAGCGTCTCCTCTAATTTCTCCTATTCCATTTGGTGTGGGGAATTTAATACATTGATGCAACGTTGATACTACATCTTTTATCGCATGTATCCATGGTCTTCCTAGCAACATATTATATGGCGATTCCATATCCACCACGCATAGTGTTACATGTGTTTCGATCTCTCCTAGTGGAATTCGTACCACTATTTCTCCTTTAGGTTTTGTTGTGGATTTTCCAAAGCCATGAACAAAATATGTCGAATTGGACATTCCTTCATCTTTAAATCCCATTCCCCTGAATGCATGATAGAATATTATATCCACTGAACTTCCTGTATCGATTAAAGTTATGTTCAATATCCATTCTCCCATGGATTTTGTTGTTGTTTCCTTCTCTTTTCGCGTAATGGGCACTGTAATAACCAATGGAGATTTGTGGTTCAAATTTTCATTTGGTATTTTTGCCGCCATGAATGTGATTTTTTTTTCCCAATATTTCAAGGGTGATCTCTTTTCTACCGCCATAACTTTCCTTCCTTCAAAATTTCGTGTATTCTTCCTTTGATGTTTTCATGGAATTCATTAACCATTGTTTTTGTTATCATATTATACTCCAATCTTTTTTTATCTTCATTGACTCTAATCATTTTTCTTTTAACTGGTCCACTGATTTATTTAATCACTTTCTTGATTTGAATAATCTCAACAACAATCTTTAACTTTCGATCTTCAGCGTCTCCCTGTTTCTAGCGCCATTATGTAGTTGCAGGAAATCCTACACTACGCCCCTCATATGATTTCATTAATACTCAACTCATTTTTAGATTTACAAACTTAATTTTATTGATGAATCTTTGAATATTCTTACAAGAAAAGATAAAGGAATCAAGAATGACCTCTGCTCTAGACTTTCTCTCTCCTATTTACTTGTTTCTTTCTCAAAAAAGATCTCTCTCTTTTCTTCCCAGTTGAACGACTATTTATAGGGAAATACATAGTGGATGACAGCTAATCTTTCCTTTATTTTCGGATATGGCTTGCGACATTATCGCAATCTTACAAATGTTAATCTCGCAAACTCTCTAATTTTCGCAGGATCATCACATCTTTCTCATGATTTTAGCTGACGTCGTTTATTATATCATTTCTGAAATTGTTCTGCGACGCTATTGTGTCGTGTTGTTGATAATTTCGCTGAAATATTATTGCTGCGAGATTCTAATACTACAATTACAAACTCCTAAACTAGTCACCTTAAGTATGCATACCCATACGCATGCTGGAGGAAGTTTTCGAACCGAAAATATTTGTTGGGTTTGGGAATTACAAACTCCTAAACTAGTCACCTTAAGTATGCATACCCATAC
Organism: Papaver somniferum; assembly: GCF_003573695.1. Taxonomy (NCBI): domain Eukaryota; kingdom Viridiplantae; phylum Streptophyta; class Magnoliopsida; order Ranunculales; family Papaveraceae; genus Papaver; species Papaver somniferum. The sequence continues at coordinate 26,404,818 of NC_039366.1, forward strand.
GCATACTGGAGGAAGTTTTCATACCGAAAATTTCTGCTTAGTTTGGAAACTTTACAAACTCAAAATCCGGTTGCTTAAGTACGCATACCCGTACGCATACTTAATCTGGTCAGTTTATCAAAACGGTTTGTTCATGAACTTGAACACTTAAATCATAAGAAATGCAATCTTTGCAAACCGTGGCTATAATGTTCATGATTGATTCAAGTGAATTAAACCTATTTTGTTTCGATTGTGTCTTCTATGCAATTGAACAACTCATTAACTAGGTTCATTTGAAGTCATTTGAACTAGTTATGGGTAAGATGAATAAGGTTAATATGAGAGTTGTTAGAGTATTGCTCGGTCGAACTCGCAAGCTTTGCTATCTCAAGCTTGTTTTTCAAATTTAGTTGTCAAAACTATATGTCTTGATTTCTATTCTACTTATAGCTAAAGTCTCGGACTAGGATAGTTAAGTGTAGTTGAGCTCCAGACTCCACCGCGGTCATCATATGAAGACGAAAAACTACTCAAGGGACCAGTGGAACTTCATCGGCTAAAAGGTATGTGGATACTTGAACTTATCTATCACTTTAAAGTCTACTCTATCTCCTACTCTTGCGACAAAATTCGTATAAGTATATAGATTTCAATCATACGCATTTGCTATTTCGATCCGAGTTTAACTCACCTATCTATTTCTCGAAATATGTGTTGGTAAGCTTTCGCTTTAGCCAAGTTCATCTTTACTTGTGACGAAATTCATGTTGACATTTCAATATCTTGAAAATTTCTTTGATAAAAAATAGTTTGTAAATAACAACTATATAACATCCTCTAAGAATGTTTCAATGATTGAAGTGTAGAGTTGATATTTTGTAACCATCTTTGGATATAAGCATATATAGTGTGTTCGCACATTATTGTATAAATCCATAAACCGAAACCAAGTATATGCATATGTGTGTATACGTAATTGGTGAAGGAGACAGGTTAAGTATGTGTACCCGTACACATATTGGCGGAAGTTCACGTCCGTGAATAACTGCTGAGTTTGTGAACTATCAAACTCTTAACTAGTCACCTTAAGTATGCGTACCCGTACGCATACTGGAAGAAAGTTTTCTAACCGAAAATTTCTGCTGAGTTTGGAAACCAAAACCAACTCAAACTCGGTTGCTTAAGTACGCATACTTAAGCTGGTTACTTTATCAAATCGGTTGATTAATAATTTAATGGGGGTTGTAGTAGTGGTGGTAAGGATGGTTCAAACTCTAAGACTTGTGAAGGTGAAGGATTTTTAGATTTATAAAAATTATATACAAAAATATTGACAAATTGGTAGAGAGGTACTGGGACTAGGATTCCGCCAAATTCATTTCTTAAGGTTCAAATAATAATTCTTTTATCAATAATAGCTCGAAAAATATATTAAATATATCGACTCTAATTTATTGCCAAGATAGATTCTCAAAATATTAGGTGTAAATGTTAAGCATGGGACATCAAATCATCTAAGCTAAGCATGACCCATCAAATCAAATCACAACTAATTAATTTAAATCATAATTTCAATTAAAATTAATGCAAAAGTCATGAAAAGAATTAAATATAATTACCCAAGTGTGAAATAAGGCTTCCTCCGTCGCCCCAGTGTTGGGGTTTAACTCATCATGATAAAAACACGCTCAAAGTATTTATTTATTGCTCAAGGGGTGTTTACAAGGATGAAAATGGAGATGAAATAATAAAACAGTGAATGTACGACCCACAGAAAGCGTCCAAAATGAACGACACAGAAGAAGTGCTATTGTTATTGTAGCTCTAAGACCCACACCTACGACCCACACCTGTGAGTCTCTTTCACTATTGAAAAACGACTGCTGTTGCAGGTCCGTTCTTCGTGTTCTTCATGTTCATCATCAGCAGCAGCAGCAGAAACCGAGTTTGGGAAAACTCGAATTTCTTCTTCTCTGGCTCTCCTCAGCCCCCCAGACTCTCGACAACCTTTCTCTGACCTCCAAGGACTCTATTTAAACCCGAAGCATGCATCGAATCTCCTCCATAACTCCACAAATCCTCGGCAGTGAAAGAAAATATTTTCGGATATTTTCTTTCCTGTTTTAGCTTTTCACGCGTTTTCTCTGGTCCATCACGCTCCAATTCGACTTATTCACGCCTCAACACTCTTCCAACGCCAGCAGAACTCCCCCATGCACACAAGAACTTCAATTTTGCTCGTGTTACACGTGCTCTGTTTTGGGTGTGTGAATCATATCGAAAATTCCAGCCAAATTTGATCGATCATGTCACCCATACTATGTTCCTTAACCTATATCACATCTCTATACCAAATTTCAGCCATTGAATCGACCCATAACCCCTTCATTTTGACGATCGAAATTCTGCCAGAACTGTTTAGAAATTTCCCGTCTTTTTCCAAAATTTGAATTATGAGAAGAAAAGTGTCCTCCCACTAATCCTGTACGTGTGTCCCTTTAGCAATTGGGGTGGAAATAGTAATTTTGGGGTGGAAATAGTAATTTTTCTGGGTTCCTCCGGTACATTTCTGGGACGCTTCCGGTGCATTTCTGAGGTGCCTCCGGTACATTATCTTGGGGTGTAAAACACTACTTTTCGAGCTCATTTCGCCGCAAAGGCTTATTTCTCTAAAAACATCTACAAAAACACAAAATAACACAATAAGTACTTATTCAAGTCTAACAATACAGAATATTGAGAACAAAATAGACACATAAATGCGTCTATCATCGGTCAGTTCATGAACTTAAACATTTAAACAATAACGAATCCAATTTTTGCAAACCGTGGCTATAATGTTCATGAATCGATTCAAGTGAATCAAACCGATTTTGTTTCAATTGTGTATTTCAAAAGATCTAAGCAATTGAACAACTCTATAACTAGTTATTTTGAGTCATTAGAACTAGTTGTGGTGAAGATGAGTATGGTGGATATGAAAGTACTCATGTGGCTAACCATTTGGTTAACTGGTGTGAACCAACTAAGTGTATACATTTAGGTACGGTTACTCAAACCTAAATGAAATACATTTAATTTGTGTATGACAAGCTAAGATTCGATCTAACGGTTGAAAGATATTAGCTTGAATCTAATCAGGTTTTCATCTAACTGTGGATATTTAATGCTTTGTTACTAAGATAACATTGATTGCAAACCCTGATTTGAAAACTATATAAAGGAGAACTATAGCAACTGGGAAAACTAATCCCCACACCTCCTGTGTGATACTAGTTTTGTTAGCTAGAGTCGTTTCTACTTTAACCTTAGGTTTCTTCTCGAGACCCTGTAGGTTAATGACTTAAATACTTCATTGGGATTGTGAAGCCAGACCAATACTACTTCTCTTGTAGTTGTGTGATATGATCTTGGTGTTTCTATCGTACGAGTACAATCGTAAGATTGGCTTGAGATTGATATATCCTATATGAAAGATAGAAAAGAAATCACAAACATCTTCGTCTCATCGTTTGTGATTCCGCAATATCTTGTTTCGCTAGTCGATTAGATTATTATGAGGTGATCGATAATTCTAGGTTGTTCTTCGGGAATATAAGTCCGGTTTATTGATTGGTTCCTGTTCACCTTGATTTATCAAAAGAATAAAAGATCTTGAGTTTTTCTGTGGGAGACAGATTTATTCAATCCTATAGACTTTTCTGTGTGATACATATTTGTTTATTAAAGTCTTCGACTTTGGGTCGTAGAAACTCTTAGTTGTGGGTGAGATCAGCTAAGGGAATCAAGTGCGTAGTATCCTGCTAGGATCAGAGAAATAAGGTGCGGAATTATACCTTGGATTAGTGTGAGATTGATTGGGGTTCAATTACAGTCCATGCCGAAGTTAGTTTGTACTAAGCTAGTGTCTATAGCGGCTTAATACAGTGTGTGTTCAATCTGGACTAGGTCCCGGGGTTTTTATGCATTTGCGGTTTTCCTCGTTAACAAAATTCTGGTGTCTGTGTTATTTCTATTCCACATTATATTTTGTTATATAATTGAAATATCACATGTTGTGCGTTGTATCGATCAATTGTGAAATCCAACATTTGGTTGTTGATTGAAATTGATTGATCCTTGGATATTGGTTTTTGGTACCATCCAAGTTATCTCTATTGATTTTAATTAAACTCACAGATTTCAATTTACTTGAATAAGGATTAAATCAAAGGATTGAGATATAAACTCTTTGATATACTTTTTATAAAGATTGAGTTTGACTGTCTAGTTGATTCTCTTAAAAGTATATTGGAGTTAGTCCATACAGATTGCTAATCGAAATATTGGGTGAGGTTGTTAGACCCCCGCATTTTCAAGAGTAAACATATGGCTAACCTTGGTTAACTATTTGTGAACCAACATGGTGTACACGTTTAGGTACGGTTACATAACCTAAATGAGGGTACATTTCATTTGTGTGTAACTTTTAGAGCTGCTCGGTCGAACTCTCATGCGTTGCTATCTCAAGCATGTTTATCAATGTTAGTGACCAAAACTATAAGTCTTGATTTCTAGTATACTATAGCTAAGTCTCGGACTAGGATAGAAAGTGTAGTTGAGCTCAAGAACTCCATGGAGATCATCATACAAGACGAATAACTACTCAAGGAACTGGTGGAACTTCATCGACTAAAAGGTATGTGGAGACTTGAACTTATCGATCACTCAAAAGTCTATCTACTCTATCTCATATCTTGAGACAAAAGTCGTTTTGCTATATAGACTTTGATTATACACATTTGCTATTTCGAGCCGAGTTTATCTCGCGTATCTATTTCTCGAAATATGTGCTGGTAAGATTTCGCTTTGGCCAAGTTCATCTATACGTAGTGAAGAAAGTCATGTTATGTTTCAATCACTTGAAAATGGATTTGACGAAAAATGGTTTGTGAATAACAACTATATAACGTCCTCTAAGAATGTTTTAATGATTGAAATGAGAGTTTAGATTACATAACCGTTGTTGGATATAAGAATTGTGTGGAAACACATACATGTACAAGTCCTTATTCCTTGAACTGAAGTCTGTGTACTTTGCTGCTCAGGAAACCGGAACAAGAGTCCGCGAACCCAGTCCGTGTATTGTCGGAGGTTCTCTTCCCGAGAAAATCTGCTAGAGTTTGTAAACTTTTACAAACTTATTCCGGGTACTTAAGTCCGCGTACTCAGTCCACGTACTTAGGTTGGTTATATCCAAAAACGATTATTCGTGAACTTATACTTATATTAACTAAGGAATGCAAGTTTGCAAACCGTGTCTATAAAGTTCATGAATCGATTCGAGTGAATCAAATCGTTTTTGCTTCGATTGTGTCTTGTATACTTCTATAAGATCTAAGCAATTGAACAACTCTCTAACTAGTTCATTTGAGTCATTTGAACTAGTTATGGTGAAGAAGAACATGGTTGATATGAAAGTGCTCATATGGCTAACCATTTGGTTAACTAATGTTGAACCAACAAATGTACATGTTTGGGTACGGTTACACAAACCTAAAAAACGTGCATTTCATTTGTGTGTAACAAGCTAAGTTTTCGATCCAAAGGTTGAAAGATATTAGCTTGTATCTAATCAGGTTTTCATCTAACGGTGAATATTGAATGCTTTGTTACTAAGCTAACATTGATTGCAAATCCTGATTTGGAAGACTATATAAGGGAGAACTCTAGCAACCGGGAACCTAATCCCCACACCTCCTTTGTGATACTAGTTGCATAGCTAGAGTCGATTCTCCTTTAACCTTAGGTTTCTTCTCGAGACCATGTAGGTTAACGACTTGAAGATTTCATTGGGATTGTGAAGCCAGACCGATACTACTTTCTTGTAGTTGTGTGATCTGATCTTGCGGATTCTATCGTATTGAGTACAATCGTAACGATTGGCTTGATATTGATATATCCGATAGGCAAGATATAAAAGTAGTCACAAACATCTTCGTCTCATCGTTTGTGATTCCACAATATTTTCTTTCGTCGCGTCGATTAAGATTATTGTGAGGTGATTGATAATTCTAGGTTGTTCTTCGGGAATATGAGTCCGGGTTATCAATTGGTTCATGTTCACCTTGATTTATCAAAAGACGGAATAAAACTCGTAGGTATTTCTGTGGGAGACAGACACTATCGGAAAATGAGTTTTTATCCGCTTCTTGGGCTTCAAAAATACTACTGCTGCTTGGAGGACGTAGTTATAGGTGTTGTGAGCAACAGTTATTTTATTGGGAAAAGAAATAAAAAATAAAACTTGTCTCTTTCACAGTGGTATTCTTAGAGGGTATTTATGTAAATATTTAGCGTTTAAAGAACCACTGTGGGGAGCAAATAGTTTCTATAGCCCCAGATTTATCCTTGGATATCTCTCCTTAAACTTTATCGCTTTCTCTCTCTTTTAAATCTAATCCAGACGCTCTCTCTTCCATCTTCTTCATCTTTTCTACCAAACTGAAACTGTCGAAGCTTAACTCTGAACCCCTCATTTCATTATAATTCGTTTTGATGATATACTTCATTCAAACAAAACTGTAATCGTTGTCCCCTAATTCGTTTTTCCCTGAACCCATGATTCGATCTGTAGCTTTCACTAATTTCTTCGATCCGTAATGGTTTCTCTTTCTTAAATTTCTTTGATCTGTAATGTTTTCTTCTTTCTTCAATTTCGTGGATCTGTGATATTTTTTTCTTTCTTCAATTTGTTCGATCTGTAACATCATCTTCTTTCATCAATTTCTTAGATCGGTTCTAATCAACTCTTATTCTATTTCGTCATATAACTAAAGAAGTCGAACATCTTTTGATTTCATCATCAGTAGTATCTCGAAGAAGTGAGGTTTTGGTTTGAAGTAATTCTTCTCTACTAGGAATTATCAGTGGGTTTCTTTGTGTTATGGGTAGTATTACATCTACAAATGGAAGGGTAAGAAACACAATAAAAACCCTAATTTTCTGAGATTTTCTTCTTATGATGACTTATACTTTATTGATTATGTTAATTTTACAGCAGATGTGTATCGGTAATCATATGTGGGATGTGGCTACGGAGAGAAGGGACAAGAAGCTGGTCGATAAATTGTATGTTGAGCAGAACAAGTTCAGGTAAATTTGGTTTTGCTTAATACCTGATTCGTTGGCAGTGTTTGCAGAATTCAATTTTGTGTTGATGGATTTTGCAATTTATAATTTTGTATGTAGGTTGCTTTGGCTATGATCTTTTGATTTCAAGCAAGGTAATAGATGATAAATTCTACTGTCGTTATTTAATTTGAAATTTATCGTCTGTGTAAGGCTGTTGGTATTATATGGATCAGATTAGCATCAAGGTGTTTTATTTTATTGTATTATATGATATAGGATTTAAAGCCAGAGGAAAGGAATTTCGCAGCCCCATCAACTTTAGCTGAATTTGATGCGGAATTGCAAGAACCAGCAAAAAACTAAAGGTGTAATTGACAAAGTTTTACAATCTGAGCAGGTGAAGATTTGATGAATTATGATAGATTGAGCAGATTTTACAAAACTTGGTTTTAATAAATTGATTGTGATTCTATTTGTGGTCGTGTTTAATTTGTAGAAATCAAAGTTTTACAATTTGAGCAGGTGAGGATTTGATAAAGGATGATGGATTGAACAAATTTACATCTAGGTGAGGATTTGTTACCATGTTTAATTTATAGGAAGCGATTGTTTTGCCTCCATGGGTTGCCCTTGTTGTTCTTCCTGCACATTTCTGTTCATGATTAAAATTTGGCTCGGGTCTTGATTCACTGTTTTGTTTAACTTTAGAAAGCTACATTTACATGGGTAGTAGTTGTTTCTGTTGTAACGCGTGTTTATAACAAACAGCAACAATCTATGTTGGTTTAATACGCTCTCTAGAGTTCTGTTATGCAGAATTCATCTAAATTTCAATTCACATGCATGTGAATGAATTCCATTGTAAAATGGTAATGATATATTTGTATATGTTTCTCAATCATGTTCTTACCTATTTAATTTTACATTTATAGGGTCCTAAAGAAGGGTGGTATGATGGGAGAGCATTGCGTTTGCAGTTATGCTTGAATCATTTTATTTTAGAATTCAACTTCAATAATTAATAACTTTTACGCAAATGTTGCTTTATTCATTAGTTGCTTATGTTTATACATTTTTTCTAATTTATGAAAGTATGTTCTGTGATATGATTTTGATGGATAAATAACCGTCTTGTATAAGTTTTTGGAGCATCAGTGTAAAGATCTATAAAATCTTTGTTGTTTGCTTCGTGATATGCTTGTTGTTTACCTGGGCCTACTCTTTTCAAAGACTGATGCAGCTTCTTAATATGTTGGTTTGGTACTCGTGTTTCGGATTGTAGGAGTTGGTGGATACACTTACTGGTTCCTTACTGGTTCCTTCATGGAAGACATTGTGACCTACGAATTCACTTACTTGAATTTCCTGGATATGGTGCGCAGCCTACGAATCCCTTAGTTGTTTGTCCCTTGAGAAAGACATTAATTGTCAGTGAATATATAGTTAAGTTTGAGGATCCGTAAGTGATTTATTACTTGAATTTATGATAGCAGGTGTATGTGAATGATCAGTTCTTGATCTGGGATCCTGAACGTCAAATTACAGTCAGGATAGTATCGATCATCGTCCATTCCTTGTTCATGCACATATGTAAGTCAAGTTTCCCTGCTCTTATTTTCTCTGGTGACAGTTTCTGCACCAATTTGATTAGATTTAGAATTCTGCACAATTTATAATGCTGGACAGTTCCCATATACATGACCTCTTCGACTAGCATAGACCTTAACCTTTAGGAGAGATATGGTCATCCTTGGTGCTCATTTTTGTTGTTATTACTGTTGCAGAGAACACTTGAGCATGCAGTCTACCGCGATGTATCATTTATTTTTGATGTTGTTGTTGACTAGTAATATTGTGGCCATATATGTGCAGACGTGCTTTGCTTGAAGTATCCTTTGTATTGGAGCCCTTTTGTCAGATTTCAAGGGAAAGCTTACTTCTTCACTAAGGAGGATGAAGCTGTTGCTGGAAGTGCTCTTGCAGACATGATATTCAACGAAACCAATCTATACTGGTGTTGTTTACCGATTTGTTTGTACAATTGAAGTTAGTGAGTGTATTTCAAATTTTTAATATGTTGAACTGGGGTAATATTTAGATGTTGAAGTTGTAACTGAATCCACCTTTTAATATTAACTTTTAACTTTCTATATATTAATTTTAGTTTAACTTTGACCTCAGTTTTAATGTTAGTTTAAAATTCAGCTGAATCAGCTTAATGATTCAGCTGAATCAAATCCTTTTTTTTTTTATAAAATTATCAATATAAACCACTGTGCCGATCAGAGTCTTGTCCATACTGTAAATATACAGATGAAGGAAGTCGTTTTTCTAAAGAATTCAACATGTGTGAGACACAGTCGTTTTGGAGAAAACCACTTCTAGAATCCAACTGACAGGCACAGTCGTTTTTAACAATATTACCTCTTGTCCTGACAGTGGTTTAACTTCACCATTTTCCAATAATGAGATTTATCTATTACCGTAGACTTTTCTTTGTGATACATATTTGTTTATTAAAGTCTTCGACTTTGGGTCGTAGCAACTCTTAGTTGTGGGTGAGATCAGCTAAGGGAATCAAGTGCCTAGTATCCTGCTGGGATCATAGACGTAAGGAGCGCAACTGTACCTTGGATCAGTGTGAGATTGATTGGGGTTCAACTACAGTCCAGACCGTAGTAGTTTGTAGTGGTCTAGTGTTTGTAGCGGCTTAATACAGTGTGTGTTCAATCTGGACTAGGTCCCGGGGTTTTTCTGCATTTGTGGTTTCCTCGTTAATAAAACTTCTGGTGTCTGTGTTATTTCTATTCCGTATTATGTTTTGTTATATAATTGAAATATCACAGGTTCTGCGTTAAGATCAAACAATTAGAATATCCAACCTTTGGTTATTGACTTACATTGATTGACACTTGGATATTGGTCTTTGGTACCATCCAAGTTATCTCTCTTGTATCTAATTAGACTCGCAGATTTCCATTTGCTTGAGTAAGAATTAAATTGAGAAATCGAGATAATATAACTCTTTGATATACTATTAATAAGATTGAGTCTAGTTGATTCTCTTAATAGTATATTGGAGTTAGTCCATACAGATTCCTAAGCGAAATATTGGGTGTGGTTGTTAAACCCCCGCTTTTTCAATTGGTATCAGAGCAGGCAAACACGTTTAAAGACCTTATAAGTCTGTGTTTGTAGCAATCCGACTCTATGGACAAGAGTACTATCTCTGATAAACGCGTCATCAGAAACAAAAGTTCTGTCTCGTCTATTTCTATTAAAGAGAAAGATTCTTCAATCTCAAATATAGACGAACCTTGTGTTCAAACAAGACAGACAGACTCTGACATGTGTTATTCCGATTACCCTTTAAAAGAGTTTATATCTATTAATGAACGGGAAACAGCTGAAGAGAGTGAATTGATTCTAAATCTTGTTAGAGTCCAAGCTGATAGATTTAATCGGTTAAAACACCATGTCAATGTTCTTCTTGGTGTAATAAGAGACTGCAATTTCAAAGAAAATACTGAAGATCATTCTTCATGTGTGACTCTTGAGGCAAGCCTTAAAAAGAATGCTTTGGAAATAGAACATCGCTTGAGTAAACTCTCTATTCAAGGATGCTTTAAGCAGTCCAATATACCATGTACTTCTACTACAACTGAAAAAGTCTCAGCTCTAGAAGTAAAATCAAAATCCCTTCCTATCACAACGGATGTGTTAGTCTCCTCCTCTAATCAAGGGAGTTATACATCACATGGAAGTAAGAAATCTCCTAACGAGACTGTTAAGACGGTACTATCTAATCACCCTTGTGATCAGAAAGTATGTCTCTTTTGTGAGGCAAAAGGTTCTATTAAACAAAAGAGAAACTCTAGGTTGAATAAAAATCCCATTGTTCAACTTCAACACACCTTAGATTTAATTCTCAAAGGTGTAACTAACATTCGTATGTCTAAACCAATTGGTTTTCGTACTTACCCTGTGTATGCTACCAGGAAGGTCAGTTCAATGAGTTCCTCAAATGCTCAGAAGAAGAACATACATCTTAACAAAAACCTTATGAGAAAAGATCAGAAATTTTCCTTCTTCAAAAAGAAAGATAATGATTCAGTTGATGTGAACAAGGCATCATAAGAAAAGGGCAAATATGATGATATAAGAAATAACCTAAAGAAGTTATTTGAAGGTTGTAAAGAAACTGTCAACTGGTGGTCATCTATATCTAGACAAAATTCTTCAGGTAAGAATCGATACAATGAGTCATATTTTGATAACAGTAAATTTTATGACAACTTTTCACATCATAATGGTTTGTCTCCAAAGTCTCGGAGGAAGAAAGATAACAAAAACAATTTTCATTTAATGAGCCAAAAGCTTATACTTTTGCTAATTAATCACAAGGTTGAAATCTCACTCAACAAAATCCTGGTTGAGTGAGAATTGATGAGGTATACTTATTGGAAAAATGTCTTTGATTATCCAGTGGATTGTCAGTTAGCACTTTTACATGAGTATTTTCTGGTTGTTCTTTCTTTAATGCTTTCAATCTAGAGCTAAGATGCATGGACTTTTTCAAGAAATAAGGTGTTGTATAAACCTTCTTCAAATAACTTGTTTGGGTTTTTAAGGACCCTCTACTTACGGGTACACGTACGGTTTCGTAGCATTCTCACAAACGATCTTGTAAACCCTAAGTGTTTCCGAACTTGTTTATATACCCTTCCTATTGAGTTGAATTATCTCACTCTAGGCTTACTATTATCAATGGCTTCTTCTTCTTGCTCTTGGGATTTACCTGAAGATTTCGTTGATAATGCGGTATATTTCGAATTCGATGAAAAGAAGGGAACCTTTGTTGAAGTTAAAGGATCTTTTCCTCAATCTCCTGATTCCTACTCGGATATTGAGGAGGTTGAAGAGATTTCGGCTGAAGTGGTTCTTGATTTCCTCAAAAACTTTGAGGATGCAAAACAACAACTTGTTGATACAATAAAGTATCTTGATGTGGTAAGAACTGAGTTGAAAAATGTTAACTCTGACCTTGTTCTGATGAAAACACGTGTTAAAGAACTTCTCAATGAGGATATCCACTCTGAAGTTGCAGAGGATGTTGTCGATCACACGCTCAAAGACCTCAAGACTCATGAGAATAGTGAACCGTCTATTTGACTTCAGTTCGTGTTCGGCTTTGGCATATGAGTCTGTTTTTGGTTATTAGCTTGTTGATTTTATTTTCCTAGTAAATATTTGGATGAGAATTTTATTTTCTTGTTTTATTTAGAAGAATAACTAGAGTTTGGAATAGTCATTATTGTGATTACACATAGCTATGTCCAACGTTTTCATTTTCATATTTTTAGGTTTATTTAAATTCTAAAAAATTGTTTGGAAGATGATTTTCGCAGTATTAATCTTTATGGTTTTATATATTGCAATTTGTTATGGGATATGTGTGTTTGCGTCCGTGAACTATGATTGTCCCATACCTTGTCAAAGTTAAATCTTTTGTATGTCGATATGCATATATTGATAAAAGAATGAATGAACTTTTGACATCACAAAAGTTTGAAGCCTTTTATGTCATTATGAAAATATTGATGGAAGATAGGATGAACTTTTGTTTACAAGGATTATGTCTATTGTATGCCATTGTGCAAATAGTGATGGAAAATAGAATGAATTCTTGGTTATTCCGCAGTATTGATCATCCATGATCCATATTTTATGTATATACTGTGAGGCTCCGTAAGTTTTATTATGTCGAGCATGACCAATTAAATTTATCACTTTTTGTGGTTAATTTGGTTGTAGATTTCCGATTAAGTTAATCGTGGGTTTTCTTGTGCTTAATTTAATTGAGTATTTTGGATTCAAATTCATATTCGTATGTGATTTGTTATGTCCAAAGAAATCCTTTTTTTCTTTTGAAATTAAGTCCGCTCTTGTTTTCTTTCGGGAATGGCATTTCATGGGGGAGAGTTCTTAATTGAACTTGTGCTTAATTGCCAAATTTTTGTGGGGAGTGCGGTTGTGGAATATTATAGGGGTTATCTTGTATCTTTATAAACTCCTTGATGAAAGCATTTATATTCGGCTATATGATTGCATCTAAATAAGTTGATATGTGCTTACTTTTTGTCATGAAATGTCTCTATGAAAATCTTCATTAGGATCCCGTTTTCGTACCTTTGCCAATTTCATTGGAAAAAAGGGGGAGAATTAATATGTAGTTCGCACTACAAATACATATGGTTTTCGGATCATTATGTAAGGGTGAGTGGTTTCCATGTGAGATGGAGTATTGACTAAGGGGGAGTGATACATATCACCACAGTATTGTTGTCGAAGTTGTGATACAATTGAACTTTGATGTTGTATAATAATACTATGATATTGTATAACAATGATTGAGAATTATTGTTTTCTTATTGTTATAGCTACGGATTTCCAAAAACGATGATGCTAAACTTACAACCTTTGGGATCATTGGAGTACTTGGAAGTGACGAAGATTTCGAGTAATGTTGAAGATTAGGCATGTGGAATAGGAGCTACAAAAGTTTATTTATTTATTTATTTTTGTATTTCATATGTATTGATAGTTTTGTCACTAAAATTGACAAAAGGGGAGATTGTTAGAGCACTGCTCGGTCGAACTTGCATGCGTTGCTATCTCAAGCATGTTTGTCAATGTTAGTGATCAAAACTATAAGTCTTGATTTCTAGTCTACTATAGCTAAGTCTCGGACTAGGATAGAAAGTGTAGTTGATCTCAAGAACTCCATGGCGATCATCATACAAGACGAAGAACTACTCAAGGAACTGGTGGAACTTCATCGACTAAAAGGTATGTGGAGACTTGAACTTATCTATCACTCAAAAGTCTATATACTCTATCTCCTATCTTGAGACAAAAGTCGTTTTGCTATATAGATTTTGATTATACACATTTGCTATTTCGAGCCAAGTTTATCTCGCGTATCTATTTCTCGAAATATGTGTTGGTAAGCTTTCGTTTTGGCCAAGTTCATCTTTACCTAGTGACGAAAGTCATGTTATGTTTCAATCACTTGAAAATGGCTTTGATGAAAAATGGTTTGTGAATAACAACTATATAACGTCCTCTAAGAATGTTTCAATGATTGAAATGAGAGTTTACATTACATAACCGTTGTTGGATATAAGCATTGTGTGGAAACACATACATGTATAAGTCTTTATTCCTTGAACCGAAGTCTGTTTACTTTGATGCTCAGGAAACCGGAACAAGAGTCCGCGAACCCACGCTTACTGTCGGAGGTTCTCTTCCCGAGAAAATGTGCTGGAGTTTGTAAACTTTTACAAACTTATTTCTGGTACTTAAGTCCGCGTACTCAGTCCGCGTACTTAGGTTGGTTATATCTAAAAACGATTATTCGTGAACTTATACTTATATTAACTAAGGAATGCAAGTTTACAAACCGTGGCTATAAAGTTCATGAATCGATTCGAGTGAATCAAATCGTTTTTACTTCGATTGTGTCTTGTATACTTCTATAAGATCTAAGCAATTGAACAACTCTCTAACTAGTTCATTTGAGTCATTTGAACTAGTTATGGTGAAGAAGAACATGGTTGATATGAAAGTGCTCATATGGCTAACCATTTGGTTAACTACTGTTGAACCAACAAATGTACATGTTTGGGTACGGTTATACAAGCCTAAAAAACGTGCATTTCATTTGTGTGTAACAAGCTAAGTTTTCGATCCAACGGTTGAAAGATATTATCTTGAATCTAATCAGGTTTTCATCTAACGGTAAAAATTGAATGCTTTGTTACTAAGCTAACATTGATTGCAAACCCTGATTTGAAAGACTATATAAGGGAGAACTCTAGCAACGGGGAAACCTAATCCCCACACCTCCTGTGTGATACTAGTTGCATAGCTAGAGTTGATTCTCCTTTAACCTTAGGTTTCTTCTCAAGACCCTGTAGGTTAACGACTTGAAGACTTCATTGGGATTGTGAAGCCAGACCGATACTACTTTTTTGTAGTTTTGTGACCTGATCTTGCTGATTCTATCATATTGAGTACAATCGTAACGATTGGCTTGAGATTGATATCTCCGATAGGCAAGATATAAAAGTAGCTAAAAACATATTCCTCTCATCGTTTGTGATTCCACAATATCTTCTTTCTTCGCGTCGATTAAGATTATTGTGAGGTGATTGATAATTCTAGGCTGTTCTCCGGGAATATAAGTCCGGGTTATCAATTGGTTCATGTTCACCTTGATTTATCAAAAGACGGAATAAAACTCGTAGGTATTTCTGTGGGAGACAGATTTATCTATTACGATAGACTTTTCTGTGTGATACAGATTTTTTTATTAAAGTCTTCGACTTTGGGTCGTAACAACTCTTAGTTGTGCAATCTGGACTAGGTCCCATGGTTTTTATGCATTTGCAGTTTCCTCGTTAACAAAACTTCTGGTGTGTGTGTTATTTCTATTCCGCGTTATATTTTGTTATACAATTGAAATATCACAGGTTGTGCATTAAGATCAATCAATTAGAATATCCAACCTTTGGTTGTTGACTTACATTGATTTACACTTGGATATTGGTCTTTGGTACCATCCAAGTTATCTCTCTTGTATTTAATTAGACTCGCAGATTTCCATTTGCTTGAGTAAGAATTAAATCGAGAGATCGAGATAACATAACTCTTTGATATACTATTAATAAGATTGAGTCTAGTTGATTCTCTTAAAAGTATATTGGAGTTAGTCCATTCAGATTGCTAAGCGAAATATTGGGTGTGGTTGTTAGACCCCCGCTTTTTCAGTAACAAGCTAAGTTCGATCTAACGGTTAAAAGATATTAGCTTGGTTGAATCAGGTTTTCATCTAACGGTGAATATTGGATTCTTTGTTACCAAGGTAACTTAGATTGCAAATCCTGATTTGAAAACTATATAAAGGAGAACTCTAACAACTGGGAAACCTAATACCCACACCTCATGTGTGATACTAGTTGTATTGCTAGAGTTAATTCTCCTTTAACCTTAGGTTTATTCTCGAGACCCTGTAGGTTAACGACTTAAAAACTTCATTGGTATTGTGAAGCCAGGCCGAAACTACTTCTCTTGTCGTTGTGTGATCTGATCTTGATGTTTCTATCGTACGAGTATAATTATAAAATTGGCTTGAGATTTTATATCTCCGATAGGCAAGATAAAAAGTAATCACAAACATCTTCATCTAATCGTTTGTGATTCCACAATATCTAGTTTCACCATTATACGATTTAGATTATTGTGAGGTGATTGATAATATTAGGATGTTCTTCAGGAATATAAGACCGGTTTATCAATTGGTTTATGTTCACCTTGTATTATCAAAAGACGGAACAAAAACTCTTGGGTATTTATGTGGGAGACAGATTTATTCAATCCTATAGACTTTTCTATGGGAGACAGATTTGTTTATCAAGTCTTCGACTTTGGGTCGTAGTAACTCTTGGTTGTGGGTGAGATCAGCTAAGGGAATCAAGTGCGTAACATACTTCTGGGATCAGAGGCGTAAGGAGCGCAACTGTACCTTGAATCAGTGTGAGATTTATTAGGGTTCAACTACAGTCCAATCCGAAGTTAATTGGTAGTAGGCTAGTGTCTGTAGCGGATTAGTTCAGTGTGGTGTTCAATCTGGACTAGGTCCCGGGGTTTTTCTGCATTTGCGGTTTCCTTGTTAACGAAATTCTGGTGTCTGTGTTATTTCTTTTCCGCATTATATTTTGTTATATAATTGAAATATCACAGGTTGTGCGTTAAGATCAATCAATTAGAATAGCCAACCTTTGGTTGTTGATTTACATTGATTGACACTTGAAGATTGGTCTTTGGTACCGTTCAAGTAGTAACTCCTCTTGTATTCAATTGGGCTCGCAGATTTCTATTTGCTGATTGCGGATTGAATTAAGAGTTAGAGATATTAAACTCCTTGATATACTTTATTCTAGATTGAGTCTGACTGTCTAGTTGATTCTCTAGAAAGTGTATTGGAGTAAGTCATCTCAGATTGCCAAACGAATTGTTGGGTGTGGTTGTTAGACCCCTGCATTTTCAGATTGTGGTTGTCCACCAAGAGATAATCCCAAAAATCCTAAAGAGAAAAAGAATTATTGTGTCCAATGTTTCAAGAGTGGATTAGATCAAATTAGTGAAGGAAAGAATGCAGACAAAAATCTACCACTCGATGAAATGTTCTATGATGCTTTGGAGTTGGAACGCCAAGGAGACCCTCCATATTTTCATCTGTCTTATACTGGATTATCAAGAGCTCAAGTTGTTCGGCATCTAGCAAACTTGGGAATAGACCAAGAGCTGAGATTGGATGAAATTGATGAGGATGAAGAATTAGCAGAAATTCTCTATAAATACATTTACAATCACAGATCTGTGGAGGAGCTGATGTTGCAACATAAGTTACAGAAACAAGAACAGAAGGTGAAGAAACAACCGCATCTGGAAGTAACACCAAATACTGGAAGAGGTAGGGCAGTGAAAAAGTAAATGAGTGGAAGATTCACCCGTTTTGCAACATAAAGGACAACCGTTAATGATTAAAGTACCTTTCTTACGAAGCGAATCCATAGTACTTATATCCAATATTATGTGGCCAAGTCCTTGACCACACACTAAGGTTTTAAATTTCCAATTCATGGTCTTTATTAAACCAAGAGTATGCTGACTTTACGGTGAAATTCCATGACTTGTCTATCGACCAAAAAATTGAGTCTTCACTTGTATCCAACACGATTTCTTCAATGACTGAAAGTAAGGAAGATACTTCCGTAATCTGATTCTAGGATAGTCTTCTATCGAAGCCGAGAATCCAAGCACCCCGATTTGAAATGGTTGTAGCGCATTTCATCACTGTCCAATTCTTTGCTGAAATGATGGCGTAAAATGAGAGGGGTATGTTGAAAAAAAGACTTCATCGCTCACCCACATGTCTTCCCAAAACCTAATAGTACTTTCATTCCCTACTTTCAACTTTGCACAGAGATTGAAAGAGTTTAAAAGCGAATAAATACTTTTCCAGATTCCGCATTTGTTTGGTGGCTTAGGCTTCTTTGTTTCTCTGTCAAAGTTTGCTGATTATGTTTTGAAACAATGGCATTTCTCCACATTACACTTTTCTCTTTGTTGAAACGTCACCACTATTTGGAAACTAAGGCTCTATTCATGCTTTTCAAAGATTTGAAACCAAGCCCCCCATTTTTCAAATGAGTACAACAGATTTTCCATTTCACATAATGATGCCCTTTTTTAGAATCAGAGGAGTCCCATAAGAAGTCACGAATAACCTTCTCAATCGCTTTGAAGACCTTTTGAGAACAATAAAGAGAGAGAGCATATAAATAGGAATACTCGATAAAACACTCTTTGCTAGAGTTAACTTACCAGCTTTTGTAAGAGAAGATCTCTTCCAAGAAAAAAGTCTCCTTTTGCATCTCTCAATTATTTTTTATCATTTTTGCGTGTTGGTTGTATTATCCCCCAGAGGCATACCCAGTTAATTAGAAAGAAGATAATCAGTTTTACAGTCCATCATTGCCGACATTACTTCGAGATTAGTTGCATCTTCCACCCCAAAGAGCCCACACTTGGAAAAATTGATTCTTAGACCCAATACCATCTCAAAACACACAAGATAATACCTTAGGTAATTTATCTGCTCGATCAAGTCATCTAAAAATACTAGAGTATCATCCACGAATTGAAGATGAATCACTTTGTTCCCGCTGACGCTCATACTAAAACCCCCTAGGTGACCTGATTCGTGTCCTGCATGGAAAAGGAGGTTCAAGGCTTCGGAAACAATTAGAAAAAGGAAGGACGAGAGCGGATCATCTTGCATTAAACCTCTCCACGTAGTGAATTTATTGTGAGCCGAGCCATTTATTAGAACAAAAGTTGGTGTGCTGGTGATGCATCCTTGAACCCATTTTCTCCACAGCTCTCTGAACCCCGTCATTTTTAGTACTTCATCCACAAACTCCCAAAGAACATGGTCGAACGATTTCTCAAAGTCGATTTTACATATTACTCCCGGAACCCCACTTTTTATTCGAGAGTCAAGGCATTCATTGGCTAACAAAGCACTATCAAGAATCTGTCTCCCCTTAAGAATAGCTAATTCTTGATGGGAAATTAATATGGGAAGAATTAGCTTCAATCTCACAGCCAATACTTTCGAAATTATCTTGTATACGTTGTTAAGGAGTCCAATTGGTCTGAAATCTTTAATTTTTTCGACTACAGGTTTTTTTGGAATCAGGGAGAGAAATGAGTTCTTAAGTCTCCAAATGATCGTACCCTATTTATTGAAATCCCTCACAACTTTTAGTATATCGTTTATCATGAAATGCCAACACTTCCTGATAATGGTCACTTGGAAGCCGTCTAGTCCCGGAGTCTTGTTTTGACCCAAACTTTTAAAGTCGCTAAATACTCCAATTCTGTAATGACACCTTCCATACTAGCAACCATTTCCACATCAGCCTTTTGAACTTCATATTGGAAATATAAGGTCTTGGACTAGAATTACTAGAGAACAAAGTGGAGAAGTAACCAGTGATAGAGGATTTAATCATCTCATTGGCCTCTGTGCATTGACTATTAATGTTGAGGGACTGAATTGTGTTCTTCTGTTTCCTTAACTTCACGATCTTATGATAAAAAATAGTATTTTTATCTCCATCAAGATACCATGAATTGCCTGATTTTTGAAGTAACATGATATGTTTTCTATCTTCCAAGTTCTCGAAATCTTGTTTAATGTCTGATCTTCTAGATTCCTGAATAGAAGTTATTACCTCCTTGTCAGCCAAATCATCCAAGATAGCAAGTTCAGCAATAATTGCTTCAATTTGTCTATCTACCTTCCCAAAAACATCTCTATTCCAAATTTTAATACTCTCCTTCAGAGTTTGAAGCTTCTTGGCCAAAACATAACCAGCTGAGCCATGAAATGAATACGAACCCCACCATTCTTCCATTAATTCAAGCAGATTGGTATTGTGGAGGAAGATCGCTTGGAAGTGATATGGAGAAGGACCCCAATCTTGGATGTCGCAGCTCAAATTGATTGGCGCGTGATCAGAAAGAGTGAATTTTCCTCGAGTAAATTGGATAGGTTCGTTACATCTTCAGACTTTGATAAACAACGGTTTATTTTGTTGTTTTTTTTAGCATCGGTGTAGATCCACTGAAAAAAATTCTCGAACATTTTCCTCGGGTTAATTTTTACCACGACAGTGCTACGTACCCCACTTCATACACCCATGATGTGGCACCCCCTCCCTTTTTCTGGAGTTAGAGCTTCTCCAATGGTCATTGTGTGTGTTTCCTATGTGGCAACACAAATAAGATATCCTCAATCTTTTTTCCTTAAAATTAGCGAAAGAAAAAAATCGATCTCCAAGAGTATTGCATGTAACATCTTTTAATTAGCATAAACTTTATTTTTCATAATTAAGATTTTATTAGAGCTAAAATTGGTTAATTAATTAATATTTTTAAGTCAATTCATTTAATTAAAAGCTGACTAGGATGGTAGACAATGTCAAGGGAAATGTCTAAAAAGACATTCACCTTGACAATGTCTACCCAAAATCATCTATACATTGGTTTAAGACATCATGGTTGGAGAATGATTTTAAAGAAAATGGACGTGTATCCTTGGTGGATTTTGACATTTATCTCCACACACATGCTATTGAAGAAGCTCTAAATAAGGGCTTGAGACAATAGTATAACGATAACACAAAATTGGTTAAAAAGACCAAAATCAACAATTCCTGGGTGAAAAGGACATATAGAATTTGATACTGTTTAAATGGACGTAATTGTAAAAAAAGTCAGGATCAAGGTATTGAAAGCGTGAAGCGAAGCGTGAAGCGTTTTTTATTTTTACGAAGCGATGTTTATGTTGAAGCGTGAAGCGTCGCTTCATGATTGATGTTTGAAACGGATTTTTTCCTATAAAAATAATAGTAGTTTGTTATTAATAATTTAATATTTAGGAAGATAATAATTGTATAAATTTAATATAAGTCCAGTTAATTTCAAAAACTAGCGTGGCATGGTGGTTCACTTTATTTTAATTCGGAAGTTCGAAACCCCCCTAAAAATGACTTGACTAAGTCAAAAAACACATCAATTAAAGGAATATTCCGCTTCATGGTCGCTTAGGAGCGAATTGGAAAAATCTGAAGCGAAGCGTACAAAACGTAGCGTGAAGCGGCGCTTCATGGTAGATTTGCTTCATAACTACCCTTCAGAGCGAAGCGTAGTGCGAAGCAGCGCTTTTAAAAACCATGGTCAGGATGTAAACTGTTTCATCCTACCCATTTTCAAATATTTTTTCTTATTTTTAATTTATATCAGGATGCATCCAGTATTCCAGTTTCATCCTCACTTTTTTTTTAAGTTAAAGCCAGGATGAATCCAGTTTCATTCTTGCTAGCATTTCACCCATACTAATTTTTACTCGTCCATTTGATCCATGTTTTTAAAAATATTTGGACAATTGACCCAATTTCCGATAGTATAACAACACGGGAGTAAAATCTGGGGGTATGAGCGGGGTATAAAGCATTTTCGTTTTTACCATAGCCTAGCCATTGTACTTTTTTCTTTTTCTTGGAGTAACTTTAATAAGATATCTAATGAAATGCTTGTATTCCAACTACTACTTCAAACCCTAGTTAGTAAGTTCGCGAATCATTCGCGAATTTTTCCGTATCACGGATTTTACCGTCTTATTCGCGTACGTTTGCAACTCCGAACCCAAGTCACATATTATGTGGCATTCCCGGATTATTCGCGAATCATTCACGAATTTTACGTATCCCGAATGATACGTCCGCTTAATTCGCCATAAATTCTTTAGCTTTTACTTTTCAAAGACTCCACTTTTTGGGCTTTACTGCCTCCCGAGCATACACGACCGAATAGAGTGTTGTAATTTTTATGAAACAAAAACGACTGAAGAGATCTGAAGGTGAAGGTGAGAGAGATCTCAAACTCACTAACCAAGCATCTAAACCACCATACGACGTCCTCTTGGATAACTAATTTTGTATATATTATTAATATCATCATATTAAGTTTATTTTTTCTTTAAATAACTCACACATATGCATAAAAATTGGTCTATGACCTTATAAATACAAATTATTTGTTATATATATACCGAATTTTCAGAGCCGAACTCACATTTATAAATCGAATTATACACGTACGTAGGACGTTCCGAATTACTGACGAATCACGTCCCGTTGACCGAATTTTGGACCGAATCTGAATTTTACAAAACCGTATAATACTCGTGCGTTTGCCGTTCCGTACGTTTGCCAAATCCCGAATTGCTAACTAGGCTTCTAACAGAAAATTCTAAACTTAATTTACCAGATAAAGAAGCTAGAAAGGACTATTATAGACAATGAAATATTACGAAGTCTGTGCACAAGCACGTGTCCCTCTCTCTTTGACATTGAAGACATCATGATATCATGATTTCTGTTCTTTCATTTACTGTTTCACATAACACAAATAAGACTTGTATTAATGCACTTGCACGGGCTCAACATATAGATAGATTAATTTTTGGGAAAACTCACAAGGGTAGTAATTTAGTAGAAATTAACATTTAATCCCATTATTTCTGAATTTTGGACATTCTAGTCCTCCCTTCCCAAGCCCAGTACACGGTAGTCCAAAATTCTCCCGCATTAACAGTTTAGTCCAAACTTTGGACGAGTTAGTCCAAAATTCACCTGATCCAAAAATACCATCATTTTACCTTACCTTAATTACCCTTCTCGTCTTTACGATGTTTTTTAGATCTCAGAAATTTTTTTGGAAAGAGAGAGATAAACACATAGGCGATTTATAGTTGTTGTTCTTCCACAGAGATTCGTTCTTCGGGTTAGCGCTCTAATCTTTTCATTTTATGTTATTTGATTGATTTCCTCTTTACTTCTTCTTCGATTTTCTAGATCTGAAGAAACTGTAATTATTATCGAACAATTATTAACTCATCAAAAATAGGGCGATATGGATGTGGATGATGATGATGATGATGACAATTATTATCAAACAACAACACCAATTTTATCTTCTTGGGGTCCTGATGATACTCGGGATAAAAAAGAAATACATACCCCTGTTGTAAGTATTACTATTTCATATCTTTAATTTGTGTATGTACGGTGTTTATTCATGGTTATGTTTGATTGATTTGTGTATATGCAATCTCATGTGAATTAAATATGATGACAATACCATTTTTTATCAGTTTGAATGGTCAATTATGAGGATAATACCATTTATTTTATCAGGTGAATGATCCATATGGGTTTGTTGGTGTTAACACTGAAAACTATATTCATGAATGAATAGAACTTAATAATAAGAATTCAGCTCAGTTAGAATGTATGGCACTACTTTGTTTCATTTTCATCATGTCTAGGTGTATTTTGTCCTCACCTAATATGCTCCTGACACATGCCCATGCTCCTTACACATTGCTAAGAGTGGATTACTCCCCCTATCAACAAGTTACCATGAGAATTTGACCCTATAGGGTTTCCCAGATTACAGTCAGTTATGATCATAATTTGTAATTTTGACAATCTATCATTCATAGTGCAAATTATTTATCATTTTCCATTTTTTTATGTTGGTGTATTATTGATAATGGTGGTGGTACTTTTTAATATGAAAAACTATTGCATGTTTGAATGGTGATATTCAAGGACCGGGGGCTTGCTGCTGGATGGGTTAGTAAGTAGTCTCTTGACCCTCATTTCAGAATGATACAAGTGTAGGGATTTTCTTTGCCTTATGTAAAAGGAACACATAAAAAGAAATGATAAACTTTATTTATATAGTATGTGTACTTTATTGTACATTGTTTTTTTCCCTATCAAAGATTTGTTGAAACAGTAAATAATGAGAAAAGAACATGACAGAAAGAGTAATGTTATGTGAAGGGATTTTAAAATGTACTCGTTTCTATAGATACAAATAGATAGGATATGGGACAAGAACTGCATACTTGAGACATAGTGGTTGATTATCATTTCATTTTTCTGTTTGCACTTCTGTTTGAGAACTTGAATGTCGCCAGTACATAGTGGTTGATTAACATAATATTAGTTCATGCAAAGCGTCCAATCACTTTATTACATAATTGAGCAACTGCGGTGCACGACTATTTTTTGAAATTTTTATGTTATACATTAGGAGATGGTTCAAAAGGTAACACCTATTATCTAAACAAACATAACAACCTTAAAGAGACAACTAGTCCAAGTTTTTATCTGGCTCTCTACAATCTATAGATACAGTAAACACTTTCCTTAGTAGCTTGTGCTCATTTTATACATTTTATTTTTGAATTATTAATGTGTATTAAATTGTACACATGTTAATTATTTTGGTGTACATAGTTGTACACGTGTTATTATTTTTGAAGTTTGGCATAGCTTTGCAATTTAATTGTTTTTTATTTATATTTTTTTCTTCAAAGCAACTAAATATGATGTCTAATATTTTAATTTTCAGGTCGAAGATCATGAGGATCGATCATATCTAAGAGACGCATTGAAGCTGGAGAATCTTTTTTTTTGTGTGGATTTCTGTTTAGGTGATTTTTTTGCATCATTTAACATAGGTTAATTTGAGAGTCACCAGTAGTTTGAATAGTTCATACTTTCTTTTTGAGAAGTCCATAAATAAATAGAAAATTTATTTTAAATGATCGATGTGCAAAATCTATTTTATGCTCACTGTTATTTTTCTCGTTACCCTTATTTTTCTACTTTATTTGTCTTATATTTTCTTTTATCCCATCTTGGTGTGTCATGATTTCTTACATTTTCTTTTTATAGGTAACAATATTGGCCGTAACAAAACGAGTTGCATCTCACGATAACAAAGTTGACGAGGTAAATTATTTACATGCAGCCTCTCTAACCAATTATTCCTTTCGTTGTAAACTCTGTGAAGATAATCTGTAAAAACCTTTATGTGCATTGCTTTTATTGTACCGGTGTACTTAAATGTGCACCGATTGTGCGCAGTGTACTTTTAAGTACACCAGTTCGTGCACTTTGTTTCAACATTGATTATGAACCTGAAACTATCAAATTAGTATTTGTATTTAGACTTGTCTATACACAATAGACATAGATTTCTTCCTGACTCGAGGAATCACTACAATGATCCATATCGGTCTCTACGAGATCTAAACATGATGAGGAGTACCACATATGGTATGGATTGAGTCAGGCGATGGGGAGAACCACATATAGTATGGATTGAGTCCCTGACTCGAAGATTTTTTTTTCTTGTTTTTGTAGTAATATGTCAGAGATTTAGAAAGCTACAACAAAGATAGAAGATTCGAGTTGAATGGTTGAGGTGATATAGTTGTTTGCAGTAGTAGGGTTATGAGTGGTTGATATGAAGGAGATGATACAAAACTTCTATATGTGAGAATTAATTTTCATTTAATCTATTTTTTTATTGATACAAAAAGTTTAGGCCATTCAATTATAGTTGGTTGCGCGACATAATCCACAGAATAATAATAATCATTTTTTCGTAAAATTCGTATTCGTAAGAATCCTTTCGAAAAACCTCACATATATTTCTAAATTCTGGATTAACTTTATCAGTATCTTCTAAATGTGCAATTTTTTATTTTGTAATTTTCAGAAACATATCCGTTTTTTATGAATGATATTTTATATTTCGTTTCACATAAGTTCATTTTGAGAGAAATGAAGAGTTTTTACCTATTTATTCTGTACATGCATGGTCGATAGTTTACAATCGACCTGTCGATCGTTAATGTGTACATAATTGTACACACGTTCATTTTTAATGTGCACATAGTTGTACACATGTTCATTTTAATGTATACATAATTGTACACATGTTGATTTTAAGTCGCTCTGCCTGACTTTGAAGTCAGTTCATACCTCTTGGTCAGAGATGGTGAGGTCTGTGCATATACATATGATCTTATATATAATATCTTTTCTTAACTTGCATTTCATTTTAATGTTGTTCGTCTAATCTTATTTACAGGAATTGGATAAGCTCAGAGGATGGGTTGAAAAGGATAAAGGAGATTGTGAGCACATTTGCCTTAGGAAATGACCTCACCTTATGTTGCTATGCTTGTAGCTCAAGATGTTGTAACACAATTGCAGGGGGAATGAAGGTCAAAGCTGATAAAGATGGGTCCTCGCCTCATGTTTCTATGCTTGCAACCCAAAATGTTGCAACAGGGTAATAGGTATCTGGTCTAATTGTATACTTGGTTCCTTTTTTGATGCCCACTTTGATGTTGGTCTCAGCTGATAATAAGATTTTGTGCATTAGGATATCTTAGCTAAAAAATTAGGCTTTATTCATGTTTTGGAGAGGTGTGCATATTGGTGGACTAGTGGAATTCCCAAGAAAAAGTAGGTTTGTGTGTGGTTATGAATGATCGTCTTTATACATGTTTTACAGTGGTGTGCATATTGGTGCACCTGTGTTTTTTCAATGAAAAAGTACATTTTTGTGTGGTTATGAGTGATAGGTTTTGTGCATGTTTGGAAGGGGTGTACACACTGGTGTACCCGTGTATTTTCCATGAAAAAAATAGGTTTCTCGTGTTTTACATCGGTGTACATATTGGTGCATCTCAGCATTTATGTAATTCCCATGAAAAATAGGTTTGTGTGTGATTGTGGATGATCTGCATCACGCATGTTTTGAAAGTTATGGTTTTTCTGTGGAAGTTGTATTGAACTCTAGTATGTTTCAATTTGGTTTGCAACATGTGACTGATTTGTCAGGAAGGGAAACTTTGGTTCGTATTTGTTGATATTAAGTTTGTGTAGTTAGGCCCAAATGGATCGTGTCTCTTTAATTTAATAACTGTTTAACTTTTTATTTTGATCTTTTTCTTTGCTTTATTTTTTATGTGGTTGTTGGTGAAAGGTTATCTTTTTTTTTTTCAAGATGTGGTTTCTTATGTTTTATTGATTTTTCTTGGATGCAGGTTAACTGCTAAACCATCCTATGCAAATCCTGCCATTATTCAACAAGATTTTGGCGTGGTTGATATTTTTGTCAGTCTGTGCAGACTAGAATGGCAGTCTGGCTATCATGAATGTTGGATTTTTTCTGTATTTTTGTCGATGTGTCCATGGTTGTACACTAGTGTGAATTAAAAAAAAATTTAAAAGTGAAAATTATATAGTCATATGGGTACTCTTTTTGTATATCTCGAAAAGAGTTTTTCGAATATATAAAGTTTGTAAATTTTGGATGAACGGTTCGAAAGTTAAATTGTTTTTTAAATATTTATATATTATTTAAAATTAATGATGTCATCATGAGTCATTTTGGACTAAAATACAAATATTGGTACTAATTGTAAATATTAAGGATTATTAGGGTACTTTTCATATATTTGAACTAATTTGTACCTAGTTGACTCGAACTGGACTACAACGCATTTTTTGACTGATTTTTGGACTAAACCATATTTTTCCCAATAATAGAGGGGGACTTGGGGCCAAAACCTCCAACAAAAAGAAGAAAAAAGAGAGAGAAAAAACTCTATTAAAAAATACTAGCAGGTGGTTCACGCCCCCATCCAGTGTCAACCACCATGCTTAGCTCACACATACGTACTAAATTGATCTATTCTTGGTGAACATTCAGCCTTTACATCGTCAGAGACTGCAAGAGCAGGGTGTTACAAAATCAAATAGTCCACGCCATCCCCGACTTCACATAAAATCGATCCTTGAGGTGGCAGAGGTGGGTGTGTTATCTTTACAGCAATAGGTGCAAAACAGTGTAGTAGATTCATCTTCGTTTGAGCACATTTGCCTTGCCACTGTGCTATCCATTGACTTGCATTTTTTCTAACAACCACTTCTACAAGATCTGCAGTTACTGGTGCCAACCACATGAAAATCTACATATGTTTCCTCGAGTTTACACATCCTTTCTGGAGATGGACATGGAGGAGATGGTGATTGTGGAGGAGGTGGAGAGGGAGATGGTGGTGGAGGTGAGGGTGGAGGAGGAGATGATGGTGGAGGTGGAGATGGTGGAGGGGGCGATGGTGGAGGTGGAGGTGGAGATGGGGGAGGAGGTGGGGGTGAGGGTGGTGGTGGTGGTGGAGATTTGGGGCCCGCACAACAACATGGCCTTTTGAAGGCACGCGTTCCATAGACTGGTACGCATTTTCCAATATTGCAGCTTGGCCAACCTTTTTCCAAACAATCTCTCGAACAAACCTCTATGCAATGATTACAAGAAGATCCCCAATATTCTCCAGTAAGATCTGGAGACCATGCATCACATTTGTCATTGAATTGGCAAAGTTGGGCTGCTACCATCTCTGCATGATAAAAAAAAACAACTTCAGATATATATTACTAAGAAAGATTTTGCTAGTAATCGTACGTATAAAAAATATGAACATCCACTCACCTGAATAGGAAGAAACAGCAATTGTAACAAAGAGAAACAACCAAACTAGAGATGATGATGAACTACTATAAGCCATCGTAAGCGATAATTATGTATCCAGTAGGATTTTCTTCTTCTTCTTTTGTGGTATACTGATGGGATTAAAAGAGAAAGTACTGGTCTATTTATAGGACATGAACTTTAGTTTGAATTGATTTAATATCCATGATTTTTTTGTTAGTGTTAATACAATAAGTACCAAGGAACGTGGGGGGAAACAGAGAAAGGCGAGCATCTCAGTCGGCCTGAGATTTGGGAAAGATACCTGTCAGTAAAATCATGGCTGCACTAAAATGCTTCTGCTTCGTATCCCTGTATTAACAACTCTTTTCTGATTAATACTCACTCCGTGTCAAAATAATATGCTTCTTTATGTGTGAAATGAAGGGAGTAAGAAAATGTGCCCGGCTTCTTTAAAAATAGAAGTCGCTCCCAGAAGTTGGTAAAAAAATTCACTTTATAAAAACCTGGCTAAATTGGGGCATATTGGGGCCTATAGATTACTTCATCTATCCAATTCACAATGATGAGGGGTGTCTAATATTTATGTAAATTACCAAAATTACCCTCAAAAAATATTAATATTACTAAATTATCCGCATCAATCCTTAATAAACCTAACTAACAAAAATCAGTTTTTATTTCTAACATAAAAACCGATTCATCTCCTCCACTCCCTCTTTTTCCATTTTTTTGAAACCAAAAATCGTCGATGATCGACGATTCAGAAACGATTAATCGTTTTCTTTCTTCCATAAAATGTCGAAACCAAGAACTAAGTATGCTACTAACATGAATCATTCTAGTGACGATGATCCCGGGCTTGTTGAAGCGATTCAAAATAGAACGAGGGAAGTGCAAGAACAATTTGAAACCTCTCGTATCGCACATGAGGAAGAAATGGGTCGAATCAGGTACTTTTCTATCAACCCAATCCTCTAAACTAGGTTTTAGTAACATGCTTTAGGTTAGAAATCGAGAATTTTGAAATCCAAAAATTTCAGTGTTTACAGAATCGGATTACGTTAGTCATGAAGTAACCCGATTCTTATCAGAAACGGATTATGTTCATAAACTTATAGTCTGATTGTTTTGCATGTGAAAAGGAATCAAGGAACGTTAGTGTATAAATAGTCCGATTGTTGTATCCAATCTTCCTGGATCTTATTTTGTTGGAATCGGATTACATATGTCTTAACAAAAATTGATTGTTAATTTTAGAAATGGGCTTTATATGTATATCGAGTAAACCGATTTCATGAATCGGTTCGCATTAGCAGTTGCAAAAATCCGATTGTTAATTTTGTATGTTTGGAATCGGATTTCATATGTATATCGAGTAAACCGATTATATACCCTGACTTTAAAAATGCATTCTATTCCATTGTTTTTTGTTGCTTAAATCCGTATTCTACAGGCAAAAAAATCAAGCCGAAAAGAAATATAAGAAGAAAAATGACCATGCTACTCCTAAGCCTTTGGGACCTCGTCGAATAGATGGTCAAAATTTGAATGCTTCCCACCGAAGGGGCAAAGGGAGTAAATCCAAAGGGATCAGCATCAATGACCCACCACCTCGAGGGAGCAACAAACACATGAAGAAATTGATTCTGATACACCTACTGAACAAGAAGGTGGTGAGGAGGAGAGGATTGAAGAACAAAGTGGTGGCAAGGAAGGTGGTGAAGAAGAAAGTGATGAGAGTGAAAGTGATGAAGATGCTCGTGGCAAGAAAGGTGTTGAAGAAGAATGTAGCGCCCCTTAAGATAGCAGCTGACCAATCCAACAGATTAACTAAATAAAGAGGCACAAAGAATCTAAATCTTTTACATAAACCTTCAGTTTAGAAATTCGCTACAAAACTTAACCCAAAACTAGCCCCGCTCAGAAATATATATACAAGAACTCCTCTCAAATGATACATATACAATAGTCATTTGGTTTACAAAATAGAATATACAACATAGTAAACATAGCAGAAGGTAACTAATTAACGGAGTCAAATCCTTGAAGCTTTCGCTGCGCAACTCTGATCTGTCTCTGAAACTGAAAGTGGGAATGGGTGAGAACATCATCCCTAAAAGGGGTGCCCAGCAGGAATAACATTTAACTTTAAAGAAATCATGAGCAAGATTTGGAAAACAATTCATGTTTTCCCAAACATCAAAGTGACTAAGTCACTGGAAATGCACAAACAATGTATATGGACAAACTCCTTCTTCAAACAATGTACTATATTGAGTGTCGACCACTTCCTTACACACCTTATTAGTTTATATTAGTGCCAAATTCCACACCTCATAAGCATAAAAGCTGAATTCATGTAGATATAAATGAAGGAGTGTATCCTATATACCACACGTGGAAATTCTCTTTTCCCATAACAATTCATATTGACAACAAACATTACAGGTCCTTTCCAATTCATGCAAATATTCAAAGAATCAACAGAACAATCATAATGCAATTTAAACAAAGCATGGAATGCACAAACTGACAATGCATGAGTTTGTTAAACATAAACTTTTGTAAAAGAAACAACAATGGTTTCAAAAGATTTAAAAGTATTCCCACCTCTTTTGATGACAAGCCACGCCTACCGCGAGATCCACGATCCACTGGTTGATCCTTTGAATCGATCGTTGTTAATATAGACTAACTGTTAATCACACAAGAACTCTAAGAGTTTAGCCAAAAGGATCACACATGGCTCATACAAGTTCAACTAATGGTTCTAATCCCAAGTCCATCAAACCTTCCCATTAACACACAAGGTCTTCCCACCAAGGTCAACTAACGGTCACTAACAGTCAAAAGGGTCAACTGACGGTCAACATCTATTCCAAGTCAAGTCCGGTCAAGGTCCTGGTCAAAAGGTCAACTGACTCAAATCGGGTCAAGGATCAAACTCAGGTCAAGTCAGGGAAATCAGTGAGTCAACTCAGTCCTCAGGACTGATTCAGGTTATAGAAACCAAGGCCCTTGCTCAGGCCAGAAGATGAACTGCACCATAATGGTGCATCACAAGACTCAACACACTAACTAAGCTCAAACTGAGCAACCATTCCTCCCTGCCATAGTCTCATTTCCAGTTCTACTTCATTAACATTTCAATTCTATATACATTCATTTAAAGTAAACTTTATAACTCATTTACAATTACAAACTAAGTTTACCTGCAATTGCAGTTGCAAGCTTTCACAACAATCACTAGCTACAACTCCAACTCTAAGAAACATCAACAACACCATTCATCCACCACCAACATTACAACATCCTACTCAGTATCAACTTCACTAAGTCAACATCTTATTCTCCCTCTAACAGCATCACACACCACATCACTCAACATCATACGCACCTAACCGATTCAACCACCACAATAACCATAACACCAGATCTCCATTTGAGAGTCATATTCAAACTTCTGAATCACCATTACCACCAATTCTCATAACTCGACAGTATTAACACAAGCATTGTTTCATTCATACACTAACAAAACCTCAACTCAATTGTCATGTAGCTTCAATTCCCTGGAACTGAAACTTGTAATACCAACACAAGTTCATTTACTCTTTATAAATCATTCATCTGACTCCATATCCATCATAACAACAACCAACATCATTTATTCTCACAAAACTGCCACCACAGTTTCATTTCATCCTCAACAATAAAAAGAATTACTAAATTGACTAAGAAAGTAATTACCTCATACTGTATCAAGTTTGCTCAGGTAGTTGCGATCCAGATTCTCTCTTGTTCTGACTCAAATCAATAACTCATCTCAAAACCAACACCAACCCCTCTTAAATCGATTCCCAATTGAGAAATTGCAGGAGATATTAATCACTGAAATGTTACCATGTTTATCACCTTCTTCTCCTATTATCAGAACAACCCCTAGCTTCATAAACAACATTTGGTTATCAATCTCATATTTAAAATTAAAACCATATACTCTTAAATGGAGCAAAACTTCAATCACCACTCTAATCCACGTCAAACCCATCTCTAATCCCTTCCTTAAACTCCCAATTCATCTTCCAATCCTTCTTCTGAATTTCCTATAAAACCCTAGCTAGTTCTTCAATTCTTTATTGAAACTTTAAATTCGACTATCAATTCTTTTTCTTTGTTCTCAATAATCAAAACCCATCATCAATCACTTAATTTCATCCTCAATATCATAAAAATCTTCAATCGAATTCATTTTTCAGAAACCCTAATTCATAATCACAGAAACACCCAATCATCTTCATCTCGTGCTCAATTAACCAAAATATCATCATCATCTTTTACTTAACATGCTCTCCCTCTTAAATTAAATCTCTCAGATCGAACTCTCAACCCTCAATTGCCGGTAATAGAAACAGAAAAAAGAAGAAGAAAAGAGAAAAATAAGAAGAAGAAAGAAGAAGAAAAATGCGAACTTATCTTCTGGGTTTGGTTTTGATAAGACCAAGGAAAACACTATGGAACACCCGCTGAAATAAACAAGGGAACCCCCAGTCGATTTAATGAAGAAAAGACCATTTTGCCCCTCTCACTAAATTGATGATATCTTCTTCGTCTGGTACCCGAATGACACGGTCGAGTAATCTAATTCGCATAACTTTTCGAGATCTATCCGACGGTACTAAATTCGTATCTAGATCGTTGTTAGATTAATTTCTATTAATTAACGTTCATGTTAAACTAATCAAGTTATTATCTGTTAATTCGTCTCATGACTAGTCTAATAGCGTTGACGAGCTCGGGGGGCCTTACATTCTCCCCACCTTATTCATTTTCGTCCTAAAACCATCCTTCTGGTCTTCAAAACTTCCTACCTTATAGAATAATTCCATCTCTTGTCTAAGCGTAAACAACACATAAACCTAGGTGGATTTGTACAACTAAAATTTGTGGCTTTAGGTTCAAAATACTAATTTTCATTTAATAAGTTATTGTTTCTAATTACGAGATAAATACTCTATAATAAAGTTTCTAATTAAATTTGGGATCTATCAGTCCACTAATAGAAGCAAGTCCTCCTAATATGAATGGTAATCTATGCTTGTAGTTGTCATGTCCAGGTTAGCAAGACCCGACGATGGTTTCCTACGAACAAAGACAACACAAACACACCAGAATTTCAAACCTCACTATTCCCCAGTGCTGGATTATTTAAGTGATAAATAACTGAGACTATATAATCTTTAATTCTCTATCGAAATTTCTAATTTATACTACAATTGGTTTCAACCTACAGTTTTTACTTCATAATTATCTATACATAAAACAAGGAGCAAACAATCAACATACTGAACAAATCAATCAATCATTTCATAAATATTTTAGTTCTTGATTGTTTTTAGTGAATTAAGATTTATCTCACAACCCATCCCAGTTCTAAACAAATATAGTTCACTAACGGGCACTGACTAGTCTATTATCACTCATATAAGATCTAATAGTGAGCTCTGATACCAATACTGTAGCGGCCCCCTAAGCTAGCAGCTGACTAATCCAAGAAATTAACTAAATAAAGAGGCACTAAGAATCTAAATCCTTTACATAAATCTTCAATTTAGAAATCTGCTACAAATCTTAACTCAAAACTAGCCCCGCTCAGAAATATATATACAAGAACTCCTCTCAAATGATACATATACAATAGTCATTTGGTTTACAAAACATAATATACAACATAATAAACATAGCAGAAGTTAACTAATTAACGGAGTCAAATCCTTGAAGCTTTCGCTGCGCAACTCTGATCTGTCTCTGAAACTGAAAATGGGAATGGGTGAGCACATCATCTCTAAAAGGGGTTCCCAGCAGGAATAACATTTAACTTTAAAGAAATCATGAGCAAGATTTGGAAAACAATTCATGTTTTCCCAAACATCAAAGTGACTAAGTCACTGGAAATGCACAAACAATGTATATGGACAAACTCCTTCTTCAAACAATGTACTATATTGAGTGTCGACCACTTCCTTACACACCCTATTAGTTTATATTAGTGTCGAATTTCACACCTCATAAGCATAAAAGCTGAATTCATGTAGATATAAATGAAGGAGCATATCCTATATACCACACGTGTAAATTCTCTTTTCCCATAACAATTCATATTGACAACAAAACATTACAGGTTCTTTCCAATTCATGGAAAAATTCAAAGAATCAACAGAACAATCATAATGCAATTTAAACAAAGCA
Source organism: Papaver somniferum (assembly GCF_003573695.1). Taxonomy (NCBI): domain Eukaryota; kingdom Viridiplantae; phylum Streptophyta; class Magnoliopsida; order Ranunculales; family Papaveraceae; genus Papaver; species Papaver somniferum. The sequence goes on from NC_039366.1 coordinate 26,439,729, forward strand.
TGAAATGCACAAACTGACAATGCATGAGTTTGTTAATCATAAACTTTTGTAAAAGAAACAACAATGGTTTCAAAAGAGTTAAAAGTATTCACACCTCTTTTGATGACAAGCCACGCCTACCTCGAGATCCACGATCCACTGGTTGATCCTTTGAATCGATCGTTATTAATATAGACTAACTGTTAATCACACAAAAACTCTAAGAGTTTAACCAAAAGGATCACACATGGCTCATACAAGTTCAACTAATGGTTCTAAGCCAAAGTCCATCAAACCTTCCCATTAACACAAGGTCTTCCCACCAAGGTCAACTAACGGTCACTAACAGTCAAAAGGGTCAACTGACGGTCAACATCTATTCCAAGTCATGTCCGGTCAAGGTCCTGGTCAAAAGGTCAACTGAGTCAAATCGGCTCAAGGATCAAACTCAGGTCAAGTCAGGGAAATCAGTGAGTCAACTCAGTCCTCAGGACTGATTCAGGTTATACAAACCGAGGCCCTTGCTCAGGCCAGAAGATGAACTGCACCATAATGGTGCATCAGAAGACTCAACACACTAACTAAGCTCAAACTGAGCAACCATTCCTCCCTGCCATAGTCTCATTTCCAGTTCTACTTCATTAACATTTCAATTCTAGATACATTCATTTTAAGTAAACTTTATAACTCATTTACAATTACAAACTAAGTTTACCTGCAATTGCAGTTACAAGCTTTCACAGCAATCACTAGCTACAACTCCAACTCTAAGCAACATCAACAACAACATTCATCCACCACCAACATTACAACATCCTACTCAGTATCAACTTCACTAAGTCAACATCTTATTCTCCCTCTAACAGCATCACACACCACATCACTCAACATCATACGCACCTAACCGATTCAACCACCACAATAACCATAACACCAGATCTCCATTTGAGAGTCATATTCAAACTTCAGAATCACCATTACCACCAATTCTCATAACTCGACAGTATTAACACAAGCATTGTTTCATTCATACACCAACAAAACCTCAACTCAATTGTCCTGTAGCTTCAATTCCCTGTAACTGAAACTTGTAATACCAACACAAGTTCATTTACTCTTTATAAATCATTCATCTGACTCCATATCCATCATAACAACAACCAACATCATTTATTCTCACAAAACTGCCACCACAGTTTCATTTCATCCTCAACAATAAAAAGAATTACTAAATTGACTAAGAAAGTAATTACCTCATACTGTATCAAGTTTGCTCAGGTAGTTGCGATCCAGATTCTCTTTTGTTCTGACTCAAATCAATAACTCATCTCAAAACCAACACCAGCCCCTCTTAAATCGATTCCCAATTGAGAAATTGCAGGAGAGATTAATCACTGAAATCTTACCATGTTTATCACCTTCTTCTCCTATTATCAGAACAACCCCTAGCTTCATAAACAACATTTGGTTATCAATCTCAGATTTAAAATTAAAACCATATACTCTTAAATGGAGCAAAACTTCAATCACCACTCTAATCCACGTCAAACCCATATCTAATCCCTTCCTTAAACTCCCAATTCATCTTCCAATCCTTCTTCTGAATTTCCTATAAAACCCTAGCTAGTTCTTCAATTCTTTATTGAAACTTGAAATTCGACTTCAATTCTTCTTCGTTGTTCTCAATAATCAAACCCCATCATTAATCACTTAATTTCATCCTCAATATCATAAAAATCTTCAATCGAATTCATTTCTCAGAAACCCTATTTCATAATCATAGAAAAACCCAATCATCTTCATCTCGTGCTCAATTAACCACAATATCATCATCATCTTCTACTTAACATGCTCTACCTCTTCAATTAAATCTCTCAGATCGAACTCTCAACCCTCAATCGCCGGTAACAGAGACAGAAAAAAGAAGAAGAAGAAAGAAGAAGAAAAGAGAAAAATAAGAAGAAGAAAAATGCGAACTTATCTTCTGGGTTTGGTTTTGATAGACAAGGGGAAACACTATGGAAGACCCGCTGAAATGAACAAGGGAACCCCCAGTCGGTTTAATGTGGAAAAGACCATTTTGCCCCTCTCACTAAATTGATGATATCTTCTTCGTCCGGTACCCGAATGACACGTTCGAGTAGTCTAATTCGCATAACTTTTCGAGATCTATCCGACGGTACTAAATTCGTATCTATATAGTTGTTAGATTAATTTCTATTAATTAACGTTCGTGTTAAACTAATCGAGTTATTATCTGCTAATTCGTCTCATGACTAGTCTAATAGCGTTGACGAGCTCGAGAGTCCTTACAAAGAAAGTGATTAGAGTGAAAGTGATGAAGAAGAATGTGACAAAGAAGGTGGTGAAGAAGAAAGTGATTGGAGTGAAGGTGACGAGGAAGGTGATAAAGAGATAAGAGAAGTCGTTCAAGAACAAGAAGGAGACCCTAAAGGAAAAGGTCAGAAGAAAGAAGTTCCAAAGAAGAAGAAAGGTGACCACATGCCCGAAGATCTGAAGATGCTTGCTTGCGGCCCTGATGATCCACCTTTAGGGATACCAGCTGATGGAGGAAATGTGTTATGGGGTTACAAAACCCGATTGTGATGAAGCAAACTCCTGTAACTTTTGAAGCCAAGAATCGGTTTTCGTCAACCAATATGTAGCCCGATTGCTAATAAGAAAATTTTTGTAACTTTTAGAATCGGTTTACATGTACAAAAATGTAATCTGATTTTTATGAAGAAAAGTTCTGTAACTTTTACAATTGGTTTACATGTGCATTACAAAAGCCCGATTGTTGAGAGGCACAATTTATACGATTTTGTAAGGACACAATCGGTTTATGTGGACATACATAAAATCCGATTGTTTGATTTGAATTTGAAAAAAATAGCCGTTGAGTCCTTATCTATATAAGGACAACCTCTTTCAGCCACTCCCATATCACACACTTAGCCTAGAAAATGGAATGGGAACCATTAGAAGATTTGTGTCTCGTTAAATCCTTTGCTAATACGTTCCGTGAACGTCCGAATGAAATCTATTCAATGTTTTGGAAGAGAGTTAAAGAGTTCTTTTACGGGCGTACCGCGAATCCCAACAACCGCAAATGGAGAGACTTGGCATTTCGATTCCAATACATTAAAGGGGCAATGCGAGAGTATGTAATAATTAGAAATATGGTGTACCACTATCATCCACGATCTCCTCTTAGGGAAAAAGTGAGTAATGCGATCATTCTACACTAGTTCACATACTAACATATAAGAATTCATTGAATTTCAGCTGGAACGTTTCAACGGGTTATGGAGAATTCGTAATGGGGAAAGAAAGTTCATTCACCACAAAGAAAATACGACGTTGTACCGACGTGCTCGGAGGTTCATTGATGAGAATTTGATGTGTCAAATTCCCATACCGAGTCCTATATATATGTAGTGGGCTAATTTTCTAAACTATGTAATGAATATTTTGTTTCTGAAAGTAAGGCATAATCGGTTTACATGTGCATTAAAAATGTCCGATTTCTGGAATCGGTTTATGTGGGTATTGATAAAACTCCGATTCTGGGTTTACATCTTCCTAAGCATAAAACTCAACCCAGAATCGGTTTACAAATGCACTAACATAAACCGATTCTGGATCGAGTAAAAACCAAATTTTTTTACAAGTTTTGATTATCGATTAATGAAAGTAAATTTCAGGATTAACTTGATTAAATATTATTTAATAATCCGAATTAGCACTAATTTAATAAGGGTATATTGAGCATTAATATAAATATTGGATAAGGGGTTTCTATGAATTTTCTCCCAATGACCCTATTTCGTCATTTAGTATTAGGTCCCAATTAAATGGCATAGGTCCCAATTTAGCCAAGTATAAAAAGTCAAATGTTTTATTTGTAGAAATCATTCTGAAATTGAGTAGACAATCTAACCTCTTACTGATAAAAAAAAATAACTTTTCAAAATGTATCAAGGTCTGGTCACACAACATATTGATTGAATTAACTTGATACGGCAGGCAGGCCAATCTCATTACTAACAACGCGTTCGTTTCAAGTTTTTCAACACCCAGGAATTGGATTATGGCGTAGTCTGATTCCTAGAATTCAATTCCAGGGAATTGATTCTTTAATCAAAAGATCTGTGTTTGGTTGAGATAATTGGATTCTATAGTAATCCAAATCTATAGTAATACTAAAATACCCCAATAACTTGTCAATAACTAAAACAAAATAAAACAGTTTTAGAGTCAATCAACAAATACTCTTCTTCAGCTTCCCAATTCCTTTGCTTGTATTGCTGTATTTTAAATCATAGATACACCACTTCTAACCCTTTCGTTCACATCCCAAATCCATGGCATCGCTGTTCAAAAAAAAGAAGATCTCCATTTCTCACTGTTTCTAGGGTTCTATTTTCTTTCCCCGTCGATTTAAGAGATAAAAAGATTACGAGGGGCTAATATGGTCATTTCGCTTCAATTCCCATGTTTTTCCTCCGGAATTGAATTCTTTTCCATAGGACAAGCGTTGGAAAGGACATGAAGAATTTTGAGGGAATCGGGTTCCCTCGGAATCAAACTCTGGATATTTGATGACTGTTCGGTTGGGGTAATTAGGACGATTATCTGGAAATCCAATTTCGAGACTCCCAAAAACTTGAAACGAACACGCTGTAAAAATGTTTGGGGCGAAAAGTCTCATATCCTAAATCCCAAAAGTTTAGGGATCACATGCGGACTATTAAATGATACGCGATCGCACAACTCCTCATGACGGTATTTTTTTCTATAAGAAGAAACGATGAACTCAGCATGTACGTACGTCTAAGAAAGTGCTCCTTGATTAATCTACCATTATCTAAATGACCATTATTGCATGTGACCATAACGGCTCCATGATTTCTATGTACTTAGTTTATAGCGGATAAGACCTGTTTGATGTTTCTCGTGCTTACGCGTGGGGTGGGGTTTGTATCTAAAAGATCTTAGTAAGATACTCTACTTATTTTTGGGCCGACCGAGCGAAGTCATGGAGGACTTTTATATGGCCAATTTTTTTTTGTAAAATCTAAGTGATCAATTGACACAAAAAGATTGGAAATGGTTAGGGCCGAAAAACCAAAAACGTCCCTCCTTTTTAGTCCAATTACTATAACTCCTTACGTATCCTATCTTTTCAATGGTATAATTGGAAAGTAAACTTTAATATAACATATTTAAAAATCCGTGCTTTGGAATTTTACAAATTTTATCTCGTTGGAAAGGTTATAAAAAACTCTATGCAACAAGTACAAACAACAATATCAAATTTAGAGTCTTTACAAAAAATTCAGAGGTATTTATCATTTTAGGCACAATTTTAGAAAATAAATGTATATCCATTATACAAACCACCACAAAGGATACATAATACTTTATGTAGCAAAATTTTGGTTTATGCATCAATTAATTTTCCGTTGCAACTAACAAAACGATGTACTCCCTCAGTTTCAAGAAAAATGATATTTTCATTTTAGGCACAATTCTCGAAAATTCAAACCACCACAAAGGATACATACCACATCATGCAACCATATTTTGGTTTATGGATCGACTAATTTTTCGTTTCAGAAAAAGTGATACTTTCACATCCCGTTTTCAGGAAAAGTGATACTTTCACCCCGTTTCGGGAAAAGTGATACTTTCGCCCGTTTCAGAAAAAGTATCACTTTTTCTGAAACGGGCCTAAAGTATCACTTTTTCCGAAACGGGGAGAAAGTATCACTTTTTCTAAAACGGGCGAAAGTATCACTTTTTCTGAAACAAGATGAAAGTATCACCTTTTCTGAAACGTGACGAAAATAGTCACAGACAAACCCTATCAGATTCTTCTTCGGTCGGCACTTCCACCGTGGCAACCGTCCTATTAGTAAATACTAAGCATTTCTATTTTGAATTATACAATTATGTGTAGGAAAAAATTTTGTTGCCGCAGTGCAGTAGCAAATTTGAACTGGCACTTTTATTTCTGCTAGAAAATAAAGATGTGGCATTATTTAGATCGAACCGGATCCCTCAACAAAATGTTTTGACAAAAATTTTTAACAAAATTTGTGCATCGTTAGATTCTGTATATCTAACGGCTTATTTTTCAGATGCCGTGATACTTAAATACTTGTATTCTGTGTTTGGCTGATACATAGGGTACTGTAGACATTCATCTTCTTCCCATATTACAGATTACTCTAGAATCATTTATAAAGCGTATCTCTAGAATCCCTGATCTGCGACAGTTTTTTCGTAGAAAAATTTGAAATTCTTCTTAATTTTCCTAAATGTTTAAAATAAATTTCTAAATATAAACACAGATCAAAATTGTATACATTTGATTATCAATAAAAATCTTAGAACTCGAATTTAGAAGGAAGGGGTAGAACTACAATCCGTACTCGGATTTCAAATCTCTGTAATCTCTTGTAGTAATTTTACAAACCGCTCGGATCACTACAATACCCATGAAGTTTAACAAGATTCAGATTTAATAGAAGAAGGAACCGAAATCTCATTATTGCCGGCTATAGTACTGTGTAATTTATGAAGTTCTTTTTTAACAATAGGGGCGGGTGGTTCCATTGGAGGGGCGGCAAGGGTGATAACAATATCTATTATTGGTTAGGGGGTGTCCTGTAGGGGTTGTTAATTGACTAGATTACCCTTTTCACCTCAAATGGACTAGTTTACCCTTGTTTTTGTGGTTGAAAAGACTGAATTGTCCTTCCCATTATTAACCCAATTGAAACTGAAAATCAAAACAATTTTTTTTCAACTTTCCTTCATCATCTCTTCTCCTCCTCTCCATCACCATTAAAATTGATTTTTCATCGTCCTCTTCGATTAATCGGCGAGTTGAAAAATTGATAATCGTTGATTGGAAACTATATTAGAGATGCCGAAGAACAAGGTTGACGAAGATTGCAGCCGTTCTAATGAACCAAATCCTCCATTAGGTCAAGAACATCAATTTGAAACTCCTCAACCGTCAAAATCAAGCACAATAACTTATTTGAGGTATGTTTCGAAAAACCCAGTTAGGGTTTAGTCTATTGTTTGATTTAAGTTAGTTTTGTATCAAATATTAGGGTTTTGGATCGAAATTGAAACTTAAAATTGAGTTTTGCATGTGAGTTACGGTTGCAAATAACCCAGATACCAACCGTACCTGCATGATTTGAAGAACTTACGGTTGCTAACTACCCAAATATGAACCGTACTTTATTTTTTTTTTTGAGAAATCTGTTAATGTTTGGTTGGTAATGAAACCTTACTTACGAACCGTACTTTCTTCTGTATGTTTCATAGACTTTTTACGGTTCATATTTGCATCTCACTTACGAATCGTACTTGGGTACGGTATGTAACTTAATGACAGTTACCAACCTACATCATTCTGTATGTTAGGATTTTTTGAAGTAGTGATGTACGGTTCGAAACTAAAGTTGAATTACCAACCGTTGTTTAGGTACGGTTGGTCACGATTCCTTATTTACGAACCGTAGTGTGTTACGGTTTGTATTTTCTCTCTTATTACGAACCGTACATAAACCTACTCCCCAGTTTTTTTTGTTTTTTGTTTTCTATATTATTTGTTCTACGCTTAGTAAATCAATCAATTGTAATGCTTGTGTAGGAATCATGATAGGGTGAATAAAAAGAGAGGAAATGATTTAACCCCGATTGATCATACGCCTACCCCTCGCGGTGACAAGCATTTAGGTGTAGATAATAGAGGAATTCACAAGAATGAGAAGAAGAAGAAGAAGAATAGGTTTGAAATTAAGTTGAGGGAACAACCTGTGGCTGAATCTGGAGTTGATCTAGAAGGAGTGGAACATAATGATCAAGAAGAGGTCGGAGTCGAAACGAACCGTGAAGGCAACGAAAATGAAATTGTGGAGGAAGAAACTAATAATGATGAATATGAAGAAGAATTTAAAGGAACCGATGATGGTGGAGGGGAGGAAGAGGAAGCAAATTATGAAGAGGAGGAAGATGAAGAAAACGATGAAGAGGAGGCCGATGAAGAAAATGATGAAGAAAAGGAAGATGAAGAAAATGATGAAGAAAAGGAAGAGGAAGAAAATGATGAAGAGGTAGAAAATACCAAGGGAAAAGAGGTAGTTGTAGCTGCACCTCCAAGGCAAAAGAAAGAAAAGAAGCCGATAAAGGAGCCCGCACCGAAAAGGATGCATATTCCTAAAGTAAAAGATTTGTTGTTGCCACCGAAGAAGAATAAAAGACCTTGGGGCGAGGCCCCAGATAAGTCTTCAATCTTATTTGGTTATACCGGTTCCTGGTCCGCAAAAGTATATCAGACAAGGGTATGTATTTTGTTACTTTTCTTAAAAGATTCATTATTTTGATACATTTTGTTTGTTTATTTCAGTTCACCATAATATGCTTATATTTTTGTATATTTGTTTTCTTAGGACCACGCAAGATGCATTAAATTGCTCAAGCGTCAAAGGGGTAAACATTGGCCATTAAGTCAAGAATGTGCTTTGGTTCGCAATCTAGTGGCTAGTACAGGACTAGGGCCTGAAATTCTTCACCTTCAATCGGAGTATGATAGTGTTGTGGTCTCTGCCTTCAGGGAACGATATTTGCTTGAAACCGATACGTTTCATCTTCCATTTGGAGAGATGACAATAACACCGGACGATGTGAAGCAAATTACTGACCTTGAAGTTGAAGGACAATATGTGTTTGAAGGTTTAGACAACAACATGTCTTGGATTAACCTTTATATCCTTGTTCAAGAAACACTTGGGTGGGAGAAAGATGAAACTGAGATGGAGTTTCAGTTGGCTGGTGGTTATGACCCTGCTGAACAACATAAACCAAAAATCATCAAAAAGCTATTGTTGAAGAATTTGAGGACCAAGTTTGAAGGAACAACATCAAAGGAAAGGGAAGGTCAGGTGATGGATGAAACAACAGTTAGGCGTACAGCCACATCGTATTTGTTGTATTCTCTTGGGACCGTATTCTTTCCCGATAACTCGGGAAATAGAGTTAATGTTCATTACCTACAACTGTTGAAGAATTTGGACAACATCAAAAACTATTTGTGGGTCACTGCAACCCTTGCATATTTACTTGACAGCCTAAGAATGGCCTCTAGGGTTGGAGCTACTGAAATTGTCGGGAATGTTGCGCTTCTAATTGTAAGTTTGGTTACATTTTTATTTGTTTGTTATATTTTTAGTCATGTGTCAATTGTTTATAGTTAATTTATTTTTTAGGCATGGGTTTATGACCACTTTCCGAGCCTGAGACCTCCTACTGAGTGGGAAGAACATAATTATGGCCCTACGGGAAAGAAGTTCAAGTTCACTGGAAGACAACTAAGGAACAAAGAGGAGAAGCTCATTCAAATGAGGGAGAAAATAGATACTTTCACTGTTGAAGATGTTATCTTTGACCCTTATTTGAGGATTGAAAATGGAGTTGATGTTCGTAGGTTCACAGAGACCGCAGGTTACAATGGACCATTATATCATCCCACGGGTTACGTTATGACCAATCCTCGTCGAACTCTACGCCAAATTGCTCATATTAAACAAAGGGTTGTAGAGAAAAACTTCAAATTATCCAAGAAAGGATCCGAGACAAAAGTCCCCACCATTGTGCTCAACTACAGGCCAACTCCAAAGGTTGATGCTTGGAACAACCGCCATGAAGAAAGATACCAACTCACAGCGGGAGAGGCAATTCCTTGTAACAACACGAAAGAAGCCACTGCTGATTACATGGGTTGGTATTCTCATTTTGGTCATCCATATGTGATCAATAATGATCCGGAGGCCCAACCATATATTCAAGAGGCTATGGCTCAATGGAAGGCGGTCGACGAGACTAAAGAGAAAAAGGTCTATTTGGTTTGACTTGGAAGAAGCTATATTTCATATCGGTACGTAATTTTGTTATCCTCATGACTTTGGATTTTAAGATTAATGATTATAATGAAATAATCTCTTAACACTCTTTTTGATATGTGAATAGAAAGAGCGAGGACAAGCTTTAGAAAATAGCATGACTTCATGCATCCATCGTAATGGTGTGCTTAAAGCTCGTGAACAAAAGATCTTGCAAGACCAAATAAGGAACATGCATAATCCAAACATGGCAGAAATGTATGAGGGGTTGGTCACGGACGAAAGAGGCTTAAAGAGGAGTAGAAACTCTCTTGGAGGTGAGAGTAGTAGCCGTCATCAACCTTCATCTAGAAGCGAAGAGACAAATGATGAAGAGGTGGTGCACGGTGTGGGCACTATCCAAAGAGGTGGTCGTGGTCGCGGTAGTCGCGGTGGTCCTCGTGATGGTCCTAAAACTCGTGGTGGTGGTCAAAAAACTCGTGGTGGTGGTAGCACCAACAAAATGGGTCGTGGTGGCCGCCATGCTTAGTTATGGATTTATGTTAGTTGTGTGTAGTTAGTTATGAATTTAGACTTATGAATATTATGAGAAACTAATAGTTGTGTGTTAATTATGGATTTTAGCTTATGAAATTTAGCATATGGATATTAGTTATGAATTTGAAGTTATTTGTGTTAGTTATGGATTTAAACTTATGGATATTATAGCCTTTGAGACCTTCAACAACAACTTATGGATATTTGTGTTGTTTGGTGCTTACAGTTGCACTGACATGTCCTTGTGCAATTTGAAAATATAGCCGTTGAGACCTTCAACAACTTCATTTTCAAACAATAGATCCGTTATTGAAATGTCCTTGCACTAACAACTTCAGTTTTTTTTGATATAAATATATACTTATCCTCCTTGCTAGAAGTTACACTTCCACATGAATCATCGCTTACCTTAAACTAGATTATGGCTCTAGACCCTGAATTCACTTTGGAAGAAGATTTATGTATTTGCCGCAACTTTGTTCTATGTTATCCAAAAAGAGGGGAAGAACGACGTCGATGTGGTTTTATGAGTACAATTTATTTGAGAACTCTTTTTGAAAACTTTTGTTCCGAAACAGGTAACCCTAATCACCGCGATGGAATTATGTTGTATGTTCGACATGGAACTATTCGGGATAATGTTAAAGAATTTATGACATTAGTTCATATTATGGGTGAAATACGATTAAGGGGTGAAACTGACGCTGAAGGTTTAGAGAGCTCTATTCAAGAATGGAGAAGGTGGAAAAGGTCGAATTTTCAATATTTACCTCATTGCAACATCCTTAAAGACTTCTATCACACTCGTAGACCTGGATATTAGTATCCTTTTAGTTCGCATGAATGAGTGAGTTGTAATGTCATTTATATTTGTAATGGTTTGATGGTTGTAGTGTTGGTTTAGTAATAAATATGGTTTAATGGTTTTAAATTACTTATAAAATTTGTCACGGTTTAATGGTCAGTTACGGTTAGTAACTAGATTATCGATACCAACCGTAAGTGCAAATGGCAGTTAAAATTTGTTTCTAAAGCTAGTTACGGTTGGTAACTGTATTATCGGGACCAACCTTAAATGCAAATGATAGATAAAATTTGTTTCTGGAACTACTTACGGTTGGTGATTGAATCTAGTTACCAACCTTACCTCACTAGTTACCAACCGTAACTTACTCTGAAACCTTGCCAATCATATCACATTTAGTCAAAATACCAAAATACAAAATATAAAATGTATTTCACCAAGACTTGTAAACATTTAGCCACTTATTGTCTAACCATTTGGTGTGTTGTTTACTTCGGCTTTTTTCAAAAGACTCCGTAACTCTATCGTGATCACGGCGGAAATACGAATCCATGGCTTCGAATAGCGTAACTAACTCACCATTACAACTATGAAGTTTCTTCTTCAACCGGTTGTGAGATGACTCCGCCGTACTTGTAGCTTGGTTGTCATAATGCCTATATTGGTTAGTGAACGCCAATACGAACTTATCTTTGTGCGGATCCAACAAATTATCCAACAAATACTTCACAACACTTGGATAACCTATTTTCCAATGAGCCACTAACATACGAGCTCTATCCTCATATTCATCCACGGTGATAGAATAGGTCAAGGCTCTCCACTCCGTTTTGAAACTTTCCCATTTTATTTCCGTCAACTTGTCATCCTTCTTAAATTTCTCTTTGGCATCATTTTGTTGATGTAACCGTAGTTTCTTTATTCTATCCATTTCGCTTTTTTTGGTTGGACGTACAAGGCGCATGCACTTAGTTTCAATAATTTTCCACAAGTGGAACGTGCAAAGAAGGTTATGAGCTTCCGGGAAAACCCTCCTTATTGCATTCAGCAAAGCTTGTTCCTTGTCAGTAATAATCACTTTTGGAGTATATCCCTCTACGTAGAATAGCTTCACTTGGTTTAATGCCCACACATAGCTCTCTTCGAGCTCATCTTTCAAGAAGCAAAAACCAACACTAAAAGGAGCATTGGTAGAATTTTGCCCGACAAAGTTCAACAACGGCATCTCAAACTTGTTGGTTTTGTATGTGCAATCCATTAGAAGGATTTGATGAGAGCACCGTGCAAACTTCACAAACTCAGGATTAGCCAACAAAAGATGTCTTATTCGTCCTTTCTCATCATCATCGTGGAAAACCGAGTAATTATTCGCCTCCCCCAAATGCCTTAATTGTTGCATTTCGTTCCTTTGTTCCCGTTTCTTAGCCTTCAATTTTGCTCTTGCATTGTAGATGTTAGCCAAAGTAGAAGCATTTTGTGGGTTTCTTTCCTTTAAGTGAGCGAGGATATCGACGGACTTCATACGAATTTGTGTCGGTGGCTCTACGATCTTCTCTTCTTCTTCGGTAAGGCATCCAGCACACGAATGTGATAGCAAACTCTCCGGTATAGGGTGGTTATGACTACCGCATACAACTTTCTCCAAAAACCACCTTTTTGCCGCGTTCCTTTTAAATTGAAGCTTGAAGGGGCATCAGGTCTTCTTATTGAACGTAGTTTGCTTCCTCTTTGCCTTTGCTACTTGCACGGTACCCTTTTTTGCATGACTTCTATGTTGTCCACTACACTCGCAAACCATTTGAAAGGAACTTTCACTAGTGGTACCATTACAAACTATGATATACATAATCAACTTGCCTCGTTCTCTAGCCCAATGCTTTACATCATCTTTTTCCTCCCATGTCTCCTCGGTTAAATAGTGAGAGGTAGAATCTTGGGTGAGAAGTTTATTTGCTAAAGGTTGTTCATCCATTAGGGGAGGTACACTCACGATCTGGACAACAATACACCCACATTAGTCTAAACAAGAACAACACGAAAATATATATAAAGTTACGGTTGGACACGACAAGGAAATACAAACTGTAACAGAGATACGGTTCGTAATTACAATCACTTACAAACCGTAACACAACTACGGTTGGTAGTGGTCCTCCCGTAACAAACAGTAAATAGGGTGAAATGAAAATGAAAACATACAGATTATTATACGATCGGTAAAAAACACAGATCACAAACCGTAACACAATTACGGCTGGTAGCTATTTACATATTACCAACCGTAAGAAGTGCAGTAAATACTGCCATGCACATGATGAGTTACGGTTGGTAACTACTGAAGAACGTAACCAACCGTACTGAAATTACGATTCGACTTGAAAATTTTATACTAACCGTAACTGGTATTACGATTGAGTTTTCCCCCAAATAGAACCAGTTACGGTTGGTATTGGAAACTTTACGAACCGTAACATTCAATTACGGTTTATAACTAGCTAATTACCAACCGTAAGTTCTTCTGAAATTTTTTAAAATTTGATTTTTTTACGTACTTTAGAGAATTTTAAGCAACAAAAAGCTAATGAGAAGTAGTTTAGAAGTATACCTGGTCATTTTCAGTTCTTGGTTCTTCACTTTGTTGGCTAATTTCTTCAATTGGTTGAGATTGACCTTCACTATGGGTTAAAACATCTCTACCATCTAAGAAATACTCCATATCAGGCTCTCCATCAAGGGGTATGCAGTATTTGTTTTCTCTATCGTATAATGATTCACCCATCTCAAATTTTCCACTAGAATCACTCATTTTGGTTGAGGGAATCAAAATCTAGGGTTTCACAAATATCACATAAGTTTTCTTTTTCTTCTCCTCTAAATATTTTTTATAACTCTAAAAATCTGATTTTAGTCTTGATTATCATCACTAATCTTGATTATTAATAATAAGAATTAATTGGTCATTTCCATATTTTTTTTGATAAGGGACACTTGAATTATCACCTAATGATCCTTTTTGTCTTATTAGGTTTGCCGCCCCTCCAATGGAACCACCCGTCCCTTTAACAGGATTGTTTTTTAAAGCAACAGGTCTAGTATCAAATAGTTGTCCTAGAAAAAAAGACCCAAGTCCACCATCACCAATTTTGCATTTTGGATCAGAACCATTTCTTGCAGATTCAAGTTAAACACAGTTGTTGGATCTTCTTCAATTTGGGTTGATAAGAAGGATTAGTTTTTCTCAACCTAAATATTGCTAATATCAGTGCAGCGAGAAATAAAACATAAACAAGATTAAAGAGAGAAATGAAAAATACAATCCCTTTAATCCCTTCTTGGTTTATGCTTGTGTGTATAAAACGATTAAAGAGAGAATGGCTTCTGCCTATTTTGGGATGAAGACAACGAATTACAAAGAAAGGATTTAAATTTTCCAAACACGCCACGTCATCCAAGATATAAGGGTTAGATATGTAGGATCTCACGGCTACTAAATTTTGTTAAATGGTTTTGTCAAAACCGTTTGTCGAGGGAACCCGACCATATTTAGATTGTGGACTTGACCACGGTTATGTTAGGAGTTTTTTGTATACCTTTTTTGGAAGGGGCGGAGCCAAGTTTTAAGGAAAGGGTGAACAAGTTACTAACAAGAGTATATTTAGGGACCCTGATTTTGGGCATACTGAAATCTTACTAGGCATACTGTACAAAGACAAAAAAGGTTGTGAAATAGTAAAATCAGATTACCCTTTAATCCAAATTTTTTTAATTGCAAATCTGCCCTTTACTATTAGTGTTAGTAAGATTGATTAGTGATTAAATATTTTGTTTAGTGATTAAGATAATTTTCAGAATTATAAAGGTTGTTTAGATGATTTTTTGGATCATGGTTCGGCGAAACAGGTTGAGGTTCGGCTCACATCTATGAGCCGAATCTACCAATTGATGAACGGTTCGGCTCACTGAATCTGTTTGCTGCATGCGCCGAACCTATAATTTTCAATTCCAACCCCTTTGCTAGACACTAGTTCGGCTTATATGAAAGTTTCATAGTAAGTCGAACAACATCCTGAATAGCTCGGAAAAAAAATAATTACTGGTTCGGCTTATATTTCGAAAACCGTATGAGCCGAACATCTTTTTTGTTATTTTTTGGGTTAAAATATTGTTATTGATTCGGCACATATTGAGAATATCGTAATAGCCGAATCTCATAAATGTGCTAGGTTCGACAAATATTATGATTATCGAATACGCCGAACCCCTATGCATCTCTATCTGTGACTAGGTTCGGCTTGAAATTTTATGAAATTACATGCCGAACTGTTCATATACACTTACAGGAAGCTTTTGTGAAGAACAATTCGGCTAAAAACGCAACTCAATTTTGAGCCGAACCCAACACTGTAACCGTCATTTAATCGATGAAAAACAACAAATAGGAGATTGGGTTTGTAAAACTTGCTTTCTTATCCTCATTTCCGGAGTTGGAGATGCAGTTGGTTCAATTTCTGGTTCAATTGGTGGTTGATTTTCAGTATCTACACCTTCATCTTCAATTGGTTCTTCTTCTTCAATTGATGGATTAGAAGACGATTTGGTTTGCCTAGTCCCTGCTTTTCTTTGTACGAGTCACTATGTGGTTGAGTTTAATCGACGATCAAATTTTTATGAATCGACAATTAATCACGATGATGAATTTTTTTTCGCAGGAGGGGGAAGAGTTCGGCTAGAGGAGGAGGAAGAAGAAGAGATGGTAAGGGAAACTGATTTTGATTTTTTAGAAAACTGATTTTAGAGTTTTGTATTAAGGGTATATAGGTAATTGAACTACTCATAGGGTATCCCTTATAAGGTCATCCAAGATGGGACTATTATTTTGTATGCCTAGAAAGATTTAGGTATGCCCAAAATCAGGGTTCTATTTAGGGTGCAAAATAAATAAAAATGTTTAATATGGGCCAAAATAACTATAAATAAGCCTGGGAGCCAGTTGGGCTGGGTTTGCACTTCTAGCTGGCTCCGCCACTGCCTTTTGGGTTCATAATTGCAATCTTAACATTCTCAACTGCATTGCCCCTATGGATGCTAGAACTAAACGTTTGTTGATATCCTCTATATTAAAAATGCTCAATGAAATTACCTGAATAGTATGGCTAATTAATAATCTTAATCTGCCTTGTCGTGTACTAGGAGATATGAAGTTTATTGTGAATAGGAATGATAAAGATGGAGGTGTCCTTGCGACTCAAACTCAAATAGATAGTGTAAAACTTCTTTTAGATAATGCTAGCCTCAATAGTTTTACCCTTCATAATAATACCTTAAGACGGACTAATAGAAAACACGGTCACGAGCTCATACTTCAAAGACTAGACATGGTTTTTGTAAGCATAAACTGGATGAACAATTTTCTTGATGCCATTGTTTATCACATGATCCCACTGACTAGTGACCATTGTCCCGTACTTCTATGTACCTCTAGATTTAATAGAACTTGGTTTAAAGATGCTTTTCCTAAAGTACTCATCCAAACTAATTGGAGAAGTCTCATAGACATGCTAAAACTCTATTTGGTACTAAACAAATCCTAAGGAATTATAACTATCGTAAAGAATGTCAAACTAACCATTTTCTTGCTAATGTATCTCATATAAGCTCCCCCAATATCATTGCTCTGAACAAGGATCTCAAAAAATGGTATGATATTGAAGAGGACTACTAGAGGAAAAGAGGCAAGGATGAAGCTTTCAGGTTTGGTGTTAGAAATACAACATACTTGAACCAATATTGGTTGCATTCAGAATGAGTTAGGATTATGGCTCATCGATAGGGATGTCGAAAATATGAAATCTCATTTCCTACAAATTAGTACAACTCCACCTGTTCTCAAAGATTATCTGAATTTCATTACTCCTTGTGTGAGCGATGATGAAAATAGAATGTTAACTAGGACACCTACTACGGAAGGATTCCCACCCGGTTTTTACCAGGAAATGTGGGACACAGTTTGTCATTACACAATTTCTATGGTACGTGCAGAATTTTTATCATTGCTTACGCAGTTAACCATAACTTCACTACTCATATCCCTAAAAGTAATTGCGCCAAATAATGTTGCAGGATTTATCCTTTGCAATGTTGCTTATAAGATTATCTCTAAGTTGTTAGCTACTAGACTTAAGTCTCTTCTTGAGAACATTAATTATCTCTTTTTCAAACAACTTTTTTGTCCGCTAGGTTAATTTCAGATAATGTTTTTTATAGCACATGAGCTAATTCACTCAAAGAAGAAGTGTAAAGCTAAGAAAGGACAGATAGATTTCAAGCTTGACATGTCAAAAAAAAATTGACGGAATAGAGTGGATATTTTTGTTGGATACTCTTTAGAGACTTGGGTTCCGTGATGACTAGTTCAACATGATTCAACAATACTTATGTACGATCACAACTTCTATTCTCCTTATTGGCTTACCAGGTAATGTTTTTTCTCCTCAAAGAGGATTGAGACGGGGAAATCCTTTATCTCCTTATCTCTCATCCTCTTCATGGACTCCTTCTCTAAAGCTTTAATCAAAGTTGGAAATGATAATCAAATTCATGTTGTGAAAGCTTTAATATGTTTACTTGAGTTAATTTCAAAGAATCTAGGAATCCAGCCAAAATCATTGATCAATTCAGTCTTTTCTATGGCCAGGTTGTTAACTATGATAAATTAGGTATGTCATTTAGTCTTAAAGGGCCTAAATGTGAAGAATGGCATATCCAATATCTTTAACATCAATAAGATGGCACTAAATGATAAGTATTTGGGTGTCTCTACTCATACGGAAAAAAAATTCAAACCTGTTCAAGTCTTATGGAAAGCTTTGATAGGAAATTAGATGGATCAAAATCTAATTTTTTTTGCCAACCAGAAAGAATTGTACTCACTCAATCTGTTCTTAGTACCATCTCATCTCATCATATGTTTGTCAGCTACTTTTCTTTTTTGATGAAACAAGAAGATATATTATAAAGGGAAAATATAAAACAACAAAAGAGGTTGGAGGTCAGCTTGTTGCTAGACTTGTTGCTAGGCTTCCAACTAATTTCCTGCCGGATGATAGTTTTTTTGAGATGTAATTCTTCATTTTAGAGAAATTGGTTATTAAAAAAAAAACTTGTAAGCTTAGAGAGTAAGCTTCGCAAGTGATAAACACATTTTTTGTGATAGGAACATTTTTGTGTCAGAGTTGTCCTTAATGTTTATATTGTTAGTTCCTCGATTTTGTTCTTATTATGATATTTTATGTATGTGTAGGTATTCTCGGATAATTACACTCTTATGAAAAAATTGGCTCAAAAAAAAATGATATTTTGCCCACAGGAAAAATTACTCGGGGCGCCCCTTAAAAAAACTGTTACAGGCTCCCCTGAAAATTACTAAAGGCACCTATCAAATTATTATGGGCACCTGGGATAGCTGCTAAGGGGACACCGTGACCGGATAGGGGCACTCCCCTTTCTTCCTCATTTTTTTGGAGGGAAAATATATTTTAATATTTGGTTACAGTACATTTTCCTGGATTAATACTGCGCGAGATTCTTGGAGATTTTGTTGCGCCGATGGATTGGCTATGGCATGTTTTACCAAAACAGGGTTGATAATATATTTGGAATCGACCGAAAAGAAGTCACGTGGAAGAAGAAGAAAAACATGGCAATATTTATTCTCGGGATATTCTGTGGAGGATTGGCGTGTATCTACAACGTGTTTAACGCAATCTGAGATGTGTACACAACTTGTTAATGTGTGATTCAGTGATTAGTGACAGCTGCAGGCAGACACATGCAAGAAAGGAAAGAAATAACCTGAGAATATATTTTATTTACTGCGAGTTATGGTAAAAATTTGAGGAGTTAATGTGGTCCTGTCAAGTATTTATATGGTTCTTGGGTAGCAGAGAGGAGGTTACGAAGAGTTTAGAAGAGAGTTGGGAGAAAATAGAGTACGAAATAATGCCATCAGGATACAATGAAAGCCCTACAACAGAGAAATTGGATTCAAGGTTTGTACCCCTTGGCCCAATCAAGAATACACGTGAAAGATTTCTGATGATACTTTAGATAGTGAGAAAATAGGTTGAATTAATTGTAAAGAATGGGAGAATACCTTCACTACTTATAGGGATATTCATGCATGTTAGTAATGCCTTTTCATCACCAACAGATGCTTCCAAAAGCCATCAATGGTGGCTTATGGGAAGATACGCGTCTATTCAAGTTTGAAATGAAACTTCTACGTTTTCCAAAGTAAAACTAGAAAAAAAATTCACGAGACGTTTTCTCGAACTCTTCTGGGGGCGATGCCCCCTACACCCCCCGGATAGCGGCAAACAATATTGAAAATATCCAACAATATATACTCGCAGGACCAAGCATCTTCCTCCATAACTCCAAATAATTGTCCCTTTAATACTCAAAATCACGAGATTATTTATTTCCTTTTAAAACTCTTTCACGCGTCTGCAATTGATTCTTAATGTTCTCCTGCAGATGGAATGTTCCAAGCTCATCTAAAATTGTCTTTGATTGAGTCAAACACACGCCAAACCTCACTGAACATTGGAATACCCGTGAATATCTCCTCTACCCTGTTTTAACCAAATCCACGTATTCAACCCAGCTTTTTCGAATCTAAAGGACTTACAAGTCCTGTTTGAGTTTAACAGAACCAAACCAAGCTAAATCTTCGATTGAGTCTCACCAGAAACTCTCCAAACCAAATCCAGCAAATCCCGTAGTTTCATAATATTTTTCCCGTGAACGCAGCTCTGTTTCTTTCTCACCGATTATCTGGTCAACTGGATTGAATCAAACACTCCTACCGTCTCTGTTTAGCTGAAAGAAACAAACCCAATGATTTTCGGCCCTTGAATCTCCCTAGAAAATGATCAAAATTTGAACCCTAATTTGCAGTCGACTGTGAAATTTTCCCGCCACTTTTCTGTATTCAAAAGGTAGGGATGACCTCCCCCTAACAGATAAGGGGGTGCGAATAGCAGCTGGCATTCCGGCCGCAAATAGTGGAGAAGGTGCCCCTTAGTAATTGAGGTACCCCTTATCCAAAATTGGGGTCCATTTAGCAGTTGTTCATCGGGGGTTCCGCGAGTAACTTTTCGAGCCTATTTTTCCAAATATGTTTATTTCCCAAAAATACCTACAATTACATAAAACACCATAATATGTACAAAATCAAAAGTACCAACAATACAAAAAATTGAGGACAACTTAGACACAAAAATGTGTGTCTATCAGCGACAGGCAAACAGTGACAGCGGCATTTCTCTTTTATCGGTAATTGTAACACTGAGTTTGTAACAATTATAAGGGTTGCAAATCTCTGTTTTCAAATTTTCATCCTTGTATTGTAAGCACTTTTGAGCAATGAAATCAAATTTTGAGCTTGTTTCCATGATGAGGAGCTAAACCCATGCTACAAGAAATTTAACTTATTGTAGCACCCAATGGTTATGGTATAAACCCCTACTAGTGTTGTGATAACCTATGTAGCAAGAAGTCTATTGTTGCACCTACTCTCTATTACCGCAACAAGAGATTATACTTTTTTCCATACTTTTTTGATATTGTTGCTACATTTTTGTGGCAACAGATTTTGCAGCAGCAAGTTATAGATTTTAGCTGCACTTGAGAATTATTGTGACTAAATTTTTTCTTTTGCAACATATATATTGAAGATGTGGCAATATATAGTGTAGCAATAGGTAGATTTTCTTGTAGTGCGAATCCCTGAGGCAATGGAGGAAGCCATTGTTTCGGTAAAAGTGATATATTTCTATTTTAAATTAATTATAACAATTCTATTATAATTTTTTATTTGAACTAAAAATTGGTTTTATGATTTTGATTAAGTAACTGTATTTTCTCTTGATAGAGCATGCTTAGATTAGGGGTTTAGTGTTCTATACTTGCTATTAACAACTATTCTTTTGAAAATCTACTTGTCTAGGCAATACTTTTAGAATCAAATTGAGGGTTGAGTTGCATAATTAGTATTTTTTATTAAATAGCTAATATTGATCAATGGTAGAATCTTAGCCCCAGTCCCTCCATAATTTTCACAACACTTTTTATTTTGAGTTTGCTATATTTTTTGTTTTAAAATTAGATCTAAAATCTATTTCTTCACAAGTATTAACGAACCTGTTTCTACAACACAATTGTAATTTCATCAACAAGGCAAAGACAAAAGCAACAACAAAAAAGTATTTATATAAAAATGGTTTCCTATATTGAATAGAGTGAGAAAAGTCGATATGCAATCTATAACCGGCTAGCCAATCCATGAAAGCAATAGACTTCGAGCTTCAGTTGCCAGCTCTAGCTGCGTCATCCCAATGCCAACTACTCTCACTAATCATATGGACTCTGTTCAAAGTAGGTTCTGGTGGAACAAACAAGAAAATAGTAGAGTTTTTTATACGAAAATATGTAAAAATATATGCTTAGGTGGCTTAGGGATTAAACAATTTGTTATCATGAATGATGCTTTTCTGTCTAAATTAGCATAGAGAATGGTCACTGGTCCTAATGATCTCTGGCTAAGGATCCTGAAAGGGAAGTATTTCTATAACATTAATTTTATGGGTGATGGGTTTACCAATAATGGCTCTTGGGTATGGAGGGGTATTGCTAAAGGTCTGTCTAGTAAAAAGGTTCAAGTGTTGGGAAATAGGAAACGGTGAAGCTGTTTGGAAAGATAGATGACTCCCTAGTATAAGTAGTTTGTTAGATATAATAGATTTGCTTCCTCAAATATATCTACTGTTAACCAACTAATTAATCATGACACCTTGAGATTTTCTCTTTAACAATAATATTGCTAAAGAAATTTGTGATATTAGAATTCTTGCTAAAGGTAAGGACATAATTAGATACAATCATGTGAATAGTGGAAATTTACAATGAAGTCAGTGATTCAGCATAAAAAGTTATTTTTAACAGAAAATATCAAATAGTCCTGGCATTAGAATATATGTACATGTTGACTCGGTCTAATTGTTCTAAGGTCCTTTTTTAAAATATATTTTTAGTTTAGTTTAAAAAATTATTATTTAACCTTAGGATGACAATACTCACACGGATCTTTTAATTAGTGTCCGAAATACCAATTTTTTTCCTCTATTTTCTCTCTCATCATAAAAATAAAAAATAAAAATTTAATTTAAATATCTTTTGAACCAAAGGTCAAAAATAATAAATTTTATATACTCGGAAAGCTCTAGAAGATAGTTATCCAATGAGTACCATTGATGTTATATTTCGAAGTTTCTAATTTTTACTTTGACCTTTAGCTACTCAAAATGAACTACCGTACAAGTTTATTTTAGAAAATGAACTACTTGAATGAACTATCATACTAGCTAGTTCATTCTACAAAATGGGCTGCTTCAATGAACTATCATATGAGTTCATTCTACAAAATGAACTCTTTGGATGAACTAACATACGAAATGAACTAGTATAATGAATTACTATTACGAGTGCATTCTACTATATGAAATAAAATTAGGAGTTCATTCTACTAGTTCATTTCGTATGTTAAATTTGATCTCGTAATGAACTCATACTACTCTTTGGATGAACTGGATGAAGATAAATTTGATCTTCGTTTGTGCTGAATCGCCGATGTACTTTCTAACAATTTATTCGTGTTTGGTTTTCTTGATAAAATTACATCGGCGATTCAGCACCGGCAAAGATCAAATTTATCTTCATCAGAAAAATCGATCTAGGTTTCCGGGTTAGTCACTGCACATGAAGAATTTTTGGGAAAATCACTCTTCTGTCGTAGGAGCATCTCTTTTCCAAGAAGAAAATCTATCAAAATGGTCGAATTATGATTTCGAGTACCATTTCTTCTCCAATCTTAAAGTACAAGATTTGGGTGCTATCGTGGTAGATCGCTCTTTCTCTTCGCGATTTATTTACGTTTTGTATCTGTGTTTGTATTTGTTTCATGTTATGATGTACTTGCTTCACTTTAAAACCATCATGTAAACGTTTCTTGTGGAATGAAATACTTATGGTTTGATGACCAAAATACATATAGCACGTGAAAAAGAGTGAAAATAAGAGAGAGTGGGAGAGATGTTATCTTAGATATTTTAATATTTTTGAATAGATAAGGACCAAACCAAATTCCTCCTTTATTGGTGGACCAAATAGACTTGGGACCACCTAAGATATGACCAAGCTGAAATTTTCCCTTATTTTAAACGACTCATTGACAGGCTCCACAAGAAATAAATACTTGAATTGGAAAGCATTCCGGAAGATTACCCTTCCCCCTAGAGTTGAACATTTTATCTGGAAATGCTTTAACAATATGCTTCCCGGCAATGATAGAATCGCAACTTGCAAGATTTAACTCTTCCTAGACCAATTGTTCGCTTTGTAATGTTAATCCTGAAACTATGCAACATTTGTTTATTGATTGTGTTGTGACTAAATACATTTAGTTTGCTGCAGATCAGGTTACTGCTGAAGTGGTAAGTAATTGTAATATTGATGATTTTCTGTCATTTAAATTTAACAACAAAAGTTAAAGCGTGAATAAAGTTGATCCTAACGGTTTCCAAAAAAAAAAATCTATATTATCTTATGGTTTATATGAAAGACTAGATGTTCTTTGATTTTTGATAATCAACGGGTAAATGTGGCGGGTATATTAAATATGATTTAGGTTTTTCCGTAGTAACTGGATTAACTCCATTCAAGAGCATAGTGTAAACAAAAAGCATAATACTGCAAGAGAGCGAGAATTATTTGGAAACATCCCAACGAAGACTTATTGAGATTGAATTTTGATGCAGCATTTTGTTTAGCTACCAAGAAAACAGGATTTGGACTAATATTTAGAAATTTTGCAGGTAACCAGCATTTTGTTTAGCTATCAAGAGAGCGAGAATTATTTGGAAACATCCCAACGAAGACTTATTGAGATTGAATTTTGATGCAGCATTTTGTTTAGCTACCAAGAAAACAGGACTTTGACTAATATTTAGAAATTTTGCAGGTAAATGTATGCCTACAAAATCATTAGATGTTAAGTAATCTGAAGCACTTGCAGCATATAAAAGTGAAAAAGCGGGGGTATAAAAACCACACTCAATAATTCTTTCGGCAATCTGTACGGACTAACTCCAATATAATTCCGAGAGATCAAACAGTCAGACTCAATCAACGAAAGATATCCAAGAGTTATATCTCTTTCTCAAATCAACCAACAATTCAACATAATGGAATCCGTGAAATGATTGGTATGAGAATAACTTGGATGGTATCAAAAACCAATGTCCAAGCTTCAATAAATTTCTATCCAACAACCAAAGGTCAGATTTACCAATTGATTGAACAACGCACAACCTATGATATTTCAATTATATAAATAAATATAATACGGAAAAGAAACAACACAGACACCAGAAGTTTTGTTAACGAGGAAACTGCAAATGCAGAAAAACCCTGGGACCTAGTTCAGTTTTGAACACCACACTTTATTAAGTCACTACAGACACTAGCCTACTACAAGTTAACTTCGGAATGGAATGTAGTTGAGCCCTAACCAAGTCTCACACCGATTAAGGTACAGTCGTGTTCCTTAGTCTCTGAATCCCAGCAGGACTCTACGCACTTGATTCCTTTAGATGATCTCACCCACAACTAATAGTTTCCACGACCCAAAGTCGAAGAATTATAAATAAATCTGTCTCCCATAGATAAGTTTATTCTGATAAATAAATTTGTATCCCGCAAAAGTATTTATGAAGTTCTTGTTCCGTCTTTTAATAAATCAAGGTGAACAGGAACTAATTGATAATCCGGTCTTATATTCTCGAAGAACCGCCTAGAAATATCGATCACCTCATAATAACTTAACTATATGGTTGTAGAAGAAGTTATTGTGGAATCACAAAAAATGAGACGAAAAGATTTGTGTTTAGTTTTTATATCTTACCTATTGGAGATAAATCTCGAGTAAATCTTAGAGAAGATAGTACTCAATACGATAGAACAAGTAAAATCAGAATACACAACTACAGAGAAAATAGTTAGATCTGGCTTCAAGAATCCCAAATAAAGTCTTCAAGTCGTTAACCTGTAATGGTTTTGGAAAAACCTAGGTTAAAGGAAAATTGACTCTAGTTGAAACCAGGACACAGGAAAGTGTCGGGATTAGGTTTTCCAGTTTCTAGAGTTCTCCCTTATATATTATTTTAAATCAGGGTTTTCTTTCAATCAAAACTAAGATAGCTTAGTAACAAAGCATTCAATATTCACCTTTAGATGAAATTCTGATTTAAGATTCAAGCTAAGTTTGCTTAAAACCAAAGAAATATCTCTCAATCGTTAGATGGTCTTAGCTTGTTATACCTTCATTTAGATATGGGTAACCGTACCTAAACGTGTATATTGAGTTGGCTCAACAATAATTAACCAAAGTTATCCATATGAACACTTTTGTATTAACCACATCCAACACTTCTAGATCAAATATGATGACCAATCAATCATGAAAGATAATCAAATGAATCTAATTGTGTTACTAATAAAGTTGTTCAGTTGTTCACTATCTCATAGAAATATATATGAACCAATTGTAACAAAATCAGATTGATTCGTAATTGTACAAAGTACTTATACCGAAATCAATTCATGAACATTAATCCACGGTTTGCAAAGATTGCATTCCTTAATTTATAAATGTATTTGTTTTTATTTGGTTTTGACACAAAAATGTATTTGTTCATGAGTATAAAAACATACTTAAGCGATTTTAGAACTTTAACCACTAAGTTTGCAAAATGGTACACAAACTATAGCATCCGGATTTTGGTATTGGCCAGCCGTATGCAAACGGGTACGCAAACAGCCGTCCCGGACTTGATTCAGGTAGAACCGTTCGCATACAGGTATGCAAACTTGGTTTCCGGACTTAAATCATACCAAAACAGTTTGCATACTGGTATGCATACTGTCTTGTATCCAGCCAAAGGTTAATTGTTCTAAACTCCTATTTCAATCATTGAAACATCCTTAGAAGATGACAATGGCTGTCTCACACATACCATTAGCTTATAAGTAATATTCAAGTAATTGAATGATCAATACGAAACTTCCCTAGTCGACATCAAATGATTGTCTCACACAAATCATGTAAGATGTTTCAAGGCAATTTTCACATGATCATCTTTTGACTTATTTTTTAGTTTCCAACAAATAGATTGTTTCCAACTAAACTCGTCAAGAATATGATGAACGTAGCTAAAGAAAAAATCTTTCATTTCGTATTTCGATAAATAGATAAGGGAGATAAACTCGGCTCGAAATATCAAACATGTATAATATAAAAGTATATATAGCTATACGACTTAGTCTCATTAGGATATAGAATAGAATATACTTCTAAGTGATAGATAAGTTTTAGTCTCCACATACCTTTTGTTGATGAAGTTCCTCCAAGCTCTCCTCAGTAGATCTTCATCTCCAATCGATGAACACCGTGAAGTCTAAAGCTCAACTACACATTCTATCCTAATCCGAGACAAAGCTATAAGTAGACTAGAAATCAAGACTTATAGCTTTGATCACCTAAATTTGACAAACAATCTTGAGATAGCAACGCTTGCGAGTTCGACCGAGCAATGCTCTAACAAAAAGGATCAAGTGGGCAAAGGAGATGGGACTTGGGAATAAGAAATTTTATTTTAGAGGATGATTGAGAAAATGTGGTTTCAGCAGTCAATGGAAACACATGAGTTGTTAAATGGACTCAAAATACTCTAATTTTAGACATCTTAGAGATTTTAAATAGTAATTTTAATAAATTATTGTGTACTTATGAACCCAGAAAAGCCAATAATATGGCTCATTCATTAGCTTAGTATTCAACTAATTTTTTTTATCCACGACTGTATTCAGCTAATCTAAGTCTAAGTGATAAGTGAAACAACAATTACCGGCATGAATTGGACTTAAAATCCAACTCCAATCTGATAAAACCAATGTTATCAATGAATTATCTTTCACATTAAAATAAAAATAAAAAATCAAGACAAATTGTATATATAATTTGAGGCCGAAATACTGACTCCAGAATGAAAGTTAGGCCAAAAGCTTGAATTCTAGAGCTCCTGGCCCCCAACCAATAGGAATCAAGGATTTACATAGCAAAATAAAATGGGTAGGTGAATGAGTACTGAATCACTCTCAAGATACAAAACCTCTTTTTACACAAAACCCTAAACTTTTTACTTTTCTTCCGCCTCCTTCACCACCACCAACTCATGTTTCACCACCATCTTCTTCTGACGGGGAAAAGAGGATCAAGGAAGCAAAAAAATATTAAAATAATAAAAAAAACAAGGGTGTGTGGTACCGTGGAAGGCATGGCCGGCTAGGGCCCGGTCTCATGGGTTTTCCTAATTTTTTAATATTTTTAGGTATTTTGATGATTTAAGGGAATTTTTTCTAATTTGAGAGAAATACCATGAAATAAAGGAATTTGATGAATTCAAGGAAAACTAATAATAAAATAATAAAACAAAGGGGCGTGAGGGATCGGCTAGGGCATGGCCGGCCGGCCAAGGCCCGGTCCCACAAGTTTTCATAATTTAGTTTATTTTATTTTATTATTATTTGATGATTTGTGCAAAAATACCATGAAATCAAGGAGTTTTTTCATGAAATTAGAGAAATAATAATAATAATAATAAAATAATAAGGAACCGTGGGTTTGGGGCCGGTTGGGACCAAGGCCCCACACTCCTTTCCTCAATTTTATATTATTTTTGTTGATTTATGGAAGTACCATGAAACCGAGGAGTTTCCCCAAGACGAAGGAGATTTGATAAAATGAGAGAATTTTCATCGAAGCATGGAAAATAATAAAAAGCATTAAAAATATAAAACTGACGTGGGATTGATCATGACACGGTCGGTCGGTCGTGTGTCCGTGCTCCCAGCACCCTGGTCAATATTTTTAATTATTTATTATTTTCTTCTCTATTTTGCATAGGTTCATCGTTTCGTTGTATTTTTGAATTACTCGTTCGTGCGGTGACTGTAAGTGTATCATCGTTGAATACACCTTCACCATTTGAATCGGGGCTTACTTAGAGGTAGCTCAGACACCCGGTTGTTGATTATTTATTACTAATTGTTGAATTCAGTGGAGAATGATTCACAAAACTGAGTAATAAGATGTTTATTATTAATTCATAGGATCAGTTGAGGATTCGACTACGAATTCAGAATAATAAAGTGAGCATTACCATTCCATGGGATCGTAGATTCGACCATAGAATCGGAGTAATTAAGGTTTATCTATTACCATTTATGAGACCAGTTGTGGATTCGATCACGAAATCGGAGTAATGAGATAATATAGTTATTGCTATCCTATGAGATCAAGCTGTGGATTCGATCATAGAATCAGAACAATTGTTATTGTCATTCCATGGGACCAGTCGTGGATTCGACCATGGAATAAGAGCGATTGTAATTAAGAATAATTAACTTTGTGGCTCTATACTAGCAGAGCAAGCTGTCTAGGAGCATTAATTATCCTCATACGAGCTTGCCGGTAAGTCATATCCTTTATATAGTCACGGTAAACTTGTTGTTTGTTCCTGAAGACATTATCGCTCTATACTAGCAGAGCAAGCTGTATAGGAGCCGTCCATCTCGTGATGCTACATAGAAATAATCACTGAAAGTATTCAGTATTCATGAGATATGTCGTTGTCTAGTCGTGAGACTACATATCTACATGTACTATGAGAAAAAGTACTCTCCGTTGAGAATTCGATGAGAGACCCGTGTCTCGATACTCACGTCTGATTGCCGAATCAGAGCTTCGTATAATTCTGAGTTTACGAATTTAGCCTTTGTCAAAAATCCACCATCTACATTAATTACCCTGCTTACTGAGGAAAGCTGTGTTCCTCAGTCAGCATTAAATGGTGATTTTCCGGCCATAAATAATAATACCAGTAATTGAGCTTAGTCGTGAGTTGAGACGTTGCCGGATTTAAAGAGAATGAGCAAACCACGACTTGATGAAGGCTTCAATGTCATGATTGGAGCGTCTTTTGATGAACATAAATTGGTGTTGAACCGCTGGTTTGGACGACGAGTCCGTGGTCGGTTAGAATTCGCGGGTCGGGCTCAATAAGAAAATCCTTAGAAAATTAGGTTTTGGAAATAAAATTGATATAAAAGGGATTTATCCTTTTTTTTATTTTCCACGACCAGTGCTTCCATCACCCCTCCACCACCTTCACGTCAACAGGAGCAGGAGAAGTTCTCCGCCGATCAGCGCCGCCGGTGCCACCGTCACCGTTCCCGCCGACCAAATTCTGGCCGACCAGGTGTGCGTTTTTTTTTTGCTGATGTCCATGAGTATCATGGGTTTTTCATGCTTTGATCATGATGAAGTTATATACATGTGTGTATATTAGTGTGAGTTTTATGAAAAAACGCTCGTTTTTGAAAACGTATGTTTGTTCAATCGTTAGTTTTGAAAACTAACTATAATCCCTGATTTATGAGAGACTTTTTTAGTATATGGACCTAGGTCCAGTGATAAAACTTAGTGTATGAGATTTCATGTGTACCAAGGTTTTATCATAAAAGAAGTGGATTTTCATGAAATCGGGATAATCCTTCATTTTAAAGACAAATAACGATGACACGAAGGAAAATATGTATGATGAACTTGTGTCCAGTGATAAAATTTTGCTTATGAGATTTCATGTAAATACAAAACTTTATCATATGTGTGAGATGTAAGCTTTCACAATATTTTTTTTTTTGAAATAAACCTTCGTTTTAAAGACAAATAACGACGATACGAAGGAATATTTTTTTTTTATGTATATGCATCCGTGACATATATTGTGTAAAATATGATGGTATATTTTATTTGCATGAGTTTGTATTCATTAAATAAAATCCTTGAGAGTTTATGTATGCAAGTTGCATTAATTGCTGTTTTTTGAAAAATCAAAACATGGGTTTTGAGGAACCTTCGAAGATATACAATATATTTATGATGAAATATTTTATTATTGTAAACTTCATAGGTCAGTTGTGTGAATGTTCACATTATGAAAATTGTGTTCGTGATTTTATGAAAAATCAGTTTTGAAATTAATAAAGTTTCGTTCGTTTTTTGCAGTTTTTGAAGAGACGAACGATTTTGAGGTGTTAACTCTAGAATTACTATCACTATTGTTAGTGGAAGTATAAAAAGTAAGAGTTAAGAGTTACCATTTTTGCTGATGCTGGTTTGTTTACATAGTAGTAATCTTTGATCTTCCGGTTCCAGAAAATGTCGACCAACAATAACAGCAATTATGATTACTGGTATTCCTCTTCTTCCTCTGGCTCTTCTGATGTGTATATTAGTGTGAGTTTTATGAAAAAACGCTCGTTTTTGAAAACGTATGTTTGTTCAATCGTTAGTTTTGAAAACTAACTATAATCCCTGATTTATGAGAGACTTTTTTAGTATATGGACCTAGGTCCAGTGATAAAACTTAGTGTATGAGATTTCATGTGTACCAAGGTTTTATCATAAAAGAAGTGGATTTTCATGAAATCGGGATAATCCTTCATTTTAAAGACAAATAACGATGACACGAAGGAAAATATGTATGATGAACTTGTGTCCAGTGATAAAATTTTGCATATGAGATTTCATGTAAATACAAAACTTTATCATGTGTGAGATGTAAGCTTTCACAATATTTTTTTTTTGAAATAAACCTTCGTTTTAAAGACAAATAACGACGATACGAAGGAATGTTTTTTTTTTATGTATATGCATCTGTGACATATATTGTGTAAAATATGATGGTATATTTTATTTGCATGAGTTTGTATTCATTAAATAAAATCCTTGAGAGTTTAGGTATGCAAGTTGCATTAATTGCTGTTTTTTGAAAAATCAAAACATGGGTTTTGAGGAACCTTCGAAGATATACAATATATTTATGATGAAATATTTTATTATTGTAAACTTCATAGGTCAGTTGTGTGAATGTTCACATTATGAAAATTGTGTTCGTGATTTTATGAAAAATCAGTTTTGAAATTAATAAAGTTTCGTTCGTTTTTTGCAGTTTTCGAAGAGACGAACGATTTTGAGGTGTTAACTCTAGAATTACTATCACTATTGTTAGTGGAAGTATAAAAAGTAAGAGTTAAGAGTTACCATTTTTGCTGATGTTGGTTTGTTTACATAGTAGTAATCTTTGATCTTCCGGTTCCAGAAAATGTCGACCAACAATAACAGCAATTATGATTACTGGTATTCCTCTTCTTCCTCTGGCTCTTCTGATGAGGATTCTGACGCTCCTGTAGAGAATTGAAGGCTAGGGTTACACAGGAAGGGGAGAAGCCTAATGTTCCTTTGGGTAAGCGAAGAGTCTCTTTTGCTGAACTCGAAAAGAAAAGAGGTGAAGACAAAAAGGAGGATGCCCGTCAACGTGAAAAAGATCGCATCCAGCGTAAGAGACAGTGGGTTGATGAGAAACGTCAATTCTTGGATGGGGTGCCTTCTGATTCTGATGCTGATGCTTCCGAAGGAGAGGTCACATGGGAATTATCCGAGCGTTACATTAAACCTGATCGATATGAAAGAGAGCATCGGAGGACGATGAAGAAAATTGAAGCTGAAGCTGCAGCAGAAGATAATTAGGATTCGGATGATGATGTTATCTTCCGTTCACCGGACTTCACCAATGATCCTGACAGTGACTCTGAAGAAGATGATTCCGAGAAGGGCAGTGACGATGAAGCTGACAATTCGGATGAGTCCGACGAGTAGTTTTACTTCCATCTTCTTGTAGATGGTAGAGCGTTCCCTTTTTAGTCTTCATAGTGGATATCTTTCTTTTGACTATTTAAAGATTTTACTTCAATTAGACTTTTCTTCTGAGTAATGAACATTTTGTTAACGTCAATTTCTTCTAATCCATGACATGGACCAATGTCCATATATCCAAATTCATTATGACTTGTCGATTTTCATGAGAAGTAGCATAACACGGCTGAGAATTCATGACGTGTACAAGGCCGCGTGGCCTATCCTTTGACCCGTGATGTTCAGTCCCCAGTGTGTTATTTTCCTCGGCGTCTTTGGTATCGATCCTTGAATCCTAGGGTTTCATTGAAACTCGTAATTGAGTTGACTGTATGACTATCTCCTCATATATATATCTTCAAGACTCCAAATCTGTGATCCACGCAAATATTTCTTCCATTCCTGAGTTAGCTTCATCGTGCAGAGAAGTTTTGATCCTACCCTCTTGCCTCCATGTCGAGCAATAGCATTTCTTCTCAAGATCTTCAGTCGAAGCGTGTAATAACATCGTCTATGTCAGTAAGTTGTGCACTTCTTCTTCTTCTCCTTTCTTGTCTCTGTTCAATCGAGATTGTTGATCACAAGAGAATGATTTGTCGTAGGACTGTAACAAGAATGCCACTCCTCATAATGCAAGGCCTAAGCGGACTGTTAGATCTCCTTCCCGGTATGGATCGGCTCGTGCTGAAGCTGGATCGTCTGTAAGTAAACCTATGACTCTTGAGATTATACTGAGTCCCGAGATTAACACTCCTTCGTTTCGTCGTAGGCGGATGTCCGTGTCGTCGTCAATGCTAGACGAAGAAAGAGTGAAAATTCCGTGACCGTGGTTGAGTTTGAGGAAAGCAGTAACCAGGCATGTGAAGATTTTGTAGGATCCGTGGAGACCGGAGACGGTGTCCATGCTCGTGAATACCCAACCGCTGGACTTTTATTCGAATCCCCATTGATTAATACCTTCCCAGACAATGAAATGGTCGGCGGATTCGTGGTTCCCAAATGTCATGTATCTCTGTACACCAAGATCTGGAAGAAGTATGGTCACATTGCCACCACAGAAGTGTGGAAAGGTTTTCTTCCAACCCTTTTAACCACGGTGGCGGGGTTATTTCCAATCAACGAGGAAATGAATCAGATGCACTTACGAGACGTCAAAAACCATGAGCTGCACCAATGGGATGAAATGATCTCGAATTGTGAGATATTGCGATTCAATGTAAGCTGGCTCCGTCGTCGTCTTGAGATAATCAAGGTTCATAAGGCAGCAGAGGCTGCTGATGCAATTTCCATGAATGCATCTTTACTGGATGAGGAGAGGATACTGGTTCTGGAGTCATCAAGGGTTGAGAAAGCAGTCGAAGACATGAAGGCAAAGACCAAGATTTTTCAGAAGAAGCATGACGAGGCTTCTTACAGGGATTATCCGTTGGGTGGATGGTTTTCTCTGGGTGAGCATTTGTGGTTGTTGTTTTTTGAGTAAATATGAGTTTCTAGCTAGGTGAAACAGTTGATCATGGTATGAACGAATTTTTCTCATTTATGAAATGTTTAATGAACAAAGGAGCATTCGTATGCTCTTTGTAGGAATGAAATTACATTTTTGAAAATGCTTGAAATGATGAAGAGGTAGTTTGTTTCAGGCATAATAAGCTTTGAGCCATTTTCCATTGATGATGTTTCCTTCCTTTTCTCCATTGATTGCTAAAATTTTGTAGTATCCGCTAGACACTGCTTTGATAACAACATATGGCCCTTCCAATTTGGGAGAGAACTTAGGAGCGGACATGTCTTGTTGAATGTGCTTTGCCGTCTTTAATACCAAATCTCCTACTTGAAATGTTCGAGGTCTTACCATTTTGTTGTAGGCTCTGGAGATCCTCTGTTTGTAATCTTCCACATATTTTTCCACCTTGGTCCTCCTTGATTCCAGCATATCTAGCTCAACGATTCTTAATCTGGAGATTTCGGCCTCATCCCATTGTACACCACTGGATGCTGCAATCCTGGCTGAGGGAACTTTGATTTCTGCTGGAAGTATGGCATCTGCTGCAAAGACAAGGAATATGGCGAAGTACCGATCGAGCTCCTTGGTGCAGTTCTGTAATCCCATAGAGCCATGGAAAATTGCTCATGCCATGATCGAGGATTGTCATGAATCGTCCGACTGATAATCATGAACAAAGTCTTTTTGGTACTTTCTGCTTGACCATTTCCTTGTGGATAGTAAGGCGTGGAGAAGATTTGTTTGATCCCATATTTATTGAGCAGCTTCTCAACATCTTGATTGGAAAAAAGAGTTCCGTTATCTGTGATGATATGCTTAGGAACTCCGAATCTGCATATTATGTGCTCTTTGATGAAGGCGGCAATCGTAACTCCAGTGGTGCTTCGAAGAGGAATAGCTTCGACCCACTTGGTGAAGTACTTTATCACAGTGATGATGTATTCATGTTGTTTTGAATATGCTGGATTGATCTTCCCAATGATATCTAGTCCCCAGCTGTAGAAAGGCCACAGACTATTCACAGAATTCATTGGGAGACAAGGAGTGTGGATGAGATTACCACGAGTTTGGCATTGGTGAAACCTCTGAACGTGTGCGGATGCATCATCTTCCATGGTTGGCCAATAATATTTCTCATGAATTTGAAGAAATAGTTTCCTCTTTCCTTGATGTTCTCCATCATGTACTTCCTTCAGGATTGTAGGGATTTCATGTTCGGCTAAGCACCTCAGTAAATTTCCACCAAAGCTTTTGCGGTATAAGATCCCATCGAGATAGACAAATCTCTTAGATTTATGAATGAGTTTGACTGCTGGCTTCTTTTGCAGTGGTAGTTCGTTGTCCCGGAGGTATTTGATGTGAGGCTCCCTCCAGTCCCCAGTGTGGTGGATCGTCAAAACCTCTAAGTGATGAGGAGGTGTTTGGCAATCAGGACAAGATCCTTGTAAAGCTCTTGACTGAGTCTCCATGGATGTCCAGTAGTACCCCATTCTTTGAAGCTTTCTGTAAAGTGTTACCACTAACATTTTCCCACAGACTTCCTCATGTATGCGCTTGAGCTGTTCTTCCGCTTCGTCGCTCCCAAGACATTGTGATAGAGATCCACCAGGGTTTCGATAGTATAGCCCTCCATGAAGCAAGAAGTAGTTCTTCAATTCCTTGAGGCTGACTTGGCCTTCTGAAATAGAGCTGCTCAATTCATGAATGATGGGTGCTCTCCAATCGTTCGCTGGAATGTCTTCGATATGAGTGAGCCAAGTTGACGATACCGTACGTCTTTGTACAGTGATCGTTTTTTGTGCTCCTTCGAATTGCAGCTTGGAGGCGAGTTGCTAGGAAATCAGCATGCCTATTGTTAGTCCTTCCAGTATGGACGATCGTTGCGTCAGCAAAATAGGTCAACATTCGCTGAGCTTCGGTTCTGAATGGAGCAAGTGTGATTTCTTTGAGAGAATACGTTCCATTCATCTGGTTGACCAATAATTTTGAATCTCCCCTTATCTCGAGGTGTGTTTCTCCTGCTTGCTTGGCCAAGGATAATCCTAATAGGAAGGCTTCATATTCCGCTGAGTTGTTGGTGCAGTGGAAATCCAACTTGAACGAATGTGAGAAAAGTTCACCAGATGGAGACACCAGCACTATGCCCGCTCCTCCGGTGTCACTACTAGGGGTGGCAGATCCAACAAAGTATACAAGCCATGTTTCTTCCTTGATGACCAAGATGTCTGGGAATTCGCCGGGCACTTCTTCATGTAGTGTTGTTGGGAAAAGCGGCGAGCAAGTCTGCGACCACTTGACCTTTGATGGCTTTAGGTGGCGTGCAAGCTATGTCAAATTCTGACATCTGAAGTAGCCACTTCGCTGGTCTTCTGATAAGCACGAAAGTGCTACATTTTATACCCATACTTATATTAGCTAGGACTCAATATTTTGACTAATGACACTATTTTAGTGCTTTTCCAGAAAGTACAAGTGAATTCGATCATCCAACGAATAAACATCAAAATGTGAGACTTAATGGTGAAGCGAGTCGATGTCAGCACACTAATGCCACCTAAGATTGGTCAAGAGTGACTTTATTATCTTCCTATCAAGGCTGGCTTTGATAGCAAGAACTTTATGGGATCAGCTTTGGAGATGAGTACGACCCTGTTAGATAGTAAGTAATGTCTGAACTTCTGGATTGCATATACCAATGCCAGGCATGCCCTTTCGGCCTTTGGATATCGGAGTTGAGCATCTCTCATTGTGCTCCTGAAGTAGTAAATCGGTCGTTCGACGCCTTCGTCGTCTTCCTGAGCGAGGAGTGCGCCGATGGCGACGTCACTGAAGGCTGTGTAAAGAATCAGAGCTCGTCCCTGCACTGGAGACCTCATGACGTCCGGTGACAATAATATCTGTTGTATTTTATGGAAAGCTTCTTGTTGAACAGCTGTCCAGGTGAAGCTTGCTCCTTTCTTCAGCAGAGGTGTGAACGAAGCAATGAGTTGAGCTAATCCAGGAATGAAGCGTCGAATATAATTTACCTTGCCCATAAAGATCTGTAGTTCCTTCACGGTACGTGGAGGATGCATGGTGGTAATAGCTTTTGCCTTTTCGGGGTCGACTTTGATCCCTTCATCCGTGACCAGGAATCCTAAGAATTTTCCGGAAGAAACTCCGAACGCGCACTTTAAAGGATTCATTTTTAATTTGTATTCTCTGTAACTTTCAAACACCTGCCTTAGAACTTCGAGATGAGATGCTCGAGTCTTCGATTTTACCACCACATCATCAACATAGTCTTCTACTTGCTTGTGCATCATGTCGTGGAGTATGGCAGTCATGGCTCGTTGATAGGTGGCACCAGCATTCTTTAATCCAAAGGCATCACAGTATAGTGAAAATTCCCAATAGGGGTACGAAACGCAGTCTTCTTGGCGTCATGTTCATACATCTTGATCTGGTTGTACCCACTATATCCGTCCATGAATGAGAACATACCGTGACCACTGGTTGCATCGACGAGAATGTCAATGTTGGGTAGAGGAAAATCATCCTTTGGACAACATTTATTCAAGTTCCTGAAGTCGACACAACATCTGATTTGACCATTTTTCTTCTTAACAGGTACCACATTTGCTAGCCACGTTGGATGAAGAATAGGTTTGATGAACCCTGCTGCCAACAGTTTCTGGATTTCGACCTTGATTTGCTCCTCAATTTCGTGTCTAAATTGTCTGGGAGGTTGTTTGACAACTTTGGAACCAGGGACGATGTGCAGGTGATGGGTGACGAGTTTGTCATCCAGACCCGGCATTTCTTCGTACGTCCATGCGAAGACATCTTTATATTCTTTCAATAATTTTATCAGCTCGGTCCGCTCCTCTGCTGATAGCGCTGAACTGACCAGGATTGGCCTTGGATCGTCTTCAGTCCCAATGTTGATTGTTTCAAGATCGTCAGTGGTAGAGTCAGTGCCGTCCTATAGTTTTCTTGGGGCATCTTGGACTTCTTCTTAAAGTGATTGCTCACTCTGACGCGATTCTTCATGGTGGGGAGACTTTTCATCGTTCTTCCCGATTAATTGCTAATCTTTCCGTCGGCGATAAATGACTCTCCCTTCTACGTCTCGATCGGTCGTGAAGTTTGTCCCTGGAGTTGAGACTTGATAATTATGGCGTTTATTCGGTGTAGTAGGTGACTTGATCATTTTAGCAGCTGAGGATGACGGATCGTTATCATCCTTCTCGATAGTCTTCCAGCTTGGAAGTGGAGTACTGTGAATCCTTCTTGGAG
Organism: Papaver somniferum; assembly: GCF_003573695.1. Taxonomy (NCBI): domain Eukaryota; kingdom Viridiplantae; phylum Streptophyta; class Magnoliopsida; order Ranunculales; family Papaveraceae; genus Papaver; species Papaver somniferum. The sequence goes on from NC_039366.1 coordinate 26,477,690, forward strand.
GTTCCGGGATGCCTTTTTGAGATTCAAGGAACTCAGTATCATAGACGGGAGCATAAGGAGATGATGAAGACAGAATGCGAACGATCTTGTTGTCGAGCAGGGCCTTCATGCATTGATGGTATGTTGAAGGAACCACCTTGTTATCATGGAGCCATGGGCGTCCCAGTATTATATGGTAGTCAGGATCTTGCTCGATCACATGAAACTTCGCTTTCGATCGAATCGGCCCCACCCTCAAATCTATGTATACACATCCATATGTATGGATTTGACTTCCTTCAAATCCTGTCATTAGGATGGCATAGCGAACGATTTTACCTTGTGGGAACCTGGCCATCCTGAGAGTCTTCTAGTGACAATGTTGGTAGAAGCACCGGTGTCAACAAGAGCTCTTCTAAATTCGGTGCCTTTGATGAAACCAGTGACATACAATGCTCGGTTGTGTCCTTCATCCGTCATGCGATATTCTTCTCCAAAATAGATGTTGTCCATCGAATGCCCAGGCACTAGGGAGACTTCTTCAACTGATGTGTTGGTGGCGTTATTTGCATGCTGGATGATATCTGGTTGAGTGCTGAAAATGTGTATGTGCGCTGATCCCTAGAGAAGTGCAGGAGTTCACATAGATTTTCGATCAAATGTGTGACCTCTTTTTCCACCGGCTTCTCGTATGTGGTCAAGCTGTTGATTTGAGGGTCAGATGACGCTTCAGTCCCCGGTGTTGAGACTTCTGGAGCGGAGGTACCGCCTAACTTGGATGTTAATTTGATGAGAAAGTCGAGGATGTGGTTTATCGTCTCCTTCATCAGGTCCATGTTCCTGGTATGGACCTCTAGGATTTGAGCCAACTCTGCCAAAGTCGGGATCCCTCTGCCTTCCATGCCATCAGGTGTAACATGAGGAATGTTGCCGTTTGAAATATTCTGATTTGAATTAGTCCTAAGACTAACCATCTTGTGAGATTGTAAGATTGCAACCGAGAGATTAATCTCCCACTGTGGTCGCCAATCTGTAGATGGGGAAAAACGATTTGCTGGTTTTTAAGGAATTGAGGAGACGACCGTACGGAGGAGACTCCTCGAACCGAGTGAAATGTTAAACCTCACACAGGTGCACCGATGCAAAGGGGGTGCTTTAGATTCGAGAGATCAATCTGTAGTACTCCGGCCTAAATCAAGACAATGACCGTTCCAGAGTAAATTCGGTCACACGAGAGGATGGGTTGATCTGTAGGAGGGAAGCTGGGAAATGTGTGGAATCAATGGTGATCAAAGATTGTGGGTGTGTGAATTCTGAATATGATAAACTCTGAATGATTGAAATTGCTCAATTGAGAGTAGTTGCTCAATTGATGAGTTGATGATCTCGTGTTGTCGATGAGATGTGATATTGAAGATACTGTAGACGATGATTCAATCATGATTCAGAGACTTATTTATATTGCTGGAATTGTAGACACCATGATTCCATGAAGTGTGACAGTTGATGGAATTAAGGAGTGGGGAAGTGGAGATCGTGTTTGAAACCAGTTGCTTAACGTGTGGAGACTTGGTCGATTTTCCACCCACTACCTCGTGAATTCCTTCAACTGATTGCACGACTTTCTCACATTCCATCGTGTGTTTGAACACACGTATTGTAGACCGCCAGACCAAAACCCTAAGTGATATCCCCCAAGTGACACGATTGACGTCTCGTGGTTTGTTAGTCAATTGATGACTTCGTGATTTGATGGGACGATGAGTCCATGTAGTCGTTGAGTTGAACATGATGTTCTGAAACTCATGAATTGAACATGTCATGAGACAGAGGTATAGTTCTTACGATGAAGTGAGCAAGTATTGCTCATTCGGTGGATTGTTGAATATTGATTGTTGAACCAATATTCCTTGGTTGAAAAAATATTTATCATCTGAGCAAGTGTTGCTCATGTGATGAATTGTTGAATATTTGATCGTCTGACCATGTGTTGCTCGTCTGATGGATTATTGGAAGCGTACCTAAAATATTAATTAGAATACTAGTCATTGAACCGAACATAATTAATAAAATTAATGACCATGAGGTCGTCATAAAATTATAAAGTTTAGAATCTGGAATGATGATCCTTGGATTCAGAAACCCTAATTTGATCAATTGATGATCAATTCATGGTTCGTCAGAATTTCAACCATGGGACGAAGGAGGGAGCGACAATATGGGACCGTGGATCAACCATGTAGTGTCCATATGCTCACGTGAGCAAATACGAAGAACTCCTGAATAGTTGACGATTTTTTGGTGAAAAATGATTAAATGCCGGTTTAATCATTTATTCGAAAATGCTCGTCCGAGCCTTTGGTGAGAAAACCTAATTAATTATGATGAGGCGAGGGACCGACCATGGAGTCATGAAACCGGACCTGGGTTGTCCCGCTACCTCCTGACGATCACTTCATGAAAATCCAAAGTGTTTGGGAGAGTTTTGGACCTAATACGAGCAATTGTGCAAATTAGGTCAAAACTGTGAAAATTGATGGGACCGGCTTCCTTGAGCCAAAGAGCCAATCTTGGTCGGTCAAGATAGCATGCTCGTGTCCCCAAGGCGTCCGCGTCTCAGTCCTGAGAATTTTGATATCTTCTGGCGTGCAATTGAGCATCCATTCGAGAAAATATGCCAAAATTAGGGTTTCGATGAAACTGAGGAAAACACCATGAGATGGTGAAAAACAATTATAAAATAAGGAATGAGGAGGTGTGGGACCGTCGTGGTCAAGGCATGGTCTTCCGGTCGTGACCACGGTCTCGTGGTGCCTTTTCATTCATTTTATAATATTTTTATGATTTTATGAAAAATTCATGAATTTTGAGAAATTTGATGAATTTTGGGAGTTTCCATGAATTGAAGGAGTTTTCATGAGTTCAAGGAAGCAAAAAATATTAAAATAATAAAACAAGGTCGTGTGGGACCGTGGAAGGCATGGCCGGCCGGCTAGGGCCCGGTCCCATGAGTTTCCCTAATTTTATAATGATTTTATGAAAAATTCATGAATTTTGAGAAATTTGATGAATTTTGGGAGGTTTCATGAATTGAAGGAGTTTTCATGAGTTCAAGGAAGCAAAAAATATTAAAATAATAAAAAACAAGGGTGTGTGGGACCGTGGAAGGCATCGCCGGCCGGCTAGGCCCGGTCCCACGAGTTTTCCTAATTTTTTAATATTTTTAGGTATTTTGATGATTTGAGGGAATTTTTCCTAATTTGAGAGAAATACCATGAAATCAAGGAATTTGATGAATTCAAGGAAAACTAATAATAAAATAATAAAACAAAGGGGCGTGTGGGACCGACTAGGGCATGGCCGGCCGGCCAAGGCCCGGTCCCACAAGTTTTCATAATTTATTTTATTTTATTATTATTTGATGATTTGTGCAAAAATACCATGAAATCAAGGAGTTTTTCATGAAATTAAAGAAATAATAATAATAATAAGAAAGTAATAAGGAACCGTGGGTGTGGGGCCGGTTGGGACCAAGGCATGGCCGGTTGGCCAATGGTCACGCCCCACACTCCTTTCATCAATTTTATATTATTTTTGTGGATTTATGGAAGTACCATGAAACCGAGGAGTTTCCTCAAGACGAAGGAGATTTGATAAAATGAGAGAATTTTCATCAAATCATGGAAAAATAAAAAAAATGCATTAAAAATATAAAACTGGCGTGGGATTGACCAGGACACGGTCGGTCGGTCGTGTGTCCGTGCTCCCAGCATCCTGGTCAATATTTTTAATTATTTATTATTTTCTTCTCTATTTTGCATAGGTTCATCGTTTCGTTGTATTTTTGAAATACTCGTTCCTGCAGTGACTGTTAGTGTATCATCGTTGAATACACCTTCACCATTTGAATCGGGGCTTACTTAGAGGTAGCTCAGACGCCCGGTTGTTGATTATTTATTACTAATTGTGGAATTTAATGGAGAATAATTCACAAAACTGAGTAATAAGATGTTTATTATTAATTCATAGGATCAGCTGAGGATTCGACTACGAATTCAGAATAATAAAGTGAGCATTACCATTCCATGGGATCGTAGATTCGACCATAGAATCGGAGTAATTAAGGTTTATCTATTACCATTTATGAGACCAGTTGTGGATTCGATCATGAAATCGGAGTAATGAGATAATATAGTTATTGCTATTCTATGAGATCAAGCTGTGGATTCGATCATAGAATCAGAACAATTGTTATTGTCATTCCATGGAACCAGTCGTGGATTCGACCATGGAATATGAGTGATTGTAATTAGGAATAATTAACTTTGTGGCTCTATACTAGCAGAGCAAGCTGTCTAGGAGCATTAATTATCCTCATACGAGCTTGCCGGTAAGTCATATCCTTTATATAGTCAGGTTAAACTTGTTGTTTGTTCCTGAAGACGTTATCGCTCTATACTAGCAGAGTAAGCTGTCGAGGAGCCGTCCATCTCGTGATGCTACATAGAAATAATCACTGAAAGTATTCAGTATTCATGAGATATGTCGTTGTCCAATCGTAAGACTACATATCTATATGTACTCTAAGAGAAAGTACTCTCCGTTGAGAATTCGATGAGAGACCCGTGTCTCGATACTCACGTCTGATTGCTGAATCAGAGCTTCGTATAATTATGAGTTGACGAATTTAGCCTTTGTCAAAAATCCACCATCTACAGTAAGATTACCATTGTACCATAACTTCTCTGCTCAAGAAATGGTTCAGAGTTGATTTGTGGTATGGGCGTCAAAATGCCAGGTACTGCCGTACCACTATCTTCTTCTTCTCAATAGAGTTGATTTGGGGTATGTATTCTTCACAAAATATCTTACCCGTAGATATTTTGGCATTAATTAATGGTGGGTTGTTCTCATTAGAAAAATATACTGCATTTCATTTTTATCATAACATTTGAGTTTAATGAAATATAGTCGACGTTCTACACCACATTTGACTTATCTCCGGCTCACTCCGGTTCTACAGCAACATACTGGTTCTACAACAACATATGTATATATCTTCTGTTGTAGTCGATAGAGATTAACTTAGTCATCAACAACTTAGTCAAAGTTGTTACAATCAGTTGTTTACTTCTCTTTGTATATGTATAAATACGAATGTATTGAATCAATAAAATTAACAAGTTCAAAACCATAAACTCAGAAATTCTTTATGGTATCACTTTCAACAGGTTCGATCCTATTTTAACCTAAACCCAACTTTGTACCATGGCTGGAGATCTCCTTGTTCATGATGAAGATCCAAAAACTCCAAAAACCCCTGTTAAAACCATTACCAAAACACTCGATCCATTTCATCCTTATTTTGTCCATCCATCGGATAACCCCACCTCTGTGTTAGTTCAACCTCTTATGAATGGTGACAACTATCCCACTTGGGTTTGTGGGATAACAAAAGCTCTTAGTGCTAAAAACAAATTAGGTTTCGTTAATGGCGTCCTTATTGAACCTTCTTCAAAAGATGATGTTGAAGACCACAACAACTGGAAACGCGCTGATGACCTTGTTTCCAGTTGGATATGTCACTCTACTATTCCTCAGATCAAAGCAACTATTGATTACTTACCCTCTTCATTGGTTGTTTGGAAGGATTTGAAAGAGCGTTTTTCTGAAACAAGTGCTCCCAAGCTTTTCCAACTTAAGCAATCCATTTCTTCCCTCAAACAAACTGATCAACCATTGTCTTCTCACTACACCACCATTAGAGCCTTATGGGATGAAATAGATTCCATTCGTCCTATGCCAAACTGCGTATGCGGAGCCAGCAAGCAAACCCTTGAATTTATCGATCAGGATCGGGCTATGGAGTTTCTCCAAAGTCTCAATGATCGATTCTCTAACCTCCGAAGCAATATCTTGCAGCGAGAAACCTTCCCAACTGTTCGCACAATCCATAACTTGGTTCGTCAGGAGGAGGTGCAACAAAATATGCAAGGTCATTCCAGACCCTCTATTGATGCTGCTGCTCTCCAGGTATTCCGTTCTGATGTGAGTTCCTTATCTGTTGATACTAACAAACGATCGAAGTATTTTTGTGATCACTGTAAGATTCCTGGTCACTCCAAGTCACGTTGTTTCAAACTTGTTGGTTATCCACCTCGTAAGAACAACAACACCAACAGCAGAGATCGTCCATTTGTGGTTGCTTCAACCCCTGATTTTGGAGCTTCTTCTTCTGATACTATAATTCCAAACTTCACAGCAGACTAATATCGTGGACTCTTGTCACTTCTCAAGAACTCAAACGGTGATCAATCCCTTCCTCCAACTGTTAACCTCACTGGTAAGATTCTATCCACTTCTCAATTTCAATCTCAATGGTTTATTGACAGTGGTGCTACACACCATGTTTGTTGCTCTCTTTCTTTTTCAAAACTTATACTGCTGCTCCTAAAAATTGTGAAGTGCAATTACCTGATGGTAGTTTATCTAGTGTTCAATATGTTGGCACGGTTGAATTTTCACCACTATTATGCCTATACAATGTCTATTTTATACCAACCTTCCATTTTAATCTTATATCTGTTAGTCAACTAACACGGTCTTCGGATTGTTTAGTTAATTTTTCGATCGATTCTTGTACATTTCAGGACCGGTTGACATTGAGGACGATTGGTCAGGGTGATTACTTATCAATTTTTCGATCGATTTTTGGTGGTCTCTATCAATTTCGTCTATCAAATATCTTATCATTTTTTAAGAATAAAAAGTTTGATGTCTGGCATTGTCGCCTGGGACATCCTAGTTTAGCTAGGTTTCGTTTTTTATGTAGTCAAGTTGATTCCATTTCATCTAGTTTTGATCATGTTTGTGATGTATGCCCTCGTGCAAAACAATCACGTTTGAAATTTAATACAAGTTCTTCTTTCAGTACTCGTCCTTTTGAATTGATCCATTCGGATATTTGGGGACCTTTTTCGGTTCCTTCTCTCAATGGTGCTCGATATTTTTTAACGATCGTTGATGATTTTACTCGTTGCACATGGATATTTCTGATGAAAGTTAAATCTGAAACTTTAACTCATCTCAAATATTTTTTTAATCATGTTACTAATCAATTTTCCCAGCCAATACGACGATTGTTTAGTGGTTCTGGTTCATTTATTTTGCCCCAATTACAAAAATTTCAGTCTGATAATGGTGCAGAGTTTCTCGCCAAAGATCTTCAAAATTGGTTTACTGATAATGGTATTACACACCAGCGATCTTGTGTGGATACTCCACAACAAAACAGTGTAGTTGAACGGAAACACCGACATCTAATGGATGTTGCTCGTGCACTACGTTTTCAAGCATCTTTACCCCTAAGATTTTGGGGGGAGTGCGTGCTAACCGCAGCCTTTTTAATCAACAAAATGCCATCTCCTGTTCTTGGAAATAAATCTCCACATGAGATGTTAATTGGTAAAGTTCCAAACTATTTGTCTCTTCGGGTTTTTGGTTGTTTATGCTTTGCTCGTAATATTCATGTCAAACATAAATTTGATGCTCGGGCTTTCCCTTGTATTTTCCTTGGTTATCCTCATAGTTATAAAGGTTACCTTGTCTATAATTTACATACCCATACTAAATTTATAAGTAGGGATGTCGTGTTTCACGAATCCATCTTTCCTTACTCCGATTTGCCTCACGTCAAGACTAATTTGAATAATTCTGAATCATTCAGCGAAACCAAATTTCAAAGTGATAGTTTCTTTGATGATGATCCTTTTTTGTCTTTACCCTCTCCTGATACCACTCAACATTTATCACCACCAATTCCTAATTCTGTTATTAATAATGATTTTTCATCACTTTTTAATGATTCTGTCCATTCTCCCATTACGTCAGAACATTCAAATGTTCTTAATCAAAATTCTCCTCCTATAGCATGTACTGATTCATCACCGGTACATTTACTTACTCCAAATAATTCTCCAGTATCGCCTGCTACTGGGACACCAAATGATTTTCCAGTATTACCCAATAATGCGCCTCCAATAAACAATTCGCTTCTTCCTATTTCTGATACATCTCGTCCTGTACGAGTTACTAAAACACCGGCTTATTTAGCCGACTATGACTGCAATTTTACTGGTTGTACTATGTACCATCCATATCCATTAACTGATTATTTATCTTACAATCAATTCTCTAATACCCATAAAATTTTTCTCACAAATGTCCTCACCCATGATGAGCCTCGTAACTTCACAGAAGCTATGAAGATTCCTAACTGGCGTACTGCTATGAAAAAGGAGGTTTTTGCTTTGGAAGACAATAATACCTTCACCTATACACAATTACCTCCAGGAAAAACCGCTATCGGTTGTAAATGGGTTTATAAAATCAAATTTAACTCAGATGGAACTATAGAGCGTTATAAGGCTCGTCTTGTCGCTAAGGGATTTACCCAACAAGAGGGTGTGGATTTTCATGATACATTTGCCCATGTTGCTAAACTTGTTACAGTTAGAGTTCTTCTTTCTATTGCCGCTATTAAAGGTTGGTCGATTCATCAAATGGATGTCAATAATGCTTTCCTCCAGGGTGATCTTCATGAGGAAATTTATATGAAACTGCCTCCTGGTTTTAAGCCATCTGGAGGAACTAAACTAGTTTGCCGTCTTAATAAGTCCATTTATGGACTACGACAAGCTTCTCGACAATGGTTTGCTAAATTCTCCTCCGCACTTTTAAACGAAGGTTTTAAACAATCAAGTGCTGATTATTCTTTGTTTATGTATCATCGTGGTGATGTTTCTTTATACGTTTTGGTGTACGTTGATGATATTATCATCACTGGACCTTGTGCTTCCGCTATTTCGGCTTTCAAACAAAAGCTTGCTACCCTATTTTCTATTAAAGACTTAGGTCGTCTTCAATATTTCCTTGGTATTGAGGTGTCTCGTTCCTCGAAAGGGATTTTCTTATGCCAACGGAAATACATTTTAGATATTTTAAAGGATTCCGGTTTGACGGGTTCTAAAACTTCTGCTTTTCCCATGGAGCAACACTTGAGATTGCTCCCAACTGATGGTGATATTCTCGATGACCCTAAAATTTATCGTCGCTTAATTGGTCGCCTCCTTTACTTAACAGTTACTCGCCCTGACATTGCTTATGCCGTCAATACTCTAAGTCAATTTCTTCAAGTCCCTCGCAGTTCTCATCTTAATGCTGCACTGCGAGTTCTCCGATACTTGAAAGGCACTATTGGTCATGGTCTTCTTCTTTCTTCCACTAGTTCACTTCAGATTCGTGGATTCACTGATTCTGACTGGGCTGGTTGTCCTATAACTCGTCGTTCTACGACTGGCTACTTCACTTTACTTGGTGATAGTCCTCTATCATGGAAATCTAAGAAGCAACCCACTATTTCTCGTTCTTCTGCTGAAGCAGAATATCGTGCTCTTGCACATCTAACTGCTGAGTTACAGTGGTTGCGGTATCTTTTTAACGATTTAAAAGTTTATCCTTCTAATCCTATTCCTGTTTTTTGTGATAATCAAGCGGCTATTCACATTGCTAATAATCATGCGTTCCATGAACGTACTAAACACATTGAAATTGATTGTTACTTTGTCCGCGAGAAAATTCAGTCTAAGTTGATTGCTCCACAACATATTCACACCACATCTCAACTTGCAGACATTTTCACCAAGCCTCTCGGTGCTGATCGCTTCTCACGACTACTTAGCAAGTTAGGCCTCTGTTCTATTCCTCCGCCGGCTCCAACTTGAGGGGGGGTAATGAAATATAGTCGACGTTCTACACCACATTTGACTTATCTCCGGCTCACTCCGGTTCTACAGCAACATACTGGTTCTACAACAACATATGTATATATCTTCTGTTGTAGTCGATAGAGATTAACTTAGTCATCAACAACTTAGTCAAAGTTGTTACAATCAGTTGTTTACTTCTCTTTGTATATGTATAAATACGAATGTATTGAATCAATAAAATTAACAAGTTCAAAACCATAAACTCAGAAATTCTTTAGAGTTCGTTAACGAACTACGAGTTCACAGCGTGCTGAAGGTACTTTCCGACAAGCAAGTCTACTAGCAACTTATCTATCTTTGATTAACGGATTTCTGGATTGTGGTTTTATGATTTTGTTTGGACCTGTTGAATTCGCATGCTATGACTTGATGGCGTTGGGATGAGTATTTTCCTGTAATCATGATTGGTAAGGTTTTATTATTTTGTTTTTCTCCGTTCCAGCAACAGGATTTCCATTTATTTTTTATTTATTTTTTCTATCCGTAAAGTTACCATTGTACCATAAGTTCTCTGATCAAGAAATGGTTCAGAGTTGATTTGTGGTATGGGCGTCAAAATGTCAGGTACTGTCGTACCACTATCTTCTTCTTCTCAATAGAGTTGATTTGGGGCATGTATTCTTCACAAAATATCTTACCCGTAGATATTTTGGCATTAATTAATGGTGGGTTGTTCTCATTAGAAAGGTATACTGCATTTCATTTTTATCATAATATGCATAGTATAGCTCATATATATTTTTGTTGATTGTTTCCTAACATTTCAATGGTTTCCTATGAAGGTTGACTGTCATAAAAATCAACATATATGTTAGAAGTACGGGATTATCGTTTGGCCAACACTGAAATTTCTTAGAGAGATTTTTGAATCAAAGTTCATTTTCCAGTTCTGAAACTAAAGTTCATCCTCTTCATTATATATTTAATTAGAGTAATTTCATAACTTCATTTTTATCTCTAACACCCATTGTTATCTGATTATTTAATTAGAGTAATCTTTGTACGTCTCTCAAATGTTTAGGAATGAAGGGCAGTATAAGGTAGAATTCCTTCTTGATTCTGCGAACACTGAAGGACGTAATATTACGGTAGCCACAACACTCATTTACCAGTTTAAGACAGTAAATGACCATTTGTACAATATTTAGAATCAAATGTTAAAGCAAGTTGTATGCACCAATTCCCGAGTTGAACCCGAGACAATAAACATTTTTATTTATTCATAGGGAATATTGATTGTGCTTGGCCATATATTTTTCATACGCACATGCTTAGCATTGTAGATAATGTTTGCATGTGGCTGTGGTTTTTTTTTTCTTTGCATGCATATGTCACTGCAGAATATGATGGTAAGGGCGGATTCTAATTTTGGTTAGGTTGTCTTTGATGTAAAGAAAAATATTATGGTTATTTTTTATGCACCTTGGTGAGTATAGTGTATAAAATCGGCATCGCGTAAAAAAAATGTAAGCAACTTTATGTGAAAGTTTTGGGGATTGGAACTTTTTTTTCTTTAATTCCATAAGCCCTTCTATTTGCAAGTACATTATCAAAACTATCTTTCCCTCTAAAGGTCATTATGAGGTTGAATATATTGTGTAGGGAGAACACTTGAATTGCTTATTCCGTTTGTATCGACATGCAAAATGTAACCAGAGAAACAGAACCATGATTTTTTAATACGATGGAAAGTGTAACTCGCAAATATGTAAAGTAGCGAGATACACGTATGGTGGAATATATATTTTGTTGAGTCAATTCTATTTGTTCAAAGGATTGAATAGTTGTGCAAATCGATTTTACTCCTATTTAATCATATGGATAGTTGGTATGACATACATATTTTGAAGTCTGAATCAAGTTACCATATATCATGTAAGCATTATGATGGGTGCTAATTGGAGCTTAGGTAAAATCCTTTTTCTTTGTTGATTTTCATCTGTTTTTATTTCAAATGGCATTAATACAGTGTCCATAGTTTCTTTGTAATTTTAGTACTCTTGCGCTTCTATAGGTACACACAACACCATTTCAATGAACGAGAGTGGTTGTAACTTCACATCTTTATGCCTCTAAGTGACCTCTATGATCCTTAAATGAAGATGAGGTTGTTGTTCATAAGGTTATTGCCAACTACCATACCTATGATTTGTGCAGTATTCATAGTTGAGTTAACTAGAGAGAAAAGAGATATGAGCTTGACAGTAAAGTTGAATTACAATTATATTTTGGTTAATTATATGTTTAATTGATTTTGATGTTGGGTATTGTTGTTTTCAGATAATGAAGACTATTTTGATGGGTAAAATACTACCTACACACTTTTTAAGGAGATATTTGTGCACCAGGTTTGCCAGTCCAGTATACTGAGACTAGAAGTGATGGTGATGGTGATGGTGGGTGTCTTTCAATGTAGCAAAAATAGTATACTGAGACTAGAAGTGAAAGTCCATTTTATAACTAAATTTGTTTTAGTGGATTGATGGTGACACTGTTTCAGTTTGTTTTGGCGGATTGATGGTGACACTGTTTCAGTCATTTATGCTTAACTATGCATGCTACAGAGGGAGAAATTGCTGCTCCTAATTGAAATTGGTTAGTATTTACACATCTAAGGTTTGCAGTGTTGGGAAACTACGTCGTTAGATATATTAATGTTAACCCAATTCTATCTAGGAAGACTAATACTATTCTTCCAGGAAATCAAGGACAGCCGGATGAATATCATTTCTTCCTGGGATCAAATTTGCTATGTATCGAATTAGCTGCCTTTTGTTGATGTATTAAATACCCTTAAAAGGTGCAGAAACCTTAATGAATTAGCTTGCGTTTGTTGTGACCAGATATCAGAAAATGGAATACTACTCTCTTTTCATTTAGGGTTCTCATTCCTTATAGTCTGCAAGATTTGGTGTCAAATGTATGCGAACATGTTATAAAGTGGATTATATTATGAGCCTTGAAATTTTCTACAGACTTGCTACTCACTATACATTTCTTTATCATTCACTTTGGGTCTTTTCTGCTCAAAATTAATATTTTGACAATCTTTGGTGTATCGGTCCTGTGTTTTTTCTCCATCCATCTTGATTGTGTTCAAACACTCAAGTAAGAATCTTAATTCAATGTTTGTCAAGTTCATTTTTTATTATTTGTTTTAGGTACAGAAATAAGAGTTTACCTTTGCCTTTTACATATACCTTAACCCAACTTCGCGAAAACCAAAACATGAAAGATCAAATCAACAGGTGAGCAATTTACGAAAATACCGAGCCTTAATCAGATTAGGTGGTGACACTTTACTGGGTTATTAATTTTATTTTGATTGGTTGTCAAACGTCACGTAATAAACAAGAGAAAATCATCTAAATAAAATAGGACCTTTTTATACCTAAATGATAACCCAATCGCCAATGGATTTTAAAGAAGTTGAAAAAAGACAATTTTGATTGAAAGAAAAAAAGGAAAACATTGAAATAAAATTGGTCAATTGGCATCACATTGCCAAAGAATTATACATTTAGGCCCGTGCAAAGCACGTGTGAGACACTAGTATATATAATTGTTTAATCATTTTAAATCATTGTTATAAAAAGGTTTGAGGTTTGTCTCCATGATAGTTAGGGCTATCAGACGGACATCGTCTAATGGGGACCCTGATCCGGCGGTCAAGAAGCTCCAGATGGAGTTTTTGCCTGGACGGCTGGGAAATTTCGGGTAATATCAAGTGACCGCGTGTGGGTGAAAAATAAAAGACTTTATTATCAAACATTGATAGTCACTAATAGAGAAAAAACTGATATATGTTCATCTGGATCTCTTTCTCCGTAAACCTAGACTTTGACATCACCGAGAAGATTCATTCGTAGTTGAAATTAAATCGATCAATCTCCATAGAGAGATTTGTTATCGATATGGCATCAGGATGGGGAATCACAGGGAACAAAGGAAGGTGTTACGATTTCTGGACAGATTTCAGTGACTGTATAGCAAATTGTAAAGAACCTGAAGATTGTGCTCTTCTTAGAGAAGATTATTCTGAGTGTCTTCGTCATGCTAAAGAAGTTCGTTGGTTCCTTCTTTTTTGTATGATCTGATTACTGAATTTCAAATTAACATTAAATTTCAAATTACTCCTAATGGAGTTTTTCAATTCGAGTGCCAGGAAACTTCATATTAAGGCTTATGTTCTTTCTTTCACTTTTATTCCCTTTCTTCTCAAACGCAGAAACCGAAGAATCTTAATTCTCTGTGTTTCTTTTTGTGCTTCTTATTTCTGTGTGATATAGGTTCTTCATATTTATATGTTGCAGTTAATCAGAAATATGATTGAGAAAAATAGAAGAAGAAGAAGATGGTTGTATTACTACAACAAATTAACAAACAGAAATGGAAGGATTGGTGTAAACACCTCCTCAATCAATGAATCAGGCCAATATCTAGCTTTAGGAGCGCAACCAACGAATTTTATTTCATTAAAAGCATAAAAAAAGAAGATAATACTCTCTTACAGCTTATAACAACCAATGATTAACCCTAAGATTTCATCAATCGATGACTGACACGTTGCACAATATCAATGGATGAAAAAAAAATACTAACGGCACCCTACTCTTAGCTTGAGGAAGCCAATATATCTCATGGATAAATAGACTAAGGAGAGTGTTGTTGCGCAACAGGATGCAACATTGCCTTCCTCTGAAGAAAATCCTTGTCCTCAAGGATAAATCTTGGATAGTGAGCCTATATGTTGGAGATTGCTTCCCAAGTATCCTCCTCAGGTGAAGAATTTGTCCATTGGATTAAAACATGTGATACCAGCTGTTTTCCGATGAGGATAGTTCTTGTCTGCAACACTTTCTCAGGCAACATAATGACAGTTCCAGTTGGATCGACAACATGTAATATAGAAGAAGGAGTATGTTGTAGACCAATGTGTTTCTTCAACTGGGAGACATGAAAAACAGGGTGGATACGAGAACTAGATGGCAGTTCCAATTTGTAGGCTACATTACCAATCTTTTGGAGTACCTTGAAAGGGCCATAAAACTTTGTTGAAAGTTTAAAGTTTTTTCCGAGGGACACAGAGGCCTGTCTGTATGGTTGAAGCTTCAGATAGACAAGATCGCCTACCACAAATGATCTTTCCACTCTGGAACTGTCAGCATATAGTTTCATACGTTCTTGAGCCCTGCTTAGTGATTCCTTGAGTAAGTCTAGCATAGTAGCTCTGTCCTGTAAGTATGATTCTACTGCAGCTACAGAAGTTGTTGCAGTAGTTGGAAAATCCATGTGAGGAGGTACATACCCATATAAATCTTGAAATGGTGACATTTTGAGGCCTCTATGAAAGCTGGTGTTGTACCACCATTCTGCTAATGCCAGCCATTGACTCCAGGTGCTTGGTTTGTGGCCACAGATACACCTCAAATAATTCTCCAGGCAGGCATTGACTCTCTCAGTTTTCCCATCAGTTTGAGGGTGATAGGCAATGCTCAAGTTCAGTTCAATTCCCAATGTTGTGAGCAAATCCTGCCAAAAGTTGCTGGTGAACACTTTGTCTCTGTCTGACATAATGCAGGAGGGTAAACCATGTAGTTTGAACACATTATTGAGAAAAGCTTGTGCCACTGAAGCAGCAGTGTATGGGTGCTGCAGAGCAATAAAATGAGCATATTTTGTGAGTCTATTAATAATGACTGTTGTTGATAGGGAGGCCATCAATGAAGTCCATGGTGATGTGTTTCCATGCTTTATCTGGGATGGGTAGAGGTTGTAGTAACCCAGCATTAGTTGTTTTGTCACTCTTATTCCTTTGGCAAATGTCACACTTGGATACCAATAGCAATATATCCTTGAGCATTCCTTGCCAATAAAAATGGCTCTTAGATCTAATATAGGTGGCCTGCATACCAGAATGGCCACCCACAGCAGAAGCATGTAAGAAATTTAAGAGGTTGTGTCTGACCTGACCACCAATGCCAATGTAGAGCCTGTTCTTGTACCTTAAGATTCCTTCCTTGTAGGTGAACTGAGGAACACTATCAGCTTGGAGAAGTAGCTGAGAAATAAGATGGGCTGCTTTATGATCTTGTTCATAACGGTGGAGGACATCCT
This sequence comes from Papaver somniferum, assembly GCF_003573695.1. NCBI lineage: Eukaryota > Viridiplantae > Streptophyta > Magnoliopsida > Ranunculales > Papaveraceae > Papaver > Papaver somniferum. The sequence continues at coordinate 26,493,613 of NC_039366.1, forward strand.
GCACCCATGATGGTGTAGAAAGAGATATGGCATTGCAAGCAGCTTCAGGCATTGGTCTTCTAGAAAGAGCATCAGCAACAATATTTGCAGTCCCCTTCTTATATTGTATCTCATAATCAAATCCCAAAAGTTTAATGAGATATTTTTGTTGTAAAGAAGTTGTAATTTTTTGGTTAAGGAAATACTGAATACTTTGATGATCTGTTCTGATGTTAAACTTGTGGCCTTGTAAATATTGTGTCCACCTTTTGACAGCCAGAACAATTGCTAAGAATTCCTTTTAATAAGTTGAGAGTGCTCTAGCTCTAGGTCCTAATGGCTTGCTGAAGTAAGCTATAGGTTTACCTTCCTGAATTAGTACAGATCCAATGCACAGGTCACTAGCATCACTTTCAACCACAAATGGTTTGTTAAAGTATGGTAAATCCAAGACAGGTGTAGTGCTCATTGCTAATTTAAGTACCTCAAATGCAGATGTAGCAGCTGAGCTCCATAAGAATGAATTCTTCTTAAGAAGGTTGGTGAGAGGATTGCTGATAGCTCCATAGTGCTGCACAAACTTTCTATAATATCCAGTAAGGCCAAGAAAACCTCTTAATTCTTTGAGATTTTTAGGGACTGACAAAGACTGCATACATGAGATCTTTATTAGATCTGCAGAAACTCCTTCAGCTGTAACTATATTACCCAGTGAAGGTTGTCCAAAGCAGCATTTAGACATCTTAGCAAATAGCTGATGTTGTCTGAGTAAGGAAAAAACTATTCTGAGATTCTCCAAATGTTCACTCATGCTGTGGCTGTAGATGAGAATATCATCAAAGAACACCAATACAAATTTTCTCAAATATGGTTGAAAGATTCCATTCATCAGTGCCTGGAATGTAGCAGGAGCATTAGTGAGGCCAAAGGGCATGACTTTAAACTCATAATGTCCTTGATGAGTTCTGAATGCTGTTTTGTGAATGTCTTGATCATGAACTCTGATTTGATGATAACCAGCTCTAAGATCAATCTTTGAAAAAATGACAGACCCTTGTAGTTCATCTAGAAGCTCATCTACAATGGGTATAGGAAATTTATCCTTGATAGTGATGTTGTTAAGTTTCCTATAATCAACACAAAATCTCCATGTGTTGTCCTTTTTTTTAACTAAAAGTATTGGAGAAGAAAAAGGACTGTGGCTTGGCTGGATGATTCCAGTATGAAGCATTTCTTTAATGAGTTCCCCCACTACTCCCTTCTGGACATATGGGAACTTATGGGCTCTTTGGTTTACATGTGATGAAAGTGGTTGTAAGGGAATTGAATGATCCAGACTTCTTTTAGGTGGAAGTGTAGAGGGTTCTTGAAAAATATCATTGTATTCTTGGAGAAGTAGAAGTATAGGTTCTGGAGTTTTAGGGGTTGTGGAGGTGGAAGATATGGAGAATAATTGAGCCACTAAGCCATGTGAATTGTTGTAGAAGTATTTCTATACTGCTTCACTACTCATCATCAAGAATGAGTGTTTAGGAGTTGTGACCTGTAAAGTGATTTTCTTATTTTGGTGGATAAAGGAGATACTGAGTTTTGCAAAGTTGAAAAGTACATCACCTAAAGTTTTTAACCAATCTGCTCCAAGTACTATGTCACAACCCCCTAGTGGAAAGACTCTGAGGTCCTCTACAAATTTATATCCTTGCATGCTCCATTGTAATTTAGAACAAATACCTGAACTGGTGGTCTGGTCTCCATTAGCAACAGTGACCCTCATAGGTGGAGTTGGTGTGACAGTACACTGAATTGAAGAAGTCAATTTGCTATCAATGAAGCTGGTGGTGCTACCTGTGTCAATAAGGACAGAAACAGTCTTCTTGTTGATAATACCTGGTATTCTTATTGTCTCACCAGTGGCAGATCCAGTGAGAGAATGGAGAGATATTTCAACATCAGATTGTAAGGGAGATTCTGGTGCCTCCTCAAAATTTTCTTCCTCCTCCTCAGTATCCTGTGACTCAATGGAATCCATGTGAAGCATATAGACTTTCTGTTTCCCTTTACAAAAATGCCCTGGTTTATATACAACATCACAATTGTAACATAACCTCTGTGCTCTTCTTTTATCCATTTTCTCCTGAGTAAGTATTTTAATGGTAGTAGGTGTTGGTGCAAACTTTTGTTGAGGTGTGAAAAAGATTTTGGTGTTGTAGGGTTGGATTTAGGTGAAGTGTTAATTGGCTTAGGTGATGAGGAGCCAGGAGAGTATGTACTATTGTAGTTGTAAGGGGTATTGAAGGATTTTAAAAATGGCCTGAGTGATGGAGTTACTAATTGAAGTTTTTGTTCTTGTAGTCTAGCTAATGAAAAAGCATCAGCCAAAGTTTGTGGGTGAAACATTGACACAGATTTTCCAATGTCATCCTTTAAACGACTTAGAAAGCTCATAACAAAGTAAGATTCACTCAAATATGGGTTCATTCTTAACATTAAGGCCTTGAGTGATTCAAACTCTTCATAGTACTCATCTACGGAAGCAGTTTGCACCAATTTATTGAAACTGCCAACAAAATTTTCCTCCATATGGATTTCAAATCGAGCACAAAGATTAGTAGACAAATCTTGCCATGTAATGCGATTTCGATTAACTTGAAAATTAAGAAACCATTTCTCGGACTTACCTTCAAGATAGATAGCAGCTATGTCAACCTTCCTGTGTTCCTCAATGTCATTGAGTTGAAAATAGCGTTTACTTTTTTGGATCCATCCTCTAGGATTTTCGCCATCAAATCGTGGGAAATCGAGCTTTGGAATTCGATGGTGGTGATTGACAAAGTTAGAGTGATGTTGATGGAAGTAATTTGGGTTGTCATCATCATCCTGGTGTTGTGAACCACTTGTATCCTCAGATCGAAAATGAATGTTGGATTTATTGAGTAATTGAATGAGATTTCGATTATTATCCTGTAAATGTTCCTTGAAACTAGCCTTCACAGTATCAATATGTGAAGAAAGATCTGTGGAAAGTGATTTCAGTTCCGATCTAAGTTGATTGATAGTGGCTTCATTTGCAGCAGCTTTATCAGCAACATCTTTGAGCGTCATTGGGAAAAAAAATTGTGGATAAAACGGCTCTGATGCCAGTTGTTGTATTACTACAACAAATTAACAAACAAAAATGGAAGGATTGGTGTAAACACCTCATGAATCAATGAATCAGGCCAATATCTGGCTTTAGGAAGCGCAGCCAACGAATTCTATTTCATTAAAAGCATAAAAAAAGAAGATAATACTCTCTTACATCTTATAACAACCAATGATTAACCCTAAGATTTCGTCAATGGATGACTGACACGTTGCACAATATCAATGGACGAAAACGAAATACTAATGACACCCTACTCTTAGCTTGAGGCAGCCAATATATCTCATGGATAAATAGACTAAGGAGATTGTTGTTACGGCAACAGGATGCAACAAAGGTAAGCATACATATTCACAGAAACCCTAGAATTTTACCTTGAAGTTCTCTAATTAACATGAAAGACCAATTTGGTGAATCGTCAATTACAAGTATGAGACTGGATATACTAAAGTTTTCAGAGCTCGATAATTTGTTTAGCCTCCAAATAATATCTATTTTGATGATCAGCATAATGTCTATTTCTTTAGCCTCCAAATAATATGCTCTATTCGTAAGCATAAATCTGTTTGGATAACTGTTTGTCAACGATCATCAGCAATGTGATAGCTGAAAATTTGGTTTTACAAACGATGCATGAGCATATTCCTTGGCTTGATTTTTTTCTTCCTTTTCTTGAATCAACACTACTATTTTCCTCACAAATTTGGATAATTTAGTCGTACTCTTTAATTATACATTTATTGCCCGGGTTGCAGATGAGAAGCAGGGGGACTTATGGGTACCTATAAAATTTTTTGCCAACCGTGTGTTCAGATTTAGTAGACAGTTTGTACAGTAAACTGAATTAATTGGAAGAGCAGATGTCTAAGTTGATTATAATTGATTGCATGATGGCTATTGATTTGTAAGCTTACCTATGGCCTAATATACAATTCCCAATCCGTTTCTCGCACCCACCTGATAGTTTACTGCCTCTTTTCCTCTCCCTATTCTTTTGCTTGATTCTCTTTTTTAGCTGTGTTATCTTATTCATTGTAGGATTTAATGTTCATTTTCACAGAGCCTTCACACAGATTAGTGGTAAACCTGTGCGCACCACTCTCATTACGATATTAGTAGTTTTGGTGCCTGCAAGTTGAGATAGTAAAAGTTGTAGAAACTATCCTAAATTTGACAATGTCTTGCAACTAAACTTCTAAAGCTAAGCAAATGTATTTGCGGTTGTTTACCCAATGTTTGCAAATTCTGTCTTAAGTCACTCTAAGACCCCATAGTAATTATTTAGGTAACATAAGAAATACTAATTACTAAAAGGTTAATGGGTTTTGATTGTCTATTCCTGTGAATACTTCGGGTTGGTACTACTATTTTTGGATGGGGATTTGCAATTGAGACTAGGTCTTATAAAGACTGAAAACTAATGAATGGGATCACCTGTTGGAAAAAAATGGGTTTCACAAAGGATGAATGAATCAGAGAAGAAAGTGTTGCACTCCAAAACTTTCAAGGCTTGTATAAATTTCTTTTAGACAAATATTTCTACCCTCCCAATAACAATTGGCGATTACAACAAGTATGCGAAATATTGCCTTCAGGATACAATGAAAGCCCTGCAACGAAAAATTGAACTCAAGGTTTGTACCCCTTGATTCAATCAAGAACACACAAAGAGATTTCTGATTTCTGATGATGCTTTTTGAAACAGAGAAAACAGATTGATTTTTCTTATATGTTAAACGAAACTGGGAGAAGCTATTTATAAAGGGTTTTGCACCTGTTGGGAATAGGTTTTTATTCGCCAACAGGTTTCTATTCACGAAACGTCAGGTTCCTTCATCAACAGACATCAATGGTGTCTTTTGGATTCGAAATTTTCGAACAGGCTTTTATCGGCCAAATAAAACCTTCAGTTCAAAATATTCCAACATCACCTTTAATGAGGGATGCTCATTTTTGTTAAGTAATTGTCATGTAAACAAGAATTTTGATCCAATTCCTGGCTTTTACATATTTTAACTAGCTTTCTTTGCTGTGGCGTTCAATATGGTTTTTCATGCTATCTAATTCTTATTACTTTGATGGCAGAACCATCAAATGCTACTGGCGGTGAGACTGCACATGTACTTGCAATACATGTAGTTTAGGTAGTTATCGCGGTAAGGAATATAGTTGAGCATATTTTATAGTCGATGCTGTAATTACTGGAGTGAGTTGTATATTATTCATCCTCATGTTGAATACTATTTGGTTTATTAATTTGTTCACCATTGGATTATAGAAACATGCTTAATGACAAGCTAAACATATTGCTTACATTAGACAGAAGGTGCAATGTTGGGCTGAAATGTCTACAATTGTCACCTGAGATGTAATTTATTAATAGTTGGTTCGGAAATCGCCTTAAAAACATGATGTGTGTACGCACAAGACCCGCAGTTCGATAAAATGTACAATGGCGCTGAATCAAAAACCATTTCGAGACATGTGCAGTCTGAAATTTTCAGCAATATTAGAAATGACAACATCCTTTTCATGGGTTCCCAAATTTGGATACCTCATCATTATGTTGGTTATTGGACCAATTTTGCTCTTTTTGATGGAAGCAGAAAAGTTAAGTACAAATGGAACAGATAAGGCAGATGTGTGCATATCCTTGGAATCTCCTGAATGAAATAACAAAGTGAGTAGGATCAAGTTCGTTGCTTCTGTTTCCTTGCATTTCCCTATTTTTGACAAGTTCAGTTTTCCTTTATTGCTGCAGACACTTGCATGCATTAGCCTACAATGGACAAGGGTGATTCATCTAAGGATTTCATATAAGGGGAACCATCTTTGTAGCTTAAGGGTTTATGTATGTAGATATATATCATCTGAACAGTGAAGAATTAGAGCCCTAAATTGTACGTGAGGCTCAATATCAGGACTTAACAATACCAATGGTCTTAATGCAGGTAACATAAAACATTCAATGAAAGAGAATCATCTATCAGAACACACTAAAATTCCTTTCGATTATTGTGAGTCCCTTTTTCTATAATTGTTAAGTTTTTTGATTTTTTTCATATACATAATTGTTTTGAATCGTTGTTCTCAGATTACTGAACTCTTTGAGATAGTAGTCTGAAAATTAGTTTTAGATAAAGAGAAAATAATGAACCCCTTGACACCAATAAACATCCATGTGCGGATGATCTAATGCTATCAGTACCATTTCCTCCAGTACCTCAAGCAATACCTCCTCAAGGAAATCCACCTGGTAGCTTTCCGAACCCATCAGGAGGTCTAGCGCTTGGAGACATTTTGAGGAATCATGGTCATGGTTACAGGAAATGAACATATTACTTATATCCTTTGAGAAGATCTCCTGTTATGGTGACATGGAACATACATGAACCTTGAGTGTCCTGATGAACCTTGAGTGTCCTGTTATGGTTCAGATATTTTAAGTGATATAAAGGAGATCAGAAATATGCAAATGAGATATCCGTCTTAAAAATGTTCATACATGGAATAACAAAAATATATAAGGAAAGCCACTGTGCATGACTTGTTCCTTTTGAATAATACCAATGAAACAATATCAGTTACAATTAGATGATAGTGTACTGCTCTTTAGATAAATCATCTCGAGGTAGATAACAAACCCGAAAAGAAACAACCTCAAGCGAGGAATGCTTTCAGGTTCAGGATCGTGACAACGCTTTCAGGTTCGTCGAGCCTGGTTCAGGATCGTTACACCGATTTCAGTATCGTCGGATAATTTAACCTCCCCTCCAAGGAGATGTAGTCTAGGGATAAATAGGACCTTTAATTGGAAAGATAACTGCCACCTACCACTTAACTGGATGGAATTTGCCTTTTAAATAGAACGGGGTACTTTAACAAATTTCTAAAAAAACGGGGGCACTTTTTTTAGTGTAAAGTGAAGTGCATTACTTTATCAAAAAGCCCATTATCTTTATATTGTTCTCAAATTCTAACTGTTATCACACGAAAACTCAGTTATTTTTTCGGATTTATGTAACGGTAAACCTTGTTATTATGTTGGTTTATACAACCTATTTTTAATGCCATCATGTGATTCTTATGAAAAGAGGCTTTTTCGGTGAAACACAATTTTTATAAAGAAAAGAGGCTTTTTTGGTACGACCTCAAAATTCTGTGTGAACTTTCAATATGATTCGTTAGATCAGATGACTTAAAAACACGGAACTCGCTGCAGCCGTCCATCTAACAAGGAGTTAGGTACCATACGGGTGCTATTTGGTGGGTTTGTAATTAAATAACTGAACTTACCTAAAGATAAAAAATTTATACACAAGAATTGAAGCAGAAACTCATTACTCTCTCTAGGTTCTTCGAATTAGATTCAGCGGGGAACCCTAATCGCAAATGAGAACGATGATAATTTGATTAAACCCGAACCTTAAATATTCTCCAACTTCAATTCAATCTATGTTCAACAAAGTTACTCAACGGATTATAAAACCCAAAATCAAATGGATTGATGTTCCTTTTTTCTAAAACCTGAAATCTAACGGAGTCTTATTTAGATGGACTGATTTTTCTCCTCTCAACTTCGCAGTATTATTTTGCTGTATCTGAGGTGAAGAAGAAGATTGTAATGGAGGTGGTGCGGATGAGATAGTGACGGATGTGGTAGTACCTGAAGTGGAGAAGAGGAGATAAAAGAGGATCAAACAGAAAATAAATCAAATACAAATTGTAAGTATATTGTTAAATTGGTGTTTATTGTTTTGTTCCGTTGAACTTGCGAATTTTGCTTAATCGATCCATTATATTTTTGAAATAGTGGAATTGGTTTGATTTATTAATGTTTTGTGAAATACTAGAACCCTAATTTGTTCCTAGATTTATTAGTTTCAATCAGTACTGCAAATTTAGTCATGTTTGATTTATCAATTTTGTTGTTTGAATAAATTTGTAACAGAATATTGGTAGTAGTATTAGGGCAGTTAGGTAAGAATTTAGTCATTTTTTCTGTTTGAATCCCAAGTTTGTGAACAACAATACAAATGCCTCAGGGACATGTATGTTTGAATCCTAAGTTTGTGAACAACAATATAAATGCCTCAGGGACATGTATGACGATTAATTCTGAATGAACCATGGGTTTTTAGTCTCTTTTCCTTGGTTCAAATAACAGTTACTTTTGTATACATTGACTGATACTAACATGGATCAACAGCAGTATCGGTCATTAAATAGCAATCCAAGTATGTCTACCAGCAACTCGGTGATGAAGATTCATAACTACTGATGCAGGGGTGTATTGCGTAAGTAACGTTTCGATTGTCTTTGTGTTTCCATGAATGCATTTCCGAGTTCAATTTTGTTTCCGCTTTCGTGCTAGCTTCAACCATTTAAATAGCAGGTTTGAAATGTGTGAATCAGACTATACATTTCCACATCCAACAATTAGATTTCCTATGTTAGTTCATTGATCATTAGTATGACACCAAATCAGTAGTTACTTCAGTTTTCCATTGTCTCCCCTTCAGCTTAAGTGATATCATTTAACCCAAGACACAAGTATATGTCGGACCTCATATCAGTACAATTGCAAATTCATAATCAAAACAAGATTTTGTTATAACCACGACACTATGATCGTTCTCAAAGGCTGCTTAACTATGTGTGTGATTGGGGGAATGGTATTTCAAGCATGAAATGTTTTCTACTTGGGGAAAGGTTATTTCATTTGATGATTAGACCATGACACTGCTCAATTAATCATATTATATCGTAAAAACATGGAAGGTCAAAACTTTAGACTAATAGACAACGCTTAGGTATATAATCGAGAATTCAGTAATATATGGTGATCACAGACAGAATCTTTAAAACAAATATGGATATTTACTTTTGTGGATTAACGTGACAACCGTATCAAATTACTAACGTTGTTTGGAGGGGTCCAATCGTGGAGATTAGATTCAAACCTTTAAGAGATACGAAGCTGCACAAGGCAAGCAACGTGGCGAAATTAAAGAAAAGTATAGAAATAGCATTAACGAATTCAGAAATAGCACGCTCTTAATTGACCACGACATGCAACCAGTTAAGTTGGTTAAGCTTGGATTTCTGGGACTTATCATATTGCATGTTGGCATTATGATTTGTGTTTTAATTAGAAACCTATGCTAAGTGGTTATGGGACCTCTGATAATGTAATGCACTTTTGACCTATAAAATCTTAATTCATTTGTTGCCATTATGACTTTTGGGAGTTATCATACGGTGTACCTTGGCTTAGCTAAAAATCCTAAATGCAGCTAAGCCAAGGTTAGAGGAAAACTGCAACCACACTATGGGCCTTGGCCTTAGCTAATCATAACCTAACCACTAAACCTAATCATAACCAACCGGATAGTTAGTTTCGTATGTTTAACAGATTCCTAATGGTCGGGTCGATATGACCCAATTAACTAAACATGGTAGTAGGCTCCAGCTAACCTATAGGCTTAACCCCCGAATTGTAGGTTCAAGTGATATTTAATAAAAGACGCTAAGGGTGTTTAAATATGATTATTACAGATGCATCTTTAAGTCATTTATTAATTTCCTCGAGTTGACACTATTAAAAACAGGTGGTTGGATAAATTGCTTCATACCTTCTCTCGAACGGAGTTTAACACATGTAGCATGATCGAGACTTTTTATAAGCTAAACTTGACAAATCTTGGTAGTTTTTATATTATTCATGCTATATATTATTTAGTCATAATTTTGTTGATAACTATGTAATGGCCTTTTTATTTTTTTATTTGGATTGGGTAGTCTTTTATTTTTGATTTTTTCTTCTCGGATTCCTGAGTTATTATTATTTATTTATTTATTGAATAATTACCTATATCAAATTATTCAAATTTAATTGAACAACTACATGTATATTCAAGCAAAGACCAACATAAACTTACCATGATGTTAATTTTTTGAGCGTAGGCACAAAGAAACAGCATTTCCTCAATGCTGTTAATTTTTTAAAATATATTATTATTCCTGCTTAAGGCTTATTTGAAGAATGAAGAGTTCATTGAACGCGATAAGGACAACCGAGATTTTGCACTCAAGGAAATCGACAACGAGATGGTTGTACTATAGGAGATCAGGTCATAGAAAATTTGCAAGTACATGACATCAGTCCATGAAAATTTGGAAAAGTTAAAATTACAAAAAAAAAAAATAAAACAGAAACATATGCGACAACAATTCAAACCACATCCGGAAATGCTCAAAGAGAGAAGCTTAAAATTCATGGACAGGTCAAAGATGTAAATATTCACTTTTGGAGTAGTTTTTGTTAGATCTCAAATCTTTTATTATTTCTGTTAGCTAATATTCTTGGAAAGGTATACTATACTCCAATTTATAATGTTGTTTACAATCTCGTATGATTCACCAGGTTTTTGGATGATCAAAAGGCATTAACAACTGATTGACTGACATCAATAACTTTTGTATTATTCACCTAATTATTTACCTAATTATTGTTTTGGTTATTTGAATTTTTATCTATACATCGGGTTGTTTTTCTCTTCGTAATAGATTTTCTGGATTGTTTTGTTTTAAAAATTTAGACTTACTGCTTCCAAATTCTTAAAAAAAATGTTTAAAATTATTTATTAATGCGAAAATTAAAATTGTCCACTTTTTCGTTTAAAGTAAATAATTTAACTTTGGGTAAACGACTATACATAGATATTCAAACTACGCTTGCATGCGAACACACAACATCATCCATGAAAGTTGGGTTGCGCTCATAGTTCTAATGGGTGGGTGGTGTCCACGTTTAACTAATGATTAACATTTAATTATCCTAGAATCAACAAAAAAAAAAGGCAGAAAAGAATTATATAGGAATCGTCAATGGACTAATGATATTTCAGAAGTATTTTTACGAAACATATCGAGTTAAAAATCCTTTGTCATATACCAAAGATTACATGACACATAATACTGATCAGAAATTGAGTCAGGGACGAAGGCCTATATAACACAAGGATAGTAAGTCCATGTAAAGTACAACATGACCTATATCACTCGGAATATATAGTAAAGATGTGAAATTGATTAGAAACTGGTAAGTCCAATGTATTCAACATGGTTTTTGGCGTTGATTAGAAACACTGATTTCCTTGACCGGGCTGAATGTGGATCGAATGTATATATATATAATACAACTAGATAAATTTACGAAAGGTGTGAAGTCGTTTTCATATACTCGGAAGACAAACAAATCAAGGTTATGTTCTTAGAAATTATCTTCCGTTGTTTCAAAAGGAACATTGAATTATTTCGTAGGTTAAGCACATAAGTATATCAAAATCTAATGACTGTGTTAATATATGTCTTTTAAACTGAATCTGAAAAATCTCCAGGATCAATTAATGGAGGGATCGGAGGAGGCTATTACCCACGAATAGAGTACTGTCTTTTTATTAACTGAAAGCGTATCAAAGCAATAACTGCTATATCATATGAAGATCGTCTAAGAAATAGATCTAAAAAAACGGTATCTAGCACATAGCGATATTTTAGATATGGATCATGATAAAGTGCTTGAAATAAATAAGCACATGGTGCCGCTCTACCAAGGAGAAGAACGCATACACTTGAGCACTCATCATATAGCTGCCGCTTCTAAAAATTATTACAAAGATCAGCGGAAGTATACCACGGGAATTTTAAACCAGGTTGAGAATAATAATATACCAAGCCATATTTTGCAATTAAAAATTGGCCTACCAATTCTTTAGAAAAAATTCAATAAAAGTCAGTGCATCGTTAAGGGCACAAGATTGATGATAAAACGACTATGAGATCTGGAGATTGCTACAAAAGTCATAACCGATGTTACTCTTGGGGATATAGCAATAATAAGGCTGAAAGTGATAAGATCGGCCGATAGAACTAGTAGTTAGATATCAATTTCCTGTTAAAGTTTGTTTTGCAATGCAGATGGATGAGAGCAGAGCACAAAGCCTACATAATGCCGGAGTCTACTTGACATTTGGTGCTTTAACAAAAGGTGAAAATACATTATATATTATTAGTATTTCAAAAATACCTGGCGTGCCATCAAAACTTAATATTACTGTTATCAAGAAGAATGAGTTGCCAGATGGGTATACAAAAACCATGGTATGTGAATGCAGTACTAAGATTTCGCCACATATAAATCGAATAGTTTCTCAGGAACAGGGATATTGGAATGAAATGGATTTTCAGCAATGTCTACATAATCCTTACGACCCTCATAAAGAGACGGAGATAAGAAGATCTCTTGGATTAGTAAGTTGATTGGTTTAAATAAATATCCATGTCATTTCCGGCCAATTATTGGAATTTAAGTAAAATTTTTTTAGTTGAATTTCAATATTTTTGTTTTAAGGACAAGTTCATGTCAATTAACATACGTTAATATAAGTACATTTGATATTTTATTCTTAAAAGAATAATAATTCATAATATTTATAGTGTTCTTGCACATTATAAAAGAATACCTTTGTTCTAGACGTATATGTTTTTGATATTCTTAACGTATTTCTAGCTTGCTACTGGATTTCCAATTTGTTTCGATTTTAAGTTGAAACTACATAAGATAGATGTGCAACTATAAATGTCAATCACGGGTGAACACCTTCAAATACTGTGAGGTGGTGACCTAAACGACTCATGAAGGTCTATGGGGACCTGGAAGAGGTATTGGCTGCTGCATAAAATACCAAGATATAATATCGTAAGGAGATTCAGCCCAAATTACAAACTCACTTATGTATAAAATAAGTAAAGGTCGAGAACTGCTAGATACTCAACTAACAAGATAAAATTATACGCGATTTTTATGTGCATTTCTCATTTCCGGAGTGATAATAACAGTACAAAAGATATTTAATGTGTTTTACGATTTGTTTTGCAGTCGGAATTGATGTGTAAACCTAAAGTATCTATACAAAAGGAGAGGTTGAGCGGGGCCGTAAGCCCTGGTGATACCTAGTACCCATAATAATATCCTTATTGTTTGTCCCAAAAATAAGGACTTGAAAGTATAATGAGACACCATTGTTATCGTGACGGACAAGAATCACTCTAGTCTCCACAAGAGGCACTCCAAATTTTACGGATTAGTTAGTAGTTCTGTCAAATTCATTAGAAAAACAAATTTGATACTTGATAAATATGCTCTATACGAATCCCGGTGAGGGTGGTCGGGGCTCTTTTTCAAGGCTGTTATGGGGTACCACATTCTACGCGAGTGTACCAATGGTTTGCTCCCATCTGTTTCTGATGATAAATAGTAGTCAATGCACGTAAAACGCCTGAGCAATATTCCAATATTTTTCATTTCTATTGTAGTGTTGTTAATTGCGTTCTAGAGTTCTTTTTTTTTTGTTGTCTGCGTCTGATTTTCAGTAAAGATAGCTATATTTGGTAGTTTAATCGAGTACACAAGGAGATGATATAAATCTTGTAAGAAAGGATTGTACCCTTGTTATTGCTCTGACTTTTCACCTTAAAAGAATTCGCAGCACTACAAGTGCAAAAATAAATAAGTCTATTATTATGGCCTCTGCGAAAACTTATAGCGAGCAACTTGGACTTCACAAGCAGCTGAAAACTTTTTGTAAAAACGATATTCAAACAACACCCAGAATGTAAAATTGTTTTAGAAGATTTTGGATGCACGGTGAAATGGTGATATATGAAGATATATGTCGTGATTCAATAATGTGTGCAAGGATCACTGTAGGAAATTGTCCTTTTCTACATAAAAAAATCACAATAATAGTTATTGTTATTGTAGTAATGTGATCATGACATCGGTGACCTGAGTTTTCAAACCAGACAGCACATCAAATTCTTTATCAATCAAAAAAGATATGATAAAATAAAATAAAAAACCTAACTAGGACAGTCAGCACACCAAGTTCTTTATCAATAAATAAAAAATGATACTCATAACTATAGAGAGACTAACCATGTAGCTGATTTTTTGGCTAAATCTGTCGCTGGCAATTTTTTGTCCGGAGAGTGGATAGCTACACCACCTTCAGAGGTTTGTAATCTCCTAGAAGAGGATACTATGGGGAGAGCCTACCCCGTACTGTTAGGCTCTAGTTGCTTTTGTTGTTTTCGCGGCTTATAAAAAAAAAAATCGGTCTTTGATGGTTGGTGGTGACAGTGAACCTATTAACATATTGATTTCCTTCAACTTGGACTCCACATAAATCCAACTAGGAAAGAGGTGAAAATAATTGAAAAACAAAGAAAAGTCTTACTTGCTCTCCAAACATATTTCTCTTGACTTTCTCATTAAACCTACTAACTCCCATGTTAGTATGTTACCATCTCTTTATATATCAAGTGAGTAATGAGTCTGGATATAGATAAGATTTAGACCAGAAATTCAAGTTTCAATGAAGAAAATACATGCTTTAGTTTTACCATTTCCAGCTCAAGGTCATGTCATACCACTCATGAAACTCTCAAACTACTTATCAGAACATGGCTTCAAAATCACGTTCGTCAATACAGATTCCAACCATGAAACTGTTGTAGCTTCCTTGCCAAAACAAAGCAACAGCAAAGAGAATGGCATTCGTCTAGTTTCAATCCCAGATGGTAGGGATCCAGGCGCAAACGAAAGAGATTTTGCACACCTTTTGGATTCCATCTCTGCTTCAATGCCAAACTATCTAGAGGTGTTGATAAGAGAAATAAATGAGTCAAGTGATGATGATGATAAGATCACCTGTGTCATAGCTGATGAGAATATGGGATGGGCTGTAAAAGTTGCAAAGAAAATGAAAATCCCAGCTGCAGCATTTTGGACTGCTTCTGTATGGCTCAGGACCGTGCATCTACATCTCGAGCAGATGATCGAAACTGGAATACTCGATTCCGAAGAAGGTAAGAGCAAGAAACATTTTACTGTCATTTCTGGTTTTTATGACAAATTCTATCTGAAATTCTTAAAATTGCCCGATTCTCTTACAGGAGTTCCGACGCAACAACAAATGATGCAGTTCTCTCCTGACATGCCTGCTATGAACACAGACCTCTTCCCATGGACTCTTACCGGTGACAGTATTCTGCAAAAGAGCTTTTTTCGATCTATTAGATCAAATACTCAAGATATAAGAGACGCTAATTGGTTTCTATGCAATTCAGTTTATGAGCTAGAAAAACCAAATTTTCCATTGAACAAGAACCTCCTTCCTGTTGGTCCGCTTCTGCTTGCAGCTGATCAACAAGCACAGCTTAGTGGGAACTTCTTGGCTGAGGACTCAACTTGCCTGAGTTGGCTGGATCAACAACCTGCTCGTTCTGTCATTTATCTTGCTTTTGGAAGCAGCACAATACTCGATAAGCACCAATTTCATGAAATAGCACTTGGACTTGAGCATACAGGTCAACCATTCTTGTGGGCAGTACGGCCTAACCTCACCGACATTGATGCTTATCCAGATGGTTTCCAAGCAAGACTTGCAAACCGGTCTCGGATAGTGGGATGGGCACCTCAGCAGAAAGTGTTGGCGCATAAATCAATAGCATGTTTCGTAACGCATTGCGGATGGAATTCGACTATGGAGGGAGTGGCTATGGGAGTTCCATTTTTGTGTTGGCCTTACTTTGTTGATCAATTTCTTAACCGGAGTTACATTTGTGATATATGGAAGGTTGGCTTGCAGTTGAACAAAAATGAAGGTGGAATCATACCAAAGGAAGAATTTATCAACAAGGTCAAGGCCTTGCTTGCTGATGAAATGATAAGAGCAAGAGCTTTAGAGTTGCAAGATATATCTAACAAGAGTGTTGTTGAAGGAGGCACTTCCATGACTAATCTCACTAATTTCATCGAGTCGATCAAGTGCAAGCTAAAGAAACCGTAACCAAAGCAGGTTGCAATATCTTCAGACATCTAAAATGGTGCAATCCCAAACTACTGTGAAAGCTCTAAGCGAGCAACTGAGACAGCTTAAAACTTAGGCAACTGAGTCAGTTTACAAGTATGCATGTTTTTAGAAATGTATTTCAATATGATCTTTTCAATATAAGCTTGCAATTTTCGGGTTACAATACACTTGAACTTCTTTGATTGTGGTCTTAGATTCATCTCCAAACAAAGACTCCTTACCATCTTCTCTTTTTGCATAAGATAATCCTAATCTAGACTTAGCTTGCCTTAGATCACCAATTCCAGAGTTTGTATCTGGTCCAGCAAACCCTCCCATAACTGGTGCTAGTGGTGGTCCGATAAGTAGCCCGTCTGCGCCGAACTGGGGGCCGCCTCTGGCGTAGTCGAATAGTGCAGCACCACTACCACCCACTTTTGGTAAGATAATTGGTTCTTTCTCATTCTCATCCTTCCAGTAAAACAGGAACGCGTCAAAAGTGTCGTAGTAATCATCTGTGCTTCTGTAACCTTCAGGATTGAATGCACCAAACTTGAAGGAGTCTTTTGTGTAGCCAATTATCACGCAAGGTCCTTTAAAATCACAGCAGTTGTGGAATTGAGCTGCACTGAATCCATCAATGGTGGCTATGTAGCAGCATTTTAACTCTTTACCTGACAAGTACAGCTAACAAAATTGTCGGATTTTGATGAATTATACTAGAATGCACAATAAAAGGATGGGTCTGACTCTTGGCTATGGCAGCCTAACGGATTTACCATTCTTTGGGAACAAATGGTTTTGTTTTCGAAAATCAGTCTTGATGAAAAATTTGAGTATTATGAGTCTAGAATATTGCATATTAGTATGAACTGCTATTGCACATCTCTACTGAAAACTGAGGCACTGAAAAATTGAGAAACATGGGGGAGAGAATAGATTAGAGAGTGCACCTTTTAAGAAAGTTTTCTTTAGAAGAGATGGTGAGAAAGGGAGGTCAATGTTTTCATGATATTTGGATTTTGATTTCTCCTCTTCAATTTTCTTCTTCCCTCTGCCCCAATCAAAGAAGCTTGATGGGTTTATCTTCTTCTTCTTCTCCTCCTTCCACCTGGGGATGAAAAATTGGAATTGGAAACACAGGCCATTGTGATCCACCAATCTCCCACTCTCTCTCTCTATGCGGAACATATATTATCTTGGAAGCACCCATTGAGAGGGACATATCATATCAAAATTTGCTTGCTTGGTTTTAAATGGGGGCCTGGGGGTTGAAAACCACTTTTTATCTTTTACCAAGTTCCAGATTCTGTTTCCTGTAAAAAAATTCCTCTAATAAATTTACTCAGCTTCTTGGAAAGTAATTTTAATAAAACATTTTGCTCAAGTGAAATTTTACCAGAGCTCTTCAGCTGAATCTATATCTTTTCCTCTTGCACCAAGTTTAAGATATATATCTATAATAAGATGCTTCTATTCCAGCTTTTTTCTTTACTCCCACAGAAAAATCTTAGAGTCAATTTTACAGACTATGAAACTAGAAAAAAGGACTATTATGGAACGAACAAGGAGATGGACAATGAAACATTACAGAGTTAGTAACTTGTATCATAAAGACTGCACATGCTCGTGTCCCTCTCTTTGACATTGAAGACATCGTGATATCATGATTTCTGTTCTTTCATTTACTGTTTCACAATACACAAATAAGACTTGTATTAATGCACTTGCACGGGTTCAATATTTCCATCCATCAATCAATGGCCAGAGTGCTACTGGGTCCAATTTTCTCAAAAGATCGGAGGTGCTTAACTGCATGAAACTGAAAGAAACAGAACCAAAAACTTAATATCTGTAATCACTATTGAGCTGAAAATATTCTCATCTATTGTCAGAATGTATTAAGATATATATCCACTTGTAACAAGGGGTCACATGATCACTTGAAAAGTGAGCAATGTTCATACCCATCCCACATACATGGTAAGGGTTTCAAATGTAACCTGTATCAAATGTAAGATAGTGCAGTGGAGAATACTACGAAAGAAATCTGAACTGAGCATAGCATGACATCCAAAGTTTAAGATCATTAGGAAAATTACCTTCAGGGAGCAGTCTTCAAATAATGAGGGTGGTTTTTTTCTGAATCAAGTGCTCAACTCAACATTGTAAGTCTCTTCTTTTGCCCATTCCTTTTCATGGGAACACTTCGGGAGCTTCTCTTCAAATGAGCAGGAAGTCCTAGGACAGAAGATGGATGGCCAATAGATGTTCTACCTTTTTTAGCAGTCCATTTCAAGGGTAATTTCTTTACGATGTTGGAAACACCATTAGAACTATCCAACTCAACTGATCTCTGAACCTGGTTCAACATCTGGTTGGCCCATGCAAGTGACTGATCAAGCGCAACTGAATCATCCATGGGTTTTTGCCACAAACTGAGTATGATTGATCTGAATGACTGAAATGACATTGAAGGCTGATTATCCCGACCATTATTACTACACACCATATTCACCTTTATCACATGCTTGCAAAGGTTTCCTTGCAATGACCACGAACAGTCGCAAAGAGAGAAATCTGACCCGGGATTCCACACTATGTGTGTCTGACTAGGGTCTTTCTGACTAATGACTTTGGCAAAGAGGCGATCTTTGTCGTCAAAGATAACAGCACTTTCTGGAATTTGCGAAGCTCGATGCCATGAAGATGATGCAATGTAATCAGCCTTAACACTTTGAAAGGAATCAATGTCATCAGCGTAGCGGTCGAACCAGTAGCTTGGATGTAATTCAGTGTTCAGCTTGTGGACTAACCAATCTACTCGTTGCAGTGATCCTAGATGTGAATCATCATACAATATATGCTTCAGCTTCAAATGGTAGCCTTCAATGGCACCACAAGCCTCCTGGCTGGCTAGCGGAAGAGATCTCATAGTTGTGAGCCACATTTCTGCGTACAGCAATTTAAGGCAAATTACAAGGTTAATACCAAGATCAACAAATTATAACATATCCCCAACATACATGATGAAAGAGGGAAAACTGTAATCTAACCGATTTTAGGGACCCAACAGGCCTTGAAGTATTTCATGAAGGAAGTTTGGTCAACAAAATCTTGTATGAATTCCTCCATGACATCTACAGAATCCACACCTCCCCATATGCTGTAGACAATTCGCCCGAGACGTTTAAACATCTCCCTCTGAACTTCAATGTTATAACATTTCTTGATTACGTTTCGGAGCCATGACCTACGGACACGCCAAAGAGAGAAAAGGACAGGACAGCAGAATATTTCCCTGAAACATCGGACAATAACGAAATCAAGACGTGAAATTCTGAACTGCAAAAGAATAAGTTAAGCCTTACAAAAATAGGTTATTAAGTCTTAAACTAAAACTCAATTGAAGCCCCACTTTTGACTTGTTCACAAGAATCACAATACACAAGGAGATGATCCAACAGTGACACACGGATTGGCATACATTACAATTCAGTCCTTCCTAAATTTTTATCCCTTCAATCAGTGCTTCAGATTGCAAACTAATAAACGGTATTTGTTTCTCAAAAGTCAAAATAACTCTTGCTGGCTGCACGAAATGTGAATATGAAAATCTACATTATGAGCTTCTCATGCTTTTCAGCTGAATACAGGTATAGTCTAGGCGCTAAAGTGGGAGTTTGGTGCCTAGGTGCCTCCTTTATCTGGGGTTCTTTATTAAGACCCAATTTACCAACCTAAACCCTAAAATCTGGCCCACGGCTCCATATTTTATACCCCAAGGCCACTCCCCAAACAGCATAGGGTACACAGGTAAAAACTTATAAATCATACCTGATTGGATCCACCTCTGCAGCCGCATCATCAATCATAAACCCATTGATGTTCCAGGCAGAGTCGACTGAACGAGCTCGATCAACAAGAGCTTTCATCCATTTGGACACATCTTGCTTGGCAAAGCTACGTGTTATGACCCAAGCAACTGGAAGGGCATGATGTCTTGAGTCAAACACAAGAAGAGTACACAAAGGATACTGCCACAACAGTAATTAAACAATACAAGATTTGATTATACGCTTGTGTTAATACCTGTGCATCATTATAAGCTTATATTAATACAAACTGCATATATTTACTCCTACCTTAAGCTTCTTGATGCCAAATGTTGAATCAGCAGCCATGAGACTGTGATGTCCAAAACGGATCATTTGTTGCAACTGCCACTCTGTCTGAATCCCTAAGATGAATGAATCTGTATCTGATGCATCTTGATATATAAAAGTTGATTTCTTGTTCTTCTCTACCCACAATTTGATGCTAACTTGATCATCAAGATCCAACTCATGTGTTGACCGTCTGATAATCAACCCCATTTTACGGACATACTCTGATGCTGACATGGTAACTTTGGAATTTGAACCACAGTAGCGTTGAACACTTTCAATGTGATTCTGCAGTATATTCTCCTCGGGGATGCCCAAATAGATCAATGCCATTGTTTGTTGTTGGATTTCATCACAAATATATGGAACTGTTTTCGCACCAGGACCTATAGCATCTCGGTCTAGTGGACCATGGCAAACAAATCCAGACTTGTTCACATGTTGACGTCTATCATTGTATATAAGTAGTGCAGCTGATGGACGAGCATATAAACGCTTCACTATGAAATGGCAAGTACATCCCCTCATCGATTGAGGTCTAGCAGCTCGATTTCTAGTGTTTATTCGATACCTCCTGCTAGGCAATATTTCTCCACCCTCTCCATAATTTTCTGGACCAAATGAGCACCAGTATCTGCAGGGAAACGACCCATTAAATCAAGTAGGTCATCTACCATAGGTGAACACAATATTATCCAGAAATATCAAATCAAAAGGGTTCTCTCTTGACACGAGGGAAAAACATATGGTGGCACCCAACATTCTTTAATGCAATTATAAGCTCCAATATTCGAAAACCAACAATTAGTAAAATATGTATTCTTTTCTATCATAACAACTGTCTCCTATGAAGTACTGTCAAGACAAATTATCGTATAATGAAACATCAAAGGTATACATCCACACTGTCAGTTTCCTGAGACCTTGAGTGTCGAACTAGGCACACATGTTAAAACCAACATACTTGCCCATTCAATTGTTGCATAATCTTTCTTTCAAAATGCAATTCACTACCCGCAATTTAGTTTCACCAGGGACTGACTATCCAGTGATTAAGCTACAGTAAACATGGAAAGAAAATGCTGTGTAAAGAACCATCAACACACAAAAGAGAAGAAATGAAGTTGAGTACTTACAGGCGATATTCAAGATATTCATCATTCTCGTAACTAGTCAAACTCCCTCTGTCGCGTTTTTTTCCTTTTTCAATATGAAACCGAGTTGGACATTCAGCGATAGAACACTCACCAATTATAAATGAATCAACTCTATCATATGGGATAAGTGCTACATCGTCATGGTGCTCTGAAGTTCCATATTTGGTCCAAGTAAGATGAGCAGATGTGAATTCCTCCTCTGGTGGATTTTGTAACCTAATATCTTCAATTGATTCTATTATCTCCATCAAATCAAATACAGAAATTCTCTAATCCAAATGACCTTTGTATAACCAAGGTTTTAAATTATGGTTTTAGGTTTCTCAGGGAGAGGTTTAAGGAAGCATTTCTTGAACCCTAACTTATTCTGCAAAGAAAAAATCTTCTCTTTTTTGGTCAGGACTCGGAAGAAGGATTTTAGTCATAACTTTTCAGGGCCAGTTCCGGTTTTGGTTACATACTACCGGGCCGTTGTTACCTTATACTCCCTGTTTTAGGAAAAATTTGATACTTTGGCTTTTCCCATTTAGCCTAATTTTTTAGTAAAAAATAAAAAATGAAAATTTCAATTTTTCAGAAACGGAGGTAGTTTTAATTTTTAATTTCACCATTTTTTTTATATAGTTTTTTTGGTTTTATCTATTTCCAATCTCCTCTTTTCCTAAATCTCATCCGAATTAAAAGATCATTTTTTATTTAAACTCTTCAAGGTTGGGTGAACAAAACTCCCTCTATTATGTTTTATCAGTAATCATCCACCAACATCTTCGTTCTTCCCCTCTCCTTCTTGAATCTCCACTACCATCCTGTGAAACATATGATAGCACCACTTTCGGACCTTATACTTTACGATGACTGTTACCACATCTTGTATTGTTAACAGACGTGACCTATTAATCTAATAATGCCTCCGTACTTAAAGCGAGAAGGGTGAGAACTATGATTAGTTAACCGCGGGATCAATCATTAACCTTTTTTTCTCTTCACTGGATTGATGTGATACTGGGTAGATGAGTTAAAATGGAGACGCCAATTACGTGACCTTATACTGTGTACTTTTCCCAAGAATTTCAATTAGGTTAATGAATCTTAAAACTTGATTATGATTTGACAAATAGTATCCCACCTGATTAATTTGGTTGTCGCGATAGTGGTAAGAGTATTAGGTTAACCATGAAAAATAAAAGAGTTAGTTTTGTTTACCCAATATGAAAGGAGTTTTATAAATTTTTATTTGTCCCGTTGGGATGGGAAATAGGGAAAGTGGGGATGGGAAATAGGGAAAATCTTTTTTTATATAGCTGGTTACCAAGGATTCAAAATGGGATTTCACCATTTTTTGAATATTTTTGATTTTTCATTTCCATTTAGTGATTTAGAGTTTCAACTTGGTACAAATTTGAATTGAAATATTTCATTATCATGATTTCAGTTCTTTCATTTACTGTTTCACAGAACAAGAATAAGACTAGCAAGTCAAGCATCGATGCACTTGCATGGGCTCAACATTTCCATCCATGGTGCTTAATTCCCAGTCAGTGGCCGCCAGAGTGCTACTGGGTCTGTTTCACTTTACAAGCTTCTTCTTGAGATTGGAGCATATACGGGAGAGGCGCTGTAATCTGAATAACCTGAAAATTTTTGGAAGACATTTTCTGGATTAAAGTTCGCAAGGTCCTTAAAAGTTTTATATTATTGAACTAGATCATTCGTGCGCAGAAGGCCGCAAGTCTCTTTGAACTTGGGAAGTGACTTTGCTAGTTACCTCGTTAGTAGTAGGATGGAGAAGAACCAGCTGATGAGCATGCAAGAAATAGCCACAGTCTCCAGGAAGAGGTCTCATTGGCCTCTGATAACCTCTGCATAGATTGAAAATCCAACAAAATATGAAATCAGATTTGGAGCTAACGATTGTCCAATACATTGTAACCTAGCTACAAATACAAATTTTGAGGGATAAAATGATTTGTTCTCATAGGATGCTTATCCTTTCAATATAACAAAAGTAAAAAAATATATACCCATCCTTTTCATGACTGTCATCCACAGGTTCAGAATCAAAACTAATAGGAACCCCGCCAGAGGCATAGAGAGGATCTCCTGACAAACAACAACCAATAGTAAATAGTTAGTTTTTCTTCATATGTTCGTTCATTTAGTAGAAAACTCAAGGGAATCAAAACAGTATTCATTAAAATCATAGGTGTTTTAAAATGGATTATATGTCAGTTGACCTAGTTCAAAGCTAGTAATACCAGGACGGTTATTATTGAAGGATTTACCTGCAAGAGGGTGACCTATAAAAGATAGATGTATGCGAATTTGATGTGGTCGCCCTGATTGAA
Organism: Papaver somniferum; assembly: GCF_003573695.1. Classification (NCBI taxonomy): domain Eukaryota; kingdom Viridiplantae; phylum Streptophyta; class Magnoliopsida; order Ranunculales; family Papaveraceae; genus Papaver; species Papaver somniferum. Next base: position 26,517,322 of record NC_039366.1, read on the forward strand.
TTTCAACCTACACAAATAAAAAGAAGAACCAATATTTAATAACAAGTCACAGACTCACAGTGGTGCAGAAACTGAGAGATCCCAACTGTGAACAACAACAGAGATGTAGATCCAGTTGTGAGTTCACTTAGACCAGAATGACTGATGACAGATATATGACCCAAGTTGGATATGAAAACGTGGGCAGCGATACCACAGAAGCATTGCTGCATATTGTCACAGAAAAAAGTGCTACCTTGCATCAAGATCAACTAAGTTTTCAGGCATCCAGAGTCATTCCTATACAGACATCTATAGAATTGCCATTGATTATTTATCAAACGTAAGAGCACTAGTAACAAGATATTCAACTTTAAGTGATTTATTAACCGTAAATTCACTCTTCATGTGTTGTAAAGATAAAATGCATGCACAATTGTGGTTATTAGAAATTCTAGTTGTGGACAGACAGCAATGTCAGCAAATAAACATCATCTACCAATGAAGGCACTAATTTTCTGCCACTGCATTATCTTCTTTCTGTTTCTCTAGTAGCTAGTTTTTTCCGTACATAACATCTCAGCTTATTCAGTTGCATATAATTATACTTGATGAACCAATAATGAACCAAGAAGGGGCAAAGTGATCCCCCAGGCAAAATTAATCATTCCCAATATAATGAACGGATACAAAAACAACCAGAAAAGTTTAAAAGACAAACATATCTTAGATCATAGCATGCTCATACATTTGTAACTAGAGCACCTGAACCAATGAGCGATTTCTTTGTACATCTCTCTCGAGAACTTTAACTTTGCTCAGAGCTGGTTTTCCTAGTTGAATTGCAAAGAAAGAAGCACTGTTACAGAAAATATGAATACTTGGTGATAAAATGGCTGACAGTACAAACAGTGGAACTATATATCAGTGTACCATGAAAGTACATTACTCCATACCAGAGAGAACAGGAACAAACAATTGTGAAACATTGTAGCTATATGTACAGAAAGATTGGACAGCGTAGAAGCAAAACCTGATGAGGATGCCATATAAAGTCCTTTAGCTACCCCAGCATATCGCACTGCTCCAATAGGTTGACTAATGACAACCTATGAAACACAAAACATAACCTTCAGCTTGTAAAACAAAAAGGATTGTCAATAACATGTACTAAAGATGTTACCAAGAAGACCTCTTGGCCCATATAGAAACCACTTAAGAATTGAAGTGAATATGATAAAATAATACAATAGAGGTACGTAAAATGCAAATTGCACCAGAAAGATAACCGCTAAGTTTACACAACAAGAACCCAATGCCAGGGGAAAACACAAGAATCTAAAAGTACTAACGAAGAAACAGATCATCTCAGTGCTTTGACTTTACCTCATCCTTGTCGATTACCCCTGTGGCTAATGCCATATAAAATTTTGAAATTTTCCTTCCATTGCGCTCAGCGTTGGTATTCTGCACATCCGGTAGGTGTTAGTCACTACAAACAAAATGTTTGAGCATAGAAATCATCATTCTATGAGGAATGCAATATTAATACACTGAAAGGCCGAGCAAAAAAAAATTTATCGCTGAAGCATTTTCACTTAACCTTTTCACGAACAACGGCTGTACCATCAGCAAAATACGCAGACAAGCGAGTTTTGGCAAGTTTTGACTTTGCACAAAGAAGTATTCCTAAGGAAAAATTAGCAAACAGCAAGAAACTTAGATAAAAGACTAAATCTATTATGAGTTCAGCACACACTCACAGACATAAAAAACTATAAGCCTAGAATCCCAATCTAAACCAAGTATCAAATAATATAATGCAGCATCAAATATTACGAAGAATACAACACTATCTAACCCAATAGAGAACAACCTGACGTCCCCCGTCCTAATCGATGAACAGGAACAGGATGTGGTTCTTGATCACCTGACTTCCCTCCCCTCCATTGCAGCTGTGTTAAAACAGTCCGCTGCTGGAAAAGTCCTCCAGGCAAAACTTGTAGGCCAGATGGCTTATTTAAAGCAACCTAAACAAAACAACATTCGCCACAACTTCATAACTAGTATCTTAACAAAACCAAATAGTGTACGCTCCTAAAATGCTTACCAGATGATTATCTTCGTATAGAACATCTAATAAGTAAGGTGCATCAGGTTCTTTCCACGGAATCCGATGATAAACAAGTTCCGAACCCTCCCTATTTGCACAACCCACATTATAATTATAAATTAAGAAATCCCTAATCAATGAAAATGGATGAAACAATACACCAAAATCCAAACAATTCCATCTGAAATCATGAAAATAAAAACCTGAGAATCGTGTCGGGGTTCGTTTCAATTTGGCCATCAATTGTTATCTACAAGTATTAAATTCAAATTTGTCCTAAGTTGAACCGAATGGAGATGAAAAATCAAAAAGATACTAGAAAAAAAATTTGTCCTAATTACCTGTCCGTTTTGAATCCGTTGTAACCAACTGCGCAAAAGAGATAACAATCATCAAAATCAGAGTGGGGATTAAGTATACGAGTAGTAATGGTAGTAGTAGTATTACCCTTGGAATGGAGCAGAAGTACTGTGCTTAGTTGAGTAGAAGCTGATCAGAGTACAACCACTGGTGTTGGGTTTGACGGTGTCTGCGTAGGTTAAGCCACCGTTGAAATCAGGCCATTTAACTCCGAATGTTTCAAGTATTGGAGAGCCTTCGTTTTCTGCTGAACTTGACATTTCACAGTTTAGAAGCAGCTGCCTGTGACGAACCAAAGGAAAATGCTCCCAACTCTCGAGTCCCAGCTAGGGGTGGGACTTGGGTTGGGTCAACCCACCCAACCCGAACGTTGGGCGGACATGGGCAATATATTTCAAAATTTTGGGTAAGTTTGGGCATTAATTTTATGAACCCGAGTTAAATTTGAACAAGCATGGACACAAATATTTCTAACCCAAACAACCCCCAACCCGAAGAACTATGTATAAGATATTTATATAGTTGGTATTATCATCTATTTAGAGAAATCACTACAATAAAATGTAGCTATTGCTACACCATATATTGCCACACCTTCAATATAGGTGCTTCAAAAGCAAATTTCTAGCCACAGTACTTCTTAGCAACAGCTAAAAGCTATATAGCAAAAATGAAAATTTTGCCACACAATTGTGGCAACAATATGAAAAGAGTGTGGCAAAAGAGTATAATCTCTTTTTGCAGGAATAAAGATTGGGTGCATCAATAGACTTCTTGCTACATAGGTTATCGCGACACTAGTAATGGTTTATGCCATAACCATTGGGTGCTGCAATATATTAAGTTTCTTGTAGTGAATTTTAGATATTATCTTCAAATCTATTAATGAAAATATAAATTATATTTATCTCATTAATCATTTAATATGAAAAGAGTTTATATTATTGTAAATAATCAGTTATTTGGAAATTTTAAATAAATGGAGCAATTAAATTTTATTATTACTAAATTTATTATTATCACATTAACAAACTTGTATGTCTAGTGGAACTTGGCCAACCAGAGGAACATAATTTGGGCGAACTTGGGCAACACCTCAATGGGTTCCACGGGTTCATTGGGAAATCTGGGCATAGAATTCCTAACTCGGGTCTGCCTCGGCTAAGCCTTCTGGCCCGCCCAACCAACCCAAGTCCCACCCCTAGTCCCATCTATTTCAGCGAACAAACTATTGGACTCCGCTCGGATAGTAAATTATCCAAAACTGGAACCGATCATTTGATCAACTTCCTTTTTACTCAGTGGGTCCTTCCCATACGGTATCCAGATTACCAACCGGTAAAAATTGAGCAGGTTCAGATACAAGAAACAAAAGTAGAAATTAATCTCAGAAGTCCCAGAAGTCGGATGCCAAAATTTACTTTACAAAAACTTAAAATTTTTGCAAGTCGTTTTGAAATTGAATCACGAAACTAATTGTTGGCCTTTTGATTTCCAGAAACCAAAAATACAACTTCTCAAGGTGAATCCAAAATCTGACTGGTGGCTCAAGTCGTGTTTTGGAATTTTTCGCTATAATACGAAATCTCCCTGATGAGACAAAACTCTGCAACATAACTATTTAAATCTGAGTCGTGATCAAAAAATTTGTTATTATTAGGTTCAAAATTTGCTTAATGACCCATTTTCTACCTGTGACCTTATATTTGAACCAAAATTTGTAATGTGAGTTTGCGGCTCAACGTATACCGTATGATCCTAATTCTTTTTAGCAACCCAAAATATGCATTGTGACTCGGTAAATTGTCACTATAATCCCAAATCACTTTAAGTGTTACCAATAGTTTGTTTGGATATCCATTCAGAAGTTATTTTTTTACTTCTGAAAGTCGAAAAGTTATGAATCTATCCGGTTGTAGAATTTCAGAATGACTTTTAAAAGAAAACAAGTTGGCACTTTGAGAGAAGCAAAATAATTTGGTTTTTGCCTTCTGTTACTGGTATCCAAACATATATAAATCTTTTAGCATGGTCTTAATCTACCACGTGGTCTAAATTTACTTAGTAATATAGGATCTACCTCTTTGGCAAAAAAAAAAAAAAAACTGAACACTAAAATTTTCCTCGTGGTTCGGAAGTTACCCAATCTACCTTTTATTCCATGAAATGTTTTGGAAAAAATTTGAGTAGCTTTAAATTTCATGTTGTTCATACCCAAAAATTACTCATAGGTAAAACAATATGTAATGTCGAAGTACTTTCTTTAAGTTCGAAAATCAAAATCGTACAAAACGAGCTTAAACCAAGAAATTGGCAGTTCACGTTTTGTTTCGGTTACAAAGAGAGAAGATGGATTTATGGTGTATAATAGAAGATTGAGATGAATTCAAAGATCAAACCAAGGTTAATAGATGAGGACACATTTTACCTTGATTGATCTTTCTGGTACTGAATTTCTTTTATGTTTCAAGAGAAACCCCAAATTCGTTCCTTCGAGAGTTTGTCTATGGAAATATTGTAATAAGGGCAAACGAAGACCTTGTAACCTTTTTCTACACAAAGGCCACTCAATTGGTATTTTGTGTTTAGTTTAGGGCTCCCTCGTTTCTAAACTGACTTAGTCAACCAGGGAGTTCATTATTTTGCCATAGATTTCTTATTTTAGCATGTATATCCACATTACAAAAAAAGAAAGAAAATGATAACAAAATAAAAATAGATTTATTTTAATAGACATATTTCTCACCCATAAAAAGATCTATCAGGTTAATACAAACTGTTAGTATATGATATAAGAGGGAAAGCACAAAAAGTTGAGGAAATTAGTGGTGATTAAATTGTTGTGTGTGAGGTTGTCGACCTATGAAAGAAGAAGAGTTTGAGAATGCTAAGCTTGTTTTGTCTTCTTAACAGGCTAAGTGGCCTATTTATAGTTGCAGGGAACACTCATTGTTTCCTCATAATTAGTGGAGGTCGTGAAGACATGGAGAGATGGATATAGTGGAGGTAATAGTAAATTTACGCCCATTATGATAGGGAAACTTCCAGAAACTTGTAAGCCACTACTCTATTACTTTACCACTCCTTTAACCTCTCTTAACTGTCACCACTACTTGTTACTTCCTTATTATGGGATGTTGTCACGCCGCATGTTGTTGTAATCCACCATACTAATACCCATATGTAATTCCCAAATATAACATGTTTTTGATTTCTCATAGGAATTCTTATAATCATGGACCGTCTCTTATCTTAACCAGGTTTCCACGATGTATTTGACTGACTAATCAGGCTAAGCTAGCCATACCTTGTCGAAGTGACATAAATTGAAGAGATAATTCATATCCAAGGTTATGTGTGACTGATGGAATTTTGATAGTGGTAAATAAGGTTGTCGTTCACTCGGACTTTGTTGGATTGATTTTAAGTTTTAATAAAATAAAAATACTACAAATAAAAAAATATATATACAAATTTTGTCACAGGATGAAGAGAGACCGGGACTCGGGATTCCACTGGTTTTCATGTTCATGGGGTTCATAAATTAATCCTAGACATTTATAGCTCAAAATAAAAGAAACAATAACTCTATTCTTTGCCAAAGTAGATTTCGTAAAACATCAATTGTAAATTACAAGCATAGTGTATCTAAAGCATCTAAGACTAAGCATACACTATCTAACAAGATAACAATTGATTAATAGAAATCATAAATCATTTAAAATTTGTGCAAAAAGTAAATAAGGAATTTATTAAATTACCCCAAGGATGAAATACAGCTTCCTCCGTCGTCCCAGTGATGGGTTCTAGCTCCACATGGTGAAAACACACTCAAAAAGATAACCCATAGCTCAAATGGTGTTTTTATTGGAAAAATAGTAGAAAACAGAGATTTGCAATGGTATAAAGGCGTTGCAAAATAAACTGTTACAAAGAACGATAAATGGGAAATGCCACTGTCACTGTAGAAAATACAACGATTCAGTCTGTGTCGTTGTCACTGTTGATGAACGACTGTTCTTTGGCGTCTTATGTTCTTCGTTCTCTCCTTCAATGGCAGCAGCAGAGACAAGCTCTGCAACTTCATGTCCTGCGCTCTGTTTCCTCCCCTAATTCTCCATCCTCACTGTACTCCTTAACATCAACTTATATAGCCTCTCAATGCCCAGAATACTCCCCCATAACTGCGTATAATACTCCAATAAATTCATTATTCTCTTATGCCTGTCACGGAAAAAAATTCCCTTTTATAACTTCTTCACGCTTCTGTTGCAGTCAAACTCCATCCAAACACTCTCTCTCATTCCCTTTGATTCCTTCCAACGATGATTCCACCCAATTTCAATCGAAACAAAAGATGTTACCAGCCTTGTATTTTCCATACTAAGATACCCAATCAATTTCAGATTTTAGTCTCACTCTAACACCTCTAACTTTAAAACCCTAATTCGACAGTGAAAATCAGTTTTGCCGCCACTTTTCTGTTGTTCAAGTGAGGAAGATGATGGGTGCCCCCTATCCAGAGTGGGGGTGCTGATAGCAGTTGACGCCCTAGGGTGTGTATAGTAAAGAAGGGGCCCCGATCGAAATAGGTGCCCCTTAGTAACTGGGTGCCCTATCCAAAATGAGAGTCCGCTTAAGAATCGTCCTCCGGGGTGCAAATATCATTTTTGAGCAACTTTTCCACACAAGTGTATTTCTCCAAAAACACCTACAAACACACAAAACACCATAATAAGTACGAAAACGAGTACTAACAATACGGAACATTGAGAACAAATTAGACACATAAATGCGTCTATCAAATACCCCCAAACTTATTATTTGCTAGTCCTCGAGCAAATCTAATCTAGAAAAATAAAACCGAGTTAATCTCGGGAGGGTTTACCAGAGGTGTACCCACAAAACCATTGACTTCTATTTGGTCACAAGTATCCAAAGAGCTATGAGGACATACATATTCTCAACCTATCTCCAAGTAACTAGAATTGCCATAGAAACTAAAGGTGCCAGCTCTAAAGCTGACTAAAGAAAATGGGAGACACATCCGCAACACTGCTAGATAAAGAGATATCCGCTACACATCTAGATAAACATTGTAAGATGCATCCGCTTTACAGCTAGATAAGATTAGGAGAGAGATAAAGATGAGAGGGACATCTGCTACACAGCTGGATTAATTACGTCTGATGAGTTAAACCAGTGATAGAAAGATTTTGTGCTAGATTTATAGCGGACTAACAAAGCAACCAAAATGCATCTTTCTTCGACTCTCTCATAGAGCTCAGTAGAAACAACGTTTTTTTCGGCTTCAATTGTTGATGATAAACTCTCCAACCTCGTAGAACCTTGACAATTTAACTTTTCTCCTTAATTTCTTGCTTGAAAATTCCTTAAAGATTTCTACTTCCCTATCCTTATTGAACAAAACGTAACGATGATTTTTTCATTTTTCAATTTTTTTTCTTTTTTTTTTCATTTTTTTTTTCAACACAAAAATAACAAGACAAAAATTTAAATGGCCATGAGAGAAGGACTTTAGAACTTGGATCTTCGCAACTTGTGATGTCTTGGTATCATGAACTTGAACTTATATCATTTGCTCTTATAACTTTTTGTAACTAAGTCTTCAACTTTGATTTTTGAAGTATTCTTTTCTATTGTTGCTTCTAAACCTTAAACGTCTTCAACTTTCTTCATAGATTTTGACGTCGCCCCGCTTGTTGATGATGATAAGTTTCTACTGAGAGAGAGTCGTAATCCAGTAACTAAGACTACATTGTGAGGTTGCTTTGTCTTTCTGGCATTTCCTTCTGACCTACTTGCCTTTCCATCATGGATGGTTAGGTCCATCACGGTTACCCTCTAAAAGGAACAAGTTCTCTCCTGAATTTCAAAGATCTCAATGTCTTTTTCTCTAATGTATCAATAGAATGTTATCCCTAGCAATTCCAATTTCCATCTATTCGGTGAGAAACAGTATGTAAACTTAGCTAACCGGATACCATGTGATGCTAGAAGTTTCTCCCTTACCCCCAAACTTAAATATAACATTGTCCTCAATGTTCTAAAGATAAAATTAAAAACATGAACAAGGAGAAACTATTACCACTTGAGGGAAAGAAATAAGGAAGAATATTACCATGTCGCATGAAATGGGTTACCTCTCAAGAAGTGCTAAGTTTAAAGTCTTCAGCCAGACATTGGAATAATTAGTCACCTCGTATAATTGTATAGCAGTAGCTGAAATAATTGTGGGTCATCTTGATCAAAAAGTGTTACCCACAAGAAGAGGAAACTGTAACAGTCCAAGAAGATACCGAACATACCCTTGCTTAAGACAACTACATCTAGTTGTGGTTCAGGTTCATGCTCTATAAAAGGGTCTAAATAAAAGGCTTTCATCGTTGGATTTCTTCAAAGCTAAGATCTGGTTCAGGTATTAGAGTCTGGAAAAACTCAACTAAGAACTTAGAAGCACATAACAACAACCTAAATAATTGGGGATCCTCTAAGTCAATTAGATTTGACTCGCATAGTTGACCACAATAATGGTCATTCTTAAGAAAATGTGTCGACCCTAATATCCTAAAGTAATTAGGTTTAGTCTCAAATCTTAATAACCGACACATCTGAAAATCATATGTTCTCACAATTGGTTGAAAAGTTTTTGGTGGGAAAACAAAGTCAATCTTGGTATCATAGCCTGGGTTAACCACATCAACCAGAGGATGGGTTTCTAACAACTGAGCTTCTCTATGGACATCATTAGGTTCGGTAAAATGTGTATGAAGATAATCTTGTAAGATGGTTGAGGCACAAATGTCAAGTCCCAAGTGAGGGGACTTTCTAAGAGTTAAAGAACACGGAGAATGATAATCACCCCCAAACTTAGAGTTTTTTGTGTCTCTAGAAAGACTAGTCACAACTTCCCTTCAGATTCCTGAAAATGGTCAATTGATTCTTCTAAGTATGGTTCATCCTCACTCATGTCTATGAGTTTATGGTCTTCTAAGATTAGTGTTTCTAAATCGCTAGACTCTAAAACATTATTCTCAAGGTAAACTCTTTCCTCTAAACCATCATCACAATCATATAAAGGATTATCCAACATACTGCAGGCTAAAGGATCATGAACTACATCGTCTAAAACGGTGGTATCTCTAGTCAAATCCTCATCCTTTTGAATAGGTGAATAATTATTAAAATTATTTGGATTTGTACTAGAAACAACACTATCATTATAAATCTCAATCGGAGTAACAAATTCCTGATACTACATATTTCATGTTCTTCATCAATACTATCCTCATTATAATCATATTTATAATAACATGAAAAATATCGAACCTCGTCTAAACAAGTAGTGTTACCAATTCTAACCTCGTCATCTTGATTATGTGAATAAAAACTATCCTTATTTTCAAGGGTGGTATTGGGAACACTATACTGGAAATTAAGACTATCCTGAGCAAGTTTTTCCACAATCCTATTTGTACTCTCAGTAAATTGCTTGAGGGACTCTTCTAGAGAAATCTTAGTTGAATGCTCTACGGACTCTTCTGGGAGAAGAATATTATAAGTCTCTTTCATAAATAAATTTCGTGTTGACTCATTGAAACTCTTGAGAGACTCTTCCAGAGAAATAGAAGGATTGTTTTGCTCGTATGACCTGTGGGTATGTGCATGGTAATTGGGCTCACAATTATATGGACCATAACCTTCAAAAGTTTCGCGTTCCCAATCAGTATTCACACCATGGTCATAAAAAGTATAATGTCCAAGCTGCTCAGTCGGATACTCATTGTATTGGCTATTATACCAGTTCGACATCCTAACTGCAAGGCAATTCTAAACAAACACAAAGAAGGCTGAGTCGACCAAAACAAGCCTATTTTATCTAGAAAACAAAAATCATGATGGCTCCACTTAGATTGTTTCTAGACCAGCTTCTAATCCTTCGAAAGGGAATTCGTTACAATTTAAGCAAACCCCTCTGGAATCAATCCGAGTCAAAGTAAGTTGAATAGAGGCGAGGGAAGCTCGGTGGAGCTTTGATACCCAAGGCCACACCGGTATTACAAGGCGGCGTAGTCACACATTCAACTCACAGAAACCATCATGAACTTCGAAGTATGCTCAATAGAGCAACCAATATTTTTCGAACGACTTTCCTATTAAGATCGTTACCTATCGATCTCGTTCTAGTCCAAATTTTAAGGCTTAGTTTCGCGTAGGTTACGTGTTCCTAAGGCGGGCAAGAAGGAAACGGTGATGAAATCCGAGTCCTTATCTTGATTTGGCCATACCTTGCCCTTTACAAGAAAATTAAATCCGATTTCAGGTCCTCAACATATATGCATACAAAATCATCCAGTAAACCCGCTGACAGGGGATTCGCGGGTGTTTATAATTCTTACCTTCAGTTCCATACGGGGGATGAACCGTTGAAGTCGACTCAGGCCACGACTCCTATGTCATGTACGAACCCGAGGGGCCGAGGCGACATCGTAATCGCCGTCCTTCCCTGTGCAGTTTATATTTGAAACTACCCTTCCGTAGGGTTTAAAAAAAATTAATGTCTAATGTCCAAAAATAAAGTCCAAAAAGAAAAAAGGTCCAAATATAAAAATATTACAAAAATATAACCCTAATTACAATTTCTAAAAAAAAATAATATACAAAATCTTCTTCTTCTTCACTCCTTTTGGATTTCTCTTTTCTTTCCTTTTTGGGATTTTCTTTTCAGCACTTTTTTTTCTTTAGCTTAGCTCCAAATCTGAAAGCAAACAAAAATACCAAAACGCATAAAAAAGAACAAATAAAACCAAAAAAAAAATCTATAAACAAATCCGCGTCGGCGGTGCCAAAAATTGATGGAATTTTGATAGTGGTAAATAAGGTTGTCGTTCACTCGGACTTTGTTGGATTGATTTTAAGTTTTAATAAAAAAAATAACAAATAAAAAATATATATACAAATTTTGTCACAGGATGAAGAGAGACCGGGACTCGGGATTCCACTGGTTTTCATGTTCATGGGGTTCATAAATTAATCCTAGACATTTATAGCTCAAAATAAAAGAAACAATAACTCTATTCTTTGCCAAAGTAGATTTCGTAAAACATCAATTGTAAATTACAAGCATAGTGTATCTAAAGCATCTAAGACTAAGCATACACTATCTAACAAGATAACAATTGATTAATAGAAATCATAAATCATTTAAAATTTGTGCAAAAAGTAAATAAGGAATTTATTAAATTACCCCAAGGATGAAATACAGCTTCCTCCGTCGTCCCAGTGATGGGTTCTAGCTCCACATGGTGAAAACACACTCAAAAAGATAACCCATAGCTCAAATGGTGTTTTTATTGGAAAAATAGTAGAAAACAGAGATTTGCAATGGTATAAAGGCGTTGCAAAATGAACTGTTACAAAGAACGATAAATGGGAAATGCCACTGTCACTGTAGAAAATACAACGATTCAGTCTGTGTCGTTGTCACTGTTGATGAACGACTGTTCTTTGGCGTCTTATGTTCTTCGTTCTCTCCTTCAATGGCAGCAGCAGAGACAAGCTCTGCAACTTCATGTCCTGCGCTCTGTTTCCTCCCCTAACTCTCCATCCTCACTGTACTCCTTAACATCAACTTATATAGCCTCTCAATGCCCAGAATACTCCCCCATAACTGCGTATAATACTCCAATAAATTCATTATTCTCTTATGCCTGTCACGGAAAAAAATTCCCTTTTATAACTTCTTCACGCTTCTGTTGCAGTCAAACTCCATCCAAACACTCTCTCTCATATCCCAGAATGTGTTGAACACGCTTAGGTCACAAGAAATATTCCCAAACATAACCAGAAATCCTGTAATGCCCTCGGGTAAATATTCTTCCCCTGTTTTCTCCAAATCTTCATTGCAGCCCAATTTTATCGATCCTGATGGACTTACCAGTCCTGTTTGAGTTTTACAGGCCCAAGACAACAGATTTTGGTGATTGAATCTCCCTGGAAAGCTTCCAAATCCAAACACAGCAGTCTCGGGTTCTCACTACACACATAATTCCCTGATTCCTTCCAACGATGATTCCACCCAATTTCAATCGAAACAAAAGATGTTACCAGCCTTGTATTTTCCATACTAAGATACCCAATCAATTTCAGATTTTAGTCTCACTCTAACACCTCTAACTTTAAAACCCTAATTCGACAGTGAAAATCAGTTTTGCCGCCACTTTTCTGTTGTTCAAGTGAGGAAGATGATGGGTGCCCCCTATCCAGAGTGGGGGTTCTGATAGCAGTTGACGCCCTAGGGTGTGTATAGTAAAGAAGGTGGCCCCTATCGAAATAGGTGCCCCTTAGTAACTGGGTGCCCCTTATCCAAAATGAGAGTCCGCTTAGGAATCGTCCTCCGGGGTGCAAATATCATTTTTGAGCAACTTTTCCACACAAGTGTATTTCTCCAAAAACACCTACAAACACACAAAACACCATAATAAGTACGAAAACGAGTACTAACAATACGGAACATTGAGAACAAATTAGACACATAAATGCGTCTATCAAATACCCCCAAACTTATTATTTGCTAGTCCTCGAGCAAATCTAATCTAGAAAAATAAAACCGAGTTAATCTCGGGAGGTTTTACCAGAGGTGTACCCACAAAACCATTGACTTCTATTTGGTCACAAGTATCCAAAGAGCTATGAGGACATACATATTCTCAACCTATCTCCAAGTAACTAGAATTGCCATAGAAACTAAAGGTGCCAGCTCTAAAGCTGACTAAAGAAAATGGGAGACACATCCGCAACACTGCTAGATAAAGAGATATCCGCTACACATCTAGATAAACATTGTAAGATGCATCCGCTTTACAGCTAGATAATATTAGGAGAGAGATAAAGATGAGAGGGACATCTGCTACACAGCTGGATTAATTACGTCTGATGAGTTAAACCATTGCTAGAAAGATTTTGTGCTAGATTTATAGCGGACTAACAAAGCAACCAAAATGCATCTTTCTTCGACTCTCTCATAGTGCTCAGTAGAAACAACGTTTTTTTCGGCTTCAATTGTTGATGATAAACTCTCCAACCTCGTAGAACCTTGACAATTTAACTTTTCTCCTTAATTTCTTGCTTGAAAATTCCTTAAAGATTTCTACTTCCCTATCCTTATTGAACAAAACGTAACGATGATTTTTTCATTTTTCAATTTTTTTTCTTTTTTTTTCATTTTTTTTTCAACACAAAAATAACAAGACAAAAATTTAAATGGCCATGAGAGAAGGACTTTAGAACTTGGATCTTCGCAACTTGTGATGTCTTGGTATCATGAACTTGAACTTATATCATTTACTCTTATAAATTTTTGTAACTAAGTCTTCAACTTTGATTTTTGAAGTATTCTTTTCTATTGTTGCTTCTAAACCTTAAACGTCTTCAACTTTCTTCATAGATTTTGACGTCGCCCCGCTTGTTGATGATGATAAGTTTCTACTGAGAGAGAGTCGTAATCCAGTAACTAAGACTACATTGTGAGGTTGCTTTGTCTTTCTGGCATTTCCTTCTGACCTACTTGCCTTTCCATCATGGATGGTTAGGTCCATCACGGTTACCCTCTAAAAGGAACAAGTTCTCTCCTGAATTTCAAAGATCTCAATGTCTTTTTCTCTAATGTATCAATAGAATGTTATCCCTAGCAATTCCAATTTCCATCTATTCGGTGAGAAACAGTATGTAAACTTAGCTAACCGGATACCATGTGATGCTAGAAGTTTCTCCCTTACCCCCAAACTTAAATATAACATTGTCCTCAATGTTCTAAAGATAAAATTAAAAACATGAACAAGGAGAAACTATTACCACTTGAGGGAAAGAAATAAGGAAGAATATTACCATGTCGCATGAAATGGGTTACCTCTCAAGAAGTGCTAAGTTTAAAGTCTTCAGCCAGACATTGGAATAATTAGTCACCTCGTATAATTGTATAGCAGTAGCTGAAATAATTGTGGGTCATCTTGATCAAAAAGTGTTACCCACAAGAAGAGGAAACTGTAACAGTCCAAGAAGATACCGAACATACCCTTGCTTAAGACAACTACATCTAGTTGTGGTTCAGGTTCATGCTCTATAAAAGGGTCTAAATAAAAGGCTTTCATCGGTTGGATTTCTTCAAAGCTAAGATCTGGTTCAGGTATTAGAGTCTGGAAAAACTCAACTAAGAACTTAGAAGCACATAACAACAACCTAAATAATTGGGGATCCTCTAAGTCAATTAGATTTGACTCGCATAGTTGACCACAATAATGGTCATTCTTAAGAAAATGTGTCGACCCTAATATCCTAAAGTAATTAGGTTTAGTCTCAAATCTTAATAACCGACACATCTGAAAATCATATGTTCTCACAATTGGTTGAAAAGTTTTTGGTGGGAAAACAAAGTCAATCTTGGTATCATAGCCTGGGTTAACCACATCAACCAGAGGATGGGTTTCTAACAACTGAGCTTCTCTATGGACATCATTAGGTTCGGTAAAATGTGTATGAAGATAATCTTGTAAGATGGTTGAGGCACAAATGTCAAGTCCCAAGTGAGGGGACTTTCTAAGAGTTAAAGAACACGGAGAATGATAATCACCCCCAAACTTAGAGTTTTTTGTGTCTCTAGAAAGACTAGTCACAACTTCCCTTCAGATTCCTGAAAATGGTCAATTGATTCTTCTAAGTATGGTTCATCCTCACTCATGTCTATGAGTTTATGGTCTTCTAAGATTAGTGTTTCTAAATCGCTAGACTCAAAACATTATTCTCAAGGTAAACTCTTTCCTCTAAACCATCATCACAATCATATAAAGGATTATCCAACATACTGCAGGCTAAAGGATCATGAACTACATCGTCTAAAACGGTGGTATCTCTAGTCAAATCCTCATCCTTTTGAATAGGTGAATAATTATTAAAATTATTTGGATTTGTACTAGAAACAACACTATCATTATAAATCTCAATCGGAGTAACAAATTCCTGATCACTATACTACATATTTCATGTTCTTCATCAATACTATCCTCATTATAATCATATTTATAATAACATGAAAAATATCGAACCTCGTCTAAACAAGTAGTGTTACCAATTCTAACCTCGTCATCTTGATTATGTGAATAAAAACTATCCTTATTTTCAAGGGTGGTATTGGGAACACTATACTGGAAATTAAGACTATCCTGAGCAAGTTTTTCCACAATCCTATTTGTACTCTCAGTAAATTGCTTGAGGGACTCTTCTAGAGAAATCTTAGTTGAATGCTCTACGGACTCTTCTGGGAGAAGAATATTATAAGTCTCTTTCATAAATAAATTTCGTGTTGACTCATTGAAACTCTTGAGAGACTCTTCCAGAGAAATAGAAGGATTGTTTTGCTCGTATGACCTGTGGGTATGTGCATGGTAATTGGGCTCACAATTATATGGACCATAACCTTCAAAAGTTTCGCGTTCCCAATCAGTATTCACACCATGGTCATAAAAAGTATAATGTCCAAGCTGCTCAGTCGGATACTCATTGTATTGGCTATTATACCAGTTCGACATCCTAACTGCAAGGCAATTCTAAACAAACACAAAGAAGGCTGAGTCGACCAAAACAAGCCTATTTTATCTAGAAAACAAAAATCATGATGGCTCCACTTAGATTGTTTCTAGACCAGCTTCTAATCCTTCGAAAGGGAATTCGTTACAATTTAAGCAAACCCCTCTGGAATCAATCCGAGTCAAAGTAAGTTGAATAGAGGCGAGGGAAGCTCGGTGGAGCTTTGATACCCAAGGCCACACCGGTATTACAAGGCGGCGTAGTCACACATTCAACTCACAGAAACCATCATGAACTTCGAAGTATGCTCAATAGAGCAACCAATATTTTTCGAACGACTTTCCTATTAAGATCGTTACCTATCGATCTCGTTCTAGTCCAAATTTTAAGGCTTAGTTCGCGTAGGTTACGTGTTCCTAAGGCGGGCAAGAAGGAAACGGTGATGAAATCCGAGTCCTTATCTTGATTTGGCCATACCTTGCCCTTTACAAGAAAATTAAATCCGATTTCAGGTCCTCAACATATATGCATACAAAATCATCCAGTAAACCCGCTGACAGGGGATTCGCGGGTGTTTATAATTCTTACCTTCAGTTCCATACGGGGGATGAACCGTTGAAGTCGACTCAGGCCACGACTCCTATGTCATGTACGAACCGAGGGGCCGAGGCGACATCGTAATCGCCGTCCTTCCCTGTGCAGTTTATATTTGAAACTACCCTTCCGTAGGGTTTAAAAAAATTAATGTCTAATGTCCAAAAATAAAGTCCAAAAAGAAAAAAGGTCCAAATATAAAAATATTACAAAAATATAACCCTAATTACAATTTCTAAAAAAAAATAATATACAAAATCTTCTTCTTCTTCACTCCTTTTGGATTTCTCTTTTCTTTCCTTTTTGGGATTTTCTTTTCAGCACTTTTTTTTCTTTAGCTTAGCTCCAAATCTGAAAGCAAACAAAAATACCAAAACGCATAAAAAAGAACAAATAAAACCAAAAAAAAAATCTATAAACAAATCCGCGTCGGCGGTGCCAAAAATTGATGGAATTTTGATAGTGGTAAATAAGGTTGTCGTTCACTCGGACTTTGTTGGATTGATTTTAAGTTTTAATAAAATAAAAATACTACAATAAAAAAAAATATATATACAAATTTTGTCACAGGATGAAGAGAGACCGGGACTCGGGATTCCACTGGTTTTCATGTTCATGGGGTTCATAAATTAATCCTAGACATTTATAGCTCAAAAAAAAGAAACAATAACTCTATTCTTTGCCAAAGTAGATTTCGTAAAACATCAATTGTAAATTACAAGCATAGTGTATCTAAAGCATCTAAGACTAAGCATACACTATCTAACAAGATAACAATTGATTAATAGAAATCATAAATCATTTAAAATTTGTGCAAAAAGTAAATAAGGAATTTATTAAATTACCCCAAGGATGAAATACAGCTTCCTCCGTCGTCCCAGTGATGGGTTCTAGCTCCACATGGTGAAAACACACTCAAAAAGATAACCCATAGCTCAAATGGTGTTTTTATTGGAAAAATAGTAGAAAACAGAGATTTGCAATGGTATAAAGGCGTTGCAAAATGAACTGTTACAAAGAACGATAAATGGGAAATGCCACTGTCACTGTAGAAAATACAACGATTCAGTCTGTGTCGTTGTCACTGTTGATGAACGACTGTTCTTTGGCGTCTTATGTTCTTCGTTCTCTCCTTCAATGGCAGCAGCAGAGACAAGCTCTGCAACTTCATGTCCTGCGCTCTGTTTCCTCCCCTAACTCTCCATCCTCACTGTACTCCTTAACATCAACTTATATAGCCTCTCAATGCCCAGAATACTCCCCCATAACTGCGTATAATACTCCAATAAATTCATTATTCTCTTATGCCTGTCACGGAAAAAAATTCCCTTTTATAACTTCTTCACGCTTCTGTTGCAGTCAAACTCCATCCAAACACTCTCTCTCATATCCCAGAATGTGTTGAACACGCTTAGGTCACAAGAAATATTCCCAAACATAACCAGAAATCCTGTAATGCCCTCGGGTAAATATTCTTCCCCTGTTTTCTCCAAATCTTCATTGCAGCCCAATTTTATCGATCCTGATGGACTTACCAGTCCTGTTTGAGTTTTACAGGCCCAAGACAACAGATTTTGGTGATTGAATCTCCCTGGAAAGCTTCCAAATCCAAACACAGCAGTCTCGGGTTCTCACTACACACATAATTCCCTGATTCCTTCCAACGATGATTCCACCCAATTTCAATCGAAACAAAAGATGTTACCAGCCTTGTATTTTCCATACTAAGATACCCAATCAATTTCAGATTTTAGTCTCACTCTAACACCTCTAACTTTAAAACCCTAATTCGACAGTGAAAATCAGTTTTGCCGCCACTTTTCTGTTGTTCAAGTGAGGAAGATGATGGGTGCCCCCTATCCAGAGTGGGGGTTCTGATAGCAGTTGACGCCCTAGGGTGTGTATAGTAAAGAAGGTGGCCCCTATCGAAATAGGTGCCCCTTAGTAACTGGGTGCCCCTTATCCAAAATGAGAGTCCGCTTAGGAATCGTCCTCCGGGGTGCAAATATCATTTTTGAGCAACTTTTCCACACAAGTGTATTTCTCCAAAAACACCTACAAACACACAAAACACCATAATAAGTACGAAAACGAGTACTAACAATACGGAACATTGAGAACAAATTAGACACATAAATGCGTCTATCAAATACCCCCAAACTTATTATTTGCTAGTCCTCGAGCAAATCTAATCTAGAAAAATAAAACCGAGTTAATCTCGGGAGGTTTTACCAGAGGTGTACCCACAAAACCATTGACTTCTATTTGGTCACAAGTATCCAAAGAGCTATGAGGACATACATATTCTCAACCTATCTCCAAGTAACTAGAATTGCCATAGAAACTAAAGGTGCCAGCTCTAAAGCTGACTAAAGAAAATGGGAGACACATCCGCAACACTGCTAGATAAAGAGATATCCGCTACACATCTAGATAAACATTGTAAGATGCATCCGCTTTACAGCTAGATAATATTAGGAGAGAGATAAAGATGAGAGGGACATCTGCTACACAGCTGGATTAATTACGTCTGATGAGTTAAACCATTGCTAGAAAGATTTTGTGCTAGATTTATAGCGGACTAACAAAGCAACCAAAATGCATCTTTCTTCGACTCTCTCATAGTGCTCAGTAGAAACAACGTTTTTTTCGGCTTCAATTGTTGATGATAAACTCTCCAACCTCGTAGAACCTTGACAATTTAACTTTTCTCCTTAATTTCTTGCTTGAAAATTCCTTAAAGATTTCTACTTCCCTATCCTTATTGAACAAAACGTAACGATGATTTTTTCATTTTTCAATTTTTTTTTCTTTTTTTTTTCATTTTTTTTTTCAACACAAAAATAACAAGACAAAAATTTAAATGGCCATGAGAGAAGGACTTTAGAACTTGGATCTTCGCAACTTGTGATGTCTTGGTATCATGAACTTGAACTTATATCATTTACTCTTATAAATTTTTGTAACTAAGTCTTCAACTTTGATTTTTGAAGTATTCTTTTCTATTGTTGCTTCTAAACCTTAAACGTCTTCAACTTTCTTCATAGATTTTGACGTCGCCCCGCTTGTTGATGATGATAAGTTTCTACTGAGAGAGAGTCGTAATCCAGTAACTAAGACTACATTGTGAGGTTGCTTTGTCTTTCTGGCATTTCCTTCTGACCTACTTGCCTTTCCATCATGGATGGTTAGGTCCATCACGGTTACCCTCTAAAAGGAACAAGTTCTCTCCTGAATTTCAAAGATCTCAATGTCTTTTTCTCTAATGTATCAATAGAATGTTATCCCTAGCAATTCCAATTTCCATCTATTCGGTGAGAAACAGTATGTAAACTTAGCTAACCGGATACCATGTGATGCTAGAAGTTTCTCCCTTACCCCCAAACTTAAATATAACATTGTCCTCAATGTTCTAAAGATAAAATTAAAAACATGAACAAGGAGAAACTATTACCACTTGAGGGAAAGAAATAAGGAAGAATATTACCATGTCGCATGAAATGGGTTACCTCTCAAGAAGTGCTAAGTTTAAAGTCTTCAGCCAGACATTGGAATAATTAGTCACCTCGTATAATTGTATAGCAGTAGCTGAAATAATTGTGGGTCATCTTGATCAAAAAGTGTTACCCACAAGAAGAGGAAACTGTAACAGTCCAAGAAGATACCGAACATACCCTTGCTTAAGACAACTACATCTAGTTGTGGTTCAGGTTCATGCTCTATAAAAGGGTCTAAATAAAAGGCTTTCATCGGTTGGATTTCTTCAAAGCTAAGATCTGGTTCAGGTATTAGAGTCTGGAAAAACTCAACTAAGAACTTAGAAGCACATAACAACAACCTAAATAATTGGGGATCCTCTAAGTCAATTAGATTTGACTCGCATAGTTGACCACAATAATGGTCATTCTTAAGAAAATGTGTCGACCCTAATATCCTAAAGTAATTAGGTTTAGTCTCAAATCTTAATAACCGACACATCTGAAAATCATATGTTCTCACAATTGGTTGAAAAGTTTTTGGTGGGAAAACAAAGTCAATCTTGGTATCATAGCCTGGGTTAACCACATCAACCAGAGGATGGGTTTCTAACAACTGAGCTTCTCTATGGACATCATTAGGTTCGGTAAAATGTGTATGAAGATAATCTTGTAAGATGGTTGAGGCACAAATGTCAAGTCCCAAGTGAGGGGACTTTCTAAGAGTTAAAGAACACGGAGAATGATAATCACCCCCAAACTTAGAGTTTTTGTGTCTCTAGAAAGACTAGTCACAACTTCCCTTCAGATTCCTGAAAATGGTCAATTGATTCTTCTAAGTATGGTTCATCCTCACTCATGTCTATGAGTTTATGGTCTTCTAAGATTAGTGTTTCTAAATCGCTAGACTCTAAAACATTATTCTCAAGGTAAACTCTTTCCTCTAAACCATCATCACAATCATATAAAGGATTATCCAACATACTGCAGGCTAAAGGATCATGAACTACATCGTCTAAAACGGTGGTATCTCTAGTCAAATCCTCATCCTTTTGAATAGGTGAATAATTATTAAAATTATTTGGATTTGTACTAGAAACAACACTATCATTATAAATCTCAATCGGAGTAACAAATTCCTGATCACTATACCTACATATTTCATGTTCTTCATCAATACTATCCTCATTATAATCATATTTATAATAACATGAAAAATATCGAACCTCGTCTAAACAAGTAGTGTTACCAATTCTAACCTCGTCATCTTGATTATGTGAATAAAAACTATCCTTATTTTCAAGGGTGGTATTGGGAACACTATACTGGAAATTAAGACTATCCTGAGCAAGTTTTTCCACAATCCTATTTGTACTCTCAGTAAATTGCTTGAGGGACTCTTCTAGAGAAATCTTAGTTGAATGCTCTACGGACTCTTCTGGGAGAAGAATATTATAAGTCTCTTTCATAAATAAATTTCGTGTTGACTCATTGAAACTCTTGAGAGACTCTTCCAGAGAAATAGAAGGATTGTTTTGCTCGTATGACCTGTGGGTATGTGCATGGTAATTGGGCTCACAATTATATGGACCATAACCTTCAAAGTTTCGCGTTCCCAATCAGTATTCACACCATGGTCATAAAAAGTATAATGTCCAAGCTGCTCAGTCGGATACTCATTGTATTGGCTATTATACCAGTTCGACATCCTAACTGCAAGGCAATTCTAAACAAACACAAAGAAGGCTGAGTCGACCAAAACAAGCCTATTTTATCTAGAAAACAAAAATCATGATGGCTCCACTTAGATTGTTTCTAGACCAGCTTCTAATCCTTCGAAAGGGAATTCGTTACAATTTAAGCAAACCCCTCTGGAATCAATCCGAGTCAAAGTAAGTTGAATAGAGGCGAGGGAAGCTCGGTGGAGCTTTGATACCCAAGGCCACACCGGTATTACAAGGCGGCGTAGTCACACATTCAACTCACAGAAACCATCATGAACTTCGAAGTATGCTCAATAGAGCAACCAATATTTTTCGAACGACTTTCCTATTAAGATCGTTACCTATCGATCTCGTTCTAGTCCAAATTTTAAGGCTTAGGTTCGCGTAGGTTACGTGTTCCTAAGGCGGGCAAGAAGGAAACGGTGATGAAATCCGAGTCCTTATCTTGATTTGGCCATACCTTGCCCTTTACAAGAAAATTAAATCCGATTTCAGGTCCTCAACATATATGCATACAAAATCATCCAGTAACCCGCTGACAGGGGATTCGCGGGTGTTTTAGAATTCTTACCTTCAGTTCCTACGGGGGATGACCGTTGAAGTCGACTCAGGCCACGACTCCTATGTCATGTACGAACCCGAGGGGCCGAGGCGACATCGTAATCGCCGTCCTTCCCTGTGCAGTTTATATTTGAAACTACCCTTCCGTAGGGTTTAAAAAAAATTAATGTCTAATGTCCAAAAATAAAGTCCAAAAAGAAAAAGGTCCAAATATAAAATATTACAAAAATAACCCTAATTACAATTTCTAAAAAAAATAATATACAAAATCTTCTTCTTCTTCACTCCTTTTGGATTTCTTTTCTTTCCTTTTTGGGATTTTCTTTTCAGCACTTTTTTTTCTTTAGCTTAGCTCCAAATCTGAAAGCAAACAAAAATACCAAAACGCATAAAAAAGAACAAATAAAACCAAAAAAAATCTATAAACAAATCCGCGTCGGCGGTGCCAAAAATTGATGGAATTTTGATAGTGGTAAATAAGGTTGTCGTTCACTCGGACTTTGTTGGATTGATTTTAAGTTTTAATAAAATAAAAAACTACAATAAAAAATATATATACAAATTTTGTCACAGGATGAAGAGAGACCGGGACTCGGGATTCCACTGGTTTTCATGTTCATGGGGTTCATAAATTAATCCTAGACATTTATAGCTCAAAAAGAAACAATAACTCTATTCTTTGCCAAAGTAGATTTCGTAAAACATCAATTGTAAATTACAAGCATAGTGTATCTAAAGCATCTAAGACTAAGCATACACTATCTAACAAGATAACAATTGATTAATAGAAATCATAAATCATTTAAAATTTGTGCAAAAAGTAAATAAGGAATTTATTAAATTACCCCAAGGATGAAATACAGCTTCCTCCGTCGTCCCAGTGATGGGTTCTAGCTCCACATGGTGAAAACACACTCAAAAAGATAACCCATAGCTCAAATGGTGTTTTTATTGGAAAATAGTAGAAAACAGAGATTTGCAATGGTATAAAGGCGTTGCAAAATGAACTGTTACAAAGAACGATAAATGGGAAATGCCACTGTCACTGTAGAAAATACAACGATTCAGTCTGTGTCGTTGTCACTGTTGATGAACGACTGTTCTTTGGCGTCTTATGTTCTTCGTTCTCTCCTTCAATGGCAGCAGCAGAGACAAGCTCTGCAACTTCATGTCCTGCCTCTTTTCCTCCCCTAACTCTCCATCCTCACTGTACTCCTTAACATCAACTTATATAGCCTCTCAATGCCCAGAATACTCCCCCATAACTGCGTATAATACTCCAATAAATTCATTATTCTCTTATGCCTGTCACGGAAAAAAATTCCCTTTTATAACTTCTTCACGCTTCTGTTGCAGTCAAACTCCATCCAAACACTCTCCTCATATCCCAGAATGTGTTGAACACGCTTAGGTCACAAGAAATATTCCCAAACATAACCAGAAATCCTGTAATGCCCTCGGGTAAATATTCTTCCCCTGTTTTCTCCAAATCTTCATTGCAGCCCAATTTTATCGATCCTGATGGACTTACCAGTCCTGTTTGAGTTTTACAGGCCCAAGACAACAGATTTTGGTGATTGAATCTCCCTGGAAAGCTTCCAAATCCAAACACAGCAGTCTCGGGTTCTCACTACACACATAATTCCCTGATTCCTTCCAACGATGATTCCACCCAATTTCAATCGAAACAAAAGATGTTACCAGCCTTGTATTTTCCATACTAAGATACCCAATCAATTTCAGATTTTAGTCTCACTCTAACACCTCTAACTTTAAAACCCTAATTCGACAGTGAAAATCAGTTTTGCCGCCACTTTTCTGTTGTTCAAGTGAGGAAGATGATGGGTGCCCCCTATCCAGAGTGGGGGTTCTGATAGCAGTTGACGCCCTAGGGTGTGTATAGTAAAGAAGGTGGCCCCTATCGAAATAGGTGCCCCTTAGTAACTGGGTGCCCCTTATCCAAAATGAGAGTCCGCTTAGGAATCGTCCTCCGGGGTGCAAATATCATTTTTGAGCAACTTTTCCACACAAGTGTATTTCTCCAAAAACACCTACAAACACACAAAACACCATAATAAGTACGAAAACGAGTACTAACAATACGGAACATTGAGAACAAATTAGACACATAAATGCGTCTATCAAATACCCCAAACTTATTATTTGCTAGTCCTCGAGCAAATCTAATCTAGAAAAATAAAACCGAGTTAATCTCGGGAGGTTTTACCAGAGGTGTACCCACAAAACCATTGACTTCTATTTGGTCACAAGTATCCAAAGAGCTATGAGGACATACATATTCTCAACCTATCTCCAAGTAACTAGAATTGCCATAGAAACTAAAGGTGCCAGCTCTAAAGCTGACTAAAGAAAATGGGAGACACATCCGCAACACTGCTAGATAAAGAGATATCCGCTACACATCTAGATAAACATTGTAAGATGCATCCGCTTTACAGCTAGATAATATTAGGAGAGAGATAAAGATGAGAGGGACATCTGCTACACAGCTGGATTAATTACGTCTGATGAGTTAAACCATTGCTAGAAAGATTTTGTGCTAGATTTATAGCGGACTAACAAAGCAACCAAAATGCATCTTTCTTCGACTCTCTCATAGTGCTCAGTAGAAACAACGTTTTTTTCGGCTTCAATTGTTGATGAAAACTCTCCAACCTCGTAGAACCTTGACAATTTAACTTTTCTCCTTAATTTCTTGCTTGAAAATTCCTTAAAGATTTCTACTTCCCTATCCTTATTGAACAAAACGTAACGATGATTTTTTCATTTTTCAATTTTTTTTCTTTTTTTTTTCATTTTTTTTTCAACACAAAAATAACAAGACAAAAATTTAAATGGCCATGAGAGAAGGACTTTAGAACTTGGATCTTCGCAACTTGTGATGTCTTGGTATCATGAACTTGAACTTATATCATTTACTCTTATAAACTTTTTGTAACTAAGTCTTCAACTTTGATTTTTGAAGTATTCTTTTCTATTGTTGCTTCTAAACCTTAAACGTCTTCAACTTTCTTCATAGATTTTGACGTCGCCCCGCTTGTTGATGATGATAAGTTTCTACTGAGAGAGAGTCGTAATCCAGTAACTAAGACTACATTGTGAGGTTGCTTTGTCTTTCTGGCATTTCCTTCTGACCTACTTGCCTTTCCATCATGGATGGTTAGGTCCATCACGGTTACCCTCTAAAAGGAACAAGTTCTCTCCTGAATTTCAAAGATCTCAATGTCTTTTTCTCTAATGTATCAATAGAATGTTATCCCTAGCAATTCCAATTTCCATCTATTCGGTGAGAAACAGTATGTAAACTTAGCTAACCGGATACCATGTGATGCTAGAAGTTTCTCCCTTACCCCCAAACTTAAATATAACATTGTCCTCAATGTTCTAAAGATAAAATTAAAAACATGAACAAGGAGAAACTATTACCACTTGAGGGAAAGAAATAAGGAAGAATATTACCATGTCGCATGAAATGGGTTACCTCTCAAGAAGTGCTAAGTTTAAAGTCTTCAGCCAGACATTGGAATAATTAGTCACCTCGTATAATTGTATAGCAGTAGAGCTGAAATAATTGTGGGTCATCTTGATCAAAAAGTGTTACCCACAAGAAGAGGAAACTGTAACAGTCCAAGAAGATACCGAACATACCCTTGCTTAAGACAACTACATCTAGTTGTGGTTCAGGTTCATGCTCTATAAAAGGGTCTAAATAAAAGGCTTTCATCGGTTGGATTTCTTCAAAGCTAAGATCTGGTTCAGGTATTAGAGTCTGGAAAAACTCAACTAAGAACTTAGAAGCACATAACAACAACCTAAATAATTGGGGATCCTCTAAGTCAATTAGATTTGACTCGCATAGTTGACCACAATAATGGTCATTCTTAAGAAAATGTGTCGACCCTAATATCCTAAAGTAATTAGGTTTAGTCTCAAATCTTAATAACCGACACATCTGAAAATCATATGTTCTCACAATTGGTTGAAAAGTTTTTGGTGGGAAAACAAAGTCAATCTTGGTATCATAGCCTGGGTTAACCACATCAACCAGAGGATGGGTTTCTAACAACTGAGCTTCTCTATGGACATCATTAGGTTCGGTAAAATGTGTATGAAGATAATCTTGTAAGATGGTTGAGGCACAAATGTCAAGTCCCAAGTGAGGGGACTTTCTAAGAGTTAAAGAACACGGAGAATGATAATCACCCCCAAACTTAGAGTTTTTTGTGTCTCTAGAAAGACTAGTCACAACTTCCCTTCAGATTCCTGAAAATGGTCAATTGATTCTTCTAAGTATGGTTCATCCTCACTCATGTCTATGAGTTTATGGTCTTCTAAGATTAGTGTTTCTAAATCGCTAGACTCTAAAACATTATTCTCAAGGTAAACTCTTTCCTCTAAACCATCATCACAATCATATAAAGGATTATCCAACATACTGCAGGCTAAAGGATCATGAACTACATCGTCTAAAACGGTGGTATCTCTAGTCAAATCCTCATCCTTTTGAATAGGTGAATAATTATTAAAATTATTTGGATTTGTACTAGAAACAACACTATCATTATAAATCTCAATCGGAGTAACAAATTCCTGATCACTATACCTACATATTTCATGTTCTTCATCAATACTATCCTCATTATAATCATATTTATAATAACATGAAAAATATCGAACCTCGTCTAAACAAGTAGTGTTACCAATTCTAACCTCGTCATCTTGATTATGTGAATAAAAACTATCCTTATTTTCAAGGGTGGTATTGGGAACACTATACTGGAAATTAAGACTATCCTGAGCAAGTTTTTCCACAATCCTATTTGTACTCTCAGTAAATTGCTTGAGGGACTCTTCTAGAGAAATCTTAGTTGAATGCTCTACGGACTCTTCTGGGAGAAGAATATTATAAGTCTCTTTCATAAATAAATTTCGTGTTGACTCATTGAAACTCTTGAGAGACTCTTCCAGATAAATAGAAGGATTGTTTTGCTCGTATGACCTGTGGGTATGTGCATGGTAATTGGGCTCACAATTATATGGACCATAACCTTCAAAAGTTTCGCGTTCCCAATCAGTATTCACACCATGGTCATAAAAAGTATAATGTCCAAGCTGCTCAGTCGGATACTCATTGTATTGGCTATTATACCAGTTCGACATCCTAACTGCAAGGCAATTCTAAACAAACACAAAGAAGGCTGAGTCGACCAAAACAAGCCTATTTTATCTAGAAAACAAAAATCATGATGGCTCCACTTAGATTGTTTCTAGACCAGCTTCTAATCCTTCGAAAGGGAATTCGTTACAATTTAAGCAAACCCCTCTGGAATCAATCCGAGTCAAAGTAAGTTGAATAGAGGCGAGGGAATCTCGGTGGAGCTTTGATACCCAAGGCCACACCGGTATTACAAGGCGGCGTAGTCACACATTCAACTCACAGAAACCATCATGAACTTCGAAGTATGCTCAATAGAGCAACCAATATTTTTCGAACGACTTTCCTATTAAGATCGTTACCTATCGATCTCGTTCTAGTCCAAATTTTAAGGCTTAGGTTCGCGTAGGTTACGTGTTCCTAAGGCGGGCAAGAAGGAAACGGTGATGAAATCCGAGTCCTTATCTTGATTTGGCCATACCTTGCCCTTTACAAGAAAATTAAATCCGATTTCAGGTCCTCAACATATATGTATCTAAAGCATCTAAGACTAAGCATACACTATCTAACAAGATAACAATTGATTAATAGAAATCATAAATCATTTAAAATTTGTGCAAAAAGTAAATAAGAAATTTATTAAATTACCCCAAGGATGAAATACAGCTTCCTCCGTCGTCCCAGTGATGGGTTCTAGCTCCACATGATGATAACACACTCAAAAAGATAACTCATAGCTCAAATGGTGTTTTTATTTGAAAAATAATAGAAAATAGAGATTTGCAATGGTATAAAGGCGTTGCAAAATGAAATGTTACAAAGAACGATAAATGGGAAATGCTACTGTCACTGTAGCAAATACAACGATTCAGTATGTGTCGTTGTCACTGTTGATAAACAATTGTTCTTTGACGTCTTATGTTCTTCATTCTCTCCTTCAATCGCAGCAGCAGAGACAAGCTCTGCAACTTCCTTTTCTACGCTCTGTTTCCTCCCCTAACTCTCCATCCTCACTCTACTCCTTAACATAAACTCATATAGCCTCTCAATGCCCAGAATACTCCCCCATAACTGCGTATAATACTCCAATAAATTCATTATTCTCTTATGCATGTCGCGGAAAAAAATTCCCTTTTATAACTTCTTCACGCTTTTGTTGCAGTCAAACTCCATCCAAACACTCTCTCGCATATCCAGAATGTGTTGAACACGCTTAGGTCACAAGAAATATTCCCAAACATAACCATAAATCCTGTAATGCCCTCGGGTAAATATTCTTCCCATGTTTTCTCAAAATCTTCATTGCAGCCCAATTTTATCGATCTTGATGAACTTACCAGTCCTGTTTGATTTTTACAGGCCCAATACAACAGATTTTAGCGATTTAATCTCCTTGGAAAGCTTCCAAATCCAAACACAACAGCCTCGGGTTCTCACTACACACATAATTCCCTGATTCCTTCCAACGACGATTCGAACCAATTTCAATCGAAACAAAAGATGTTACCAGCCTTGTATAGTCCATACTAAGATACCCAATCAATTTCAGAGTTTTAGTCTCACTCTAACACCTCTAACTTTCAAACCCTAATTCCGACAGTGAAAATCAGTTTTCCCGCCACTTTTGTGTTGTTCAAATGAGGAAGATGATGGGTGCCCCCTATCCAGAGTGGGGGTGCTGATAGAAATCGACGCCCTAGGGTGTGTATAGTAAATAAGGTGGCCCTTATCGAAATAGGTGCCCCTTAGTAACTGGGTGCCCCTTATCCAAAATGAGAGTCCGCTTAAGATTCGTCCCCCAGGGTGCAAATATCACTTTTTGAGCAATTTTTTCCACGCAAGTGCATTTATCCAAAAACACCTACAAACACACAAAACACCATAATAAGTACGAAAAACGAGTACTAACAATACAGAACATTGAGGACAAATTAGACACATAAATACGTCTATCAGTGACTAATAAGAAGTTTGTCGTAAGATGGCATCATTTACACGCTCATGACAATATAGCACGGCTAAGTTGGCTAAGGTGGATTGAGAGGTTTGGTGGTGTGGGACACCATCCAAGTTGGTAGCTAGCCGATGTAGCATAAAATGCCCAGTTTGATAGCTAGTCAAGTCATGGCGCGGGGCACTACCAAGTTGATAGCTAGTCGAGTCGTGGCGTAGGGCACGACCAAGTTGATATCTAACCAAGTCGTGGCGTGGGGCATGACCAAGTTAATAGCTAGTTAAGTTGTGGCGCGAGGCACAGACAAGTTGATATCTAGCCAAGTCGTGGCGTGGGACGGTCAAGCTGGTGGCTTGTGACGCCGGCCAAGTTGGCCTGGCCGTGGACGTTTGCCATGATGCCATTGCTATGGGACGCGGCCAATGTTGTTCTGGGACGCTGGACATGTTGGCCTGGCTATGGGATGCGACCCATGTTGTCCCGAGACGTTGGTCATGTTGTCTTGGGACGCTGGACATGTTGGTCTGGTTATGGGACGCGGCCCATGTGTGTCACGAGACGATGTCCATGTTATCCTGGGACGTTGGCCATGTTTTCCTGTCACTATGACGCGACAAATTTTGTCCCGCCACGTTAGCCATGTTGATTTGGAAACTTATCTTGGCTATTTGGCCTGGAAACTTGGCCATGGCCAAGCATAGTTGGCGTTGGCACTTTGTTTGTATCATATTAAACATATTCAAGGAATTCAGCCGTGGAATATTTGCATCTCGAAGTGATGTTCAATGTAAGTTTGTACTTAATAGTACGCTTCTAGTTGTACTTTCATTCAAAATGGCATAGTAGCTCATTCTGAATGTTTATAATATGTACCATCAGTGTACATTGATTAATACATGACAACTTGTATGTCCGTACATAAAATAATGAGAGTTCAGACGTGTGAAGCTCTAAAATATTGCAGGAATATTCAAGGCCAATAAAGCCATTAGTTGGATACGCATTCTCAATTCTCTTGCGAAATATAATGTAGAAGTACAAATTTATAATTCTGATGTCGAGTCAGGAATTTATGCATATTTTATTTCATATTTCATGTCGAAAAATACACCATCAACATTAAATCCCCAGCTTAGCACGAAATAGTAACGTTTCATGGTACGCACTGGATGGTGACATTAAGATCTACAAAAGATCTCAAAGAAATTTGAAGCTCATAAGACAAATAGTGGGTACTTATCTTTTTTTTTTCCAGATATCATGAGGCGTATTCCCACATAAAATGGTCAGAAATATCTCGTCTTGGCCGTCATCAACAAACGAGTCGTATCAATGGTCCTTGACAACAGTTGTGACCAGGTTAGAGCAGTTATGACCATTTTCATGAGCGGAGACATTGGCTGGAGTTGGCATGGTCTTCCGTGGAAGTAAATAGGTTGACTGGAATTAACACGGTCGTCTGTGGGAGCAAAGGTGGCCAAGGCCACTGATTTTGATGGGATGGGACGAGTGGTGGCCACGACCACGAACCTTTTCAGGGCGGGACGAGCAGTGGTGGCCACATCCACGAACCTTGGAAGGATGGGTGTTAGTACCTGTTTATGGGTAAAAACTGTTTCTGCTAGTTTTGGTAAATTTGGGTGTGTGGATGAGAAACGAGTCTAAACCTAAAACAAATGCACTGCACGGGAGTACT
The DNA here is from genome assembly GCF_003573695.1 of Papaver somniferum. Classification (NCBI taxonomy): domain Eukaryota; kingdom Viridiplantae; phylum Streptophyta; class Magnoliopsida; order Ranunculales; family Papaveraceae; genus Papaver; species Papaver somniferum. Next base: position 26,548,557 of record NC_039366.1, read on the forward strand.
TTTAGATTCGAGAGATCAATCTGTACAATCCTGGCCTAAACCAAGAAATGGTCCTTCCAGTCTTGCTTCAGTCACAAAATGAAGGAGAAGGGTTGGTCTTCGGGAGGGAAGCGAATAAAGTGTTGAGACCAGAATGGTTAGTTCTGAAGGTATGGCTATTTTATGACTTGTATCAGAATTTAAGAACTGGCTTGTGGAATGAAATCTATCAGTTCTTTGGTGTTTTTCTGGATATTGTGTTGTTGTTCTAACAAAAACTTGTTGTTTGGTGAAAATAGGTGAGACCTATTTATACAAGTCATAATTGAACGCACCCTGGTCTTGTAGGAAGTGGGAGTGATTGAGTGATGGAAGAGTGGAGTAACGTGTAACTTCCAGAAACCACGCCTCCACTATGAAGGAAGCGGGTTTGTTTACACCCACTACTTCTTGCCTCCACTAACTGCCATGTTTTCTTGACACTTTCTTATGATGGATGTGTTGCACGCCGCACGCTGTAAACCGCCAGACCAATACCCTGATGAGCATCCCCCAGTTTGTGACATGTTTGATGTCTCGAGTATTTTTGTGAAAAACGTGTAGCAGATTGCTAGTGAGGAAAGTCAAAGTCAAGAGACTTGCCAAAGGAAAATAACATGTGATGCTATTAGGCTTGCCTTGGCTGGCCGCCTAAAACTTGCCACGGGTCTGTCAATTCCATGGCGAATTTGGACGGCTGAGATTGTGTCCATTGATTATGGCCACATCTTGTTGTATAGCAAAGTGGCGCCATTGTCATAGTGACGCCTGGCGTAGCCATGGCATATCGACATGCCAGTGGCGTAGCCGTGGAAGCTGTTTTGGCATATTGGTGTTAGACCCAAATATGGCTCCGACAACATTGGTCATGTTGCTAAGTTAAACTTAAGGCCTTAGGAGAATTACTTGACCTAGTAGGCATGGCGTCTTTAGCTAAATTAGGGTTTGGCGTATCGAAACCCTAATTAGCACGTGCGCCGCGGAACGGTGGCGTGGCTGACATAGTTAGCGCATGTTAGTGGCACGATGGTGCAAGTAGCGCCTGGCGTAGCCATGGCCGCTAGATTTTGGCACATTGGTGTTAGACCCAAATGTGGTATGGAAACATTGGCCATGTTGCCATATCAATCCCAATGCTCTGGGAAACATTACTTGACTTGGTTGGTGTAGCAACTTTGCCTAAATTAGAGTTTGGCATACCAAAACCTAATTAGTGCATACGGCATGTGGCAGGTGTCCGTGGCGCATCGACGTTTTGTGCAAATGGTGACATAGCCACGCCAAAGGAACCATAGCCAGGCCACCATATGGAAACGGCCACAAGAGAAAGCATTGCCACTGGTGGCTATGATATAGAGTCTTTATTAGGGCTTCATGGGTCCCGCACGCCTCGTGGCATGTTGTGGGGCCCGAAGTGGCATAATTTGTGCCACGACTAGAAATTAGGGTTTCGACCATGCAAGGTCGTGTTTCTGGTTAGGATAACCGCATTGAAGTATGTTATGGCGTTGGCCACGAACAGAAGATGGGTTGGCACGTAAGTGCATTATTTATGGTATGTTGCCACGTTCGGCATGCTTCTGTGGCAAAGTGGCACGTCCGGCACGTTGGGCATGCACGTTTGGCATGCCAGTTAGCGCATTGGCGCAACTTTGGAAAGCCAATTTGGTATTGACGCAATTTTGCCTCTCTTTTTTAATACTGCGGCAGGTTTAGAACAACCTGATTGGTCGAAAAAGAGAGGGTCGACCAAACGCGGGCGTGGCCACACTTCTGGTGTGGGTGTGGAAAGTTTAAAGCGACCTGATTGGTCGATGGGAAATAGGGCCGACAAGTATGGGCCTAGCCACAACTTATGTGCGCGTGGCGGGTTTAAGGCGACCTGATTGGTCGAGGGAAATAGGGCCGGTTTAGGCAACATGGGGCGTGGCCAGTGGCAAATGGCGCCGGCTGGCCTAAGGCATGGCCACGCCTCACTTTGCTGCTGCTCCTATTCTGCGGCTCCTTTATTTCTTGTTTTCTGATTCTGGGCAAGATTTTGCACCTGCTAATTCATGGCAGATTAATTACCTAGTTTTCTTAGGCTTAATTTCGACAGGAAAGGTCTGATATACTGCGCAAGGCGTAAAACCCTAATTTTTGCAACTTAGTTTGGGTAATATTTGAATCTTGTGAATTATTACAAAATTGATTGAATTCTATGTGTTGACACAGAGTTCTTTAAGTTCATTGCAGATAGCAGTATGCTTTCTGATTGAATACTTTATGCAAAGACCTTATCCTTGATACTTGGAAATTCGTGCTACTCTGCTGCGAGTGAACACAAATTGTCATGCCATATCAACATCAAGGGTGTCGGGGAACATAGCACAGAAGGCATTCAAAGAAACTTATATTAACTGAATAATACAGGCAAGGTGCCAAAATATGCAGAATATCAGGCATTGCTGCTACATGCACCATTCTGGACAAATTTCATAAGAAAATATTGAGTTGCTCAATAAATGCGCCAGTGAAGAGGTTGAACACTCATCACTTTTACTCTGTTTCCTTGCAGAGTGACCACACATTAAATGCGAGGTTTTACAATCTTAACCCTGAACTAAAAACCACCATCAACAGTACCTAAAAATTACTTATAGGAAAAACTAATGCACAGCTGTGGTGCTTTATTTTTAGGTACGAAAATAAAAATCGAACAGGACAAGCCTAAACTATGATAGTAGTCGTTCCGTTCTGCTTCGGTCACGAGGAGAGGAAGATGGGTTGATCTTAGTGTTAGAGCACTTCTCGGTCAAACTCACAAGCGTTGCTATTTTAAGCTTGTTTGTCAAGTTTAGTTTTCAAAACTATAAGCCTTGATTTCTAGTCTACTTATATCTAAGTCTCGGATTAGGATAGTAAGTGTAGCTGAGCATTGGACTTCACGGAATTCATCGATTGAAGATGAAGAACTAATAAGGGGAGCTTTTGGAACTTCATTAATAAAAGGTATGTGGAGACTTGAACTCATCTATCACTCAAAAGTCTATCTACTATATCTCCTATTTGAGACAAAATTCGTACAGTTATTAAGACTTCGTTTATACACATTTGATATTTCGAGCTGAGTTTAACTCGCTTACATATTTCTCGAAATATCTGTTGGTAAGCTTTCGCTTTAACCAAGTTCATCTTATATTCTTGACGAAAGTCAAAAGATGATCATGTGAAAATCGCCTTGTAACATCTTACATGATTTGTGTGAGATAGTCATTTGATGTAGAATCGGAATGTTTCGTATTGATCATCCGATCACTTGAAAATTGCTTTGAAGCTAATAGTTTGTGTGAGACAGCTATTACCGTCTTCCGAGAATGTTTCAATAATTGAAATGGGAGTTTAGAATAAATACCTATGATTGGATATATATATATATATAGCACGGTATGCGTACTTGTATGCTAACTGTTGCAAGATATTCCAAGTCCGACAACCATAGTATGCATACCCGTATGCGTACTGGTTGGTTTAGCGAAAGTCCGGGAACTTAGTACGCATACCCGTACGCGTAATGGCATGAGTTTCAAGTTCCGGAAATTCAACTGAGTTTGGAAGGTATGCGTACCCGTTCGAGTACCGGCGAACCCAAACTTAGTCCGGCCACTTAGGTATGCGTACCCGTTTGCATACTTGAGTAGGTTATGTTCTAAAATCGGTCTGTTCATGAAATAGTACATTTATATAATAAGGAATGCAACCTTTTGCAAACCGTGGCTATAATGTTCATGAATTGATTCGAGGGAATCAAATTCGATTTTGCTTCAATTGTGTCTTGTATACTTCTATGAGAATATAAACAATTGAACAACTCTAGAACTAGTTTCATTTGAGTCATTCGAACTAATTATGGTTAAGATGAATATGGTTGATATGAAAGTGTTCATATGGCTAACTTCGATTAACTATTGTTGAGCCAACAAAGGTGTACACGTTTAGGTACGGTTAGTCATATCTAAATAAAGTCACTTTTCATTTATGTGTAACAAGCTAAGTTCGATCTAACGGTTGAAAGATATTAGCTTGAGTCTAATCAGGTTTTCATGTAACGGTGAATATTGAATGCTTTACTACCAAGGTAGCATTGATTACAAACCCTGATTTGAAGACTATATAAAGGGAAACTCTAGCAACTAGGAAACCTAATCCCCACACCTGCGGTGTGATACTAGTTGCGACTAGAGTCGATTCTCCTTTAACATTAGGTTTTTACAAAACCAAGTAGGTTAACGACTTGATGACTTCATTGGGATTGTGAAGCGAGACCCAACTATTTTCTCTGTACTTGCGTGTTCTGATCTTTTTGTTTTTTATCATGATTGAGTACTATCTTCTCTAATATTTTCTCGAGATTTAATCTTCGATAGGCAAGATAAAAAGTAGTCACAAACATCTTCGTCTCATCGTTTGTGATTCCACAATATCTTGTCTCGTTACCATACGATTAAGATTATTGTGAGGTGATTGATATTACTAGGCTGTTCTTTGGCAATATAAGTTTGATGTATTAATTGGTTCTTGTTCAACTTGATTTATTAAAAGACGGAACAAAACTCATAGGTATATCTGTGGGAGAAAAATTTATCTATTCAATAGACATTTTTGTGTGAGACAGATTGGTTTATTAAGTCTTCGACTTTGGGTCTTAGAAACTCTTAGTTGTGGGTGAGATCAGCTAAGGAAATCAAGTGCGCAGAATCCGGCATGGTTCTAGAGGCATAAGGAACGCAACCGTACGTTGATCGGTGTGAGATTAGTTACGGCTCAACTACATTCCAGTTTGAAGTTTACTTGGAGTGGGCTAGTGCCTGTAGCGGATTAATACAGTATGGTGTTCAAATATGGACTAAATCTCGGGGGTTTTCTGCATATGCGCTTTCCTCGTTAACAAAATTTCTGGTGTCTGTGTTATTTCTTTTCCGTATTATATTTGTTTATATAATTGAATTATCATAGGTTGTGTGTAAGTTCAATCAATTGTGAATCCAACCTTTGGTTGTTGATTAAATTGATTGACACTTGGATATTGGTTTTTGATACCGTCCAAGTTATTTCTTATATTCAGTCAGGCTCGCAAATTCCTATTTGTTTGATTGCAGATTGAATTGAGAAATGGAGATATAACTCTTGGATATACTTTTATCAAGATTGAGTCTGACTGTCTAGTTGACTCTCTTGAAAGTATATTGGAGTTAGTCCATACAGATTCCTAAGAGAAATATTGGGTGTGGTTATTAGACCCCCGATTTTTCACTTAGGGGAGGGAAGCAGAAATTTTTTGAGAAAATGGCAACGTTAATGAATCGTGTGTTTTGGTATTAAAAAAAACTATGAATAATGATAGAGCTTTTGGGTAATGAAGCTTGTCCTGTTTTCTAAATAGCCTAAGTGGCCTATTTATAGTAGTTTGGAATACACGCTGCCTTTCTCGTAAGTAGTGGAGGTCGTGAGATTATGGAGAGATGGAGATGATGGAGTTGAGGTGAGAAAATATAGGGAAGTTTCTGGAAAACCCTTTTTTTACCGTATCCATTATATCTCTAACTGTTATAACCGTGACCACTACTTTTAACTTTTCACATGGGGTGTTGCCACGCCGCATGTTGCTGTATACTACTACACCAATACCCCATGAAGAATCCCCCCATGTGACGTATTTTGATGTTTCTTAGGTGTTTTAGATGAGCTAAGGACTTCATCTTGTTTAGGCTAAATCATAGTCGTTAATATGCCATATGTCTTATAGGCATGTTGAATCGTGTTTTGGTGGAGTTGTTATGAGAAACAACTTAGCCACAACGATCTAAGGTTTCATGGAATGCTCATAGCCTATTGAGGCGTTGAAAGATATCTTGGCACGTTGATGGTTGGTTAAGATGCTATATAAATTAGCATAACATATTTGTACTTTCTACTACAACTAAGTGATGTAGTTTTTACAGGTGGTAAGAAAGGATTCGTTGATCGGACTTTTAAAGGATGGGTTTAAGACAAATAAAATAAAATACTAAGATGAAGTAATTAATTTTGATTTTTGGTTTATCAAGGAGAGATGATTCTAGGGTTTTGGATTCGACTACTTCCAATATTTGTAAACTCAATAACAATTCCTTTGACAAAATACTCCTAGTTTACTCAAAACAATTTCGAACCCAATCTCATGCTTTGGAAAATAAAACGTTACAAGCTCTTTTTATGACTCTCCTCACTATTTTAAGGCCTAATTTTTCTTCGCTTATAAAAGAACGGTATTTAAACTACCCAAAACAGTTTCCACGAAACATATAAAGAAGAGAAATTTTTTAATAATTTTAAAGCACAAAATTGGAGTATTTATGTCAAAGAAAATAATTACTAAGAATTATGCATCAAAAATAACTTCTTCCAAAACCCTAGAAAAGAGATTTAGCTACTCATGAATTGACAATTGGAGAAAAATTTCTTAATCATTGTATTCAAAAAGATATAAATATGCTTACAACGATTTATAGTCGCTACAGGTATTCAGCAGCCCAAACTGCTCAGCTGCTACTGTTGCTAAAGGTATATCGTTACAAAACAGTATAGGATATTTGTATTCTGTCTTTGATAAACGATACTTTTATGCGACTGTCTTGAGCGTAAATTGTTCTTCTTGTTCTTGTATTGCAGCATCAGAAAACTTTGCCTGCAACTCGTAATTTCTCGATTCCTGTCCCTCTATTCTATTCCAGAATCTCCGTATCTCCCCCTTTTGGATTCTAACAAATCCTTTTTATGCACAACAGCATCCTTTAGGGCAAGTAATCTCCAAAAATATCTTCTTCTTTTTTCTCGGCCAAGTCACATAATTTTCTTCTCTTTTTCTTCGCACATATTTCTTCTTTTGACCCAACATTCTCTGTTCATATAATGGGAAAATTAGGCTAAGGCCCAACCCATGGATAACCCATAATATGAGGCCCTTAATTAAAAGAAGTTTAAATCTAGGCCTAGAGTTATTAAAAGACTTTCATACCCTTTTATATATTGTCAAGCCCCAAATTAAATAAAATTTAAATTTAAGCCCAAAATTATTAAATCTATGCCCCAAATTATTAAAGTATAGTGTGAGTGTGTATCCAGAAGTTACACATGCATATGCCATGTGTATCTAGAAGTTACACATCCTTATGACATGTGTAATGCAAAGTTACATATCAAAAAATAGACATCAAAAAGAACGCATAAAAAAAGTACATGTATTACTTTAATATTCATTTATAATAATTTCTTAGCATGTGTAACTAGAAGTTACACACGCATTTGTCTAGTGTAATTGAGAGTTCCATATGCATCTATCTAGTGTAATTGAGAGTTACACATGCGTCTGATTTGTGTATTCAACGTCAACTCCAATTCCAGCGAGACCATTTAAGCAATTAGCTTTTACGAAGTTATCTGAAACCTGAAATATAACAACAAGCAAATCTGCATATTCCAGGAAAAAAATATAGTCAAATACCACATAAAAGGAGGCAAAAGTTCGTAAACAGATAAAATCTATGTAACCAAAAGTTACACATACAATCAGTATGTGTAACTAGAGGTTACACATCTAATTAGCATGTGTAACTTCTAGTTACACATATATTTAGCATATGGGCTATGTACTAAACAGTTACACATGCATCACATGTGAATTTTTTTGGCTATAAAATCTGTTCATTTTAGCATGTGTAGAAAAGAGTTACACGTGCGTCTGACTAGTGTAACTAGAAGTTAAAAATGCATCTTACTACCAAAAAATTCCATCAAAGCATCATACTAACAAGGTTAAAAGACAGGTTATCTGATATACAAGATCAATAGTTGATCCTAGATTCTCAGCACAATAAAGCATACACGTCAGAGCTAAAAACAAGTTTTAAATGACACAGGGTAACTCACCATTAATTATATTATACCGAATGAGGGCCTGAAGAAAGACGCATGCAAGTCTCACAAGTTTGTTCTACATATAGTTTTCCTGCAAAGTAATAAGACAAAAAGGTACCATATCAGATTAAAATGAAGTATTTGCTCTTCTTGTTAGATGAAATCTCCTGAATTGCAATTACACGACGAAAAAATTGTTTTTATGGTCAGATCCCAATAACAAGGCAACTTAAAAAGGAAAAAAATGCACAACTGGCAAATAAACTGCTTTACTAATTTGCAGGAACTAAGTGAATAAATTACAATTAAGAGATCAGTTGCAATAAGAACTTAAATAGATGTGTAATACGACTTGTGTAACCGGAAGCTACACATGATACGACTTGTGTAACCGGAAGTTACACATTCATATGGCATGTGTAATCGGAAGTTACACATCCAATTAGATACTGTAACTAGTAGTTACACATTCAGTTAGTATATCCTCGGACATAAACTGAGGATCAAAAACAACAACGTATGGCATACTTCAGTATAATAAAAAGAATAGTATCATCAAGTATGAGACTCATGCATGACACCAATCTAAAAGGAAATTCACTAGAAAAAATTAAAAACTTTGCCTACTACTTCCAGATGCTACTATTGCGTCATTTTTGCACAATTTATCCATGTCCAAATGAAACACATGAATATAAGAGGGACAAGTACCTTAATATGAAGATGTAAGTACTTGACACAGTCAACGATATCATCCATGAGTAAAGTATCATCACTGATCACCTTGACAGTGGCCAACATCCTTATCCATCCAAGCATAAACTGCTAGAGTGTCCTGTCAGTGCAGCTGATGAATCCAACTGTAACCAACTTCCTAATGTGTTTCCCTGCACAAAACAACACAAAACTAGTAGATTAGCAAACGAGTTTCAATTAGATCAGCAGGTATGTCTCTAAGAACTGCATATGCATATCCCATCAAATTAGCATGTGTAACTATAAGGTACACATCTAATTAGCATGTGTAACTAGTAAATACACATCCATTTAGCTTGTGTACCTAGAAGTTACACATTTAATTAAGTTTATCAAAGTGAAGGACAAAAACACTTACATAAACACTTAAGCAAACAAAAAATTTAAGCAGAAAAAGGAGGGGAAGATAAAACTAAAGCGGAATCCTAAGATCCCAGCAGGATTTGTCAACCTTCATACCTACATTCTGCATAATCGCCATGTTAGAAACAGAGCTCTAAGCGCCAACAACTTCAGTCTCGACTTCTACTGTTGTTTCCTCAGCAGGCCTGTCAACCTCCACACACACATCTTCTACATAATTGCCATGAACCTTCAATAGGAAAGAACAAAAAATGTTACAAACTCGACTATTAGCAGAACATATGTAAACTAAAATTACATTACGAACAAGACCAGTATAATAACATATAATATGTGGATTGAGAATTGTATACCTCCATCAGCTTTCAATTATGATGTGTAACTAGCAATTACAAATACAATTATCATGTGTGACTAAAAGTTGCACAACCATTTAACTCCTGAACTTCATTATAGGAATTTTTCTTAAGACAATTATAGCTCCTGAACTTGAAGGATCTATGAATGATGCTAAAATTGATGTAACTCATGTTTTCTTCAGCATCCAGAACTTTCTTTGAACTAAGACATAGAAGATATTTATGTAACATAAAAAAGAATAAGTAAGAAATCTTAAGCGGACAACAATCTGTAGAATTATCACATGTAGGACAGTTGACGCCTTGAACTGTATTACAATTTCAGTACGCAGTTGTTTAGCATATAATACTCGTTTCATATCTCATATAATCAACTAAAATATTTCTTAAATGATTAGGAACAACAGATGAAGAACATTTATGAGTTCAAACTAGATCGAAATTTGAAAGTACAAGAAACTCAAATCTCGTTTGAGGGGTCACAAAGATTAAGAAGCTCTGAGTTCATAAATGAACTCAAATTATCGATCATAAATACATATTAAAAGTTAGATCGAACTTTAATTCGAAACCCTAGAAATTTTGTTGACAAATTTTTTCGAAAATTTCAATCTTAAAATAGAGATCAAGATGAAATAGATATAGATTTATATTCTGATCATGTTTTGAATGACGATTTATAGATGAAATCAGATAGATTAGGTTTTCAAAAATTATTAAAAAATTATTTTCCGAAATCGACTTGAAAATCAACAAATCAGTAATTCAAAATCAAAGGAAACGATTATGATACATTAAACTTACCTTTCCCATCAGGATTTGATGATTATATCCTCATTTCCGGTTGTTCTTGACGATTTTCATTAAATTTCTTCATCGATACGCACTGAAAGTTCAAGAGTAAGAGTTGTCGACGTTGTTCTTGTCTTTGAGAATTGAATTTCGAAGGAGAAATAGATCTGAATAGAAACCATTTTTACAGAAGAAAATCATCTCGTCTGGAGGAAAGAGAAATAAAATCTGAAAATAAAAATTTATTATGATTTTCCTCTTGTATATATTCAAAAGGGTAGTGTTGTCATTATCAAAATTCGTAATAATTAATTATGGGTCAGATCTGAAGAAAATTTGTTTTTTTGGGCCTAGCAATATCATTTTCCTAAAGTATGAAGTTGATAGTGAATGATCCATTTAGTGGGGCTTCTATATATTGAACCCATATAGTAGGGGGTTCTAGTATTTTTCACTTATATAATATAATTCTGTATTAAGGGAAGATATTATATCCCTTATTCTCCACGTAATTGCCAAATATTCAACCCGATAATCTTTCCACCTCTCCGTTTTCTTCCAATCGACGATTGCTTCCTTATTTCTCAATTCTAAAGGACTTACCAGTCCTGTTTGATCCAAACATGCCCAAATAAACCAAATCCAGTGGTATAGTCTCAGTCGAACTTGTCCAATTTCTTAACAGAGTTTCCGCATGAAGATAAACCCGAGAACCTGTTCATTCTCCAAATCGATGTTTACAACCAATTATGATCGAAACAAAGACCCATACCATATCTTTTTAGGTCCTATGAACAAACCCATTTGATTTTAGTCATTGAATCTCATTGAAACACCTTCAGAACTCGATCCCTAATTTTTCCGTGAAGAACAATATTTTCCCGCCAAACTAAGAACTCTGTTTTCATGAAATACTGATTATCAAGCCAATTCTGGTTGCTTCTAAGGCCATTACCATCCCTGTATATCGGACTAGAGCAAACCCATTGAATTTCAGAACTTTAGTCTCATTATAAATCACCCAAATCCAAACCCTAAATTTGCAACCAGTTTTCCCGCCAAAATTTAAATTCAAAAGGTTGAAGATGACCTCCCCTTATCCAACAGCGGTGTCCCTTTAGCAATTTGGGCTACGTTTAGCAATTCCTGGTGGTACGAATAGCAATTTGTGGGGTACAAAGATGATTTTTGGGCTGTATATAGTGAAAAACTCCTGCATGACTTTATCAACTCCTCCGGGACATTTCTGGGGGTTCCTTTAACACTTTTTTGGGTGCTTTTAGTAGTTTCTCGAGTATCCATCTCTTAGATCTCATATTCACTTCTTTTCTTCAATCGCGCTTCATCACTAAAGCTTCCATGCTTTTCAGACATAACTTGCATCACTAAAGCTGACATGCTTTTCAGATAGAGATGAAGAAATAAAAGTAAATAATGATAAATAATTCGCCTCCAACAGCAGTTGCACATAAAATGACACTTTAGCTCTTTGAAGCGACGTTTCTGCTTCTTTTGCTCCAAAGTACCTAAAACTCAAAATCAAACATAAAATACATAATTTACAAGAAAATTTAGCAAAGAAAGCATAAACAATAGATAGATATCAAGGTGTTTTAGACACCTATCAAATTCCCCCACACTTAGACTTTGCTAGTCCTCGAGCAATCAAACTAAACTAATTTTATAACATACAACTCCCCGTCGTTGAGGATACGGTCACACTTAGCACGTATAACAAGCCTTTAAACTCCTAGGTGGCCCTAGTGGCCGAGTTATAGTCTCAGAAGGGTTTACAAGAGGTATACCCACAAAACCTTTTACTCCAAACCCTAGTTATTTGTGAAGAACTCAGGAACGACACTAAAGAGTCTCCTTGGTTGGCATACTTTCATTGGTTACAAAAGGAAGTACCCGGATGCAAATTATATTCATATATATAAGTGACAAAGCTCTAAATAGATAATCGCACTATGGACATCAATAATCGGAATCACACAAATGAATAGATTAAGAAGATTGATTGTATAGATAGATAGTTCAAAACAATGTTGTCTAAGGTGAACGGTGTTTCCCATATCTGTCTGAAGGCCTCCGCCAAGATGAACCTATGAATCCTAATGGATTGAGATACTGGTCTGGACTAATATCAACACAGCTTGGCATATACAAGGGAACCAGCGGTCAATAATCTTAATTCTAGATCAACTCAACTGGCGTATACAAGGGAACCAACAGTCGATTTTATTGCACAATAATAAACTTTTCATTTTTCCTTTTTTTTGATTATTTATTTATTCTGTTAGGTCCGATTGGTCTGGTCAATTTATTATTCAGTAGCTCAATCACTCTATTCCATCCGGCAATGGTAACAATTTGATGTGTGGGCCCCACCAAATCACTTAAAAAACATAATTTTTCAAATAAAATAAAATAAAATAAAAATAGAACGTAGTGTGATGATTCCATTATAACACCTGAACTCTGTCTTTCAATGAATAGACTCTGTTATTGGGTTCCTTAACTCCTACAACCAAGATGTTTCCATCCACTTAGACTGGTTAGTGTCATCCTAAATTGGCACAAATTTCTAGGATCTGGAGTTTATTTATTTATTTATTTATTTATTTATTTATTTATTTTTATACTTTATTTAATTTGTTTTTATTCTAAAATTATAAAAGTTTTTCCCTCACCCCCAAACTTAAATCTAACATTGTCCTCAATGTTACAAATTAAAGTGCAGTACCAAAAATATAAGTAACAACAGGAATAAATAGAGAAGTCAGAAAGATAGTACCTGGATGAAGTGTAACAATCCTTCCATGGGGAGAAAGAAAGAAAGAAAATAAAAACAAAAACAAATTAATGTACAACAGGGTCCTCCATAGGGACCTTAAAATCACCATGTATGGATCGACTCCCATAAAACGCTAAGTCTAGTATCTTCGGCCAGACGTCGGTAGAATTAGTCACCACATAAAATCATATAGCAATAATCGGAACCTATGCGGGTCATCAAAACCAAATAAAGTTGCCACAAATAAAAGGAATGCCAAGAAAATGAACAAATAACGCACACCCTTATCCAGTTTCCTTTTTAAGACAACTAAATCTAGCTGTGGTTCAGGCTCAGGTTCTATGAAAGGGTCTGAATAAAATATTTTCATGGGACAGGTTTCCTCATTGGTAGGATCCGATGGATCAGGTTGTAGAGTCTGGAAGACTCAAATAAAAATTTGGAAGCACATAATAATAACCTTAATAATTGTGCATCTAAGTCAATCAGATTTGGCTTACACAGTTGACCTTGACCATGATGGTGGTGTTCATTCGGAAGAAAATGTGTCTACAATTTTAATTTCCCAAAATAATTAGGTTTTAGTTCTAAAAACTTTATAATGACACATTTCAAATTGAGATACTCCCACATTTGGAAAATAAAATTTTGGTGGGACAACAAAGTCAATTATGGTATCATGGACCGACTTAACCGCATCAACCAGAGGATGGGTTTCTATCAACTGAGTTTCTTTTTGGACATATTTAGGTTCAGAAAAACGTGCATGAAGATAGTCTCCTAAGATGGTAGAGGCACAAACGCTAAGTCCCAAATTAAGGACCTTTGTAAGAGACAAAGGTAAACCACGGGGAGAATGATATTCACCCCCAGACTTAGAATTGTCCATATCCTTGGATAAACTAGTCAAAATTTCCTTAATTTCTAAATTATCAGCTTTAGGAAAATGGTCTTTTATTTCTTCTAGGTTGTAATCGTGTGGTTCTACATTTCTATAATCCTCAGAAGGGACTATTGTTTCCGAATCACTAGACACTAAAACACTAGTCTCAGGATAAACTCTTTCCTCTAAGCCATCATCAGCTTCATAATCACAATGATACACTACACCATCTAAAACAATGGTATCCCTAGTCAAATCCTCATCCTTTTGAATAGGTGAATAATTATCAATATTATTAGGATTTGAACTGGAAACAACATTTTCCTCAGGTAGCTCAGTTAGGGTAGCAATTTCCTCATCATTATGACTACACATTTCAAATTCTTCATCGACACTATCCTCATCATCATAACAATACGAGGATGGTTGAACCTTATCTAAACATGAAGTGTTTTCAGATCTAACCTCATCTTCTAAATTAGGTGAATAATTATATGTATTATCAAGGGTAAGATTGGAAACACTATTTTGGAATTCAAGTTCATTATGAGTAATAGCCTTAGGTGCATTTTGGTCCTCATAATTATTAAGAGTCCCACACAGTTTATCCCTTTTTATTTCAGATTCACATATAGTTTTATCGAACTTCTTCAGTGATTCCTGTAAAGAAAGACTTGTCAAATGAAACTGTTTGAGTGCATCTTCTAAGGAATGAGTTTTATATTCATCATGAACTGGTGGAAATTGATTGATTAAATCCTCTAAAGATGGAGAACTCTCATTTTTTTCATTATAATATTGTTCATTTGCACGTTCGTATGATTGGTGGTGTGCGAATAGTAATTGGGATCACCATGGTATGAACCATAACCCTCAGAAGGTCGGTAGTGGTCCCAAGTACTATCCACACTACGGGCATAGTACGGATAATGTCCAATTTCAAATTCAGGTCAATATTCATTGTATTGGTCTTCATACTACCAGTTCGACATACTTTTTTTTGTGCACGTGCAAATGCAGGGTCGACTAAAATTGGTAGGTTCAGGTTACCTCAGGAAAATATACCTACAGATACGAGGCTGAGGCTTGTGGAATTTTGGCTGGTAATTCTCATAAGGCCCAAGGCACGGGTTTAGCGTACTTTTCCACGAGTTTTCCTAAAATCGGTTGTCTGACGATGCAATTGGTGTGTGCAACGTGTTTTTTTTATATAAAAAGAAAACAAAAATATTTACAAAGAAAATAAAAATCCAAGACTAATTATGTACAAATAAATAAAATATCTAAAGAATCAAAATATTTCCTAGAATAAATATGTACAAAAATGAACAAAAATAAGATCTTGGATACTTACCTGTTTGGCTGCTTATTCCACTTTCCACTTTTAATTTCAAGAAAAATCTGCACACCAAAAATACAAGAAAAATACCCAAACACGTAAAATAGAAATAATAATAATAATAAAAAAAATACTAGTAAAAACTAAAAAAAAAAATTTTAAAACCTAACCTATATACAGTCCGCGTTTTACAAGTTGTAAGAAAGGATTCGTTGCTCGGACTTTTTAAAGGATGGGTTTAAGACAAATAAAAGAAAATACTAAGACGAAGTAATTAATTTTGATTTTTGGTTTATCAAGGAGAGATGATTCTAGGGTTTTGGATTCGACTACTTCCAATATTTGTAAACTCAATAAAAATTCCTTTGAAAAAAATACTCCTAGTTTACTCAAAACAATTTCGAACCCAATCTCATGCTTTGGAAGATAAAACGTTACAAGCTCTTTTTATGACTCTCCTCACTATTTTAAGGCATAATTTTCCTTCGCTTATAAAAGAACGGTATTTAAACTACCCAAAACAGTTTTCACGAAGCATATAAAGAAGAGAAATTTTTTAATAATTTTAAAGCACAAAATTGAAGTATTTATGTCAAAGAAAATAATTACTAAGAATTACGCATCAAAAATAGCTTCTTCCAAAACCCTAGAAAAGAGATTTAGCTACTCATGAATCGAAAATTGGAGAAAAATTTCTTAATCATTGTATTCAAAAAGATATAAATATGCTGACAACGATTTATAGTTGCTACAGGTATTCATCAACCCAAACTGCTCAGCTGTTACTGTTGCTAAAGGTCTATCGTTACAAAACAATATAGGATATTTGTATTATGTCTTTGATAAACGATACTTTTATGCGACTGTCTTGAGCGTAAATTGTTCTTCGTGTTCTTGTGTTGCAGCAACAGAAAACTTTGCCTGCAACTCGTAATTTCTCGATTCATGGCCCTTTATTCTATTCCAGACTCTCTGTATCTCCCCTTTTGGATTCTAACAACTCCTTTTTATACACAGCAACATCCTTTAGGGCAAGTAATCTCCAAAAATATCTTCTTCTTTTTTCTCGGCCAAGTCACATAATTTTCTTCTCTTTTTCTTCGCACATATTTCTTCTTTTGACCCAACATTCTCTGTTTATATAATTCTGTATCACAGGGAAGATATTCTATCCCCTATTCTCCACGTAATTGCCAAATATTCAACCCGATAATCTTTACACCTCTCTGTTTTCTTCCAATCGACGATTGCTTCCTTATTTCTCAATTCTAAAGGACTTACCAGTCCTGTTTGATCCAAACAGGCCCAAATAAACCAAATCCAGTGGTATAGTCTCAGTCGAACTCGTCCAATTTCTTAACAGAGTTTCCGCATGAAGATAAACCCGAGAACCTGTTCATTCTCCAAATCGATCTTTACAGTCAATTATGATCGAAACAAAGACCCATACCATATCTTTTTAGGTCCTATGAACAAACCCATTTGATTTTAGTCATTGAATCTCATTGAAACACCTTCAGAACTTGAGCCCTAATTTTTCCGTGAAGAACAATATTTTCCCGCCAAACTGAGAACTCTGTTTTCATGAAATACTGATTATCAAGCCAATTCTGGTTGCTTCTAAGGCCATTACCATCCCTGTATATCGGACTAGAGCAAACCCATTGAATTTCAGAGCTTTAGTCTCATTACAAATCACCCAAATCCAAAACCTAAATCTGCAACCAGTTTTCCCGCCAAAATTTAAATTCAAAAGGTTGAAGATGACCTCCTCTTATCCAAAAGAGGTGTCCCTTTAGCAATTTGGGCTACGTTTAGCAATTCCTGGTGGTACGAATATCAATTTGTGGGGTACAAAGATGACTTTTGGGCTGTATATAGTGAAAAACTCCTGGATGACTTTATCAACTCCTCCGGGACATTTCTGGGGGTTCCTTTAACACTTTTCTGGGTGCTTTTAGTTGTTTCTCGAGCAGCCATCTCTTAGATCTCATATTCACTTCTTTTCTTCAATCGCGCTTCATCACTAAAGCTGCCATCTTTTTCAGACATAACTTGCATCACTAAAGCTGACATGATTTTCAGATAGATATGAAGAAATAAAAGTAAATAATGAGAAATAATTCGTCTCCAAAAGCAGTTGCACATGAAATGACACTTTAGCTCTTTTAAGCGACGTTTCTGCTTCTTTTGCTCCAAAGTACCTAAAACTCAAAATCAAACATCAAACACATACTTTACAAGAAAACTTAGCAAAGAAAGCATAAACAATAGAAAAATATGAAGGTGTTTTAGACACCTATCACTAAGGTGGAGAGAAATATTCTAGGCCATAATCTTTACGTGAGATATGAGAATGCTAAATTATTGTATGGACTTTGGCATGATATGTTCATGGCCTATTTATGGAGATAAAATAACAAGTGGTGTAGTGGCCTATAATAGCGTTTCCATGGTATGTTGTGGTGTTATTATTGGCCTAATGAGCTGAGATTTAAAAGATGGCTCTATGAAATTGGCCTTAGTTGCCACAACTGAAATTAGATCTAGTTGGATCTATTTGCATGAGATGGCATGTTGGCTTAATTCCATATTAGGGCTTGGCATGCTATGGCCGTTAATGGTGCTAGCGCTGGCTAGGTAAGCTGCGGTTTTATAGCAGTTTAATATGCTTTTCCTTGGTTACAGCAGATAAGAGAGGAATGGTGGGGCCATAACACGTCTATGAGATTAATAAGCTAAGACATGATCTATGGGAGATGTGATAGCATATCTGGATCCAAAAGTGGCATGCGGCATTGTGACGGACCAGAAAATTACGCCTGGCACGCTGATGAGTGCCAAATAATGTATATATTTATCCCTTTTTATTGGCATTTAACTCATCTTTTGTGCAGTAATTCTACATTTTATCCCATATTCTGTATTTTCATTGTTTTCAAGAATAAATATTTTTCTTACTTAATTTTGCATTTTTAGGTAATAAATAAAGTCTGGATGACTTGCGGAGCGGAAAAGAGCTGAAGAGTGGTGAAAAGCCGGAAGAAATTACGCGAGGAAGCCGCAAAGAATGGAGCACAAGACCAAAAAGTTAGGAATGGGCTCAAGAAGGAAGAATTGTTCTTAAAGAAGATATGGGCTTGGCATACCCAAGGCCCAAAACCCTTACCCAAACCCATTTTCTATATCCATACCCGCCTCCATTCTCAACCGTTAGATTGGATCCAACTCATCATCCTACGGTCGCTCATTCATAGAGCATCAAAATCTGAAGTCTCTGCCAAACACCACAGTGCCTAAATTCCAAGCCATCAGATTAGATTGCAGTTGAATCCTACGGTCGCTCCTATGCATGTTCATCAAATCTCGATACTTCCGCTTAACACTACAACACCTAACTCCATCTGGTGTCGTTAATTTTGTTGTATTGTATAATCCAACGGTCTCTGCAGGATCCACTTCATCTCACCGTCAGATTGATCTTTCATCTCCACATCCCACGGTCGAGATTCGCCAAACATCGAACTCGATGATCCCGCTACACACCATAGTGACCGAACACTATACCCTAAACCAAACAGCTCCCTACCCTAACCCATATCGATCTCTCCTCCCTCTCCTCCCTCACCTCCCTCTGCAGAACCACCATCACCTTCACCACCAACTATCCATGATGATTTTCAATCCCTTCATCAACATCACACGACCTCAATGACGTGTGGAATTGGTGAGAGTGATTGCATGTCATCAATCGAGGACAACAAGGCTATGGAGAGGTAGAGAAAGAGAATTCGCATCATGGGTTGCGACTATCACGATGGATTAGGTAATTGAGACAACCTAATTTCTATTTTGTGTAATTTGGGGAAGAACAAACCCTAATTTAGGGGGAATTAGGTATTTAAGGAAATTGAAGCTTGTAACTATAAATAGAGAATGGGTGTGGTGTAGAAAGGCAGACTGGGTTAGCCAGTTTCATGCTTAAGAGGCCTGGACTAGCCAGGACCTCAACTGTCATGTTTTAGTTCAATTTGATGCTTTGTTTTATGTTCATGTTCCACTTGCAATTTCAATTCCAGTTCTTTATCACAGTTGACAGTTGGATGTTGTATGTTGTTTTGAGTTCAATTTCATTTCTGTTAATGTGTGTGAAGTCAATTTTAGTTTTATGCTGTGATGTTTAGTTTCTTAAATTCTAGTTAATTTCTAGTGCATAATCCTGTTAGTGTTAATTCTGTTTAATGTTAATGTTAGTTTAAATGCTCAACTGTGTTTCAATTCATTGTCAAGAAGTGATGGAATGTTAGGCTAGAAGCTTTGAAGCATTGTTTTGATTGAGCAATGGGAGAAATTAGTGCTCATAGCAAGCTAATTCTCTTTCCCATTCCATTTGTATGCTTAGGATGCATTGTGTTGATTGAGCATTGGGAGAAATTAGTGCTCATAGCAAGCTAATTCTCTTCCCATTCTATTTGTATGCCTAGAGCCACTGCCTTGGCCTTGCATTGTCACCATTTCAGTTTCACCATCTCCCCTGCCCTTGGCTTAGGCCTTGGTTCACTTGCATTGTTCTCTGCTTGTTTTCTTCATTGTCTTCATTGTCTTGTTTTATTTACTGCATTGCCTTTGCTATATTGCTTTGTTTTGCCCTGTTTTCTTCCCTTGGCTTGCTGCCTCCCTTCCACTACTTGTGCAGCTGCTGTGCAGTACTGCTGTTGCTGCTGCTTTCTTTGCCTTGTGCTGCTGTGCACTGCTTGTGCAGCTGCTGCTGCAACCCTTCTGCCCTGCAACCCTGCTGCTGCTGCAACTGAGCTTGCGGTATTACTGTAGGCCCGCGTTTTATTGCGCTTTAATTTTATACACCTCCCCGGGCCCACCAAGTTTTTGGCGCCGTTGCCGGGGATTGGTGCTGTGTTTTTCTTGTTGTTTTATTAGCTATTTTTGCATTTCACTGCATAGCGTTTGCATCTGCATCTGCTTCACTTCATTTGCTGTTGGACCTGTTGTTCTGAACCTGTTCTTCCTCTGCTGGGACGCCACCAAGGAAAAGAACCAAAACCCAACTGGGTTTTTGCAACAATATCAGAGCAGCTGGGCTGTGCTTAAAAGGTAACCCATTTAAGAGAACCCGAATTGTGGGCTTCCAAGTTTTTTTTAATTGTGGGCTTGTAATATTAAAGCCAATTTTTGGGCTTCTCTTATTTTCTGTTGGGTTTGTAATAATTTATTTGTGGGCTTGTTTGTTTAATTTGTGGGCTTGTATTTAATTTTTGTGAGCTTGTTTAATTTGGACTTGTATTTTGTATTCTGGGTTTTTAAACCCAGCTGAGCTTGTAACCGATCACGCTAGTTGAACTCGTTAGTGGGCCGAGTACCCAAATTCTAGGCCGAGATTTTGGACTCAGTTCCACCAAAAGTTTTCAACCAAGCGGAGCCAAAGCAAACACAGGACAAACAGTGGGCTTGCTCCCATTCAAAAACCAAATTTTATTTTCTTTAAAAAAAAAAAAAAAAAAACCCAAAATTTTCTTTTGCTCCCAATTTTAAAACCAAATTTCTACTTTGCTCCCAATTTTAAACCAAATTTTCTTTTTCAAATATATCCCACCAAAACCAAAATTTTCCCATAAAAAACCAAATTTTTGAAAACCCATTAAAACCAAATAGTGGGCTTTGTGTCTTTCAAAATGGGCCAACCTCGTGCTCTCCATGAATACATGTATCCGTCAATAAAAATTCCATTATCATGTATTGTATTACCTCAAACCAATAACCCTTTTAAAATAAATGCAAGCATGATACAAATACTTCCTATATTTCGAGGGTTCGATTCTGAGAACCCCTATACTCATGTAAGGGAGTTTGAACAAATTTGTCGGACTATGCAACCTGATCATATGTCCGAAGACTCTCTGAAATTGCGTTTGTTTACATTTTCTTTAAAGGAAAGGGCCAAAACATGGTTTTACGGTTTGAGACCTCAATCAATCAACACTTGGGACCAACTCACAGATCTATTTTTCAAAAAATTCTTTCCACATCATAGGACCATCGCTATTCGTCAAAGTATCAATTGTTTTGTCCAATTGGATGAGGAAACTGTTTTTCACTATTTTGAACGTTTTAATGATTTGTTGAGTGAATGTCCGCACCATGGAATTAAGAAGTGGAGACTTGTCGTCATCCTCTATGAGGGACTAGACTTTAAATCTCGAACCATGGTTGAGTCTATGTGTAATGTGAGTTTATTGATAAATCTGTGGATGATGCATGGAATTTTTTAGCCGAGATTGCAGAGAAAACCCATCAATGGGAATCCGTTAGGGAAACAGGAACAACACCACATGATATGAGTCACCCCCATGAATTAGAGTTTTATTCTTGTAATAGCTCCGACCTTAGGATTGAAAATTATCCTAGATTGCAAAATCCCTATCATGATGATGATGATGATTATGATGTTATGTTAGAAGAACATGTCTATACTGAAAATGTTATGGAACCTTTGGGTTCAAATACATTAGGCTTCTCTGCCCCGACCTTAATGCATGATATTTCTTCTAGTATTCCATGTGATGTTTCCCCTGATGTGCCGATACACGAGAATAAATCTGTTGATGATGTTGATAATTCTGATTGTGATCTTGCCAATTTGATTGGTGATTGTGAGCATGATGTGACACGTGTAGAAGACTTAGGAGATTTTGATTTGATTGATAATGATGTGCCTATCGTCCTACATAAGTCACAATCTGATGGCCTTCCACCCAACCTAGATTTGGTTTGTACCCATATTTTCAAACCGATTTTTCTGAAAACTCCTAATCTAGGATTGGAACTGTGTGCCTCCCAAGTCCTCTTGGACTATTTTGCTTCAAAATATAACACTTTTAAAGAGCCACAGTTGGAATGCATTTCTTTGCCCATCCCGAAAACAGTCCATTATGAGTTAGACCTTTTGAATCCTGAACCCCTAAAATTGTTAGATTTTGTGCTTAAAAGTAAACCTGTTGAAAAATTTTGGTTTAGGGGTGATTCATTCGGTTTTTCACTCTCACTCCCATTTAAGTCCAATTTTAGTATTTTGAAACTTTCTATGTCTCTACACTTTGTCTTTTGGGTTGATCCTCAACTCTTTAGATTGTTAGTGTATGGTGAATTTTTGTATATAATCCAGTAGATACAATTTCTTAAAACCCTTTTGTTCCTTTTGTATATATTTTGCTAATCCAATATGATCTCGGCTGAAGTATGTTGGATTTTTTTTTCCTTGAATAACGGAGTTTTAATTCTGCTTTCGCCAAAATCGGGTATTCTCTCTCCTTTTACTCTACTCAGCATGTCCCTTTCCATATGTTGCATTTTAATTCTTTCCATATTTTGAAACATTGAGGACAATGTTTAGTTTAGGTTTGGGGGTATAGAGTAGATACCATGATAATTTGCCATAATTGAAAACGAACTCCTTCTTCTTTTTGAAAAAATTGAAAAATTCCAAAAAAATTGAAAAAATCAAAATAAAAAAAAATTGAAAAATTGAAAAAAATCATAAAAATGGAGCTCATTTACCTTGAAATGTTGACTCTTGTGCAAATATGTATTTTTATTAGGAGTCTTAGTCTAGATATTTAGGCACCCTGATTCTAGCACAATTCACATAGTGATAAGAAATTTGCACGCGCACGATCTACCAATACATGTATGGCCTCGATCTTCAAGGTGTTTGATAGGAAGTTACGATTGCCAATCACTTTAGAATACTGAACGAAACTTGACTAGCTTGTTCTTTGGTTGGTTGGGATAGAAGGTGGAGGTTACATTAAGAAAGACAACCATCGAATTTAACTGGGTGCATCAAAAAGGGCTACCTCTTGCAAAGTGTCATGTAATCTTTTGTTTCCTTTATATCAAAAGTGTTTTTGTTCAAAAAAAAAAAATGTATATATCAAAAAAAAAAAAAAAAAAATGAAAAAAAAAACAAAAAAATCAAGTATTTATCAATTCCATCATCTCTTGTTCCAAAAATAAAAAGAGAATAGTCAATGTAAATAAGAGTCATGTAAATAGTCATTTTGTTGTTTTTGTAATAAGCAAGGAGGGTGTATGCCATTGATGTACAACGCGAGTAATTGTGAAATACCTCCAACTCATTCACAATTCTCGTAAAGTCCGGACAGCTAGCTAGATTTCGACCTCAGTTCTTAGCCTGAGAAACTATCTCTTGGTGATTAGTAGTCATAACTTCAGATCTTTTTTACACATGTGTAGATACACTTTACACTCTTATCACATGTCTTTTTTTGTTATCAGTGCTAGGATTGTGCCTTCGATAGCTAGATTGACATCTCCATTTTGCTGTGAGCTTAAACTGTTTTGCACATGTCACATTTGATGGAATCTGAGCTTATATTTTGACCTAGAACTTTGTAGGTACGTTCTAAGCAAACCTTCACGAGACTTAACTCGTCCACTAGGGACACTTAGTGGTTTAAAAGGCTTAGTGCATATGCTAAATGCATTCGAGAGACCAGCGACAGTGGTATAGTTAGGATTTCCTTAGTTTTGTTTTACTTGAGGACAAGTAAAATTCAGGTTTGGGGGTATTTGATGAGTGCCAAATAATGTATATATTTATCCCTTTTTATTGGCATTTAACTCATCTTTTGTGCAGTAATTCTACATTTTATCCCATATTCTGTATTTTCATTGTTTTCAAGAATAAATAATTTTGCATTTTTAGGTAATAAATAAAGTCTGGATGACTTGCGGAGCGGAAAAGAGCTGAAGAGTGGTGAAAAGCCGGAAGAAATTACGCGAGGAAGCCGCAAAGAATGGAGCACAAGACCAAAAAGTTAGGAATGGGCTCAAGAAGGAAGAATTGTTCTTAAAGAAGATATGGGCTTGGCATACCCAAGGCCCAAAACCCTTACCCAAACCCATTTTCTATATCCATAACTGCCTCCATTCTCAACCGTTAGATTGGATCCAACTCATCATCCTACGGTCGCTCATTCATAGAGCATCAAAATCTGAAGTCTCTGCCAAACACCACAGTGCCTAAATTCCAAGCCATCAGATTAGATTGCAGTTGAATCCTACGGTCGCTCCTATGCCTGTTCATCAAATCTCGATACTTCCGCTTAACACTACAACACCTAACTCCATCTGGTGTCGTTAATTTTGTTGTATTGTATAATCCAACGGTCTCTGCAGGATCCACTTCATCTCACCGTCAGATTGATCTTTCATCTCCACATCCCACGGTCGAGATTCGCCAAACATCGAACTCGATGATCCCGCTACACACCATAGTGACCGAACACTATACCCTAAACCAAACAGCTCCCTACCCTAACCCATATCGATCTCTCCTCCCTCTCCTCCCTCACCTCCCTCTGCAGAACCACCATCACCTTCACCACCAACTATCCATGATGATTTTCAATCCCTTCATCAACATCACACGACCTCAATGACGTGTGGAATTGGTGAGAGTGATTGCATGTCATCAATCGAGGACAACAAGGCTATGGAGAGGTAGAGAAAGAGAATTCGCATCATGGGTTGCGACTATCACGATGGATTAGGTAATTGAGACAACCTAATTTCTATTTTGTGTAATTTGGGGAAGAACAAACCCTAATTTTGGGGGAATTAGGTATTTAAGGAAATTGAAGCTTGTAACTATAAATAGAGAATGGGTGTGGTGTAGAAAGGCAGACTGGGTTAGCCAGTTTCATGCTTAAGAGGCCTGGACTAGCCAGGACCTCAACTGTCATGTTTTAGTTCAATTTGATGCTTTGTTTTATGTTCATGTTCCACTTGCAATTTCAATTCCAGTTCTTTATCACAGTTGACAGTTGGATGTTGTATGTTGTTTTGAGTTCAATTTCATTTCTGTTAATGTGTGTGAAGTCAATTTTAGTTTTATGCTGTGATGTTTAGTTTCTTCAATTCTAGTTAATTTCTAGTGCATAATCCTGTTAGTGTTAATTCTGTTTAATGTTAATGTTAGTTTAAATTCTCAACTGTGTTTCAATTCATTGTCAAGAAGTGATGGAATGTTAGGCTAGAAGCTTTGAAGCATTGTTTTGATTGAGCAATGGGAGAAATTAGTGCT
The DNA here is from genome assembly GCF_003573695.1 of Papaver somniferum. Taxonomy (NCBI): domain Eukaryota; kingdom Viridiplantae; phylum Streptophyta; class Magnoliopsida; order Ranunculales; family Papaveraceae; genus Papaver; species Papaver somniferum. The sequence continues at coordinate 26,573,919 of NC_039366.1, forward strand.
CATAGCAAGCTAATTCTCTTTCCCATTCCATTTGTATGCTTAGGATGCATTGTGTTGATTGAGCATTGGGAGAAATTAGTGCTCATAGCAAGATAATTCTCTTCCCATTCTATTTGTATGCCTAGAGCCACTGCCTTGGCCTTGCATTGTCACCATTTCAGTTTCACCATCTCCCCTTCCCTTGGCTTAGGCCTTGGTTCACTTGCACTGTTCTCTGCTTGTAGTTGCTGTGTTCTTTCCCTTTGCTATATTGCCTTGTTTTGCTTGTTTAGTCATTGTCTTGTAAATTTTCTCCATTGTCTTTTGTTCACTGCCACTCCAATTCTCCTCCATTTCAACTTGTTGTTGTCTACTGCTGCTCCACTGCTGTTGCTTCCCCTGCTGTTGCTGCTGTTGCTGCAGCTGGTTAAGGCCTAAGTCCTACTGCTGCTGCTGCTTCCTCTCCAAAGCCCAGCTCACAGTTCACTTTCCAAGCTAAGGCCTGTCACTGTCAAGCCCAAATCCAAAAGCCAACTGAGCCCAAAGCTCACTTCAACACTGAGCCCAAGTTCAGTTCATTGAAACCAAAGGCTCCAAGCCCAAGTTCATTATTAAGGCCCAGTTCAATTCATTTTAAGACCAACTGAGTCCAAGGCTCAGTTCAATTCAAAGGCCCAAGGCCTAAAGCACTTCATCATTACAAACAAACCAATTTAGAGCCCAATAGCAATTTAGAGCCCAAATAGCTAAACACTACAAAACACACCCAGTCTCTGTGGATCGACCCGTACTTGCACGAGCTACAACCGACGACCGTGCACTTGCGGTATTACTGTAGGCCCGCGTTTTATTGCGCTTTAATTTTATACACCTCCCCGGGCCCACCACACGCATAGGCGCGCAGGCTATAACATCCCCGGTGCGCCATGATGATGCTATGATCCGAGCCTTAAAGCTAGGCAAATGCACGTTCATTGCCCTTGCAAGCATGATCTTGGATCATGATGAGGCTAACTTAGCTTCCACACTGTTCCGACTTACCCTTGTTCTGCGAAGGGTTTATTAAGTAAACCTAAAACTTTCTTAAAACGGCAAAAAGCGGCCTTTTGAGGCCATAAACGATGGAATTTGGCTAAAATTCTAAGACCGTGATACATAGTATCACGTCTTGATCGTTGGGACGCTTCCAATCAATTTATACCCCTATTGAGTTAAATTACGAAAATCTGGTTTTTAGCCTCCAGATAGGCTATAACTTGCTCATCTGCATCAACTTGTTTCATCAAGTTTGGCCACAATCATCTCATGTGTCGACCTACCGAACCAGATGATATTAGGGGTCAATTTTCCGCAATCATCTCTCAAATAGATGATATGAGTGACAAAGTGTCGTACCGGAAATGATGCAACTCATTGCGGCTGCCTACGTACCCTTTCCTACTCTAAAGGGATCAAGCACAGACCGTAGTTCATCCTCGAAGGGACCGCAACTTAAGCAAAATTCGTTTTCAAGGTCGTGGCCTAGAAAAAATGTTAATGGCCTAGTCCGTATAGGCTATTCCGTCATAATGCACAATGATTATGCATTATCGGGTGCGCGATATGGCATAGTGATGCCTTCGCATGATATGCCCCATTGGCAAGTCTACGCAACTATAAATTAGTCTTACGCATCATTTATACTCTTCCGGCTAAGCTATGAAGCTTACTTGGTGCATGGTCCGCAGATGCACCTTTAATCATCTACCCCTCCATATATATGTTAGCTTGCAATTTCTACAAGTTAGAATAGGGGAGCAGATTGACATGCTTGCTTCATTATTCATCCGCAATGATTGCGCATAATGATTGCGCGACACTCATTCGACCATCCCTCTCTGGCCTAATGCACAATGATTGTGCAATATTTTCTCCAGGCCAATTGTCCACATAATGCGCAAAGATTGAGCTGCAACGCTCAAGGCCATCTACCCAACTGGCCTAATTCATCATCATGATGCAACATTGTCCCTAGGACAATATTCCTGTTAACGCTATAGAAACATGAGATAAAGCTTCATCTCATGCCATGGCGCATCTTTCAGCGTACGCCATGCTAAAACATACGGGGTGTTACAGGCATGTTGTGGGCCCAAGGCGACGCTAGGAAAGCTGGGGCCTACCACGCCAAAATTGTTGGATCTAATTCTAGCCATAAACTTTTATAGCACATGTGCGACATTGTAGCATGTACACAACCATTCATAGGGTTTGGAACAATGCATGGCTCGATATTGGCCGATTATGGAATATGAATGATACGAATAAGCCATGACCGAGAATTAGGGTTTGGCCTCAATTCATCCAAGGCTATTAGAATGGAATTCATGTTTCAACGAGGATATCCGAGTTGGATTTGGAATAGAGCTAAGCTAATATGAGTGGAGCATGAGCTAAGATTAGATCCCTTTTAGGTCGTTGATTGGCCATGGCCCCTAATAGTGTATTAGGGTTTCACAAACTCGGCCATAACTTATTCATGACCTGCAGGGGTAGAATAGTCCATATTATAGCCTAGGATATAGCTGGATAAGGTCCCATAAATTCGCAGCTCATGTGCCATAACTAGAATGTATATTCTGCTATGATTAATCTCAAGTCAAGTTTTTCATCTAACGATGATTATTGATTGCTTGATTCCAAAGCTACCTTAGCTTAAATCCAAAGCAATCTTAACCTTAAAAGTTTTATATAAGGAGAACCTCAAACAATTGGGACCTTTGAATCCCTGACACTATTCTTGTGTGTCCTAGTTGTAAACTAGAGTCGTCATCTCCTTTAAACCATTTTAGGTTTAGCGACTAAAAAAAACTTCACCTAGGGATTAGTGAAGCCAGGTTCAACTATCTTTATCTTGATAGTGCATGAAATCTCACCTTGTTTGTTGAGCTTGCTCCAACAACTAAGATAGATAGAAATCACAAAGTATCTTCGTCTCAGACTTTGTGATTCCACAGTTTCTACTTGTGAGGTGAATAATAATCTAGTATGCTCTTCGAGAGTCATAAGACCGGATTTTGAGGTTTGCGAGATTTATCTATTACAATCGATTCCTTACCTTACATTGATCTTTGATTAGAACAAAAATCACATATAGGCTTATCTGTGGGAGGCAGATTTGTTTAAAGTCTTCAATTGAGTTAAAACAACTCTTAGGTTGTAAAGGATGTCAGCTAAAGGAATCAATTGTGCGGAGTCCTGCTGGGTTTCAAAAGGCGTAAGGAGCGCGACTTCAACTGAATCGTTGTGACGGTAGATTCGGTATCAACTACATTCCAGTCCGAAGTTCTAATAGTATGCTAGAGTCTGTAGCGGCTTAATACAGTTTGATGTTCAAGTCTGGACTAGGTCCCGAGGTTTTTCTGCATTTGCGGTTTCTTCGTTAACAAAATTTCTGGTGTCAGTGTTATTATTTTTCCGCGTTATATTATTTATCTTTATAATTGAAATATCACAGGTTGTACATTAATCAATCAAAGTAGATATATCCATCCTTTATGACTTGATTGATCTTTTGAATCGTCAAAGTTGATGTAGTTTTTAAGTGGTAGTAAAGTTCGTTCAACTCGGATTGTGTAAAGGTTTGATTTAATAACTAACAATAAAAATACTAAAAATATATTCACAAGGTTGTCACGAATATCGAGAGGTACTGAGACTTAGGATTTCACCACTAATCACATTCATACCAATTCTACCTCTTTTGTTGACTCTTTTCTTTGCCAAAAGTAGATTTTATAAAGCATTAGATGTAAATCACAAGCATGACGCATCAAAAGTTCCTAAAACCCAGCATGCGACATCAAACAAAATCACAACTAATCAAGAAAAATCATAAATCGATTAAAACAAGTGCAAAAGTCATAAAGAATCAATTATAGTTACCAAGTGATTGTGAAATAGGGCTTCCTCCATCATCCCAGTGTTGGGGTTTAGCTCCTCATGTCTAAACCACGCTCAAAATATTTAATCATGGCTCAAATAGGTGTTTTTATTGAAGAAGTGAATCTGTAACATATATAGTTGTTACAGAATCCATTGTTACGGAAGCTGCCCTTACAAATAAATTCTAACAGGAATAGTTGTTGCAAAGATGTTACAAAGGTATTGTATTTGAAAGATTAGGTAACGGTTTCTTTCTAAGTTGCGAAGTGTTCTACGACGTTGTTCTTCAGCAGCAGAAACGTCTTCTCTGCAACTCTTGATTTTCACCTCTGCAGCTTCACCAAGCCCTCAGTTCGGTCCCCCAAAGTCTCGACTCCCTTCTATGAACTCCCAGCAAATTATATATATCCAACAGAGCGATTTAATCTCCCCAAAACTTCTCGAAATCTCTTCTTTTCTTTTCTTGGCAGTTACGACAATAATCTCTTCCCAAAATTGTTTCACGCGTTTCTGAGCTTTCCAACTTATCTCAAACTCTTCCTTACATAGATATGTATCTTTTGAAAGATTTTTAGGTCTTTAGTCTCTCTAGAACTTCTAAAAATAATCTCAATAGGGTCCGTGTAAAAACACTTTCCCTGTTCAGCTCCAACTCGGTTTCTAACCCAATTCGATCCAAACAAACGACTATACCAGGCTTGTTTAGTTGAATCACGTCCAGCCTAATCAATTCTGGCGATTGAATCTCAATAAAACACCTTCGAAACCAATCCCCAACTCTGCCAGTTGCATGCACAAATTTCCCGCCAATTTCAGTTTTTAAAACGATGAAGATGACCTCCTCCTATCCTGTGCTGGTGTCCCTTTAGCAGTTGCCTGGAAATGGATGCCCCTTAGTAATTAGTCACCCCTTATCCATTTGAGGGGTCCGAATAGCAAGTGTCCTCCGGGGGTGCCCCACGCAACTTTTCGAGCCGATTTTTCCAAAAATGTTTATTGGCCAAAAATACCTACACACACATAAAACACCATAATAAGTACAAAAATGAGCACTATCAATATATAGAATCGAGACAAATTAGACACAAAAATGTGTCTATCAAATACCCCCAAACTTATTATTTGCTCGTCCTTGAGTAAATTAAATAAAATAAAAATCCTAACTCACTGACGCAGGCATCGTCGATTGCATTTAGCGTATGCAATAAGCCTTTAAACCCCTAGGTGGCCCTAGTGGCCGAGTTATAATCTCGGGAGGGCTCACAAGAGATATACCCACAAAACCTGTACTCCAGATCTTAGCTATCTACACAGAACCTTGGAAGGCACTAAAGAATCTCCTTGGTTGGCATACTTATTGACTACAGGAGGAAGTACCCTGATGCGAAATTCCAATTGTTGTACACGAGTTTGCACTCAAGCATACTAAAATTCATACAAAGTGACAGAGCTCTACTCAGATAGTTGTACTATGGACATCAATATTCGGAGTCAAACCAATCACATGGATAGATTAAGAGATGGATATAGAAAAACATAGATGGTTTTGATGTTTACTAAGTGAACGACGTTTCCCATATCTGTTTGAAGTCCTCCGCCAAAATGAACCTATCCTAATGGATTGAGATACTAGTCTGACTAATATCAACAAACTGGCATATACAAGGGTACCAGTGGTCGATAACCTAACTCTAGGTCAACACAACTGGCATATACAAGGGTACCAGTGGTCGACTTTATTGAATTTTCCTTTTGGTCAAATGGTCTGGTCTCTTTTTTTTTTGTATCTCAATCACTCTAATTCACCCTAGCATTGGTAACAACTTGAATCGTGGGCCCCACCTATCACTTAGAGAAATATAGTTTAAAAAGAAAATAAAAATAGAAGTGAAAAGGACTCAACGAGATATGGTGAAACTATCATGTTATTTCTAACACCTGAGCTCTGTACTTTTATGAATAGACTCTTCTAGATGTTGCCATCTAATCAGATTGGTTCCTCAACTCCTACGATCAAAATGCTTCCATCCACTTAGATTAGTTAGTGCAATCCTAAATAGGCATAAATTTCTAAGCTCTGGATTTTATTTATTCATACTGCAACTAAAAAGTTTCTCCCATACCCCCAAACTTAAATCTAACATTGTCCTCAATGTTCTAAAGATGAAATTAAAAGCATGAACAAGGAGAAACTGTTACCATTTGAAGCAAAAGAGATAAGGAAAGATATTACTGTGTCGCTGATAAACGCATTTATGTGTCTAATTTGCCCTCAATATTTCGTATTGTTAGTACTCGTTTTCGTCCTTATTATTGTGTTTTTATGTATTTTTAGGTATTTTTGGAAATAAACATTTTTGGGAAATTCGGATCGAAAAGTTGCTCGGGGCACCCCCGGAGGACAACTGCTAAAAGGACTCTCAGTTTGGATAAGGGGCACCTTCTTCACTATTTGCACCCCAGACCACCATCTGCTATTCACACCCCTACTCTGCTAAGGGGCGTCTCTTCTTCACGTACAAACTGTTTTGGCGGGAAAAATGGTGTTTCACCTGCAGAACTTTTGGAGACAATTTTGACGGGATTTCTGTTCGATTTCTTCGTGGGTTTGGATTGATATCCACCTGTTTCACCGAAACAGGGGTTGGTATATGGGTCAGATACGATAAGGGAGGAAGATTTCTTCATATCTCGGCAAAACAGGGACACAGAATTCTGTTGTGCGTTCCCGTGTTTTATGAGTAATTCACAGAGGTTGGTGTGTGTGTTCAAGGAGTTTTACTAAAACATAGACTATGTCTCAGCGTGTTTAGAGGATGCAGGCGTGTGGAACTGATAAGAAAAGGAAGTTTCCTTCGACAAACAGGGCAGTTAGAGCATCGGATATTCTTTCCTTGTATTTGGGGGATATGCTTTGAAGGGGAGAATATTTTGTCGGAGGATTTCATTCTTTAGCAGTGGAGAGAGCATTGACAATTCATTAGATAGCAGAGAAGACTTTCCGTAACTGGCAGTGAAGAGTAAAGGTGATTGATAGTAGATTATTCTCGGAATTTATTATGAGAAGATACGGAGATTGTCGCAGCCTGTTGAGTATAAAAAGAGTTCTAGAGATCATGTGAGGGGGGATGGAGAGTTAGGGGTTCGAACAGAGGCTGAGGATTGGGAGTTGCAGAGCTTGTCTCTGCTGCTGCCATTGAAGAAGAAGAAGAACACGAAACAGCAGTTAAAAGCAGTCGCAGAAAAACCGTGACCTATACTTTCAAACTCAATAACTTTGTAACAATTTTTCCAACAACTATTTTGAGTTCGCAACAGTTCTGTTACGTTCTCTGTAACAGTGGGTTTTGTAACAATTATAACTGTTGCAAATACACTGTTTTATACCTTTTATCCTTGTAAACACCTTTTTGAGCAATGAAATATTATTTTGAGAGTGTTTTCACCATGTGGAGCTACACCCCATCACTGGGACAACGGAAGAAGCAACTTTTCAAGATTTTGGTAAATGAATTAATTCTTTTATTGACTTTTTGCATAGATTTAATTGTTTTATGATTTCAATTAATTATTTGTTATTTTGTTATATGCCGCATGCTTAGTTTTAATTACTTTAGATGCGTCATGATTTTAACTTACAAATAATATTTTACGAAATCTATTTTTGTCAAAGAACTAGAGTCACAACTTATTTTGTTTGAGTTTAGAGTTAATGACTGAACCACAACAATATGAAAAGCAGTGGAATCCCGAGTCCCGGTATCTCTTCATCCTGTGACAAATTTTGTATATATATTTTTCCTTATTTTCTTTATTAAATCTTAAAACAAATTCTCAACAAATCTGAGTGAACGAATCATCTTACTACAACATCATTGAAAAATAACATCAGTCGCATGAATGTTGGGTTACCTCCCAAGAAGTGCTAAGTTTAAAGTCTTCAGCCAGACTAAGAAAGGATTAGTCACCTCATAGAATCATAAAGTAATAGCCGAAAATTCTGTGGGTCATCAAAACCAAATAGAGCTATCACAAGTAAAAGGAATCTGCAACCTGTCAAGAAAATAAGAAAATAAAGCACATCCTTGTCTAGTTTCCTGTTTAACACAACTACATCTAGTTTTGGTTCAGGTTCAGGTTCTATAACTGGGTCCAAATAAAATATTTTCATGGGTTGGAATTCCTCAAAGCTAAGATCCGGTTCAGGTATTAGAGTCTGGAAAAACTCAAGTAAAAACTTAGAAGCACATAATAATAACCTGAATAATTGAGGATCCTTAAAATCAATCAGTTTTGACTCACACAATCGACCACGATGAAACTGGTGGTCAATCTTAAGCAAATGTATCAACCCTAATCTCTTAAAGTAATTAGGTTTAGTCCCAAAACACATTTGAAATTTATACGTTCCCACAATTGGTTGAAAAATATTTGGTGGGAAAACAAAGTCGATCTTGGTATCATAGCCTGGTCTAACCTCATCAACCAGAGGATGGGTTTCTAACAACTGAACTTCCTTATAGATATCACTAGGTTCAGTAAAACGTGTATGAAGATAATCTTGCAAAATGGTTGAAGCACATATGTCAAGTCCTAAGTGAGGGACCTTTGTAAGAGTTAAAGCACATGGAGAATGATAATCACCCCCAAACTTAGAGTTTTGGGTATCTCTAGATAGACTAGCTACAATTTCCTTAATTTCTAGATCGTAGGAATCCTGAAAATAGTCAATTGCTTCTTCTAGGTTATACTCAAGTGACGCATCCTCACTCATATTTAATAGCTGTACGAGTTCATTTTCTTCGTCTAAGACCATTGTTCTAAATCGCTAGACTCTAAAACGGTATTCTCAGAATAAACTCGTTCCTCTAAACCATTATCGACTTCGTAATCAAAAGGAAATACTACATCATCTAAAGAAGTGATATCTCTAATCAAATCCTCGTCCTTTTGAATATGTGAATAATCATTAAAATTATCGGGATCTGAACCAGAAATAACACTATCATCATAAAATTCATTTGGAGTAACAAATTCCTGATCATTATGCCTACATATTTCAAATTCTTCATCAACACTATCTACATCATAATCATCATAATAACATGAAAATGGTTGAACCTCATCTAAACAAGTAGTGTTACCAATTTTATCCTCGTCATCTTGATTATGCAAATAACTATCCTCATTTTCAAGGGTATTATTGGAATCACTGTATTGAAAATTAAGATTATTTCGAGCAATTCTTTCGTTCGTCTCAGCTATCAACTTGAAGGATTCCTCTATAGAAAGTTCTCTTTCGTCATAAACTAAGTTATTTATCTCAGCTAACTTACGTGTCGACTCCTCTAATTTCTTGAGGGACTCTTCTAAAGGAGAAATATAAGAATTTTGCTCGTATGACCGGTGCGTGTGTGGATAGTAATTGGGCTCATCAAGGTATGAGCCATAACCTTGAAAAGGTGATGTTCCCAACCACTATTCACATTATGGTCAAAGTAGTAACGTCCATTTTGAAACTCAATCGGATATTCGTTGTATTGGCTCTTGTAGTACCAGTTCGACATTCTATTGCAGGGGTGTGAGTTGTCACACAAAATAAAACCCACTGACAGGGGATTCATGGGTGGATAGAGTCTTACCTCCTGTACCATACGGGCGATGAACCGTTGAAGTCGACTCAGGCCACCGACTCCGATGTCAGTGTACGAACCCGAGGGACCGAGACAGTATCGTAACTGTCGTCCTTCCCTGCAAACAATTTATATTTAATCTTAACCCTTCCGTAGGGTTTTAAAAAAATAATGTCCAGTCCAAAAATAAAGTCCAAAGAGTGTCCAAAAATAAAAAGAAAAATTACAAAAACTAAAACCCTATTTACAGTTTCTAAAAATAAACCAAAATAACTATATACAAAATCTTCTTCTTCACTCCTTTCGGATTCCCCTTTCCTTTCCTTCTTTTGCGATGCTTTCCTTTTATAGCACTTTTTCTTTCCTTGTAGCTTCGCTCGAAATCTGAAAAGAATCAAAAAATACCAAATGCGTAAAAGAGAACAAAAATTCTAAAAGAGATAAAATAAATCTAAAACCTATAACCTAATAGAAATCCGCGTCGGCGGCGCCAAAAAGATTCTAACAGAATCCATTGTTACAGAGTCCACTGTTTCAAAGTCTCTTTTTACATTCTGATTGTGAGAGAAAGAGATATAAGCTTTTCATATAATTCCTGATTGAGATTCATTAAGTTGAACTTTCAGAATTGTATTCGGGCTTAGTCCATACAGGTTCCCCAAGAAAAAGTTTGTGGTGTATTCTGGTACCCCCACGTTTTCAACTGTTTCCTGTTACCATATCAAGGACGACGTGAACTTATAAATCTCCTTAAACGTGAACCCATGAGGTGTTAGCATCAGCAATAAATTTGAAGGTGATATTGGCTTGCCCTATATGATAGTTGCGTTGTTCTAGAGGTGGTTGCTCCATCTAATTGTTGAGGAGCGAGTATTTACTTCTGAGTGGCAGCCACATATTTTTGGGTTTCAGCAAGGGTCTCTTCATCAGATCTTAGAGACTTGGTGATGTTCGACCATCCATTGCTATTTTCGGGCGAAAGCATTTCGAAGAATGGTCTATGTTCTTCCACCGTTGGTGTTACCGAAATTGAGATTGGTTGTTGAACCTGAATTAAGGTTAATGACTGAACTGGATCCAAGATCCACCCTTTTTCAGACGGTTGAAGAATTAGTTTATATCCGAGAGGTTGATCTCCGCTGTGGTCGCCAATTGTTAATACCCAAAAATTATTCTTAGGTAAAACGATGCACCGTCAAAGTACTTTCTTTAGGTTCGAAAATCAAAATCATACAAAACGAGTCTAAATCAAGAGATTGGACATTCACGTTTTGCTTCGGTTACAAAGAGAGAAGATGGGTTGATTTTAGAGGAAGGAACGCCAATAAAGTTGAGGAAATAAGTGGTGATTGAATTGTTGTGTGTGAGGTTGTTGAACTATGAAAGAATCACAACTTGAGAATGATAAGCTTGTTATGTCTGCTGAGTATGCTAAGTGACCTATTTATAATTGTAGAGAACACTCATTGTTTCCTCATAAGTAGTGAAGGTCGTGAAGAGATGGATCAGAGAGATAGATATAGTGGAGGTAATGGTAAAGTTATGCCCATTATGCTAGGGAAACTTCCAGAAACATGTAATCCATTACTCTATTACTTTACCACTCTTAACTGTTACCAGTACTTATTACTTCCTTCTCATGGGATGTTTCCACGCCGCATGTTGTTGTAAACCACCATACTGATACCCGTACATAATCCCCTATGTAACATGTTTTTGATTTCTCATAGGAATTTGTAGAGTCATGGACTGTCTCTTGTCTTGACCAGGTTGCCACGATGTATTTGACTGAGTAATCAGACTAAGCTAGCCAAACCTTGTCGAAGTGACATAAATTGAAGAGATAAATCAGATCCAAGGTTATGTGTGATTAATAAGAAGTTTGTCGTAAGATGACATTGTTTGCAGGCTCATGACATTATAGCATGTCCATGGCCTGGGAGGCACGACCAAGTTATCCATGGTGGCTTGGGAGGTTTGGTGGCGCGGGACACCATCCAATATTGTTTTGGGACATTTGGTAGTGCTGGACACCATCCAATGTTGCCTTGGGACGTTTGGTGGCACGGGATACCATCCAAGTTGGTAGCTAGCCGATGCGACATAAAACGACCAGGTTGATAGCTATCCAAGTCGTGGCGCGGGAACGACCAAGTTTATAGCTAGCCAAGTCGTGGCGCACGATCAAGTTGATAGTTATCAAAGTAGTGGCACGGGCACGACCAAGTTTATAGCTTGTCAAGTCGTAACGCGGGGAACGACCAAGTTGATGGCTAGTCAAGTCATGGTGCGAGGTACGACCAAGTTGATAGCTAGCCAAGTCGTGGCGTGTGACGGCCAAATTGGTGGCTTAAGACGCCGGCCTGGCCATGGGACATTGGCCATGTTGGCCTGGCTATGGGACGCGACCAATGTTGGCCTGGGACGTTGGACATGTTGGCCTAGATTTGGGACACTGTCCATGTTGTCCCTAGACGTTGGCCATGTCGGCCTGGGACGCTGGCCATGTTCGCCTGGCTATGTGACACAACCAATATTATCCCGGCACGTTGGCCATATTGATTTGGAAACTTATCTTGGCTATTTGGCCTAGAAACTTGGTCATGGTTTGTATCGTATAGAACATATTCAAGGAATTCAATCGTGGAAGATTTGCGACTCGAAATGATGTTCCGTGTCATTTTGTACTAAATAATATGCTTATAATATTACCTTTATTCAAAATTGCAGCTCATTCTGAATATTTATAATTTGTACCATCAATATTCACTGATTAATACATGACAATTTGGATGGTTGTGCATAAAATAATGAGAGTTCAGCCGAATGAAACTCTAAAAGCTTGGAGGAATATTCAAGGCCAATATAACCATTAGCTGGATACACATTTTCAATTCTCTTGCGGAATATAATGTAGAAGTACGAATCTATAATTTGATGCCGAGTTAGAAATTTATGCATATTTTATTTCATGTTTTTGCAGCTGGGCAGAGGCAGTCTTTAAAAAAAATCCCTTGTCAAAAATTCACCATCAACACCTGTGTATTATTTTCTTTCTTTTGACATAAAGAGCAAATATGCTTTGGGGATTTGATTTACCAGATGATACAAAATTTAATTAGTGGTTAAAAAAAAAATTCTTCATGATATAAAATTTTCTTAGTGATTTAAATATGCCTCATGACCTAATCAAAAATTAGCCATTGTAGTCCAATGTTTTCCAGTTGTTCTAATTTATACAGAGATCAAAAGTTTATCCAATATTTTTCGTGAGATCAAGATATTGTTATTATCAAAAATTCCAATAGAATGAGCAAAAGATTCTGGAACACAAAATATATTACAGGTAATAAACACAACAAAAATAATCACGACAAGAATCTAGAGCACCAAAGATATTATAGGTAATAAATACAACAAAAGTAAATATAGATAATAGATTTTTGAATTTTATGGTCAAGTTCATCAAACAATATGTAAACAACGTCGAATCCTCCCTCTCTTTTATTCTCAGACCCCATGATACATTTCTTCCCAGGGAACTCATTCGAATGTGAAATACATAATATTTTACGAAACTAATACTTGAACAACATACCAAGGTTGGGGTCTCTGGAACATCTGATGTGATGGTTAATAGCACAAACTTCCACTCGAAGAAGAAGCAAGCCAGCAATCAAATTCAGAAGAAGTGGATCCCAAACCACAAGTTCCCCACATTGCCCCCGCTTTTGTTACTATCACCAACAACAAGTGTAGCTTAGACTTTCGCGCTATATTTTGAAATCAGTCATGTATCTATAGGAAAGACTGAAGAATAGACACCATTCCCTTTTTCCTCGTAACATTTATACGACTTGGTTCATTTCTTAATGCAAATGTATCTTTATATCACACGTGCTGGAAACCGCCGGATCAAAACCCTAAAAGATATCCACATGTAACATAATTATAGGGGTTAAATATCGTACCCATATGTATCATGCAAAGGGCTACCATTATAAACGGAGCGAGCTGAGTTCGCAGGTAGCATATCCTGGATGACGGAACCAATGACGTCATGAACTCACAAGTAAAGTGTGAAGCCAGTGCGAAGTTCAAGAGTACGTGCGAGAAGATCCAATACATGGGTGCGAACACATCGCACGTCAGATCCGAAAATAGGGGCTTTATTAGTTGTCCTCCACTATGTAAAACTCCTATATATAGGACCAACCACCCTTGTGTTAAGGGAGAGATCTTTTTGAGAGTTGAGGTAGAACTATAGAAAAGAGAAAGTTATTTACTCCCCAAGTTAGGGTTTTATCTCCTTCTTTCTTTATAAATTTAATAAGATTCATATATGTGTTCTTCATGATGATTTCCTAGTTTGTTATATAGATTATCTAAGGGGTGTAGTAGTGAGATTTTTCACTACTACATTTTGGAACTAGAATACATGTCGGGGAAGAGATTACACCTGTTTATGAATTTTAGATTGATTTTTTGAAGATTTCTTATATTCTTGTTTTTGTGGAAGATTTTTTGTTTTCGATGAGTTTCGGTTTACAAAACAAATAAGTTCATAACTTTGTTCTTGAGCATTTGATGATTTCTAACCTTTGGAATAATCATAAGGATTATAAGTTTTCTTTCGAGGCACAAAATCGAAAGATCTGAAAAAAGATATTCTCAAGAAATATTTGGAAAAACTAATCATATTTCAGGGGCAAGCTAATCAAGACCGTCTGCAGACAAAAGGGGAACGAGTTGATGCAAAATACAAAGCACACAACTATGTGTATGCAACAGGAAACGAGTAAATCTACGAAAGTGATAAACACCATCGGAACAATGAAGGGAAGCGGGTGTCTACAATGTAATATGATAACAAAATTAGGTATGGATGTCACATATTTTCATGCAGGACTTACAGGGCAGATCCACAAGCGTGATTATGAAGGAAGGAAGATATTGAACGTCGAGAAGATGTCGCCCTTGCACGAATGGAAAAAAAAGAAGATCATGTTCGAAGCGGACGATATAACACAAGGAAGTTGGGGACGAACATATCCATTGGTAGTAACTATACCCGCGCGAAAGATGAATAAGGATAAAGATGCAAAAGCTTCATAGGAATGGGCGATCGAAGGAACTTTGATAGAAAACGGGAGCTCAGCCGACATCTTGTTTTATCGCACGTTCCAGAACATGGGATACGACGATGCAGATTTAAAGCCGTCTGCATACAACATCCACGGTTTCAACAAAGCAGTAACAAAACCAAAATGGAGGTAATTATAAATACGCCACTAGGAGAGATAGAAGTGCAGGTAACATTGTGTGTAGTAGATGTGGAGTCACCGTACAAAATGCTCTTGGGAAGACCGTGGCTGCATGATATAAAGGGTGTATCATCAACCTTACATCAATGCTTATGTTTCCCGATGCCGAGCGGAATAGGAGAAATTGCAGGTGACACGGAAAGAGCGAAAGCCTGTAACCAATTAGATGTCAAGAACTATGAGGGAATAGCAAAAAAGCGAAAAGATAGATAGAGAAAGGCGAAGCAGCTAAAGAAAGAAGAAGAGCTCAGGGTATACATGGTGCGAGCGAAAGAAGGTCGAGGAATACCAAGTAAAATAGATGAAGAGGGAGCACCAGCGAAAGAGATCAAAGGGCCATCCCCGCTAGGTGAACCAAAGGCGAACTTTATTACAGCTGAGCCAACTAAAGAGGTCAACATAGGTACAGAAGAGGATCCCAAGATGATAAGGATAGGAGATGGAATGGGGGAAGAAGAAGAATAAAAACAATTAAACTTATGAAAGAATATAGCGATGTCTTCGCATGGGACATGGATGAAATACCAGGTATAGATCCTGATGTTGCATGTCACATGTTAGATGTCAGGAAGGATGTACGACCATTCAAACCGAGAATAAGGAAAATAACAACCACATATCACCCGCAAATAGAAGCTGAGTTGCAGAAGATGCTAGCCAGCAAAATATCCAGAGTGGATATAAAATATGGTGGTGGTTCCAAAAAAGAACAATGGGATAAGAATCTGCATTGATTTCAGCGACTTGAACAAAGCATGTCCAAAAGACAGATTTCCACTACCAGATATACCACAGCTGGTAGAAGCTGCATCAGGAAATGACAGAATATCACTAATGGACGGATATAAAGGCTACAATCAAATCCCATTGGCATAAGAAGATCAGGAACACACAACTTTTTTCGCACCAAGAGGATTATACTGTTACACCAGAATGCCTTTTGGTTTAAAAAATGCAGGTACTACATATCAGAGGATGGTGGAAAAGATATTCGAGAAGTGGATCCACAAAACCTTAGAAGTGTATGTGGACGACATACTAGTGAAGAGCAAGAAGGCTGAAGATCATATTGACCATCTGAAAGAAATATTCGAGCAAATGCGACAATACAAAATGAAGATCAATCCAGCAAAATGCATTTTTGGAGTAGCATCAGGAAAATTCTTAGGATATATTGTATCTCGCGCTCATCAGAGAAATGCAAGAATTTTTTCAATATTCTAAAGAAGGGAGCCAAATTTGAATGGACCGCTGAATGTGATAAAGTGCTACAAAGCATAAAAGATTACTTAATTAATGTGTATATTTTGCAGAAAACTGAACCAGGGAAGGAATTATTATTATACTTGGCTTCAACACCGCAGGCATTAAGTGTCGTACTACTTCGCTTAGATGGAGGAATCGAAAAACCAATTTATTACATCAGCAAAACCTACAATGCAACTGAGAAAAATTATGCGAAGATTGAAAATTTAATCCTCGCACTGGTGTACGCATCTCAAAAGCTTCGCACGTATTTTCAGACACATAAGATCAGAGTTCTTACCAAAGTACCAATTGAATTTGTAATGAAGAACTCGAAAAGATCTGGAAGAATAGAAAAATGGAATGTACAAGTGGGGCACTTTCAAATCAAGTATGAAATATTATCCTCTCCAAAACCACAAGTCATTGCGTATTTTTCAGCAGAGTTCCCATTGGAGGAAGATGAGAGTGTAGATGAGATGATGGAAGTGGACGAAGACCAGGGAAATCCTCAAAATCTCTTAAGAGAGCGAAATTCCAAAATATGGGAGATACTTGTTGACGGATCTGTAAATGGAGAAGGAAATGGTATAGGGATAGTGATTATTTCACCACTCGGAGCAAGAATGGCATATTCATTCAGATTGGAATTCGCATCCACCAATAATGAAACAAAGTATGAATGAGTAATACATGCGTTGCGATTGGCGTTCGAAATGGATCTAGATGACGTTAGAATAACTAGTGACTCATAGTTGGTGATCCGACAAATATTAGGGATATATAGTGCGAATGAACCATCATTACAGAAGTACAAGCTACTCGCAGAAGAGCTATCAGCAAAAATAAAGAATATAGAATGGAGACACATTTGCAGGAAAGATAATATATTCGCAGACGCTCTGGCATTCCTCGCGTCAATGCTGAAGGATCCCACCGCTCGATATTTAAAGGTCACGACACTCTGTTTCCCGTCAATCAAAAAGGAAGAGGAGGCAGATGTAATGATGATAGACGATGAAGAAGGAGAAAAGAATGATGATGAAGAGGATTTGAGATCGCAACTTCATTCATACTTGGAGAAAGGAGAAGTACCGAGGAACAGGTTGGAGGCACACAAGATAAAAAGCCGTGCAACAAACTACGAGTTAAGAGATGGAATAATTTATCGAAGATCATTCCTCGGGCCCTCTCTCAGATGCTTGACACGAAAAGAAGGAATGGAAATTCTAAAAGCAATACACTATGGGGATGCAGGAAACCATAGCGGTGGAAATTCATTAGCATAGAAAACAAGGATGCAAGGATATTATTGGCCTTACATGCATAAGGACGCGAAAGAAGTATCTTGGCGATGTGAAGATTGTCAAAGACATGGGAACAGAATACATGCACCGGGAGAAAACTTAAGTTCATCAACCAGTGTTTGGCCATTCGCAAGATGGAGCTTAGACATCGTGGGACCATTCATATCAGGGTCAGGCCAAAGAAGATATCTGATTGTCGCAACAAATTATTTCACAAAATGGTCAGAGGCGAAAGAGGTTCAGCATATACGTGATAAGGACATCTTCACCTTCATATTTGAGAATATCATCTGCAGATTTGGAATCCCTGTACAACCGGTGTCAGACAACGGAAAACAATTCGAGGGTGAAAACATAAAAATGCTATTAAATGCCTTCAAGATCCAGATTGGAAAATCCACTCCATTATACCCACAGGGTAATGGACAGGCAGAGGAAATTAATAAGACACTTGCGAATACATTGAAGAAGAAGTTGGAAGGGCATAATAAAGGATGGTGCGAACAGATCCACAATGTCTTATGGGCATATCGAACAACACGAAGAGAAGCAACATGAACGTCACCATTCTGTTTAACATATGGGGTGGAAGCTGTATTACCAACCGAAGTCATCATACCAACAACAAAGAAAGAGGCTAGGGAGAGGAATCTGAATACCAACTTGATACTGAAAAAATTGGATGACTTGGAGGAAAACAGAGAGATTGCGTTGCAACACATGGAAAACTATCACAAGAGACTGGCGAGAGAGTACAACAAGCGTGTCAAACTAAGGGAATTTCAACCAGGGGAGTTGGTATTAAGAGATATACCATCTTATCAAAAAGGAGGAGATGGAAAACTGGAGAAGAAATGGGACGGACCATACATAATCAAGCGAATTGTAAGGACTGGAGCATACGAGTTAATGGACAAGGATGGAAAGAATGTTGGGTGAAAACTTAATCATCCATGGAACATAATGTACCTTAAAAATTATTATCCATAGGAAATTTAGTAGATTGATGCGTGCGAGAGAAGAAAAAGTAAATTCATGATGTACACTCGAAGAATGGAAAGAAAGTATTCTCAATAATGATCCATAAAAATATACAAGCAGAAGAAAGAGGCAAAAATAAGACCTCCAAAATAAGACCTCACTAGGGGGAAACAAAATTTAAAACCTCTAACTAGGGAGGCTAGGTATCCAATTGTGGCATGCACCCTAGTTCGCACTTGTGCAAGAGGCAATATAAATAAGCCCTAACGCGCGTCATAGTGAAGGAAAACCTAGTAATGCATGACTTGGACGAAAGACATACCATTCCTGGGACCTGAGTCATGGATAGTAGGGGTGAAACAAAAGCCTATCCGGTAGAGACTCCTTAGTTGGAAGACTAAGGTACTAAGTTCTCTATCATGGAGTGTAGAAACTCGACCAGGGCGCTGCGGTACACGGTTGATCCAAGGGTGTCTGGGGAGTCTGGAGCGTACCTCATCGCTCTTGGTAAGTCCTGGCTATGATACACTCGGTCCTCAAGATACCCCACTTATGGTGTGGTCTCGTACCATAAGCCACATAGGCTGAGGAATACGAGGCCGCGAAAACAACTGGTTGTTGCATCACTGGATGGGAAGATCCCACCCTAACCTGTAGGGGTACGCTTCTTTGAAAGGGTAATCAGGGGGAAGATAAGGACGACACCCTCCACTAGGGAGCTGGATTGTGTCAAAGACGTTAATATCACAAGGCTTTTACTCATGGGGGTAATTAGGCTTGTCGTATTGACGCACATTTATATATCCTGCAGAGGCAATAATACGAAAGATTATAAGATAGGGTCAATGGGTCAATACACGAAAAAGTAAATACGTCATGCGACTCTATCGCATGGCCAAAATAATATCCTGAGGCAAAAATAAGTCTTATTAACATGAGAGGTTGATTAAGACCTCTACTTAGGGAGGCTCAATAAGACCTCACTAATAAACACCAAGAGACCTAAGTAAATGTACATGTTATTTAATCTCTTGAAAACTTATATTCGCATAAAAATATTTTCCTTCTTAAGTAAGTTGTTTTCGCACAACTAACACAGTATAGGGATTCGCGTATGCACTATTTTCGTATTTATAAACCTTGTTTTATATTCATGTAAGCTATGTTTTGTAATCGCATATAACTTATATTTCTTAAAGAAACTTTTCTCTCTTGACAAATATTTCGTGAAAACGTTATTATCTAGCATGCTAATAATAGAGGCAAGTATGGGAAGTACAAAAAGAAAATATTATTCGCATATCTAGAAAATAACTTTACATAGAAACAAATTTGTTTTTCTTTAAATGTGCAACAAAACCAGATAAAGAGAAACCCAAAGACGAAAAGAAACTAATGATCATTCTGGGGAACTTCATCATGCGAACCAATAGCTCCAATGTCAGCCTCACCATCAGGAGCAGTGCTTGGGATAGAGGTCTCCACAGGAACTTCAACATGAGGAATAACTTGAGCTTCAACATTACCAGCTTCATCATCCTTGGGCTGATCTCCAGGAAGAAGGATTTCTTCATCACATCTACCGTAATCATAATCACTATCAGGTTCAGGAATGGCCTCATTATCAGAGATATCAAAGGGATACACTTCTTCCAGAGGAAGCAAATTGGAAATGCATATCTCATCCGCTAAAGCTTTAGCCTTGAGGCGAGCTTCGTGTGCAACATTCTTTTGAGCATTCTTGACGTAAATCCTCATCAAATGCTCAAGGTATATGCATCTTCTTTCCGCCCTATTAAGCGAAGCTGAAAGTGTGGAAGAGAGGTTCCTAAGATCCTTGTGAGATTTAGCCAGATCAGACCTTAACTTCTGATTAGTAAGTTGGTGGGATTTCTCAGAAACTGCAAACGCAAAAAATACCAAAACCGACTCAGAAATAATAAAGTCGCATGGAGCTTACAGTATTCAAGGGAAGCTAAAAGATTAAGTGAGGCAGTCATCTTGACATGACTACCTTCCATGTGAGAAAAGAAATATTGAGACAAGGCGAGACCACTATTTTTCATACTCTCCAAATGTTTATCAAAATCATTACCTAACATGCCTTCAAGATGGGAGCGAATTTTCTTCTCATCTTGAGCGAGGGAGGCATTTTTCTTCTTTAAATATCATGCGAACTTCCCAATAGAGTGTGTTGTTCGCGAAGATTGTTCATTTCTATAGTCATCTTTATCTTGCTATTGACAATCTTCTCATTTTCCAAGGACACTTTCTTCACATCTCTATCATATTGGTTTCTTAGAACACGAAGGGAATCCTCTTGCTCTGTACAGGTCCGCCGAAGAGCAAGATATTTCCGAGTAAAATTCGCCTTTTTACTCAAGAAGGTTTGTTTTTCTTCCGTAAGGGTGCGATTTTCCTCTGATAGAGTTTGATTCCTTAAGTCAGCATTATACAACAACCCAGAAAGATGGGATACTTGGGAATTTAGGAAATAATTCTAGGTACTAAGGCCGTGGTTCTCATTTTTCAAATTATCAATTTGATCAAGTAAATACGAATGGTTATTAATCAATTGGTCTAGTTGATGTTGCAATTCTTTATTCTTCGCACGAGCATCCTCGGAAGAATATTGGTACTCAAACCTTTCCATGACTCGCTTTTGGTTTATATCTTTATATTCGCACGAGCAGAGGCAAAGAAGGGAAAATACATCCGAATAAGTACATGCAATAAAACTTAAAGGAAGAACGAGACATGTTAAAGTCACAAAATAAATAAGAAGTAAAAGGGTATACCTCTGAGCTCTTGATTTTTGCTGCGAAGTTTCTCAGCTAGGATATTCCCAGCATGTACGTCGGCTTTCAGTTTGGCATTCTGAAAAGTAAGTTCTTGAATAATGGAACTGGATTCAGAAAAATCTTCAGCTTGAATGAAGCGGCGCCGAGATTCCAAGCAGTCAAAAGTAGCATTGACTGATGGGTCCAATTGAGTGAAGATCTCGTTCCTTGATGACTTATCTGGAAGAAAATCGCTCAATATCTTGACGAGAGACTCGCACAGGCGAAGTTGAGAAGGATAATTAGAAGCTGAACGTGCGAGCTGTATAATATCAAGGAGAGCTCTCGTACTCGAACTAGCAACATCAGGGGTACTTGCCTCAGAAATAATAACATTCGCCTGAGATGAAGCAGTTGTGCGAAGATGAGAGGTAGTTAATACTGTACTCATGGAAGGAACAACAGGGGCAATTCTCCAAGGAGAAGAAATAGAAAACTCCATAGACGTGGGGATGGTCGAAGAAGAAGAGATGGGAATATCTTGCAATGATGCAATAACTTCCTCGGTAGAAAAGGTGATAGCTTCAGTGGTAGCACCCAATTCCTGTGAAGTGGGAGTAATCCTTGGAAAAGAAGAAAGATTCGGAGAAGCTAAAAGGAGAAGGTCCTTACAGGTGTTCTGAACGAAATCATCAGAAGGAGCAGAGGATAACGGACATGTGAAAGTCTTCGCTTGAGAAGAAGTAATAGATGGTGAAGAGGTGGTAGCGATCGCTTGATCAGAAGCAACCGCATTCGCTTGAGTGATAGGGTCAGTTCGCCCAGAAGATACCTGTTGTGTAGAAATACGTTTCTTTTTGAAACTCGGAAGAGCCATGCGAGTATCAATAATAAGAGGTTATTTGCTTTTTCTAGACTTCTTCTCTTTCTCTCTCGCGTCATCCTGCGAATAACAACGCATATAAGAAACAGAGGCAACAATATTGTTTAAAGAGTAAGGTGTTTCTTAATACCTTGTCATGCGAATGCTTCCTCTTGAGCGACTTATCATCTTTGGACCTTGAAGAGGAATTAGGGTTTGTAATGGTGAAACGAGCCCCAAGGGTAGAATTTTTGCTGCAACAGTATGGGAAGTATCAATGACATCAGCAGAACAATAATGGAGATACATGAAGAACGGTAGCAGCAGAATAACAATGGTACTGATTAGTTACAAACAACAACAAAAACAAGTCGTACACAGCAAAAAGCATAATAGAAGGGATAAAACAAACCTTTGAGAGGAATCCATGGAGTGTAAACACTAACAGAAAAAAGAGAAGATGAAGATGCAGAGGAGACGAAAATTCGAAAAGATTTTGTAAAGAAGAAAAGACTAAAGAAAGAAAGATCTATTTCTCTTGAAAAGATTAAATAGAAAAGAAGATGACCGGTTGTACCAGGCGGAAGAGGAGATGTGTCGGTAAAAAGTGGAAAAGTGAGAACGTGTGAACGGTTATGCTGAAAATCCGGAAGCCTGTCGGTCAAAGGGAATATGAAAAGATGATAAGGTGCGGCAAATCGCATAAAAGGTGTGAAGAGGATTAAAAGAGAAGTTTCTCTCATCGCTCTTTTCATAATAAAGATCACTAAGAGAAGAGGCAAAATGTAGGGGTTAAATATCACACCCATATGTATCATGCGAAGAGGTACCATTATAAATGGAGCGAGCTGAGTTCGCAGGTAGCATATCCTGGATGACGGAACCAATGACGTCATGAACTCACGAGTAAAGTGTGAAGCCAATGCGAAGTTCAAGAGCACGTGTGAGAAGATCCAATACATGGGTGCGAACACGTCGCACGTCAGATCCGAAAATAAGGGCTTTATTAGCTGTCCTTCACTATGTAAAACTCATATATATAGGACCAACCACCCTTGTGTTAAGGGAGAGATCTTTTTGAGAGTTGAGGTAGAACTATAGGAGAGAGAAAGTTATTTACTCCCCAAGTTAGGGTTTTATCTTCTTCTTTCTTGTATTGATTTCTAAACTTAATAAGATTCATATATGTGTTCTTCATGATGATTTCCTAGTTTGTTATATAGATTATCTAAGGGGTGTAGTAGTGAGATTTTTCACTACTACAATAATTGATGTCTTTTGAAAATAATGTACATAGGCAAATTCTCCCATTATTGAATCGACAACAGACTTTCTTGGTCCAGCAGTCAAACTGACAAGCTAAAATATACAACCTTACACGTCAACATCAACAAAACTGAAATATTTTGGCGTTGCACTGATCCTAGACAATGATTCTTAATAGACCGCCCCAAAAACCCCAAAACCGTCATGTGAGAGGAGATGGTAGGACCTACGGTCAGGGAGTTAGCAGGGGATCCCATTAAAGGGGGAGCTGGACCCACCAGCTGAGTCTAGGCGGTTTCAGGGGGGTTTGGGGGGGGGGGGGGGTCTGTTAGGAATTTTTGGATCCTAAAAGCAACATTGGAGGTGTATTCCCCACAACTATAAGTTATCCATCTCTGGGAGTGAAGTTGGTAGGCGGACCGGTTAGCTTGGACCTTCATTTTTGTAGTGATCTAGTGAATAGTAGAATCGACAAAACAAGAATAGTCACTTAATGGACACTGTTAAGAAATTACAGGACCCCCAAAGGGGACTGTTTCTCTTGCGAAACTGCGCTGGCTTTTCAAGACTCTATTTCACAATGAGAACAACCAACCCTTCTGCGGCTTCTGCCCTTCAACTCAACGCTGCCTACTACAGGTCTACGATCATCACTGTACCAGTTTTCGAGACATCTACTCCACCACAAAAATTGGGTCCGACATCTGTCTTCTTAATTTTTACAGTCAGCTGAAAGAAAAACAACTGAAACTTCTTTAATCCACCAGGACCACCACGGATTGGGAAATTGTCATTCTCCCTCCCCGCCCAAAGCTTTTTTATACAGGTAAAAATTCTCTAACATAACCCCTGGTATTCTCAGCATTTCTGATTGTTTTAGATTCTTGATCTTCTTATTAAGATTTTGTGTCCGTTTGATTTAGGATCCTCCTGTCGTGTGTCTGATTCTCACTGATCTTTGAACCACATGATACGCTTTGATTTCCTTAAACCCTATTTTGTTGATTGAATGAATTTTGGTGTTAGTACAATTTTGGTGTACAATTTTTGATCTGTTTCAATAGGAAAATTAGTGGTTTTGCTTTATGGACTGGCACTAATTCGCATTTGTTTTTCGAAGGGTAATTTACTAATTTTGAAATATGAAAAACTTTTTGTTAGCATGTATTAGTTTGCTTTAGGGATTCAATTTCAGTCTAATGTTCAAAAATTTGGGTTGTATGTGACTATTGGATGCGTTGATTATGCCATGCAAGTGTCCGATCAAATGTCAATTATGATTTTTTAATTATGTACATATAGAGAAAATGCACTGGAAGAGTCTGTTTGAAACAAGTTGTAAATTTGTTGTTTGAAAACATTGTCATATCTCATCGTTTAAAATAAAAATCCATCATCTCTCTCCGAAGTTCATTTCTTAAAGAGATGAGAGAGGCGTGATATTTGTTGGGGAACACTAGACATAATAACATGCCACTGGATCGCGAACCTGATTTTATGCCACTTTGGTTAAGTTCAGCAAGTGCAGCAGCATTACATATTTTCTGTTCATATAAGTATATTCAATTCAATGTCTACTAGTATGAACAACACCTAGGTTATGATGTTAATGACCTAGGTACTATATTGAATGGTTTTCACTACTTCTATTGAATACTCATCAACATAAGCTACATTCTAGATTAATGCCGAAAGATTATATGAACAACATTTTATAACCTATAGGCAGTGACTACATGAACCTAGGTGCTCTGTAGTGATATTGAGTTAGGTAAGCATGTAAGCTTATAGGGAAATGGTTGGCCGATAATTAAATGAACAACATATTCTTTTTTCGTGCCATCAGTTACTAGTTTGGTGCAGAAGTTCTGGATGCAGCGAATGCTTATTTAGTTAGTGTGCTTAGAGCAACTGCAGTGGTGCGAGTATAACCAAAGATTAAAGACCAAAAAAAACGATCAAATTTGAGTTTAGTCTGGTGTGTGACGCTACGGGTAGAAGACTAAATTTGGTCGAGCGTACACTATACGTTCGCCTGGTGTGGGCCGTAAACTATACGTACGCCCGATGAGATTCCAAAAAAATAAAAAATAAATAAACAACAAAAAAAATGGGGCGGAGGTATAAAGCCCGCCCCATATATAAAGTGAATTGAAAAAAAAGAGTTGGGCGGAGGTATAAACCCCGCCCCACCCAAAAAAAAAAAAAAAAAAAAAATGGGGCGGAGGTATAAAACACGCATGGTATGGGGCGGGGACTTTATGCACGCCTGGTGTGAGGCGTTAACTATACACCCGCCTGGTGGTGGGGCGTTAACTATACGTTCGCTCGACTATATTTGGTTTTGGTCTTGGTCTTGGACCAAATATAGTCTGGGATTTGGTCTTTGGTCCGGATTTTAATCGATAGTCTGTCCGCTGTGTCTCGTTTTTTGACCAAATATTTGGTTATACTCGCCCACTGTGGTTGCTCTTAGTAACTGCAGTCCGTTTCTAACTTTTTATATGTGAAAATGCGAGCAGCTAATGCTAAACTTTCAGCTGGTATCTTTTAGGTGTTTGAATTAATATTACTGTTTATATGTTAGGATTTTGATTGTTTTCTTGATATGATGTGCTCCATGAACTCATAGTTTTGTCTAAACGTTATAGCCTTAATAGATTGATTTTCAAATTGATAGTTCATAGGCCTATAATTAGGTATGCTCTCATTCCTCTATTTTTATTTATGAATGGTTTTCTCCCACTATGTTTGTTTTCCTTAATCTAGCATTATCCTCAGTTAACATTTTCTCTTGAATATACATGTAGCTTCAATTATAGATGGTGGTATGAATAGGAGGTGTTAGTTATCATTGAACCAATCAGTCACCTGAAATTATTTTTGTGGACTAGTCAGTCAACATTGAACTTCCAATGCATTCTTGACTAACTCGAAAATCAAAGGAATGATAATAAAAAATCAAAGGAAGGATAATAAACACTCTACATTTAGCATGTTAGATACAGAGATACTACTGCATAGAATGAAGGTTGGAGCTATTCATAATTCATTTTGCTTTACTTTTTTAGTGAAAGCAAACATAATAAGTTTGTTTCTCATTTTTTGCAGGGTAGTGAACTTTGTTTGCCGACGTGTAACACACGTGCACTCCACTTGAATCTCTCTGTTTCTCGGCTC
Source organism: Papaver somniferum (assembly GCF_003573695.1). Classification (NCBI taxonomy): domain Eukaryota; kingdom Viridiplantae; phylum Streptophyta; class Magnoliopsida; order Ranunculales; family Papaveraceae; genus Papaver; species Papaver somniferum. The sequence continues at coordinate 26,600,400 of NC_039366.1, forward strand.
CCTCTAGTTTCTAATCTGAATCTTTCTGTTTCCCGGCTCCGTAATTTAACCCAATCAATGTAAGTCTTTTTTTTTATTTTTTTTTATTTTTTTTTATTTTTTTTTTGCAATTAATTGGTTCCTGATTTGATTTGATCTTTCTAGTTATGCAGTTCGCAAAAGCAATCTATTGTATCTGTCAGTTGTTTCTCCTTTGAAGGATCACAAGGTTTTGATAAATTGGAGAGACAAAATGGTGATCCAATTGGCAGTTATTGCATGGTCCAGTTCAGAAGCGGGAAGTCTTCTGCTTTGCGGTAGGAGGAGCATGTATATGTGGTGAATATGGGTTGGAAGGATCACACGTCCATGTGGGAGAAGAAAAATTAGGAGTGCTGCTGCTCAATCTAGGAGGACCTGAGACACTTCAAGACGTGCAGCCATTTTTGTTCAATTTATTTGCTGATCCAGTATGCTACTATTCTTCAACTTTTCTTTGACATGAAAATAGATGTGTTAAAACTAGTTTAAGCTGCAAATTCTGAATGTATTATGGCATGTTATGGTGCAGGATATTATTAGATTACCGAGATTGTTTAGGTTTCTTCAAAGACCATTGGCTCAGTTGATCTCAGTTTTGAGGGCTCCAAAAAGTAAAGAAGGCTATGCTGCTATAGGTGGGGGATCACCTTTGCGTAAAATAACTGATGAGCAGGTATAATGCTCTTTTTTTTTCATGTATTTTATTTGATTCAATTTGAGGACTGTAGTGTAACTATTTGATATTTATATTTAGGCTGAAGCACTGAAAATGGCTTTGGAAGAGAAAAACATGTCTGTAAACGTATATGTAGGGATGCGGTACTGGTTCCCATTTACGGAAGAAGCAGTGCATCAGGTATGTCATTTAAGTTATTTTGGTAGATTTCTCTATTTTCACTTGTGCAATTTTGACAGCAGGTTTTATTACTTGTGTTATGTTAAACAAATAATAGTATTATGACAGTAGAGTAAACAAGATTGACAACGTCGTCAGACTGTGACAGTATTGCATCTTTGTTACAGATTAAGAAGGATAAGATTACAAGACTTGTTTTGCTACCACTTTACCCTCAGTACTCCATATTTACAAGTGGGTCAAGCATCCGTGTTGTTCAAGACATGTTCAGGTGGTTCTTCGTCGATGGTTCTTAATATTTTTTCGAATCTTATGATTGAAAATTTACATTTTATGTTGCCATCACTAAATAACCAAGTTCTTCCCTATCTCAGCAAAGACTCATATTTGTCAAGGCTACCTGTGTCCATTATAAAGTCGTGGTATCAACGAAGAGGTTATATTGAGTCCATGGCTAACTTGATAGAGCAAGAGCTACAAAAATTCTCTAATCCCGAGGAGGTAGTTTCGTTTTTAGTTTCCAGTTCATAAGCGTGAACATTTCTACATTTTCGCAATTGATGTTGTTCTTTTGTTTTGGTGGCTTCCATCAGTTATTTACCTTCGTGGTGGCATTTAGGTGATGATATTCTTTAGTGCACATGGAGTACCAGTTAGCTATGTCGAGGATGCAGGAGATCCTTATAGGGATCAGATGCAGGATTGCATCAGATTGATCATGCAAGAGCTGAAAGCTAGAGGAACCTTCAATGAACACACTCTTGCTTACCAGGTTAGCTTGGAATATTAAATTAGACTCTTTGTCTATATTTCAAATTTTATAGGTCTCAATTCTTCTCAGTCCACTGCTGTTTCTCCAATTATAGTCTCCAATTCTAGTCTCAGTTACTAACCAATCATTGAATTTTGTTTTATTAGAGTCGAGTGGGGCCTATACAGTGGTTGAAGCCCTATACTGATGAAGTTCTTGTTGATCTTGGTAAAAAAGGAGTAAAAAGCCTCTTAGCTGTTCCAGTAAGGTGTGTTTTTCTCTCTTTTGTTGACCAAGTAATAGACCATTAGTTAAAAAAAACACAGAAAAGTAGCTTTGAAATGTATTATTATAACTTATTTTAACTCGTCTGTTGATCTACTTTTTTCTAAAATGAGAAACATTTGTGATTTTGAATTTCATCTTCATATATATTTAGATTTGTTGAAACTGGTAAAATATATATGCAGCTTTGTAAGCGAGCACATAGAGACCCTACAAGAGATTGAAATGGAATACAAGGAATTGGCTCTTGAATCTGGCATAGAAAATTGGGGTAGGGTTCCAGCTTTAGGACTCAGCTCTACTTTCATATCCTATCTCGCAGATGCTGTGATTGAAGCTCTTCCTTCTGCCCAAGCCATTACGACTACAGAAATCGCTTCGGAAGAAGCTGAAGCAGGTCCAGTGAGTTATATAATCAAAATGTTTGTTGGTTCAGTTTTAGCGTTCTTTTTACTGTTGTCCCCAAAACTTATTTCTACTTTCAAGAACCTTCTGTAGAGAGTTTATGGTCTGGTGCCTAGTTTTTTTGTAACGGATTTGGTAAAGAAGAATGAAACACTAGGAACTGGATAAAACAAGGTTTTTCCCATTTCCTATACCATTTCTCCTATTTCCCGTCCCTCCATGATGCCTGAAATAAATTTACTTTTCCACTCATAAAAGTCAGATCGACTCTGACCATGACTATTACCATTTTCTTTTTACTTGTCTGAACAACCCTATTTGACAAATAACACGGGTTGTAACGGCACGGTCTCGAAAATGAGTAAAAAAAAAATTATGTTCGTTTTGACCAGTATCATTCACTATATAAGATGACAATTGTTCTGATTGTTATTTTTTCTCTTGTGCTTTACCGTCTTTAGGGAACTCGTGTTATTTTTCTCCATTGATTTTTGAAAAGTTTGAGCAGTGTTATTTTTCTTCATTGATTTTTGAAAAGTTTGAGCAAATAGAGAAATTTAAAATTTCATTGGTTTTTGAAAAATTTGATTTTGGAGCTACTATTACAATCGGTAGATAAATAACATTACGAGACTACAGATTGAATAATCAATAGATAATAAACATGGCTGATTATGAACACCTACTATGCATTGTGAAAATACCAATGATGTGACACTGAAAAATTTTATGTATATGTTAGTGTGGGCATTAGATCTAAACGATACAAAATGTAACCGTCTCATAATTGGGTGACTGCACGACAAATATTTTCTTTTAACATGAAGAAAACACGATCAAAGTAAATAAAGTAAATAAACACCGCACTGGTTATTTCTAGTAATAAACACAACAAAAGTAAATAAATAGGAACGGTGATTGAATTGGAAGATCAAGTTCATCAAACAATAAGCAAACAATGTCGAATCCTCCCTCTCTTTTATTTGCCGACCCCATAATACATTTCTCCCCATGGGACTTACACGAATACGAAATACATAATGTTTTACAAACATATCAGGACTGGGATCTCCATAACATTTGACTTGATGGTTAATAGCACAGACTCCCACTCGAAGAAGAAGGCAGGCCAGTAGTCAGATTCAGAAGAAGTGGATCCCAAACCACAATTTCTCCGCACTGCCCACCTTTGTTACTAGCACCAACAGCCTGCAATTGACTGGAAGTCTCCACGGAGCTCATAGCCATTTCTGCTTTCTTGGCTGCAACTTTTTTTAGTCGAATACGTTCAGCTCTAGATCCAATAACTTGTCCCAAAATAGAGGCACCAATTGTGAAAGCCATAGCCGTCTTAGGCATCAAAACAGATTTCCGAAGCATTGCTATAAAAGGTACTGCTGCATGTACGGCTGCAAACCATGAGACTGAGAACTTTTCTGTGTGCTCTCTCCATATGCCTAATGGGACATTGGCTGCCATTCCCAACATGCCAATTGCCAACATCTTCGTTGACAGGGCTTGTGGGCGAAGGGTCTTGACGAGAGCCGTCCTTGCCAATGCTGCCCTAGCTGCTACTATTGCAGGTGGGCATTTAAATTTCATGCCTGGCGGAGGCTGCAGAGCCTTAGCTACCAATGGAAGCACACCACTAACTGCCCTATAAGACTTGGCGATTGGGCAGTTCCCTTGTTCCAACCACTCATTTCCTACTGCTTCATGTGACGAGTTTCCTCCCTAGAAAAAGTTAAGGATTGAAAATCAACATAAGCAAATGAGGGTGTTCAGGTTACAGATGTATGACAAATATTTGTAGATAAGATAATTACCTTAGAAGAATTTTTGTTCTTGGAATTAAACTTTTTGTTGAAAAAATCAAAACCGAATGGTCCACCTGGTCCAAAGGCTGACGAGAGACTAATGGAGGCCGCCTTTGCTGCTAAAGGATTGAACTGAACTGGTTTAGACTCAGATTCCAAATTCTCACTGGCTAGATAAGATCTTCCAGAGAGTGGAACCACTCCATCATTCCCATGGAAAACCTTAAATGCCATATCAAAATTAGGACCATCTTCGAAAATTGGACCTTTTGCACCCTTCACCTGAATGTAAATAGGAATGGATATGAGATAAAGTAAAATGGGAATTCAACAAAAGAACACAAGAGCCAGGAGAAAGAGTACTTACAGGCATTGAGAAATTCATTGGTTTGGCAAAGGCGAAGTTAGTGGGTTCGTTAATGTTCCTAAGAAATGGACATTTTTGAATGCCCTCTTGAGCAAATTGACATCCTGAATTCTGTGACCCTCCATTCATGGCTCCAAAGAAAAATTCCATTTCCACAGATCAAATTAACCTGCAAGTACAGATTACAAAATGCAAGGTCAGAGAGCCTATAGATACGGAGCTCGAGGAAAACAAATGCACTCAGCTGGCTCAAAAAACATTCATAATAGGGAGCTAGACATTCCAAACCACATCGAAGCAAAGTAAATGAGATATTTAACTGATTTTCATTTTACAAAATCCAAATATCAACTACATAATGATGCTCGCAAATAAAATCAGAGTGTCGGGCATACTAAGAACATTAAATTCAAGACTTAAGAAGTCACCAAAACGTTGAGAAGTTGGTACAGAAATCCTAGAACACACCACCTAGCTTAAAAATTCCAAATCTAACCCCTTAGCTCTAATCATAACCAAGTTCTACCAAACACGAATCAAACACAAGCAAGGCATCAACACCCCCAGCATGGGGAAAATGATATAAACCCAGAATTTAGGCCAAAACTATATAAACACTCTGACATAATTTCACAACTACAAGAGACAAACCCTCAGAAACATCATGGTGACTATAACATTAAGCCAGAAATTAACAGTGTAAACAGTATACAGAAAAATAAACACCTTCAGAACTCAAAATTACCAAAATTCAACCTCATACATGAAAACATCATCAATTGAGTAGTCACAAATTCTTAATTCACACAATACCCAAACTCCACAAGTATCAATCAAACCCCAAATCCCAAGTATCAACAACAATAACATTTTTCATCAACATTTCAAAGTCAAAAAACCCCTAAACTCATAAAACTGATGATAAAAAACAATAGAAATTCAGTCATCACAAACCCTAAATTCATCCACACCACATCATACAATTCATCTGAGAAATTAAATTAAGAAAAAAAAAATCTACAAACCTTAAATAAATATGAATAGATAGAGCTTTCTTCAAAATCCAATAACCAGATCCTGACCTAAAATCGAGAATTTGAACAAGGATCTATTTAGTTAGAAGAAGATGAAGAGAGAAAGGAACCCAGAAAGAATGAAAAATGTTGTTGATTGGAATGAAAAAACCAAACAGTCTATCTATCTTGAGGGAGAAGAAAAAAATAATAAAAATCTCTGATTGTTTTTTTATTACAGTAAGCAAAATTGACGTGGTTCCCACACGCCTTATCAGTTGACATTAAATTACCTGCCTCTGCCTGCCTGCTTTCCCTAACCAATATTGAAGACCAAGTTTAGGTCAATAATAGTAGGAGAGGAGTAGGTACAAATTGTCTAATCCGTCTAATCCTCAACGTTGATTTTTCAACTCCTGTTTTTGGATTGATTATATTTTGTCCGTTGATTTAGGAATGGTCGTTTTTTTCTTTTTTTGCGAGGGTGCGTTATGCATGAGAAATTCCTCAATTTTCTTTTCTTCCAAGAAGTATTAAGTCCATGAGATAGCCATGAGGAGGATTCCAAATCCCAATACCAAGGAGTGATGGTTTTTATGTTTGCAGAAACCTTATTCCTTGAGGAATGGAAATCTTAATTCAGATCATGGGTACCATGTAAATTTGATGTGTGTTTGGTAACTCAATTAAAACTATTAGGAATTACAGAGTTTTTTTGTATTAGATTCTTTGTACCGTTTCGCATTACTTGGCGTCAATTAGAAAATCGCTGGCGTTTTTGTATTAGATTCTAATCAGGGATTGTACTTGGCGTTAAACCAAGAGACGCAGGCGTCAATTAGAAAATCGCTGGCATTTTTGGCATGGTCGCGCGTTCATAGCAAGATCGCCCGTCCTTACCATAGACACGCGCTGGATCTTCCGACTCAATGTTCGAAGCATCAGATTTATTGATTTGAATATCCATTTTTCATGTTTGTTCACTTCATAGTTGGAGCAAAATGAACAAACTCCAAGTTTGTTCATTCCATAGGACCTCTTGTAAGACCTGGTTTCAGAACCTAAATCTAATGGCTGAGATTTTTTCGAAGTTCTACCGGTAATGTCCAAAGGTTGTGAAGAATTATTTTATCTTTTTTTAAATAAGACGTGAAATATTATTGGTGATGCATGGATATTCCAAGGACAAAGACAAAGTCTACGATTAGGTCTAGATGAATGTGTGGGTTTGGTGATCCAGAACATTTCAGTGTTTTTGGCCACAATTGAACGAGAAGATTTGTATTTGTCACGTGGCAATTTTATACTGTGGAAAATTCTAGATACGGCCTGTCGCTGTCGTTTAGTGGGGGTGAAAATGTTGGACTAATAATACTCTTCAAAAACGTGCCTGCTAGTCATTTGTTCATTTGATGGTCGCGTGGGTTTAGTCATTTAGGACTCCTACCTCGTGGGATAGCCTCACGGCCAAGGGTACTGCTGTGCGGGAAAGTTGAGACTTTGCAATAAGAGTTTGAATTTGTGCACACTCCTTGACGAGAGTGCACATAACATTTCAATATCTACTATTAATTTAGTTTATGGAATTATGTAATAAGAATCAAGATTCTAAACATATAGGATACTGGAACCATCATTAGTTAAATAATCAATCAATCAAAAAAATATGTTAAATATACATTTATTAGAAGAGTGTGAACAAAGTTGGATTCCATTTTGAGTAGATTATGATATTGCAAATGCCTATATTAGAAACAAGAACAAGAAATTTTTTTGGAGAAGACATAACACAAAGGATAAGTGAATGACATAATCAAATTGCATTTTGTTTAATCAACTCCACTAATTGCTCACTAAGTGCATTCCCACCCGTTTCTAATCGGCATGGAAACGATGTTGTACCCTTTTAAAGGGCATGAACAAAAGGGCATGTCTATGGCTAGCTCTAGTGGTGACTCAAGATTCAATATTTTTGGGCTGACACGTCATTAAAATTCAACGTCCAAACTTAGTGGGGATTCAAGATTCACGTCGAAAACGCCATCCCCAACAGCGTCGGACGCCAACAGAACGAGCGTCTCTTAAAGATTAATATAGATGACCTCCTTGTTGGCGTCTTGACCAAGTCAAACGGTCAAAACGCCAACCAGCTTGGCACCCGACGCTAAAAAGAAAGTCGTCCCAGTTTTACTGAAATAGATCGCACCGAAGACTTCTCTTCAATCTCTTTTTTATTTTCTTTCTTCTTCTTCCACAGACGAGTTTGACGCTGACGACAAGTTAAAGTGTGAATGATAACTCAAGGAAGCGATATAAAGTGACTAACATGTCGGGGTTATTTGTTGAGTCTTTCAACCAACTTGCAAAACCGGGTAGTCCTTAGACATTATTGCTACAGCTAGGGACTGTAACACCGAGTCCTTTAAAAAATAACTTGTTCGCACACCAAACAACACATACCAATGTCGCTTATTGAAATTAATAGAAACATGTACACGTCCTTGTACAACTCGGTCATATTGATTTCCAATGGTATATCATTAACTCTCGACCATGGCGTCAAAGTTTACAAGGAGAGCGCAAAATAAAACGTAAGAGTGCAAACAAAGTGTAGTATTAAAAAGGTCAAACAAATATAAATACGAGACGCCAATTTTTTGGGCGTCCCAAGAAGAACAACATCGGACGTCGTAAGGCTGAGCATCTAGAAGAATATTTGAGTGAATATTCGATCCAGACGCCGCTCTTATTGTCGTCTACTGATTTTTTGGGACGACAAAAGGGATGGCGTCCCTATGTTGATTCCATCTCACATTCAACGAAACTGAAGAGCGTTCGGTGGAATTCAACTTATAAACGACATTTTTTGGGGTGAAAGTTAAATCTTACCTCCCCATTAAAGCCAGCCTATAAGTGGTGGTGGAGGCTCAACAGTGATCAATCATCTTTTTGTAAGACCTCAATAGCATAAAAAATGTGGTTCTTCGCAGCACAACAGAAAAATCAAAAAGCTTACAACTCAAAAAGGGTGTACAGTTTGGAAAGCAATATGTACACATCTCAAAAACTTTCAAGAAGTCTCTAAAACTCTGCCTGAGTAATGACTTCTCAATATTATACTGGGAGTATCTTTAGCTAATGATACTATCATCAAGGATACGTATCTTAGTATTTATGCAATCACCATCGCTAAATACTAGATTGTTCATGATGAGAAACTACCTTATCCAACGACGGTGAACTGAATTTAGGTTTAGATAGGAATCTCTATCAAACACACATAAATGAAGTTATATATCCATAACCTCTTTTACAGAAAACATATATATAGGGAATGAAGCCGACTACCTATCGTGGAAATTGGACAAGTGGGGATGTTTTTCAGTAAAACCAACTAACCTTTGGGTTATAAAAGAAAAAGTGTCGGACAAAAATTATTTTTTATATATGTTTTTGTAGTATTGGTTTGGATTTGATTTTATAATTTAAAGATGCTTGTTCATATTCTCATGACTAATGTTTCAAATACAGGTCACAATATTTTTTTTCTCTTTCTTCTGTCCATTCTTGACGACTATTTAGGCGAGAAGAAACTCTCTTCCGGCAGTAACCAAACCGCTCATATCGGATGGATCTTTATAGATCCGAATAGATCTGGGCAGTAACACTAGTTTTAGTTTACTTTCTTAGTTAGTTTTTCATAGATTAGTTAGGGTTTAGTTTTAAAAGTTTATTTAGGGTTTATGTTTTTCACTTGCCGGCCGGCAAGGTCTCTCCGCTTTATGGTGCTTTTATCTTCACTTTTATAGTGATTCTTGTTGCCTTTAATGAGTGTTCTTGGTTATGTGTGTTGGGTTTGAAGCTCTCCGGTGAAGATTTCCGATCACTAGAATCTCCATATCTCAATTCAAGAAGAAAAATACACAAATCACTCCTTTGGAGCATCTCTTCCTCAAGAAGACAAACAATCTAATGGTTGGGTTATGTCCCAAAAAAACCATCACTTCTCTGATTCAATCGGATGTCTCATAATTGTATTTGATAATCTCCGGTATTTCCTCTCTTTCTCTTGTCAGAATTCTCGGCAGCAATCATTTACAATATGTTTTATTTTTGTTATTTCTTGAATTTGTACTTCAACTCATTGTAATCTTGATTTCCTATTAATGAAAAGCTTTCACTGATTATATATAATATATATATATATATATATATATATATATATATATATATATATATATATTCTCATGAGTGAATGAAATAGGACTTTTAGTTACACATTGGGTATATTATAGATGAACTGTAAGGACCCTTAAACTCGTCAACGCTATTTGACCGGTCAAGAGACGAGCATGAGATGATTTACTCGCTAATGACTCGATTAGTTAATATATATTTTAATTAATAGAAATTAATCTAACAATGATTTAGATACGAAACTAGTATCTTAGATAGATCTCGGAAAGTTGTGCGAAATGGACTACTCGAACGTGTCATTCGGATACTAGACGAAGAAAATATCATCGGATAAGTATGAAGGGGAAAAATTACTATTTTTCCTTAGACCGACAGATCGATGTCGTAGGCGTCAAAAATAATTACACTTTCTTACTACTCAAAATATATAATATAGCAAGGGCAAGAAAGGATCGTTCCCACAGAGAGGACTAGGTTGTCAATATGTTTTGGTATCTTAAGCAAACAAAAGGGGGGATATTATGATTTTGATATACTAAAATAAAATAAAATCAAAAAATAAAAATAAAGTACACAATTCAAATATGTGAAAGTATTGGTCAAGGATATCGTTTTCATCCACAAACATGGTTTTCAATAATAACTAGAATTGATATTTAATTTCAACTTTATTAAAAGTCCTAAGATATCTTGATCGCAAGTATATCTCGCTAATTCCCTGATTTCATCACAACCACATTAAAAGATGCATATTGTGAATTCTTCCTAGAAAACAACCTAAAGTGCAAAAGCACAATTAAGTTTAACTCCCTAAAAGCATTGAGTTCTATGGAATAAGACTAATCAAAGCAATCGAACGTGTAAAAGCACTAATCCGATTTAACCAAGATTATGATCCACTTGTGACTACTAGGATGAATCACTACAAGCAATACCCACAATTATGCTAATTGCAATCAGGAATTATCACTTTTACGTATAATAACCCTAATCTATCAATAGAGATAAAAACTAATTCAACCGATTTGCAACTCGACTAAACATGTATTCAAATCATATAACAATATTAATAGTGAATCATAAGCAACAAAGTATGGAGACAAAACTAATTCATTGCATAAAAATCATGTTTGGAATTCAAACTTATTCCTTAACCAAAAGAAAACTAGCTCATGTTCATGGAGTTCATCCAAAGAAGAAATAAATCTATCATGTTGTAAACCCTAGAACAAAAGTATAAGATGAGATAAGATCCCCTTGAAGGAGAGATGAGTTTCTTTTTATATGCCCCTCGTAATCCCCACTCCCAGAACTAGGTTGTAGTCCAAATTACTGGAAACCTGTTTTGAGGCATACTCATTTTTTTTTTGAGGCATACTCATTCATTATACCATCTAGGGTGGGTTTATAAGGGATGTCTAAAGGTAGTGCAATTACCTATATATCCTTAAACAATTTAAATTACTAGAGTGCCCTTATTCTCAAAACCTAAAATCAAAATAAATTCTAAACTCAAACATCTTGGACTCCAATTCAATCAAGAAATTGATCAAGCAAAGCAAACACGAATCGAAGTGAGCGATGTAGGAGTGCGAAATCCAAATCTCAATTGCTCTTAGATGTATTGTAAAATGTATGTGTAACAAACCCATCTTGTTTTCGATTGATTTTATTTTGTTTGATCGATAGAATATGATTTCAAAGAAGAAATTAGGTTTTTAGAAGATCAATTCGGCTGATCTGGGAGTATCAATTTTGAGCCGAACCTAGTGTATGATTTAGAGAAACACTATGTTCGGCTAATGCGACTTTGCTAGATTTTGTTCGAATCAGCCGAACCAAAATTCGTCAGTTACAGAGTGAAGTTTGGCTGACAACTTTTCAGCCGAACCTCAATTTTACGAAAATATACCTAGGTTCGGCTGATAACTTGTTAGCCGAACCTAGGTATATTTTCAAAAAACAGAGGTTCGGCTGAAAAGTTATCAGCCGAACTGTTCATCTGGTCAGTAGATTTGGGTTTTAAAAAATTTATTTTTTGATAGATTCAACTTATAAAAAGAAATTTAACCTCGTATAGAAGTCTACCTATGATTTGAATCACACATTTTGGTCACTTCTAATCACTAAAATCTCAAAATTCAAAACCCAAGTTTTTTTTCTTCACTTCTTCTTCTTCCTCTCAAAATCCCAACTCTCTCACATAAATTTGATTTATCTACTAATTCACCACTAATAATTTAATTTTTAATCAATCCTTAAAATTCCTAGCTAATCAAATCTAATCATAATCATTAACACCAATTATGTAAGGGTAGTTATGCCATTATCAAAAAGGATGGATAAGGGGTGATGTTGTTTTTATTTAGTGACTCTATTTTGGCATTATTTGGTATGCCTCAAAAAAAATCATTATGCCTCAAAATAGGTTTCAATTAGGGAAAATTAGGGGGAGACCCAAAAAAAATAATATTCTCATTGTCAAGCCCACAATTATTTTTGGAAACCGTGACACCCATAATTATATGAAATTATTAAAAATTTATACATGATGGATTATGCATCCGCATGACAAGTTATGCATCAGGGGTATAATTGGTGAAGCAACTTGGACATAACATATCTAAAAATACGCGCCTTAGAAATTTACAAATTTTATGTCGTTGGAAATCTTTCAAAGAGAGCTACGCAACGAGTACAAACAATAATATCAAATTTTTGTTTTTCACGAAAAAATCGGAGGTGGTCATCGTTTTAGGAAAAATGTTCCAAAACTTGATGCATAACCATTATGAAGCCACCAAAAAAGGACGCATAGCGCATTATGCATACGCATAATGAATTATGCAACCATTTTCTCGACTGCATAATAAATTATGCATCTGTATAACAAAGTTATGCATCTATAACAAGTTATGTAGCCATTGTTTTGGTTGATTTTAGTGTGTACATAAAAAAATTTGTGCATAATGCAGTATATATCCATACTTACGATGCATATCAGGTTATGCATCTATTTTCTCGATGAATAATGCATTATGCATCCATTTTCACGACTGCATAACATGTTATGTATATATTATTGTAGGTGCATGACAAGTTATGCAGTCTTTATTTTTGTTGGTTTCAATAATAACAAAAATGTTGATGCATAATCTGTTATGCAAACATTTTTCGGACTGCATAAGAAGCTATGCAACAACTTTTCAAGATGCATAACAGGTTATGCATCTATTTTCATAACTGCATAACCTATTATGCATTCATTTCCATAACTACATAACTGGTTATGCATCCACTACGAAGAGAAAGTGAATAACGACAAAATCTAGGTAAACATCAACAAAACCCGAAATGAAACTTGCACAAAGCACGCTCTACATATTGGCTGTTGATATCGGTGATGTGGTTTGAAACCATGGATGATAATATCGCCTGTAATGGTCTTGTATTCCCAATTGCACCCTGCAATGATAAATAACTGTATATATTAGTCGCAGTGGGGTTGAGTCTTCTCAAGGAAATTACATCCGGTTATGCAGCATCAAAGAACAAAACCTCATCGATACTTCCATGCTCTTTCCAGTATCGAGCACGAGTCCTTCTCCTTCCAACATCATCACCAGCCAAGCCTGACGACCATGAAGTAGAAGATGCCACCAGCCTCCATCGAAAACCCAAGAAATAACGCCACCAGCCGCAACCCATTACAGTAGCTTCCTCTATCTAACAAAGGCGTCAGTCGAATCTTCCCAACTCCAGCTGACATACGGGCCTAAGTCTCCTTGTTGCTGCTCCATTTATCAATCGATAATTGAGAGAGTTCACAATACTGACTCTACCCCAAAGATGCTGCCGAAACCGAGTATAAAGTGGAGATGATGCTAAAATATTCTTTTAGCTGTTTTACAGCTCCGAAGCTTCCCCCATCACCGAGATAGTTAACAACATCCACCATTACTTCCTCCGCTCGAGCTACTGCAATATGAGAAACTCTATCATCACAGCTTCATCTTCTCACCATTTGACTTCAGCTCCTTCCCAGGCAACCACAAATTTATGTCGGTCATCTTACTTCTCAGTCACCTACGACAGAAATCCAACTTCTTCGCTGACCAAATCCAACACAGCTTCACTTCTTTCTTGTTCGGTATCCCAGCTGAGCATCACGTCCTAACTGGATGGATGAAAACAGTCCCGTATAAAGCTAGCCAACAAAAGAACCACCAATCGCAGATAATTCCATTATTTTCAAACACAGGCCACACCACCGATTTCCATTTTATGTCCTTCTAATCACCTTCCTTCACCATCACTGATACAAGTATACAACCAATCTTCACTTTTGCTTCCCTGGTCTCCAAACTCTCTTCACCTTATTGATTCGGTGAATCAACTTCTCAACTCAGAACTCCACTTAACTCATTATTGTTGTGGTAGTAATAGAACTTGCCGTATACCCATTCGTAATCAATAATTCAGACATCATCATGAAGATTAGAAGCACAATTGACAACCCATTTAATCGAGACCATTCATTCGGCCAAACCCCATTCAATCCACATCCAAAAAAATCCCCAAATCTGTTGATATTGTTGATGCTTGTAGAAGAAGTGAATTCAAAGAGGCCAGAGAAAGAAATTTCCGCAGCCACGAACATCTCCTCACTATTGAAATTTCCGCAGCCAGAGAAAGAATAAATTCACGAGAGAAGTTGGAACCCTAGTTGGAAACAGCTGCTGGAAAAAATAACTATTAGGTTATGATAAAGGAGCAAGATGAAGAGGAAGAAGAAGAAAGGAAGAGACTTTATTACGAAGAAAATCAGATCTTTTCTTTTGTTTTCGCCTTTATCTCTTGAAACTCATAATTTTGGAAAATATGGTTTTGCGAATAATTTTCACCCAAATATGGGGGCGCGCCTGAAGATTTCCGACCGTGGGTTTCACAGTGGGAAAGATCCGAAGAATGGGTCTCCTTGTAGTTTTCGCTCTCAATTACTGAGTCACCTCATCCGATTGTTGTTTCCTGGCCCAATACCACCCACTTCCTTGAGCCCATAATTAAGAGCCCAACAGGTCCATCACTTGATATGCCTGTCAGTTATGCGGAATTGACAAGCCAACTCGCCATGTTCTTGCTTTACCAGGATCACGGCTAACTCAATTCTCCAGCCATGTTGGCGCTACATCCCCATTCGAACACATCCCAATAGACCATCCAAATGTGACTACAATTCTGTCAAAGCAACACTCATTGCAGCTTAACCTGCAATCTTCTCCTCGATCCATTCTCCACATCAATCAAACACCACTGCCTGCAACTCCATATCCGCCATCTCTTCTCAGCTTCTGGCAGATTCAACAGTACCAACCTCATTCTCAACTGATTCCTGAAACTCAACCCAGCTCCCTTCTTATCTGCATCAATTCTCATCTGTCATAGCAGCAGCATCACCTAACCACCTGCAATATCTTAGCCTGCTTCAACCCACTGTAACTCAGCTCCACATTCCCTGTAACCACCAATCAGTTCAGTGTCCACTGCACTTAATACCAACACAAAACTTCATTCAAACCATTAACGACAGCACCAGCTTCCAGTCACCAACAACAACAACACATTCTATGGGCCTAAGTATCAGCTCTGCCATCTTCTATTGCTTCACAGATTCCACCAATTCCTCAGCACTTGCACTTGATTCACAAAACTAACACCACCAGACTCATTGCCACAGACCCATTGTAACACAACACCACTGACTGCAGCTCAAGTCATCTCTCTTTGCGGCAATAGAAACAGCAAAACTAAACCCCTATAACCAACATCTCATTCGACGGCAGCCACCAGAACCTCCAACTTCATCTCAGGTTCAAATGCAGCTGCAATACATTGAGCATCACTACCTGCTTCAAATCTCAGCAGCAAGAACACCTCAACAACTTTTTAGCTAAACTTCAAACCGTCTCAGCTGCACCAATTCAACAGCTGCAATTCCATTTCTACAGCTCAGCCTTTTACTCTCTCTTTGTAACATAAACCTGCAACCTGAGCATTCAACCACTGCAACTGCACAATCCTTCCATTTATCATGCCACAACCATCAGTAGCTTCTCATCATAACCAGTCCATTACAGTAGCTTGACACCTCCACCAAAATATGTTTCATGTCCTTAACTCCTTCTCATCTCCTTGTCTTGATCCACTACCAACTTCTCCAATCAGAGCCACTACCACCTGTAATTTGTACTTGTCCTAGACATTCATCTAATTCAGCACTTGAGCAACATCAACTCCACCTGACCCATGAAAATCACCCAGCTTCTACCATCATTCTCAATTCAACCAAATTCCATTTGCATCTCAATTATAGCTCAAACCCATAACGGTGTGCCTTTCTTGGCTTCAATTCTCTCTTCTAAACCTTCCCATTCATCTTCAATTAACAGCCAACAACAAACTCCATTCTCTGCATCTTCAGTTCTTCCTTGCACCGGCAGCAAACATCAAACACAGAAAAACCTTCTTGAATTCATCACCATTGGCCTTCAATTCCGGCTCGCAATCATTGATTTCTGATAAGAGCAGTGACCAACTTCCCTGAGTTCATCCTTGACAGCACCATGACCTTCAATAGACACCAATAACTCATCTTCTCCTAAATCTCCACTTTCTCAAATCGATAGCAGAGGTTTCATCTCTTCCTTGAGCTTCACAGAACCCCAAATCCAACTCCATTTCTTTGAGTCATTAGTATTTATCACAAACCTAACTCAGATTCAATCTCAGATTTCATTTCCTCCATTTTTGTCAAAACCCATCTTCTGGTTCTTAAATTCAAAGCAAGAGCACTTCAATTCTCGACTAAAACCTCAATCTAACAGATCACCATCTGTAATTCCTTCTTTACCTACAAATTCTTCTCCAATCTCTCGGTTTTCATGGCTGCTGCGCAGCTATTCTCTTTTCTTCTCAATTTCTGGTTCAGGTGCAAATAATGATTGAGAGAAACGTTTTCCCTTAAAGCTAGGGTTAGGTAATGAGTGAAGTTTATATTGGCACCCCGCTGTGGTGGTTAAGGGCTAACCAGCTTCTCAGTTCTATCAGCTCTAGGAGACCGACAGCTTAATTTCATGCATAACTCCTCTTGCGCAACCTAGCATGTTCCAAATATCGCTTGTGAATTTACCTTGTTGCCTTTTTGCTCCAAATGAGTAATTTCTCCTTCTTTTGCTTCAAACGACTCCATTGCACCTAATAAACTCAAAATCAAACATAAGAGACACAATTCATAAAGACAATAGCAAAGAAAGTATAAATACTAGATATAGAATTAGGTGGTTTGGACACCTATCACCGACCTTGGGCTGCCCATATCCAAACGTTGGGTGACGTAGCGAAATTATTTGGTCTTATCACCAAACGTGTCGAAGAGAGAACTCATTTCTCTTCTTTTTTTCTCTTTCTTCTTCTTTCTTATTTTCTCTTCTTTCTCTTTGTTCTTCACCTGTTGGTGAATTGAGTATTTGAAATAGAGAGATTTTGAGATCGAGAGAGGTAGGGTTTGATTGAGTAGTATTTACTGTTCGTGGTGTTGATTTTGAATTAGCTCTGAGGGAGAAGAAGATGATGTTGTGAATTGCAAAAGAGGAGATTATGAGTTGAAGTTAGGATATTTGAGTCTGAGATGAAGAATTCAAGAGGATTGAAGAATCAGCTAAGAACCCTAGTGATTATTTATGAAGGTGGTGTTGATTTGAATATCGATTCAGAATCCAGGAGAAAGGGTAAGTGAATTTAGGGTTTCGTAATTTAGTATTTTTGTTTGAAATCGTTTTAAATTAATTATAGTGATGGGTTTCATGTTAATTGTAGTATAGATAGGTTTATGGAGTTTAATTTTAGTTTCTTAGTTGATCAAATCTAAAATTAGAGTTCTTGCATGTTAGTTTGTCTGAGTCGGAGATTTCAGATGAAAGGGATGAATTGGATAGAGATGAGTGAAGATGAGAATTGTAGAACGAAAAAGATGGAGTTATGGGTTTGTAGTGGAGATGAAGATGATGGTTATGAAATGGTTCTGGTGATATGCAGTAGTAGTTGAAATGGATATTGAATCATGGGTAGTGATGATGTTGAATGAGTATCGTGAGATGGTGTTGTTAGTGATGCATACATGAAGATATTGATACTGAAATGTTTTAGGATTCATTTCTTGGTTGGATGAAGTTGTATTACAGATGGTGATGAAGATGATTATAATTGGTGGTGTTGGTGGTATTAATGAGGTGAACTTTGTTGCAAGTGTTAGTACTGAATGGACTGGATTGCTAGCAGTGATGTAGATATTCTGTTTTGCAATGGATGATGATTCTGCTATGGTGAAGACTTAGGTATATAGATACTGTGGCGGTGACTTGGTGGTGATGAACATTTTTAGTTACTTGTATTGGAAATGTTATTGTAGGTTAGATGTATAGATTGTGATTAGTATGCATACAGATTATGAAAGAGACTTTGATGACGAAATTGAACTGAGATGGATGATTGAAGAATTGCAGATGAGTGTTCTAACAGTTTGTATGTGTAAGACTTATGCTCTGGTGTTGTTGGAGTTGGGAGTAGTTAAGTGGAAAATATAGGGTTACCTGAACCGAAGTTTATGAATGAATTAGAAGTTGGTGTTGATGTCAGTGTTCCTGTGATGCTGGGAAGAAATATAAATGTTGAACTGCAGTTTGGTTTTGTTGTTGTTGTAGCTAAGTTGGCAGTGTTGATAGAGTTCAAGGGATATGAATGAGTGGGGTATTATATGGTGTTATAGTTATAGAATTGTATAGAATGGACAGATTGTGTTTGAATCAAATGAATAGAATCAAGTTGGTAGTGAATGTAGTTGCATATTGATTGTGCATTTAGTTTGTGGCATGAGATAATGGCCCAGGCCTTGTGTTTTAGCCTGACCAGTTGATAGTCTAGTCTGACTCGCCTGACTTAGTTTAGTTGCCTGAATCAGTCTTCTGACTGAGTTGACCCTATAACCATACTTGACCCGATTTGACTCAGTGACTCAACTCGTTGACCTGACCTTGGATCAGTTGACTTACCTTGACCTTTGACTCTGGACTTGAACTTTGATTTGATGTGGACTGTTAGTTGACTCATTTGACAGTTATTGACCATTAGTTGACCCAGTTGGGCCTGGCCTTGTGTTGATGGGCCGAGTTTAGTGGACATGGGGTTAGGCCTATTATTCCTATTTTGATTGTTTGGACCCTTATGGTCTGAATTGACCTTTGGTTCCTTTTACAAAGTTGTAGATATTCATAAGACATACCTAATGGACTATAGAATCAACTCAATTGAATCAATAAACTCTTATATAGACAACAAGTATAGAACAATAAGATGTAGAACCATAAATGGGTTTAGAACCATTAGATAGTTCACTTAGCCTATTACTAGAGAATTGTATGAGATTATGTTATGAGCCTTTGTAATCCTTTTTGGCTAATCTTTGGAGTGCTTGTGTGATTAACAGTTAGTCGTTATTAACAACGATCGATCTAAAGATTGAACCAGTGGATTATGGATCTCGAGGTAGGCAAGGCTTGTCATCAAAATAGGTGGGAACTCTGTAACCTTCTTGTAATCATTAAGATTTCTTTATTTGCGATCATGATGAGTCCTTACTATTGGTGTGCATGATTGCGTGTTCTTTGATGTACTATTCATGTATCTTTGAGTATGACGTATATGTTGTATATGTATGTACGATGATTGCTTCGATGTATTGTTTGTGATTTGCATTGTGAGATTTCCCTGCGAGGAGTGTCTGTGTTTCCCCACGACTCTTAGCTAAGTTAAGTAAGGCGGTAAATCATCCGTCGACAATATTACCTAGTAGGGCGGTAATTCATTCGTTTTAATAGTATTATAACTATTTCATAGTAGGGCGGTAATTCATCTGTTTTAGTATTATTGCTTATTAATATAGTAGGGCGGTAACTCATCCGTTTGAATAGTACCTAGTAGGGCGGTAATTCATCCGTTATGATATTATATATATTATTTTACTTGAGGGAAATCACTCGTGTGCATATTATACTTGTTCGTCTAACTTTCTGATCTTGATGGTAATATTCTGAATCATATTTTGTATGGGAACTCTGTGTGGATGATATTATTATTGGTTAGGGTTGTTCTCGCGTCGTCTTCTCCAATGAGTTTGGCGAGGTTAGGATAACACTTGCTTCTTGTTGCATGAATTGCTGAATACTTAGATTCATTAATCTTCTTTTCAATTGTTGTTCTTAGAACTGTGAATCATGTTAGTGATTACTTGGAAGTTATATGTTTTTCTTTGGGCACCCTTTGGGACGATGTGCTCACTTATTCCCACTTCAGTTTCAGTAATCAGAAGGAATGAAACGTGCGAAGATATCCGATTTCGTAGCTTAGGGCTCTTCCGATTATAGTATTTTCGTGTATCTGTAATATATGTATTCTTTCTATATTTTGTAAAACAACACATTTATATATTATATAACATGAGAGACTTTCGAACATACTGTATCAGAAAGTTTGGGTTTGCTTGTTAGCACTTTATGTGAAGATGGTTCTTAAGATTGGTAATATGAATTTGATGATTCAGTTAGGTTGTAATCCTATAGCTAAGCAGGTTTAAGAGTTGGGGCGTCACAACTTGGTATCAGTTCTCACTATTAGATCTTATATGGGCGATAATAGAAATAGCTAGTGGATGTTGGTGAACTAGATTAGTTTAGACTGGGATGGGATGTGAGATTAATCTTAATCACTAAAAGCTATTAAGAACTGAATGATTTATTTGATTGAATGTTGATTCGTTTTTTCTTCTTGTTGTGTGTATGTATCTATAAATGAAGTGAAAATTATATGTTAAACCAATATTATAGTTTAGAAGCTTCAATAGAATAATTAGTTAAAAATTGAGGACACTTAGTCAATCTAGAACTGGAGAATCGTGAGTTTAGTAATTCTAATAGATCCAAAATTCATTTTGAAACTTATTTGAATACTTTTACATATATTTAGAACCCTTAATTTATTGAAATAGAAAATTAATGTGAAGAACATAGATTTAATTATCTGTTAGTGTTTAAATCAGTATACCTGAGGTCGATAATTTTGATTGATAGGTTACAGATTCAAATAGAAACTTTATTATAGAGTGTACTCTAGTGTACGTAGAACCAGTTATCTATTGAATAGAATGTAGTCTTTTGAACCTAGGGCCACAGATGTTAGTTCTAGAAAGCCATATAGGTTCGTACTTCATTTCATGTTGTTTCGAACTCATCTGAAATGAGCTAATTTACGCGCGTTTGTAAGTATAAGCAATACTTGCACTTAGTCGAGATATAGAGTCTCTTTATAAGGTGAGGAGCTTTGAAGACCAGAAGGACGGGTTCATTTTCGAGGACGAAAATGTTATAAGGTGAGGAGAATGTAAGGACCCTTAAACTCGTCAACGCTATTTGACCGGTCAAGAGACGAGGAAAAGATGATTTACTCACTAATGACTCGATTAGTTAATATAGATTTTAATTAATAGAAATTAATCTAACAATGATTTAGATACGAAACTAGTATCGTTGGATAGTGTTAGAGCATAGCTCGGTCGACCTCGCATGCGTTGCTATCTAAAGCATGTTTGTCAATGTTAGTGATCAAACTATGAGTCTTGATTTCTAACCTACATAGCTAAGTCTCGGACTAGGATAGAAAAGTGTAGTTGAGCTCAAGGACTTCATGGAGATTCATCATACAAAGACGAAGATCTATACAAGGAACCGTGTAACTTCATCAACAAAAAGGTATGTGGAGACTTGAACTTATCTATCACTCAAAAGTCTATCTATTTTATCTCCTACTTCTTACGAGATAAAAGTCGTATGCTATATAGACTAGATCATACACATTTGACATTTCGAGCTGAGCATTCATTGCTTATCTTTTATCTCGAAATCGTGTGTTGGTAAAGCGTTTCGCTTTGATCAAGTTTATCTTCACCTAGTGACGAAAGTCATGAAAAGTTTCAATCACTTTGAGAATTGCTCTGACGTGAATCAGTCTATGAATAACGGCTACATAGCGTCCTCTGAGAATGTCTCAATGATTGAAATGAGAGTTTAGATTACATAACCATGTATTCCTTGAACCGAAGTTTTCGAACTTTGTTGATCAAAAGAAATCGGGAGGATAGTGGAATTGGCTTGCCTAGTCCGCAAACCCAGCCCGCAGACTCAGTCCGCGAATTGTCGGA
This sequence comes from Papaver somniferum, assembly GCF_003573695.1. Lineage (NCBI taxonomy): Eukaryota > Viridiplantae > Streptophyta > Magnoliopsida > Ranunculales > Papaveraceae > Papaver > Papaver somniferum. The sequence continues at coordinate 26,622,419 of NC_039366.1, forward strand.
AGTTCTCGACCAAGAATTTCTGCTGGATTTTCCAATACTCATTTGTATGCTAAGTCCGCGAACCCAGTCCGCGAACAGGCGGAAGTTCTCTTTCCGAGAATTTCTGCTGAGTTTGGAAAACTCAACCGATTAACTTAAGTCCGCGAACTTGTTTGTGAACTTAAGAGGTTATGATCTAAAGATGTGCTCTGAACATGAAACATTAAATTACTACGGAATGCTTTATGCAAACTGTGGCTATAATGTTCATGAGCCGATTCAATCGAATCGAATCATCTTTGTTTAAATTGTGTCTTGTGTAGTTACATAAGATCTCATAACAATTGAACAACTATTTAACTAGTTCATTTGAGTCAATTGAACTAGTTATGGTGAAGAAGAACAAGGTTAATATGAAATGCTCATATGGTTGACCTTTTTGGGTTACTATGTTGAACCAACATACACGTACACGTTTGGGCATGGTTTTCACAAACCCAGTAAACGTCTACCCAAGTGTGTGTGACAAGCTAGGTTTTTCGATCTAACGGTTGAGAAATATTATCTTGAATCTGGATCAGGTTTTCATCTAACGGTAAATATGGATTTCTTTGTACCTAAGGAAAAACCCTGATTTGAAGGCTATATAAAGGAGACATCTAGCATTGTGAAAAAATAATCCCCACACGTCTGTGTGATACTAGTGCGCTCGCTAGAGTCGATTCTCCTTTAACATTTGGTTTTCTTATCTAAAACCAGGTTAACGACTTAAAGACTTCATTGGCATTGTGAAGCCATATCGATACTACTTTTATCGTAGTTGTGTGATCTGATCTTGCATCTTCTGTCGTACGAGTACAATCGATTGATTGGCTTGAGATCGTGAGAGTTCTCCGATAGGAAAGATAAAGAAGTCACAAACATCTTCGTCTCACTGTTTGTGATTCCTCGACAAACCGCTTGTGTAGTCAGGAAGGATTGTAGAGAGGTGATTGATTAATCTAGGCTGTTCTTCGGAAATATAAGACCGGATTATCAATTGGTTCCTGTTTACCTTGATTGTATATATTAAGACGGAACAAAACCTAGGGTTTATCTGTGGGAGACAGATTTATCCCTTGATAGACTTTTCTGTGTGAGACAGATCTGTTTATTATCAAGTCTGTGATTTTGGGTTGCAGCAACTCTTGGTTGTGGGTGAGATCAGCTAAGAGAATCAAGTGCGTAGTATCCTGCTGGGATCAGAGGCGTAGGAGTACAACTGTACCTTGGATCGGTGGGAGATTGATTGGGGTTCAACTATAGTCCAGTCCGAAGTTAGGTTGGAGTAGGCTAGTATCTGTAGAGGCTTAATACAGTATGTATTCAATCTGGACTAGGTCCCGTGGTTTTTCTGCATTTGCGGTTTTGGTGTGGTTTTAAAAGAACCTACAACTACACCTGCAAGTATACAGGGTTGTTGTAGATAGGTGGAGTAAGAAGGGGTTTGTCCTCAGGGAATTGGTGTGTGTAGTTGAGGTTTCCTAAGCTAAGCAGTGACAGTAAGTGACAGTGGCAATGAGCCAAAGGCAGTGAAGTAAAGAATGAAGGTACTAGGGTCTTTGAATCTACTTCTTGATCCTAAACTAAGGCAGATCCTAATCAATCATGTTCTTGTTTCATCTCAGGGAAGATTGTAATGGATGATTTATCAACTAATTTTACTAGCATACCCCTAGCATCAGCTGTCTTTCTACAGCACAGCTGATCACAGGTTTACTTGCACAACCACTTAATCTATCAACTCTAAGGCATTTGGGCTCAATCCTTCTAATGTACTGAATTTTTAACCATTATCACTCACTTACCCCTAGCATCAGCTGTCTTTCTACAGCACAGCTGATCACAGGCTTGCTTGTTCAAATGGCTACTAGCAGTCCTAACTCATTTTTAGCACTACAAGAACAATGACAGATTACTAACTATCTTAACATACAATCAAGAGTTTCATCTAAACCCTAGCACATGAAATTAGAACATGATAAACATAATTAACATTTGAAATTGAAATTAACTGACTTCAAAACATGAACTGAAAACAACTTGGAAGCACTGGCTATTCCAGGCCCCTTGGGTGAAGCTCTGGCTAGCCCAGGCATGCCTACAACACACACCATATCATCCTATTTATACCCAATTTACACAATTCTAGTTCATACACACAATTCCCAAAAATCCCCAAATTTAACAGTGAATTAGGGCTATGAAATTTACCTACTTTGATGGGTCTAATCTTACCCACAATGTCGACCCAATCTTCCTCTGACTTCACTGCTTCATTCCCACGCCTCAATTTCTTCTTTAGCTTCACCTAATTCATCAATCTCTAACCTAGGGTTTCAGGGATAGGGAAGGTGCGAGATTGATGAAGTAGGAGGCTAGAAAGATGGGGAAAATGATGGGTTTTGCTTTTATGGAAAAGGTAGAGTGGTTTGGTGGTGTTTGGTGGCGTCAGGGAGTGGTGGCGATGATGGAGAAGGTGGTGACAGTGGAGTAGTGGTTCTGCAGAGGTGAGGTGGGGGAAGATGGGTTCGATGGGAAAGAAGGAAGGGTGCGTTTGGTTTGGTAGGGGAAGGTGTTAGGTGCTCGTGTGTTTGGCGAGTTTAGCAATTGTTGATGAACAGCGAGGATGCGACGTTGGATGCGAAGATGATGGATCGATCTAACGGCGAGACAGAAGGAAGCGAGGAGCGACCGTTGGATGCGGAAGTACAACGAAACTGACGGCTCAAGATGGAGTTAGGTGCTGTAGTGTTTGACAGGAGCTTCAGACTTTGATGTACTGGTGATGCTGCGACCATAGGATGCTGAGATGATCCAATCTGACGGCTAGAAAGGGAAACGGGTATGGATATAGGAAATGGATTTGGGTGAGGGTTTTGGGCCTTGGGTATGCCAAGCCCATATCTTCTTTAAGAACAATTCTTCCTCTTCAAGCCCACTTCTAGCCTTTTGGTCTTGTGCACAACATTCTTCGCGGCTTCCTTGCGTGATTCCTCCCGGCTTTTCACTACTTTTCTGCTCTTTTCCGCTCCGCAATTCATCTAACTTTATTTGTTACCTAAAAATGCAAAATTAATTAAGAAAAATATTTATTCTTGAAAACAATGAAAATACAGAATATGGGATAAAATGTAGAATTAACGCACAAAAGATGAGTTAAATGCCAAGAAAAATATATAGAAATATGCACTTTTTAGCACTCATCAAATACCCCCAAACCTGAATTTTACTTGTCCTCAAGTAAAACAAAACTAAGGAAATCCTACCTATACCACTGTCGCTGGTCTCTCGAATGCATTTAGCGTATGCACTAAGCCTTTTAAACCACTAAGTGTCCCTAGTGGACGAGTGAAGTCTCGTGAAGGTTTGCTTAGAACGTACCTACAAAGTTCTAGGTCAAAATATAAGCTCATATTCCATCAAATGTGACATGTGCAAGTCAGTTTAAGCTCACAGCAAAATGGAGATGTCAATCTAGCTATCAAAGGCACAATCCTAGCACTGATAACAAAAAAGACATGTGATAAGAGTGTAAAGTGTATCTACACATGTGTAAAGAAAGATCTGAAGTTATGACTACTAATCACCAAGAGATAGTTTCTCAGGCTAAGAACCAAGGTCGAAATCTAGCTAGCTGTCCGGACTTTACGAGAATTGTGAATGAGTTGGAGGTATTTCACAATTACTCGCGTTGTACATCAATGGCATACACCCTCCTTGCTTATTACAATGAAACAACAAAATGACTCTTTACATGACTCTTATTTACATTGACTACTCTCTTTTATTTTTGGAACAAGAGATGATGGAATTGATAAATACTTGATTTTTTTTTTTTTTTTTTTTTTTTTTTTTTCAAAAGAGACACTTTTGATACAATACAAAAGGAAACAAAAGATTACATGACACTTTGCAAGAGGTAGCCCTTTTTGATGCACCCAGTTAAATTCGATGGTTGTCTTTCTTAATGTAACCTCCACCTTCTATCCCAACCAACCAAAGAACAAGCTAGTCAAGTTTCGTTCAGTATTCTAAAGTGATTGGCAATCGTAACTTCCTATCAAACACCTTGAAGATCGAGGCCATACATGTATTGGTAGATCGTGCGCGTGCAAATTTCTTATCACTATGTGAATTGTGCTAGAATCAGGGTGCCTAAATATCTAGACTAAGACTCCTAATAATTACATATTTGCACAAGAGTCAACATTTCAAGGTAAATGAGCTCCATTTTTATGTTTTTATCATTTTTCTAATTTTTTTGGAATTTTTCAATTTTTTCAAAAAGATGGAGTTTTGTTTTTAATTATGGCATATTATCGTGGTATCTACTCTATACCCCCAAACCTAAACTAAACATTGTCCTCAATGTTTAAAAATATGGAAAGAATTAAAATGCAACATACGAAGAGGAACATGCTAAGTAGAGTAAAAGGAGAGAGAATACCCGATTCGTCGAAAACACGAACCGAACTCCATTATTCACCGGCTAGAATCCAACATTTTTCAGCCGAGATCATATTGGATTAGCAAAATATATACAAAAGGAATAAAAAGGGTTTTAAGAAATTGTATCTACTGGATTATATACAAAAAATTCACCATACACCAACAATCTAAAGAGTTGAGGATCAACCCAAAAGACAAAGTGTAGAGGTTTCAACAGCTTCACACAATATAACAGGAAATAAACGCAAGTGAAACTGTGAAACAAAATGAGCTACCCCCAAACCTGGATTTTTCAACGGATAAAATTTTGGAAACAAAATCTCGCAGTTTTGGGGGTTCATCATGTACAAGGTCTAGCTCAAAGTGAACTGTGCTAGGGACGGGCAAACATGCTAATTCCAACTGTGGTTCCTCAAATGTATTATACTTAGAAGCAAAATAGTCCAAGAGGACTTGGGATGCACACAGTTCCAAACCTAGATTAGGGACTCTCAGAAAAGTTGGTTTGACAATATGGGTACAAACCAAATCTAGGTTGGGTGGAAGGCCATCAGATTGTGACTCATGTAGGAGAGGCACATCATTATTAATCACATCAACATCTCCTAAGTCTTCTACAAGTGTCACAACATGTTCACAATCATCAAACAAATTGGCAAGATCACAATCAGAGTCATCAACATCATCAACAGATTCATTCTCATGCATCGGCAAATCAGGAGAAATATCACAATGTGACCTAGGTAGAGAATCAGACACATCACTTATATTTTCATGCATAATAACATTAGTGTCTACAGAAGATTCAACTATTCCTATGTCATGTTCATCTTCACAGAATAATTGTACGAATCCCATGTCAATATCAAAATCATATGAATTACAATGAGTATTAGAAAAAACAACATTCATGAAGGTCGAGGGCGAGAAGCCATATGTTATTGAACCAACAGGTTCCACAATATTTTCATGTTCTTCTAACATATCATCATAATCATCATAATCATCATGGTAGCATGCATATTGGTCCTCATTAAAGTAGTGGTGTCATTAGTCGATTCATGATCCTCTAAATTAGGTTCATTTCAACATTATTTACATGAATGGTACTAGACACTTCATTAGGGACAACATACATTTCCTCATGAATTTCCTCCTTTTGTAGGTGAAGCAAAATCTGATCTAAATATGCCTGAATTCGTGATGTAGATCTATCGAAGTTTTGCTCACTGAGTCTGAAAGCTTCTGTGGTGGAGTCTAAATTCATGGGAGTACAAAATTCTTCATGTTCAAATTGTGGTGATTGGTACATGTGTGCATGGTCATTAGGGTTTATAAAAGATTGATCGCAACCCTCAAAGGATTGATTATGGTCCCAATGACTACCATTCTCACAATTTATGGGCATTTCATACCTTGGATTTTCTCTAGATTGCCTAAAATATGCAAAATATGACAATTCTCAACAGGGTGGTCTAAACTACCACATGCGGGACATGCATAGATTTCAGGTTGCCTAAGAAAATTAGATGTGACAGATTCCTCATGTGATTGCATTTCTAAAGCTGCGATTCGAGCTTCTAATTGATCCACAAGAGATGATTGTGTGAGTGAGGCATTAGCAAAATGTTCATTTTCACGTTGTGGCAAACGATGCATGTGCGAATAGTCATTAGGGTTCATGTATTGAGCTCGGGACTTTGAAAATGTCCATAATAATTCCTATGACTATTGACATCATGGTCTATGGGAGGTTCATAACGTGAAGTATGTCCACACGCAAGTTCTCTAAGGGATTTGTTGTATTCCCCAACTGTAGAAAAGATCTAGACATGATTGGGCTCAAAGCTAAGTAAGAGTTTACAAAGCCAAAATTTGGTTTTTAAGGGAATGAAAAACATTTGGTTTTTGGGATAAAAGAAAAAAATTTGGTTGTTAATGTGGGAGCAAAATAAAATTTGGTTTTAAAATCTGGGAGCAAGTAAATTTTTTTTTTTTTTTTTGAAATTATCCTAGCAAAATTAGCACAACCCATAAAAGAAAATAAAAACAACAATAATAATTACAAACCCATAAAAGAAAGAAAAAGAAGAAAAAAAAATTATTACAAGCCCAAAAAAATAAAGAAAAACAAAAATTATTACAAGCCCACAAATTAAAAATGGAAGCCCACAGGTTGGGTTCTCTTAATGGGTTTAGCTTACCTTTGAAGCACAGCCCAGCTGTTCAGTTTGGTTGCAAAAGCCCAGTTGGGCTTTGGATCATCCTAAGCTTTGGCTTCAACACTCAAGGCCCAGTTGGGCTTGGTTCAATTTCTTCTCCTTCTGCAGCTTACACCCAGTTGGGCTTGGTTCAATTTCCTCTCCTCTCAGCTTACAGCCCAGTTGGGCTTGGTTCAATTTCCTCTCCTTCTGCAGCTTACAGCCCAGTTGGGCTTTATCTTACACCAGCTTCAGCAGGCAGCAGCAGCAGGATCAGGACACAAGCAGCAGGATCAGGAAAGCAGCTCAGCTCTATTTGGGCTTCACAGCAGCACATCAGCACCAGAGGTTTGTTCTCAGCCTCACAACTACCTGGTAATTTCAGATGAGAGAATTAGTTCTCACAACAACAAATTTCAGGCATTCAAGATGACACTGCTAACTCAGTACACAACTCAGGCATTCACAGCAGCAAATTTCAGAGTTCAGTTGGTACAAAACCAAGATGACAATGACCCAATGACCAATATGCAGTAGCAGTTAAGATGATGTAGTAGCAGATAAACAAAAGAAATATGCAGCTAACTACAGACAGACAACTGCAGCTAACACAGGGTGCTAAGTTGCAATTACAGAAGTGCAGAAAATTGAAAATATGCAGTGATGCATGACAAGATGCAGAGATGCTAATGCAAGTTACACTAAAATGCAAGAATGCAATGCATGACGAATATGCTAGAATGAAACAATATGCAAAAGAGTATGCAGTGATGCAAATGAACTAACATGCAAAAACAGCCAAAAAAATTCAACACAACACAACCAAGTCCCCGGCAGCGGCGCCAAAAACTTGGTGTGGTTTTAAAAGAACCTACAACTACACCTGCAAGTATACAGGGTTGTTGTAGATAGGTGGAGTAAGAAGGGGTTTGTCCTCAGGGAATTGGTGTGTGTAGTTGAGGTTTCCTAAGCTAAGCAGTGACAGTAAGTGACAGTGGCAATGAGCCAAAGGCAGTGAAGTAAAGAATGAAGGTACTAGGGTCTTTGAATCTACTTCTTGATCCTAAACTAAGGCAGATCCTAATCAATCATGTTCTTGTTTCATCTCAGGGAAGATTGTAATGGATGATTTATCAACTAATTTTACTAGCATACCCCTAGCATCAGCTGTCTTTCTACAGCACAGCTGATCACAGGTTTACTTGCACAACCACTTAATCTATCAACTCTAAGGCATTTGGGCTCAATCCTTCTAATGTACTGAATTTTTAACCATTATCACTCACTTACCCCTAGCATCAGCTGTCTTTCTACAGCACAGCTGATCACAGGCTTGCTTGTTCAAATGGCTACTAGGAGTCCTAACTCATTTTTAGCACTACAAGAACAATGACAGATTACTAACTATCTTAACATACAATCAAGAGTTTCATCTAAACCCTAGCACATGAAATTAGAACATGATAAACATAATTAACATTTGAAATTGAAATTAACTGACTTCAAAACATGAACTGAAAACAACTTGCAAGCACTGGCTATTCCAGGCCCCTTGGGTGAAGCTCTGGCTAGACCAGGCATGCCTACAACACACACCATATCATCCTATTTATACCCAATTTACACAATTCTAGTTCATACACACAATTCCCAAAAATCCCCAAATTTAACAGTGAATTAGGGCTATGAAATTTACCTACTTTGATGGGTCTAATCTTACCCACAATGTCGACCCAATCTTCCTCTGACTTCACTGCTTCATTCCCACGCCTCAATTTCTTCTTTAGCTTCACCTAATTCATCAATCTCTAACCTAGGGTTTCAGGGATAGGGAAGGTGCGAGATTGATGAAGTAGGAGGATAGAAAGATGGGGAAAATGATGGGTTTTGCTTTTATGGAAAAGGTAGAGTGGTTTGGTGGTGTTTGGTGGCGTCAGGGAGTGGTGGCGATGATGGAGAAGGTGGTGACAGTGGAGTAGTGGTTCTGCAGAGGTGAGGTGGGGGAAGATGGGTTCGATGGGAAAGAAGGAAGGGTGCGTTTGGTTTGGTAGGGGAAGGTGTTAGGTGCTCGTGTGTTTGGCGAGTTTAGCAATTGTTGATGAACAGCGAGGATGCGACGTTGGATGCGAAGATGATGGATCGATCTAACGGCGAGACAGAAGGAAGCGAGGAGCGACCATTGGATGCGGAAGTACAACGAAACTGACGGCTCAAGATGGAGTTAGGTGCTGTAGTGTTTGACAGGAGCTTCAGACTTTGATGTACTGGTGATGCTGCGACCATAGGATGCTGAGATGATCCAATCTGACGGCTAGAAAGGGAAACGGGTATGGATATATGGTGTGCCCGGAGGAGTGTATAAAAATGAAGCGAAGAAACGCGGGCCTACAGTAATACCGCAAGTGCACGGTCGTCGGTTGTAGCTCGTGCAAGTACGGGTCGATCCACAGAGATCGGGTGTGTTTTGGAGTTCTCTAGCTATTTTGGGTTCTAAATTTGCTAATGGGCTTTGAATACCAAAGGGTCTTGAATATCAATGGGCTTTGAATACCCTTTGGAACTGGTGGGCTTGGAATTGAACTTGGGTTCAATGGAGTGAACTGAGCCTTGGGCTCAGTTGGATGAGCCTCAGGTTAAGCTAGGCTTTCCTTGCTCTGAACCTATTTCTGGGCCTTTTGTTGTGAACTAAACCTTGGGCTTTGAAGCTTATGAATTAGGCTTTTGATTAAGCCCACAGTTGATTGAATTGGGCTTTGGTTTGAGCTAGGCCTTTGGTTAAGTTCTGTGGACTGATGGGCTTTTGCTTGGCAGCAGGCATGGCAGCAACAACAGCAGCAGCAGGCAGGAAAAGGCAGCTGCAGCAACAGCAAGGGAAAGGAAAGCAATGCAGCAGCAGCAGTGGAGAAGTGAAGGCAACAGGAGAAGAAGTGGCAGCAGCACAAGTGAAGCAACAACAGCAGTAGGGGAATGCAGCAGTGCAAAGGGAGGCAACAAGAAAAGAAGTAGCAGCAGCACAAGGCAGTGAATGCAATAAAGAAAATAACAAACAAAATAAACATGGAAGCAACACAGGGCAACACAGGGCAAAAACAAAGAACAATGCAAGTGAGTTAAGCACACAAAAATGGAATGGCAAGATAATCAGCTTGCTCAACTGATGTGCTCCTAGCATTGACTGTCTTTTGACAGTACAATCAATCTTAAGCACAGTTGAGCACTGATTTCTTCCACTACTCAATCAATTCAGTGCTCTGAAAGCTCTAACCTAGCATTCCACTTCTTGACAGTGAATTAAACTTAACAGTTTGAGAAACATGCACAAACATTAAACATCAAGAGGAGCATCAAGCATTAACAGTGAACAACATTAACCTAACATGATAAACTAACACTAACAGGGACTAAAACAGTGAAAGATTAAATCATTAACAAAACATGAAACAGCACACACATTGAAATTAAACATCAAAACAGGAAATTATCATACAAAAATTAAACATTAGTATCAAAACAGAATTAAAAATAAGAACATTAAATTATAAAAACCCTAAAATTGAACAGTTAAAATTGATCTTGAAATTAACATTAAAATTAAAATTAAATTAAAACTGAAATTTAACCCTAATTGGTTACTTGGTTAATCCAAGAACACCTCAACAGTAATACCCAGCCCTCAATTTATACAAAAAAGGAATGACGAACCCTAATTCCCAAAACCGAGAAAACTAGGGTTAGGGTTTACCTAAAATTCTTCACCCACGTCGACGACCCATGCTCTCTTCTTGTTCCTCCTGCTCTTCCCATGCTTCTATTGCTTCTTCTTCCATCTCTGTCATGCCTATAACTCTATTTCCCTAATTTCAAAACCCTAAATTTGAGAGGGTTTGTGAAACTAGCGAAATAGGCTAATAGGATGGATGGGTTTCGATGTCTTTGATGTAGGGTGGGTATGGTGTTTGGTGGTGGCAGGACATGGTGTCTCTGTAGAGGTGAGGGGGTGGAAGAGAAAATGAGGTCGATGGAGAGGAAGGAGGGGATGTTTGGTTGAGGTTAAATGATTCGGTTGCTAGGGTGTTAGGCGGGATATCAAGGTTCGATGTCCAGCGAAGGTAAGCCACTGGATGCGAAGATGGTAAGTGGATCTAACGGTGATGCGGAGGCAAGCGAGGAGCGACCGTCGGATGAAGGGATACAACGAAACGAACGGTACTTGATGGAGTTAGGTACTGTAGTGTAAGGCGGAGATATCAAACTTCGATGCACAGCAAGGGAGCAACCGTTGGATTCAACTACCATCTAATCTGAAGGTTTGGAATTTTAGCGCTGTGGTGCTTGGCAGAGACTTCAGATTTTGATGCTCTATGAAGGAGCGACCGTCGGATGCTTCTGAGAACTGATCTGATGGCTGAGAACGGAGGCGTTTTTGTGTGTAGAAAATGAGGTTGTGCGCACCATTCTTCGCGGCTTCCTTGCGTGATTTCTCCCGGCTTTTCACTACTTTTCTGCTCTTTTTGTTCCGCAAGTTATCCAGACTTTATTTATTAGCTAAAAATGCAAAATTAATTAATAAAAATATTTATTCTTGAAAACAATGAAAATACAGAATATGGGATAAAATGTAGAATTAATGCATAAAAGATGAGTTAAATGCCAACAAAAAGGGATAAATATATACAATATTTGGCACTCATCAATATAGGAAATGGATTTGGGTGAGGGTTTTGAGCCTTGGGTATGCCAAGCCCATATCTTCTTTAAGAACAATTCTTCCTCTTCAAGCCCACTTCTAGCCTTTTGGTCTTGTGCCCGGCTTTTCACTACTTTTCTGCTCTTTTCCGCTCCGCAATTCATCTAACTTTATTTGTTACCTAAAAATGCAAAATTAATTAAGAAAAATATTTATTCTTGAAAACAATGAAAATACAGAATATGGGATAAAATGTAGAATTAACGCACAAAAGATGAGTTAAATGCCAAGAAAAATATATAGAAATATGCACTTTTTAGCACTCATCAGGTTTCCTCGTTAACAAAATTTCTGGTGTCTATGTTATTTCTTTTCCGCATTATATTTTATATAATTGAAATAATATAGGTTATGCATTCGTGATCATCAATTGGAAATCCAACCTTTGGTTGTTGATTGATATTGATTGATCCTTGGACATTGGTCTTTGGTACCGTCCAAGTTATTCCTTGTATTTGATAAAGACTCGCTATTGTTTTTAGCTTGAGTAAAAATCAAATCAAAAAAGAGAGAGATATTAACTCCTTGAAATACTTTTATCTAGATTGAGTCTGACTGTCTAGTTGATTCTCTAGCAAAGTATTTCGGAGTTAGTCCATACAGATTGCTAATCGAAATATTGGGTGGTGGTGTTAGACCTCCGCTTTTTCAATTGGTATCAGATAAGGCAAACACATTTAAGACCTAACAAGTCCGTGTTTGTAGCAATCTGACTCTATGGACATAGGTGTTATCTCTATTAACTTACCACCATTCTTCGATGGGTCCAATTACTTATGGTGGAAAATTGTTATGCGAGCTTTTCTTCAATCGGGTGATTTTTAATCATGGGTATATGTGGTTAATGGCTATGATGCTCCCGTTGTGGCAGTCGGTGATGTAAACGTTCCCAAACCTATTGGTGAATACACCGCTGTTGAGATAACTGCTGTGAAGCAAAATTCCAACGGTTTGAATGCTATCATACATGCCATTACCCCAAATCTTCAACATCATGTGACAAACTACACTAGATCTAAAGATGTTTGGGATATATTAGAAACCGTATTTGAAGGCAACTCCAGTGAAAAGGATGTTAGGCTTCAAAACCTTAATTCCGATTAGGAGAACCTTCGTATGGCAGATGAAGAAACATTTGATGAGTTTAATCACAAAGTGTCTGAAATTGTTAATGCATCTTTTGCATTGGGTAAGACTATTCCTGAAAAGGACATTATGATGAAAATTCTCAGATCCCTGCCATCTAGATACGAGTCTAAGAAACATGCCATCATTGAGGGGAATAACCTCAATAATCTTTCCAGAAACACCGTGGTTGGGAAGCTAAAGATCTTTGACCATGAGCATACATCCAAAGTCGGTAAGGATGTTTCCTTTAAAGCACAGAAGAGCACTAAATTACTTGCCAAAGGTAAAAGTGTTCATGTATCTGAGGATGATCAGTCTGAGAATGATTTTTCATATGAAGACCTTGACAAGTCGGTATCCTTGATCACAAGACAGTTTAGGGATCTTCTGTTGAACAGAAGTAAACGGTTTTCAAGAGACAAAACTCACGGTCGCGTACCTCCTAAAAACAAGGATGCTGACGAGGCTGATGACGAGGACATGCCTCAGTGCTTTAAGTGTAAGGGTTTTGGCCATTTTGCTAACGAATGCCCAAATCGTAGAAAATACACTAGGAACAAAGGTCTAGCTGTAACACTTGATGAAATGTCTAAAACCTATGATTCTGATGAAGATAGGAAATCAAGTGTAGGGATCCTTGGTGAAAAAATCGATTTTGATACTTGTAGCAATACATATATCAACCTCAATGGGTTCGGAGAAGAGGGAAACCCAATCAAGATGGAAGATTATTTGAATCCGATAACTGGAAACCATGTCAGTGATGTTTCAGGATCAACTGTATGTATGTTTGCTTGCACATCTCATATGCCTGAATACTATCCAAGTTTGACGTGCTCGTTTTGTTCGATGAAGGGACACAAACTATCAAGGTGTTACAAATACAAGCACCAAATAAGGCACGCCAAAATACTTCAACGAATAGAAGATCGATTAGCAAGGAAGCTAAAACTTGCTCAGAAGACGGCCGAGGTATGTAGGATCTTACCTTCGTCTAAGAAGTTGGTTTCCAAGGATAGAATAAGACCATTTGAAAAGAAAATATGGTCAAATCGTTTTGATAGACAAAGATCAGAGGATTCCTCCCATGAGGAAAAAGATGGACAAATCGTTGTTCATTGCAACACAACTTGATTGTGTTGTTGGGAAAATCTTGTCTCATGTGCCTGTTCGAAAAGAGACAAGATTGAGTGCTGATCCAGGCTTCAGAAGAGTTTTTCCTTCTTTTATTAGTTTTGTTATTTTTTGTCTATCAAATAAAAGAAAGGGTTATTATCGACAATTCTACTCTTTATAGGGTTTTAGAGTTGGGCGTATACGAACCTATCAATAGGTTTCGAACCTTACATTCATTTTTCCTCTTGACATCCTATATAAGACTGCTTGTTGAGTTAAGTGATTCAATCACACAAATCCAGTTGTTTATAAATGTTCTCAAAGCACTATGTCGTCAGATGGAAAGGATGTCAACATGATTGTTAAGTATTCAATCAAGGAAAAAAGAAAAATCTCCTGTCTCTAAGTCCCTGAAAAGAAAAAGAAGGAATACAAGAAAACCCAGGGTTGTTCCTTCTAACTCTCAGAAGTTTTCCGATGTTCTTGATGAGTTAAAGGAAATAAGAAGGGAGATTTATGAAATAAAGACGTTCGTGTCTAAATCTTTGGAAATTCAGAGGACCCTAATTCAACCTCTTCAGCCAAGATAGTTCGTGGGTATTGACACTTATCTCCGTGAACCTTATGTCCTGATGGTTGTCGATAACAAGGAGTTCGGGAATGATACTGAATTTCTCAAAGGCATTGTCGCCTAGGATGTCTTCTTTTTGGATTAGTTAGAAGAATAACTAGTGCTTTGAATAGCGATGATTGTGACTACACATAGCTATTTTTGTTTTCATCTTCTTGTGTTATTTTTTAGGTTTATAGGTATTAAATTATAAAAATATTTGGAGGATGATGTTATTGCAGTATTGATATTTATGATTTTGTGATATTGCAATTTGTTTATGGGATATGTATTGTTTACGTCCGTGAACTTGAAGGTCCCATATTATGTCAAAAGTAAAGTCGTTCATGAATTGGTATTCGTATTAATGAAAGGACGAATGGACTTTTGACAATTACAAAATTTATGTCTATGCAATCATGTATTTGATGGAAAATATGATGATATCTTTTGTTTGACAAGGATAAAGTCTATTATGTCGTTATGATGGAAAATAGAATAGATCCTTGTATGTTATCCACGGTATTGATCTTCATTGATCCATCTTGCTATGTTTTACCATGAAGGCTCCATTGAGTGTCTTATGTTGAGCACGATACAACTAAGTCGATTATTCTTATTGGCTTGTTGGTTGTTCCATAAGATGTTATATGTCGAGCATTAGGAACTAAATTAATCAACCAGTTTGGTTATTTAGTTTGTACTCCATAAGTTTTCTTTCTTATGTCGAGTACATGTACGGTTAAGGTTGTCATATTATATGATTAACTTAGTCGGGGTTCCATAAGTTCTGTTATGTTGAGCCCAAAATAATTAAATTGATTACTTCGGTGATTAGTTTGGTTGTTTGTATTCCAATTAGATTAATTATAGGTTCTCTTGTAATTAATCTAGTTGAGATTTCATATATTACACAAATTCTTGTGTTGAGTATATGAACGACTATACTAATCATGTTCTATTGGTTAATGTAGTCGTATATTCCATAAGGTTTTCCTTATGTTGAGTATGTGAACGATTGATTTAGTCATCTCCGTATGATTACCTTAGTCGTAGCTCCGTAAGTTTACTTATGTTGAGCACTTTCAATTAAATTGATCACCTTTGTGGTTTGATTTAGTTGCGTTTTCAATTGAATTAATCATGGGTTTACTTGTGATTAATCTAGTTGAGCTTTGGATATAGAAAATCATTCCTATGGTTTTTGGTGTCCAATTAAAAAATCCTTTTTTTCTTTCGAAATTAAGGTCGCTCTTGTTGTTTTTTCAGGAATGACATCAAATGGGGAAGAGTTCTTTTGAACTTGTGCTTAATGGTAATATATTGAGGGGTGTGCGGCTGTGAAATTTTATAGGGGTTATCTTGTATCTCAAAACTACTTGATGAATGCATTTAGCTTCGGCTTTATGATTGCATCTAAATTAAGTTGGTATGTATTTTTCTTTTAGTCTATGAAATGTCTCTTGTGGAAATTTCATTATGATCCCGTTCTTGTACCTTTGCCAATTTTATTGACAAAAAGGGGGAGAAATAATGTAGTTCACACTACAAATACATATGGTTTTCGGATCATTGTGTAAGGGGGAGTGGTTTCCATGATCGATATGGAGTATTGACTAAGGGGGAGTGATACATATCACCGTAGTATTATTGTTAAAGTCGTGATACAATTGGACTTTGATATTACATAATAATACTATGACACTGTATAATAATGATCGAGAATCTCGATTTCTCTCATTGTTATAGCTACGGATCTTCAACAACGGTGATGCTAAACTTACAACCTTTGGGATCATTGGAGTACTTGGAAGGACGAAGATTTCAGGGAACGTTGAATATTAGACTATGGAATAGGAGCCACTAAAGTTTATCTTTTTTGTATTCCATATGTATTAATAGTTTTGTCACTAAAATTGACAAAGGGGGAGATTGTTAGAGCATAGCTCGGTCGACCTCGCATGCGTTGCTATCTCAAGCATGTTTGTCAATGTTAGTGATCAAACTATGAGTCTTGATTTCTAACCTACATAGCTAAGTCTCGGACTAGGATAGAAAAGTGTAGTTGAGCTCAAGGACTTCATGGAGATTCATCATACAACGACGAAGATCTATACAAGGAACCGTGTAACTTCATCAACAAAAAGGTATGTGGAGACTTGAACTTATCTATCACTCAAAAGTCTATCTATTTTATCTCCTACTTCTTATGAAAAAAAAGCCGTATGCTATATAGACTAGATCATACACATTTGACATTTCGAACTGAGCATTTATTGCTTATCTTTTATCTTGAAATCGTGTGTTGGTAAAGCGTTTCGCTTTGATCAAGTTTATCTTCACCTAGTGACGAAAGTCATGAAAAGTTTCAATCACTTTGAGAATTTCTCTAACGTGAATCGGTCTATGAATAACGGCTACATAACGTCCTCTGAGAATGTCTCAATGATTGAAATGAGAGTTTAGATTACATAACCATGTATTCCTTGAACCGAAGTTTTCGAACTTTGTTGATCAAGAGAAATCGGGAGGATTGTGGAATTGGCTTGCCAAGTCCGCGAACCCAGTCCGCAGACTCAGTCCGCAAACTGTCGGAAGTTCTCGACCGAGAATTTCTGCTGGATTTTCCAAAACTCGTTTGGGTGCTAAGTCCGCGAACTGGCGGAAGTTCTCTTTCCGAGAATTTTTGCTGAGTTTGGAAAACTCAACCGGTTAACTTAAGTCCGTGAACTTGTTTGTGAACTTAAGAGGTTATGATCTAAAGATGTGCTCTGAACATGAAACATTAAATTACTAAGGAATGATTTATGCAAACCGTGGCTATAATGTTCATGAGACGATTCAATCGAATCGAATCATCTTTGTTTCAATTGTATCTTGTGTAGTTACATAAGATCTCATAGCAATTGAACAACTCTTTAACTAGTTCATTTGAGTCAATTGAACCAGTTATGATGAAGAAGAACAAGGTTAATATGAAATGCTCATATGGTTGACTTTTTTGGGTTACTATGTTGAACCAACATACACGTACACGTTTGGGCATGGTTTTCACAAACCCAGTAAACGTCTACCCAAGTGTGTGTGACAAGCTAGGTTTTTTGATATAACGGTTGAGAAATATTAGCTTGAATCTAAATCAGGTTTTCATCTAACGGTGAATATGGTTTTCTTTGTACCTAAGGCAAAACCCTGATTTGAAGACTATATAAAGGATACATCTAGCATTGTGCAAAACTAATCCCCACACGTCTATGTGATACTAGTGCGCTCGCTAGAGTCGATTCTCCTTTAACCTTTGGTTTTCTTATCTAAAACCAGGTTAACGACTTAAAGACTTCATTGGGATTGTGAATCCAGACCGATACTACTTTTATCATAGTTGTGTGATCTGATCTTGCATCTTCTATCGTACGAGTACAACCGATTGATTGGCTTGAGATCGTGAGAGTTCTCCGATAGGCAAGATAAAGAAGTCACAAACATCTTCGTCTCACTGTTTGTGATTCCTCGACAAACCGCTTGTGTAGTCAGGAAGGACTGTAGAGAGGTGATTGATTAATTTAGGTTGTTCTTCAGGAATATAAGACCGGATTATCAATTGGTTCCTGTTTACCTTGATTTTATATCTTAAGACAGAACAAAACCTAGGGTTTATCTGTGGGAGACAGATTTATCCTTTGCTAGACTTTTCTTTGTGAGACAGATCTGTTTATTATCAAGTCTATGATTTTGGGTTGCAGCAACTCTTGGTTGTGGGTGAGATCAGCTAAGGGAATCAAATGCGTAGTATCCTGCTGGGATCAGAGGCGTAGGAGTATAACTGTACCTTGGATCGGTGGGAGACTGATTGGGGTTCAACTATAGTCCAGTCCGAAGTTAGCTTGGAGTAGGCTAGTATCTGTAGCGGCTTAATACAGTGTGTATTCAATCTGGACTAGGTCCCGTGGTTTTTCTGCATTTGCGGTTTCCTCGTTAACAAAATTTCTGGTGTCTGTGTTATTTATTTTTTGCATTATATTTTATATAATTGAAATAATACAGGTTGTGCGTTCGTCATCAATTAGAAATCCAACCTTTGGTTGTTAATTGATATTGATTGATACTTGGACATTGGTCTTTGGTACCATCCAAGTTATTCCTTGTATTTGATAAAGACTCGCTATTATTTTTATCTTGAGTAAAAATCAAATCAAGAGAGAGATATTAACTCCTTGAGATACTTTTATCTAGATTGAGTCTGACTGTCTAGTTGATTCTCTAGCAAAGTATTTCGGAGTTAGTCCATACAGATTGCTAATCGAAATATTGGGTGGTGTTGTTAGATCCCCGCTTTTTCAGATAGATCTCGGAAAGTTGTGCGAAATGGACTACTCGAACGTGTCATTCGGATACCAGACGAAGAAGATATCATCGGATAAGTATGAAGGGGCAAAATTACTATTTTGCCTTAGACCGACCTTGGGCTGCCCATATCCAAACGTTGGGCGTCGTACTGAAATTGTTTGGTCTTATCACCAAACGTGTCGAAGAGGGAACTCATTCTCTTCTTTTTTCTCTTTCTTCTTCTTTATTATTTTCTCTTCTTTCTCTCTGTTCTTCACCTGCTGGTGAATTGAGTATTTGAAATAGAGAGATTTTGAGATCGAGAGAGGTAGGGTTTGGTTGAGTAGTATTTACTGTCCGTGGTGCTGATTTTGAATTAGCTCTGAGGGAGAAGAAGATGATGATACGAATTGCAAAAGAGGAGATTATGAGTTGAAGTTAGGGTATTTGAGTCTGAGATGAAGAATTCAAGAGGATTGACGAATCAGCTAAGAACCCTAGTGATTATTTATGAAGGTGGTGTTGATTTGAATATCGATTCAGAATCCAGGAGAAAGGGTAAGTGAATTTAGGGTTTTGTAATTTAGTATTTTTGTTTGAAATCATTTTAAATTGATTATAGTGATGGGTTTGATGTTAATTGTAGTATAGATAGGTTTATGGAGTTTAATTTTAGTTTCTTAGTTAATCAATTCTGAAATTAGAGTTCTTGCATGTTAGTTTGTCTGAGTCGGAGATTACAGATGAAAGGGATGAATTGGATAGAGATGAGTGAAGTTGAGAATTGTAGAACGGAATAGATGGAGTTATGGGTTTGTGGTGGAGATGAAGATGATGGTTATGAACTGGTGCTGGTAATAGGCTGTAGTAGTTTAAATGGAGATTGAATCATGGGCACTGATAATGTTGAATGAGTATCGTGAGATGGTGTTGTTAGTGATGCATACATGAAGATATTGGTACTGGAATGTTTTAGGATTGATTTCTTGGTTGGATGAAGTTGTATTATAGATAGTGATGAAGATGATTATAATTGGTGGTGTTGGTGGTATTAATGAGGTGAACTGTGTTGCAAGTGTTAGTACTGAATGGAATGGATTGCTAGCAGTGATGTAGATATTCTGTTTTGAAATGGATGATGATTCTGCTATGGTGAAGACTTAGGTTTATAGATACTGTAGTGGTGACTTGGTGGTGATGAACAGTGTGAGTTACTTGTATTGGAAATGTTATTGTAGGTTAGATGTATAGATTATGATTAGTATGCATACAGATTATGAAAGAGACTTTGATGACGAAAATCAACTGAGATGGATGATTGAAGCATTGCAGATGAGTGTTCTAACAGGTTGTATGTGTGTAAGACTTATGCTCTGGTGCTGTTGGAGTTGGGAGTAGTTAAGTGGAGAAGATAGAGTTACCTGAACTGAAGTTTATGAATGAATTAGAAGTTGGTGTTAATGCCAGTGTTCCTGTGATGCTGGGAAGAAATAGAAATGATGAACTGCAGTTTGGTTGTGTTGTTGTTGTAGCTAAGTTGGCAGTGTTGATAGAGTTCAAGGGATATGAATGAGTGGGGTATTATATGGTGTTGTAGTTTATAGAATTGTATAGAATGGACAGATTGTGTTTGAATCAAATGAATAGAATCAAGTTGGTAGGGAATGTAGTTGCATATTGATTGTGCATTTAGTTTGTGGCATGAGCTAATGGCACAGGCCTTGTGTTTTAGCCTAACCAGTTGATAGTGTATTCTGACTCGCCTGAGTCAGTTTAATTGCTTGAATCAGTCTTCTGACTGAGTTGACCTTATAACCAGACTTGACCCGATTTGACTCAGTGACTCAACTCGTTGACCTGACCTTGGATCAGTTGACTTACCTTAACCTTTGACTCTTGACTTGACCTTTGATTTGACGTGGACTGTTAGTTGACTCATTTGATAGTTATTGAACGTTAGTTGACCCAGTTGGTCCAGGCATTGTGTTAATGGGTCGAGTTTAGTGGACATGGGCTTAGGCCTAGTATTCCTATTTTGATTGTTTGAACCCTTATGGTATGAATTGACCTTTGGTTCCTTTTACAAAGTTGTAGATATTCATAAGACATACCTAATGGACTATAGAATCAACTCACTTGAATCAGTAAACTCTTATATAAACAACAAGTATAGAACAATAAGATGTAGAACCGTAAATGGGTTTAGAACCATTAAATAGTTCACTTAGCCTATTACTAGAGAATTGTATGAGATTATGTTATGAGCCTTTGTAAGCCTTTTTGGATAATCTTTGGAGTGCTTGTGTGATTAACAGTTAGTCGTTATTAACAACGATCGATCTAAAGATTGAACCAGTGGATTATGGATCTCGAGGTAGGCAAGACTTGTCATCAAAAGAGGTGGGAACTATGTAACCTTCTTGTAATCATTAAGCTTTCTTTATTTGCGAGCATGATGAGTCCTTACTATTGGTGTGCATGATTGCGTGTTCTTTGATGTACTATTCATGTATCTTTGAGTATGACGTATATGTTGTATATGTATGTATGATGATTGCTTCGATGTATTGTTTGTGATATGCGTTGTGATATTTCCCTGCGAGGAGTGTCTATGTTTCCCCACGGCTCTTAGCTAAGTTAAGTAAGGCGGTAAATCATCCGTCAACAATATTACCTAGTAGGGCGGTAATTCATCCGTTTTAATAGTATTATAACTATTTCATAGTAGGGCGGTAATTCATCTGTTTTAGTCTTATTGCTTATTAATATAGTAGGGAGGTAACTCATCCGTTTGAATAGTACCTAGTAGGGCGGTAATTCATCCTTTATGATATTATATATACTATTTTACTTGAGGGAAATCACTCGTGTGAATATTATACTTGTTCGTCTATCTTTCTGATCTTGATGGTAATATTGTGATTCATATTTTGTATGGGCACTCTGTGTGGATGATGTTATTATTATTGGTTAGGGTTGTTCTCGCGTCGTCTTCTCCAATGAGTTTGGAGAGGTTAGGATAACACTTGCTTTTTGTTGCATGAATTGATGAATGCTTAGATTCATTAATCTTCTTTTCAATTGTTGTTCTTAGAACTGTGAATCATGTTAGTGATTACTTGGAAGTTATATGTTTTTCTTTGGGCACCCTTTGGGATGATGTGCTCACTTATTCCTACTTCAGTTTCAGTAATCAGAAGGAATGAAGCGTACGAAGATATTCGATTTCGTAGCTTAGGGATCTTCCGATTATAGTGTTGTAGTGTATCTGTCATATATGTATTCTTTCTATATTCTGTAAAACAACACATTTATATATTTATATAACATGAGAGACTTTCGAACATACTGTATCAGAGAGTTTGGGTTTGCTTGTTAGCTTTTATGTGAAGATGGTTCTTAAGATTGGTAATATGGATTTGACGTTTCAATTAGGTTGTAATCCTATAGCTAAGCAGGTTTAAGAGTTTGGGCGTCACATGAACTCCCTCCATATAAGCTAATTATCATAGTTACCAATATGGGTGACCGCGTAGATAATACTTGATGCTACTAAGGTTTTGGGCCTAGGTCTCGGGCTCGTGTCCGCGTCTGCGTCGTGGACATACGTCAACCAAAGTTTATTTCTTTTGGTCAAAATTATTTTGAATTATTTGAAGGAAATTAAATGAACTTTAGTTATCTATTTATTATTTTGCTTGGGGATTAAGACTTGAGAAAATCTTTTATCTACCAAAATTATCTACCAAAATCTTTTTCTATAGTATTTATTTTAAGGATAATTCCTTTTTCGTGTTTATCTTGAATTGTTTTACAAGAAACAAAATTACTTGCTTTACAAGAAATCTGAAACCTAGGAATTTTTCTTCTCATACAAATACAAAACGAATTTCTCTTTTAGAAACAGCTTGAGAAGCGGCTCTTTATTTCACCATCTTCTCGCTTTGTTTTACGAGACGTCGCATGTTTATCTCCCTTCCTGATCCATACTGTTGAGTTCGAAGTTGGGTAGACTTTATTGTGCATATACAACATATTTATTTTCCTTCTTGATCCTTACTGTATAGTTCGAAGTTGCATAGATTTTATTGTGCCTATACAACCTATATAGGGCAGATTTATCCTGAAAACATCCCCGTTTGTGGGGTATAACATCACTTATTCTTGAGGAATACCCGCAGACTATTGTGTTAAGGACAATTTGCTGGGCAGGTGGTTTTGCCCTCATATGTCAAATTGTGATTTTTAATTCAGTTGATTATTTTTCAGTGCAACTATATTCTGAAAAGACGAGGGTACCCAAATACACCACAATCTTTTATTTATCAACCTATAAGTCCTTTACCAAGTGTGATCCTCTATGGACAAAGTCGAGACAATACAACAACTTCGATACACACTTCTTGTGATCGTTTATGGATACGAGATCGAGATAATACAACAACAAGGTCACTTGTGTGATTGACTATGGATTCAAGATCGAGACGATACAACAACGAAGTGATCACTTAAAAATAGGTACAATAATAAACCGAAACTCTATAGGATCCATATCAAGTGTTACAAATTAACGTACATGTGCAATTTACTTTAATTATAATAAAACAATTATAATGTGGAATAATAAAGTAAATGGGACAAGAAGATTTTTTTAACGAGGAAACCGCAAATGCAAAAAAACCCGGGACCTAGTTCAGTTTTGAATACTCTCAGAATTAAGCCACTATACAAAATCTAATCCAATTTCGTATATTTAAGACCAAGTAGACTACCCCTAGCTAATTAGTTTCCTCAGTATCCCTTCGCCTTCGACTTCTAGAGTCACGCACGTGAATCACCAATCCTTTAGATCGTATTCCAAATAGTAAAGGATAAATTTGTTTGGTAACCACTCTATTCAATCTTGGTAATAAGATATTATGAGTCGTTGACAAAGGATCTTCTGTTTAATCTAATAAACTCATTTTTCTGGTTAGTTCAATCTATCTTTTGATTACCGAAATAATCAAACTTTAGATTCACAACCAATTAATATAGATATCAAATAGAAACTATAAGGTGATGCCGATATCACGCAACTAATCAATCAAGTCTATCAAGGATAAAAAAGATTCTAGTTGGATCCCAGCCAATCAAGGTTTGTGCACACAATTCACAAGATACGAAAACTAATAAGAAAAACTTCATCGTCTTCAAATCTTCGTTTGTCTTCAATAATAACCTGCACAAAACCAACTGAAAACTACAATAATAATGCAATTATCTAGTTTCCCACCAACGGTACTCGTAGAGCTTCTTGATCCCATCGAAGTCTTTAAACGAGCGGTCATAAGAGATTTTGCCTAATTAGGGTACTTTCATCTCCAAATAGACGGCTCCACCAGAAACAACAAGAATGGAGCTTGCCGAGCTCTTAGGATAGTTTGCAAGAAATGCAAACTCAAGTATTTATACACCAAGGTTGTTTGGACAACAAGGAAATTCCAAAACCGAAAATATTCTCAAGATATTCTCAGTAAAGTACCTAATTTCGGTTTTCCTATTTTCACTTAAATGCCAAACCATATTTCCGAAAACTCTCATAGAAAACTTTTATTATTAGTCTAACACATTAACTAATAATATTTTCCAGAGGATGTGCTTTAATTTTTGGTAACTAAAACATATATGATGAAAATCATAATCAAATGTTTTTCACTTTTTCGGACCTGGGATCACTTTGAGTATCAAGGAATATCTTTGAACAATTAATGATAAGAGTTATGTACATGTTCAGATAATGTCGACATCTAGAAGCTTCTCATCTTAGCAAACCCAAAACCCTAATTCACACACATCATAAAGAAATATGTGAATCACGGAAACTTGGTTTTGCTCATAGGACCGATCATACCATCACTCCAAATATTTTGTGACCGGTTATAACATGATTCCCAAGATAAGTTGTACCTTGCTCCACAAAGCCTCATAAAGTTCAACTTTTTATCTGGAAATGTATTAAAGATATAATTCAACTAGGGATAAGCTTTCAAGATATAAATATGATATTGAGGTGCATTATAATTTATGCAATCATCCAATAGAGTCTGGTGATCATTTATTTTTGAATTTTTCTTATGCTAGATCCATCTGGTTGGTTGTTAATGTCAATGTAGGTAACATTTTAGCTCAACATGGAACTTTTAAAAACTAGGTTACGTCTTTGTTCTCTGCAGGAACTAATTTGATTTTTGGTTCAAACATTATAGACAAGATATTAATAAGTTACTTATGGTAACAACTTGGACTATTTGGAGGGATAGGTGTTTAAAAGTTTTTCAGAATATCAATCCTAATAGAGCATTTTCAGTAAATGGAATTAATAATCTAATTGGTCCTGGTACAATCAAAAAGACTCATGATAATGGCTCTTTACAGATTCAAAGATGGAAGCCTCCAGATATTGAAGATCAATTTTGATGCGTCTTTTATACAGAGTACTTTACAAGGAGGTATATGCCTAATTGTGAGAGATTTTGCAGGTATCTGCATTGGTGCTCAAGGAGAATACATTGATGTAGGAACGAAGGATGGAATTGAAATGGATGAGCTGGAGTGCAAGGCCATTTTTGCAGCTGTTAACTTTGCAGTTACAAGGAGTTTTAGGAAAGTTTTTTTTGAGTCAGATAGTGAAGTTCTAATAAAGTCTATCAATGAACAAACCTACTATGTTCATTGGATGAATCAATCTTTAATTCTTAATATTAAGTTTCTTTTAAGTAAGATAGATTAGTGGCAGTGTGTTTCATTTAAGAGGGATGCTAATAGAGTAGCTGATAAGCTAGAAAAAAAAGTTAGATATTTGAAGTCAAATTTTGAATTTTAATCTGATCTTCCTCTTGATATTCAAGATTGGGTTGATCATGATCGTAGTGTAATCTCTTAATTCATTAATAAAATTCTTTTGCATAAAAAAAAGATATATATTCTGTCAAATTGCTTTTTAAAATTTTCTTACCTTGTAAAACATATTTGAAAACTTCAAATTTTATGATCTTATTTATGCTCTTTGCATAGAGAATTTAAAGAGCTTTCGGATCATATAATGTTTACAAAAATCTGGCATATAATTTAAAAGATATGGAGTTTTTAAGTTTTCATTTTAATTTTTGCTAAAATCATTTCTATAAATAAAAAAAAAATCGAATTCATAAAATCCATGTATTTAGCAATATTTACATCCAAATGCTTCATGGAAAACTAAAATCCAACTGTTAAACATCAACACGGGAATCCTACAATCCAACTGTTAAACATCAACACGGGAATCCTACAATCCAACTGTTAAACATCAACACGGGAATCCTACATCTTCAATTCAATGTCCACACGGAATTTGTACTTGAAGATCTAACGGGTGGGTTTTAATCCTATAAAATCTAACAACTGAATTTTCATCCGGTTCCAATTTGGGTAAGATTTCGCCGTAGGACTCGCGCCCATGGGGGGGGGGGGGGGGGGGGGGGGGGGGGGGGGAGATATTAACGGTCTTTAAATATTGGAAGATATACAAATATTCCCTCACTTTATGACCTGTCTTCAGTTGTACCCCTTTTTTTTTCAAATTTAAAAAGATGTCCATCCGTTAAGCTAGCGTTAAACTGGTCGTTCACTTTTTTTGAGAGAAATGGAGAAACTCGTAATCTCATAATATCATGAAAAACAAGAAGAGAAAATGAAGTATTATTGAAACAGAAAATTACAAAAAAATATTCTGACTAACCGTACGCCTATCCTTGGGTTACATTGTATCATCCGTCCCCTCTAATCTCGATGAATAATTTATGGTCGAGATTGTTCCCACGATGAATCGTGTCCATGATGTTGACTGACCACTATCCATTTTCTTTTGGTCTCTGTCTTGCTTCGTCTCCATGAGTCCATGAATCCATTCTTTTCCATTTTTCCTCCATTTCTGATGTTCCACTAAGTCTTAATCCCACTATATAAATAGTGCAATTTAGGATGTTATTCTCCATCACAATCACAACGAAGTAAAGTTTGAGGAATGCTATTTTCGAAGTGTTGAGTTGTAATGGCTACTTCGAAAAGATAAGATTTCATAAAACTCTAGTTTTTTTTCTTTCTGTTTTGGTTCTAACATTATGGCTTTTTCAATTAATGGGGTTTATAAAACAACCCATTGTTTTATATTTTATTTTTTCTATTGGTTGAACACGATTATGTACAAATATGTTTGTTTATTTTTGGGGTTTATAAAATCCCAACTTCGTTTTGACTTTGGTTATTTTTAAGATAGCTTAGATATGTTTAATCTGTGTTGTTTCGTTGTTATTTAGGTTTACTTTAAAAAAAATTTATTCTTGTGTTACTATAAATGTTTTTTTTATTGTAGGAACAAAAGGGTCAAGGTTAATGATACTGAGAAACTACTTGAATACTATGGCTTGGATGTTGATAGGATATGTCTTTTGAGTTTTACTAAGAAAATTCATAGTGAGTTGAAGCTTGAGAAGAATCAAGCTGTGGACTTGGTTTGGTGGGGGATAATAAGCCTAACAATTTAGTTTGTGATGCAGAGTTTTTAATTTTTTTGAATTATTAAGGTTTGATTGTGAAAGGGGGTTTCTTAATCTTAATATGAGTACCATCAATAGGGATGAGTTTGGTAGTACTTCTGTGGTAACTTATTTTAAGGATGGATGTAGACCTGTTTTATGTTAGATGCTTTCCATCTTAAAGGAAAATATGGCGGTGATCTCCTAGATGCAACTGCATTGGATGCACAAAATGGGTTGGTTCCTTTGGGAATCTTTATTTGCAGAAATGAGTGTTATGAAAACTGGTAACATTCTCCATTTTGGGAGCTTGATCTCGTTGTACTATTATATGTCCAACACATATTTTTGATAATCGACCAAATTATATTTCTTATCTTTTATGTTTACTTTCTCTTTGTTTGTATACTGGTTCTTGCATGAATCTTCTATTAATTGTGCGTTATTGTTACTAAACACATATGGGCTTGAATTTTATATTTTCGAATTACCTTCTAAGATTTTTGTAAGTAAAGGTTTTCCTTTGGTGCACCATTTTTTATTAAGAAACTCTACGTCTTTCTTGTTAGAGCCAACTCATGAGTTAGGTTTTTGTTCAAAGATTTTTGCAGAGTTAATGGATGAATGAACTGGTGTTATTTTGTGTTAGGAAATGGCTTATAAATCTGACATGATAATTTTTTATATAAATAATCCATGTACACATGTGTTTAACATTCCAACTTCATACTAACACTACAAAGGTGAATATAATGGTAAATACTATTCCTTTCAGTGAAAATTGTTGCTCAGTACAAATTTATTTAACTTTTTATTAACTTTAGTTAATATTTGTCCGAGGTAAGTTTATTGATTTATTCTTTTTTATCATCATATGTTATGGTAGGTGATATGATTCCAAATATCAATTTTATGTCATTAACTATTCCTTAATATTATTTCTGAATTTCAAAATGTAAAAATGCGTTAGAACTTAAAATTGTTGAACTTGATCAAATCAAGGGAATTATTTTATTTCAAGAAGGAGTAAAATATACGAATTTTGGTAACCATCTGGTTTTCATTTATTTGTATAAAAAGAAAAACTTTCATTAAATATTTTTTTTTTACTTTTTGATATAGTAACTAACATATGGGTCTTTTGTATCTTTTCAGATAGTTAGACTTGCAATATACTACCTCCATTTCTCGGAGCAGAAAAGATAATGTAATAGATAAATATGAAAACAACAAGTAAATAAGTGACAAAAAAAACCCTAACAAAGCAATAAAGGGTGAAATAACGCATTTGAGAAAGACAATAATAGCACACAACTTCAGTTAGCGACTAACTAAATAGATTCATCTATAATGAATTATGTTGGTAGAAATAGTGAAGAATTTACCATTTAGGTTGATTACAATTTCTCGTTGTATCCTCGTGACCTTGGCCTTAACCTCCCCGTATTATGCAAAGAACAATATTCTTTGTTGTCAAATAACCATGGTTGATTATATCGTAAAAATTGTTGCAGTGATACATCAATCCGAGCTATAAGATTTTTGGATTTTAAATTTGCACATTATCCCAGAGTTTCATTCCTAAAAGAGGAACTTAAAATATGATTCACAATATAGGGAAAAAAACTCCGCATTTTGCAGAACTTCAGGTTTTTAGATACAGATAACAGACATATAGCCGCGACAGTTGGCATTGTAAGATAGAAAATATCCTAAAGATTAATTGTTTAAAATATGGTTCCATATATCAATTTCATATTATTGACTATTCATCAATATAGTTTTACATTTGCATATGTTTGGAGAAAAAATATATTGTTCCATATGGTCGAATCAAGGGTGTTATTTAATGAATTTTATTAAATAAGAAGAAAAAAACTAATTTTACTAACCATGTGGTTTCCAATTTTTTGAAAACAAATCTTCTATTTGAAATACTTTTTTATTTATTGGTGTAACAAGTGAGACTTTGATATTTTTGTATATCTTAAGGTAGTAAAATTTATCATATATTGTGTTTGTTGAATTTAATAACAAGTGATAGGAAGAAAATAATAATTAATTAACTAACCCACGTTAAATGTAATTATCTTCAAGTAGATCTGAATCGTTTATGTATAAACATTGGAGGCCCTGAAGCTTCACATTGAATCTAGAAAAAAAAGGTTTATCTCCAACCTATTTCGAGATCCAAATATCTCGAATAAGAATCAGTAGACAATTGTGAACTTCCAAACCCTCAAAACCAGAAAGAAAGCTATTAAGAAATATTATTATTATTCGGGAAGTAAGTCTTTGAAACAAAATACCAAAGATTGACCCTAGGAGTGAAAAAATCGTATCTGACTCGTTAACCAGCACGAATTCAATATTATTATTATCTTTAACTCAGGCATATTTATCCATATTAAATACACCACTAACCATCGCGCACCTATCACCATTGTCGATCCTCTACGTATTCTCAACTACAATACTCATGAGTGTATTTTTTTTTATCGAATGTTGGTTTCAATGACTAGAAATTTCTTAAGTAGAAGTTGAACTATAAAAAGATGAATGACATGGTTTTCCTCTAGTCCGCTCTAATAGAGACAAAGTCTTATTACGAGCAAGTCTCGATTTAACTTCAATTTTATGTTAATAAAGTATAATTGAAAATACCTTCTTAAGTGGATGAGGGTTTAAAATACGCCTCTACGACCAAGTGTATACACAACACGCCTTCCATAATCAAACCCTAATCACACTTAATTCCTTTGTTAACAAATGATAAGAAAATCCATAACAGAGTCCTAAGTAACAATTTGGGTTAAACTTGGATGTATAAGGGGATTCGTTTCTGCCACATAAAGTAGGAAGACGCGAAGTGCTCTAATGGTGCAGGATTGTGATCATGGAGTAATAAAACAACTGTTTGAATTAATAGGTGTATTTTGTAGGGATATATTTGTCCGAGTTATAAAAATCTTCTGAATCGGTCCTAATTAACGAGTCAACTACATTTGTACTCCTATGATCTTGTTTTGCTCTCTCTCTAATAAAAATCATGCCAAATTCAAACTTACCGAGGTAAAATATTATCTCGTGATCTGACAAAACAAGCATAAAAACTCGAAAAATTTCTAATATAGGGTATCTTAGAGTTTTTGGAAGCAAATGCTACATTCTTAAACACAGAGAACATATAGGAAAATTCGATTCTTAAAGTGATGAAGGTATTTTTCTTGGACATGCTTATTATAATCGTACATTCAGGGTATACAATCTTTGGACTAAGGTCGTGATGGAATTTATCAATGTGGTTATTGATGATATAAGTTCGTCAAGATAAATAGGTTACATCAGAACTATCACCTTAAGAAATAGTTTATAAACCGAAATAAGTATCCTCTGTTGAAGAACGTGTAGTTGCTTCGACCATTAATGATCCAGAAGAGAAGATGATGATGACAGTGTCGTTGAAAACCCTATCAACATTGCAAATGAAGCTCATAAAACTCCTAATCGGGTACATCTTAAGCAATCTTAAAATCATATCATAGGGACACAAACGCTAGGATGATGACTCGAAGTCAACTTTTGAATGTATGTCACTTTGATTGATTTCTATCTGTATCTAAACCTAAGAATATTGATGAAGCTCTAGAACATCATGTATGAGTTAATGTAATGCATGATGAACTTAATCAGTTTGAATAAAAAGTGGTATAAATACATGTCCTTAAACCGGAAGGTATCAACATTGGTGGTACAAAGTGGATTTTTAAAAATATGTCTGACTAGTATGACATTGTTACATGAAACAAAGCTAGACTTGTAATTCAAGGATACTCACAGATTGAGGGAATAAATTTTGATGAAACGTCTGCTCTTGTGGCTCAGCTAGAATCTATTTGACTCTTGCTAGCATATGCATTTAATCTTAAAATAAAACTCTTTTAAATGGATATAAAGTATACTTTTCTTAACGGAGATATAAAACAAGAAGTCTATGTTGCTCAATCAAAAGGGTTTAAGAATCCTCGTTATCCTGATCATGTACTTAAACTCAACAAAGGCATTATATTGTCTTAAACAAGCTCCTAAGGCTTGGTAAGACAATATGACTTCCTTTAATTACGAAAAGGATTCTCCATAGAAGGTGCTAACAGAACTCTATTTGCTTAGTGGAAAGAAGAAGATGTTTTAGTTGCACGAATATACGTTGATGATATCACCTTCGGAACAACCGCGAGAAATCTCACTGATAAATTCCTAGTATGAGGAATGGATTCGAAATGAATAATGTTAGAGAATATTCATACTTCTTAGGACTACAACTCAACAAAGAAAAGTTGGTATTTTCATATCTCAAGGAAAGTACGCTAGAAATATTTTAGAGAAGTTCGAGTTAAATGACACAACTTCTACGGCCACTTTTATGCCTACCACTGGAAAGCTTCAATCTGATTTCAATGAAATATTTGTTGATTAAAATAATATAGATCTATCATTGGAAGTCTTTTGTATCTCATTTATTAAAGCGTCGCTCGATTAAACTGACAATTTTTGGTATGTTAAGCTTGTTGCCAAATTTAGTTGATCATTACTATATCTTGATCTATAGTCTACTAAATTCAGTCTAGTACAAGGTATAGAGCATAATAATTGAGTATCAAAATTAACCAATTGACCTTGAAGACTGGATAATAACGGAGACATATACGAGGACTTCATCAACAAAGGTATGTGAAGATTGACTATCCTATTTACGTACATTTTCTACAATTCTATCTACCGAGACAATATTATATGACTTGATATTATGAAGAAAATTACAAAGAATAAATTTTGAGTTTAAGTTAGTACTTGATAAATATTGAATTGTAATTCAAGCAATGAAAGTTATAAAAGAACTAATCTCATAATAGGTTGAGAAAATATTATTGCTCAACATATCGTAATTGCATAAGAAATTCATAAGAGACATCATGTTATTTTCATGTTCACGAAATGATTTGGTTAGTACATGAATTTGGATTTTATTAATTAATAATATGCTTGACGAATTAAATCTCTTATTAACGCACGTACACGAGCTGAATTGGTTAGTTCGCGAACTGGTTGATTCAGAAATGTTCTTAGGTACTTTTAAATCCTCAAGTACACGAACTGATTTGGTCTGAGAGTGAACTGGTTAATTTGAAAAGGTTCCTGGATATTTTTTGTAACTTGAGTACACGAACTGATGTGGATAGTTCGCGAACTTATAGATATAAAGATTTCCTGAAATCCGAGACGTCGATTTATTTAGAAACTGTTTTAGACAGTTTATGAACTTATTTAATCTTTGAGAGTTATTGAACTCCATGATTGCTTGATGAGTTCATGGACAATTTAAGCATTGTTCTTGGATTAACCATTTAGTGCACAAAGCTTATATCTATAAATACGATGGAGCAAAATTTTCCTTTGTAATTTAAGGCAAACTTCCCACATACTTACATGATTAATCTACATTGAGAATTGAGATTATTTAATGTCGCAGTAATTCGTAAATATAGAAACTAAGTCACGAACTCAGCTTCGATTTTAAGCTACCTAGCCTTGATCATCATTATAAATAAAGGACTTTCTGCAAGCTAGAATTTCAATCCTGGAACTTTTTGTTTCATATTTATGGCTAGAGCCGTCCTTTAAAAACCTAGGTTTCCTCGTGAAACTGTATTAGGTTACGACTTTTGAAGTCTTCACTAAGGGATTCGTGAATCCCGGTCAGACTTTCTTTTACTTGATAATTCTTTATATCCAGAATCGTATCTTGATAATCGTAATTTTTGTCTATTTTAAGGTCCATTTCTTATAGCTATTCAAGAATTATCGATCAGGGAATTGATTGATAGAAGTTACAAACTTCAGTTCATCTCAGACTTTGTAAATCCGCAAGTTTCTCATATGTTTCTAGATATATCTTGTGAGGTAGAAATGGTTAGCATCTATATAACCTTTTGAAGAAAGTATGATATCCTAATTGTTGAGGTTTGTTTCATATCTTCCTTATCCTTGAAGATCCTTCATAAGCAAACATATTTATATTACCTTGACTGTATATCAATATGAAGCAGATCTCAGGGCTGTAAAGGAAGTCAAAAATGGGAATCAAGTGCAGGAGATCTTGTGAGATCCAAGAGATGTAAGAAGCACAATTGAAGCTAAATTTATCGGAGAGTCGATTTGGTCTCAACGACATTCAATTTCGAAGTCTGATAGTAGACTACTATTTTTAGCGGCTTAATGAAGTGTATTGTTCAAACTGGACTAGATCTACGAGTTTATCTACAAGATTGTAGTTTTGTCGTTAACAAAACTTCTGGTGTCTTGTGATATTTTTTTTCGGATTATATTGTTTCTTTACAATAGAATTATCACAAGTAGTACCTTAATCAACCTAGACAGTTTTTAACTCCGACTTGTTCTTGTGAATTTGTGTCTTTCAATATAGATTAGAAGACTTGTTCTTATTGGAATTCGGTTTGTATACAGTTAGGGTACATACTAAGTTGTTATGGGTTTGAGATCGTCAAAGAAATTTGTTTTATAATCAGGTACAAAGATCTTTTCTGTTGATCTATACTTATTGATTGTAACAAGTAATTGTCCATACAGGTTCACGACCGAAATATTTGCTGGTACTAGCTCACCTTTAGGGGAAGTAGAGTTTTTGTTATTCAAATGCTTCAACAGTGCTATTTATTTTTGAATATTTGCAGGACAAAACTGATGTTAAAACTTATGTCAAATGTATGAAGATAAAATCACATTGTTATGTAATGTAATTGTTTTGTCTTTTAGTTCATGTAATCTACATATCTAAAGATTTTTACCACTTGATAAAAGGGGGAGATTGATTGTTAGAGTATTGGTCGGTTAAACCCATCAAACGTTGGTATGTCACGTTTAGTTCCAAAACTCTAATTTGCTTGATTTTTGATTACTAAATCTAAATCCAATTTCGTTAGGTTAGACAAGGAACATATAAATGTTGAGACTTGCTCTACTTACTCAAGAAGACCCAGAGATGTATCAAAGACAACAAAGACATCATCCTCTAGTTCGTACAGACTTGAATTGTTTCATTATTATCTTTTGTTATTTCAAATGTATATTCATTGAAAACAGAATATATAAAATTAAGTTTGTTAACAATTGATGACTTTAGTATTGATGACTTGGTCATTATATTATGATGAAAGTATCCTTAAGGAATGATATACTAGTTGTACAACTTAAGTATATGAAGTTACAAAGTATAGCTTATCTATGGACTTCGTGTTCTCGATATTGCACTATCTAGTGTATTGAATTTCTGAATGAATTCAAACCTTGAAATTATGTTTGAAAGCAATTTAAGAAACATAGTTTAAGTAGGTAGACTTGCAAAATTTGTTTCGTAGTCGAATTTGAATTCAGAACCGATCTTGATAATGTTTAGCTTCTTCCATATTTTCGATATGTTTGTTATCTTCGGATTTCTGCAAACATCAAGATGTACATAATTTTAACATGTGCTAAACTCTAATATCTTAGTGTTCATGTGTATTATTTTGATAGTCAAGACAAGATGTCGAAACCGATGTTTCAATACCTATTTTGGTATCGAATTATATGCTTACTATGTACCAAAGTTTGCATATCTCTACTTACCAGATTAGTAAAGTACACAGATATGTTCTAGCTAATATTAGTTGTCATCTATGAGAGATATGGGTTTAATAGTTTGAATACAATTGGTATTTGCTAATTTAGGAAATAAATCTATATTGTATATTTTAAGGATTTTCGAAATTAGTAATATCTTATTTTCCAAACAAGCCTTGGTCATAACACTACTGTAAATAGTGGAGTCTTTACAAAATTATACCTTGACATGCATCTTGATTGATTGCGTGCGAAGCCAACTTATTAAGAGATATAAGTAATCTAATTAGGTGAAACATCTTGCGCCGCCTTCGTTTAAAGTCTTCTTTGGGATCAAGAAGCTTATATGAGTACAGTTGGTGGGAAATTATATCATATTGTTTTTTGTCTTTCAATTGATTATTTATTTGATTAAGAACTAACGTTATAGTTATCCTTGATGGGTCAAACTTGCTTATTATATGGTCATTCTCTTCTGATATAATACTATTCAACTTTGTTTGGGGATTTGACTGTTACATATCTAGTGATTCAAGATATATAGATATGATCAATCAACAATGTCAGACTCTGCTCTGCATGTGTTAATTAATAGTGAAATAAAGTTATTTGCGATTGTTACTTTGAAGTTGGAAGATTGAAGATTTGAAAAACTTCTTTTTTTGATCTTTGTGTTACTTCTTGCACACTTGATTACCTGGGATCAACAAGTTATTTATCTTGATAAACATAATACTTGTGCAAAGATCTAACATACTTTATAGTTGCATTAAGTTGCTTGGATGGATCTTGTTCATTAAGATTGATTATTTCGATAACCACTATCTTGGCTTTATTTTTGACCAAAGGAGTTCATATTGAATAAACAGAAGACCTTTTTTTCCCAATATAACTTTGACCTAAAGATTGATATGGGAGATCGAAAAGTGAGTTGGTTACTGAAATGGATTTAGTCCTTCATTGTTTCGAGTTACGATCCAAAGGGGCTGAGAGCGAAAGCCTTCAAAGCGGTGAAGCAACTCAAGATATTAGACGTTGTCTTGTGGTTCATGTGTGTATGCCATATTGGTCATATGTGCATGGATACTGAAGGAACTGGGTAACAAAAGGAGTGTTTACTTGGTCTCAATTATACAAAGTTGCGATAGTCAATATGTACCGCGGCTTAATTACGAGAGTATTCAAAACTGGAATATGTCTCAAGGTTTTCTGCCAGGAAGTTTTCCTGTTAACAAATTTTTTGTGTTTGTATTTAATTGTAAAAGCATTATTCCTATACTCATACGCTTGAAAGCTATTAGATTGAAAAGATTTGTGTTGTACTCGGTACCCTCGTCTTTTCTCAGGTTTCTGCAAACATCATGATGTAATGAGTTAAACTGGGAATGTTTGTAAGTGTCGACTTAGTGAAGTGAAAATGTGTTAAACTCTAATATCTTATTGTTAAAGTCTATTTCTTTGATACTAAAGGCAAGATCATGGAAATCGATTTTCCAATACTTATTTTGGTATCAAATTTTATGCTTACCAAATCTCAAAGGTTTGCATATCTCTAGTTGTTAGATTAACAAAGTACATGGATGTGTGCTATCTACTCTTCGTAGTCATCTATAAGAGAAATTGGTTTATTAGTTGGAAAAAAATTATATTTTCCGATTTCGGAAATAAACACACACACACACGTATATATTGAGGATTTTTGAAATTGGTATATCCTGTTTCCAAATAATGCCTTGGAATGGTGGAGTCTTGTATCTTACAAACTCATATCTTGAACACATATCTTGGTTGATCAAGTGGGAATCCAATTTGTTAACAAATATGAGTAATCTAATTAGGTGAAACATCTTTAGTTCAAATTCTTCTTTGAGATCAAGATGCCTTTAGTAGTACCGTCGGTGAGAAACTAAATCGTATTGTTATTTTAGTTTTTGTTGATTATTTATTTGATTAGGATTTGATTAGTGGTATAGTTACCTTCGATAGATCAAACTCGTTTTTTCTATGGTCCTTCTCTTCTGATATAAGGCCACTTAAGTTTGTTTGAGGATTGACTAGAAGAGATCTAAGTGATTCTAGATGTGTTGATAGAATTTTGTATTAGTCAACGTTAACAGATTCTGTTCTGAAGATTGAAGACTTAAAGACTTTTATTTTTGGTTCTGCTCTGTGTGTTAGTTCTTGCACGCTTGATTCTCTGAGATCCACAAGATTTTATCTTGATAAACTTAAGCCTTTTAGAAAGATCAATCAAACTTCTAGTTGCATTAAGTTACTTGGATAGAGCTAGTTCACTAAGATTGATTATTTTGATAATCACTGTCTTGGTTTGATCTCTGATAAATAAGTTGGTTACTAGAACAGATTTAATCCTTTGATGTTTCTGGTTGCGATTCAAAGGAGTGAGAGCAGTAGTCTTCACAATGGTGAAACAACTCAAGATAGTGGTCTTTGTCTTGGGATTCATATCATGCGTTATAAGCGTAGGGATATTAAAGAAACTGAGTAATAAAAGAGTGCTTACTTGGTCTCAACTTCACGAAGTTGTGGTAATCAATTTGTGTAGCGGCTTAATTTTAAGAGTATCCAAAACCGGACTACTAATCCTAGGGGTTTCTGCCAGACAGTTTTCCTCGCAAAAAAATCTTGTTGTTCTGTGTGATTGCTTTACTTTTCGCATTGTAATTATTGTTATATTTCTATGCATTAATCAACTTGACAACATTCCCATAGTTAGTTCGTTTCGAACTCTGACTATTACCAAGTACAACTTGTTAAAATAATTGTTTGGCCGTTGTTGTTTCGGTAACGTTGTATCTGCACATGTTGATATCAAAAAGATCGTGGTGTACTCGATACCCTCGTCATTTCACTCGTAACATTCACACGATCTGGCTTCTTTCGCATTGTGAATATACAATTATATACACGTGTTGTAGACCGCCAAACTAAAATCCTAGCGAATACTCCTCATGTGACATAATCGATATCTCCTCAAAAATAAAGACTAGCCTATCGATTTTTTTTTTCAGGAAAATAAATAATACAGTAGTATCCAAGTGGTTCCCACAAAAACTGGGTCGTCTAACTTAAAACTACAAGTCTACAACGAGAGTTTAAACCAGAACCAGGACCAGAAAAGAGGCAGTGAAATCGTGCGACGTGCATGAGGTTGGTGGACGAATATCACGAGATCTGTCTTATTAATTTTTTTCCAGTCAGCTGAATGAGAAACAACTGAAACTTTCTTTAATCCACCACGGATTAGATTTGGATTAAAAGAAAATCGTCTTTCTCCCTTTCCTCACCCAAAGGCTTTTTTTTTCATACAGGTACAAATTCTCAAACCTAACCCTTGTATTTTCAGCATTTTTGAAGATCGACTGTTTGTAAATTCTTCATCTTCTTATTAAGATTTTCTGTCCATTTGATTCAGGATCCTCCTCTCTTTGGATCTGGTTTTTACTGATCGTTGGACCACATGGTACGCTTTGATTTCCTTAAACCCTGAATAAATTTTGGTGTTAGTACAATTTTGATGTGGATCTGTTGTTTTTTGATCTGTGATTATGAGTTAGTAGGTCAATATTTTGGTTCGTATATCTTGGATGAGTTTGAGTTTCTTCTTTGGCATGAGAATTGATTTGATTTTTATTGTTCGAAGTAGTATATAGGGTTCTGTTTCAATTACATGGTTGATCTGTAAAAATTAGAAGATCTTTCGTAATTGAATGATCTATGCTGTTGGAAACATGAGAATAAGTCAACTAGTTCACTCCATGACCTTGTTTAGTCCAGGAATTGTGTCATTGTGTGAGGGTTGGATATAATTTTCTCAGTGATCTTGTGGATTAGCATGGTCATCCTACATTTAAATTGCTTGGACATTGAGAATCACAGACCTGTTGTGGAAGAATGGAGGAGGAAAAACTTGAATTAAGTTCTGATTTGCACCCACCAAGCAACGGAAGAAAGATTTGTTTGGTTTTTTAGATGGATTGAAATGCGCATGAAGTGGTCTTTTGACAAGCTATCCTCACGTATGATTGAATTTGAATGCGCTCTTGATAGTCACATTTCTTGTTTATTAACATTGCTATGGATAAGTAGAAGAGTAGACAGAGGAAGACATATATGATTGTTATATAATGTTGATGTTTCATGTATGTTTGTAACTTAAATTTGTGTGGCACTTGCATGTTAACTTGAAAATCTTGGTCATAATTCACGGTTATTTTATGTTCACGAGGGTTTAGGCGATGCATATCATTATGTTTCTTCATGTTGGGGATAAGACAGTGTTAGTTCTTGTCTGAGACTCCGAGAATGTTTGTTTACCATAAAGATATCAGGTTTTTCTTGTCTTCATGAATCTCTTGAAGCAAGTCAATAAGTTAGGTTTCTAAACTTCGAATTGTTGTAAGCCCTCACATGTGCCATGAGGCAATTCTGGAGACAATGGTTTTCATCACCAAAGGATTGATGCACACAGACAAGAAACCCTCTACTAGTACTATATACATTATTTATTGGTTTGCTCTTGTGCTTTCTAATTGTAGATTCATGCATTTCTCATCAGCAGAATTTTTTCCCCCTGTGTTTGTGTTTATTACCTGCTGTTATATACTCGTTTTGCCTTGAGGGATCATCTGTTCTGGATTGATTGACTTTCTTTGGTGGTGACTATACATGAATTGTTCGCATAATGTGTAGCTCACATCTTTAAAGTATAGAGGCTGAATCTGTTATATATGTCATAATGGTTTCTGTTAATATTTTTAAGTTTTTACCCATTTGTCAGTTAGTTTGTCTGAACGTCAAACGAAAATTCATTAAACTGCATTGTTTTTCCGCCAGTGGTTTGCATATTTATGTTTTTGACCTCTTTTCATCTATGATCCATCACATTATGACATCCACGTATATTTTACTATGATCAGGCAAATGCTAAAGCCGATGTTGTCGCAAAAGGGTTCAACCCAGGATTGATAGTGCTACTTGTCGTGGGTGGGCTACTGTTGGCCTTCCTTGTTGGGAATTACATCCTTTACGTTTATGCTCAGAGAACTATTGGACCAAAGAAGAAGAAGCCTATATCCAAGAAGAAGATGAGGAAGGAAAGGCTGAAGCAAGGTGTGTCAGCACCAGGAGAATAGAGGAGCTTCTTGGGTCTCTTTATGTTCGCAGTTCTTAATCTCCATAAACCTGTCGAGACGGACAAAAGATTTTACTTTTCGTTAATTTACTTAGAAGAGTAGAACACACATAACGCTAAAGTTTATGTTTACTATGTAGCCTTAGATTTAGTTTACTTGTTTGATCTGCTCATTTGAGGATTAAATTTTAACTCTACTGTCTCCTTGTGCTAAAATAACATTTGCATTCTGCATCTGTTAGCTATGTTGTGGATACTCAGTGTGAGAATATTAGAAACCGGTTCTCGTCTCGAAAATATATCTGGAACGTACCTCCAACGCTCTCTTAAAGTAAGCATAAGATTTACTAGATGGAACAATTTTGGAGGTAATTGGGGCAGAACAATTAGAGGGATTATGTTACTAATAATCCTTAAATAACGTAGTCTGCGCTTTAATATTTCAGGTGAAGTATTTTGTTTTTTAAAACCTACTAGTATTTTGTAATGGGTTTCAAATTTATGTTCGTCCCATCTTCCTTTTTAGAAATTCTGGTTAGCTATTTGATTTTGTGTGCGCAGTTCTGAAAATTTGAAGTCTTGTGATTGCACTATTTTCTCCTAATGTTCACAGTTTATTCTGGTTCATTTCTACCATTCTCTGGAGCACCGCTTGTTAAATAGCTGCCTATTTGTTGAGTCAGCGGATCTGCATTAAGCTTCTTATTTGAGCAATTAGTTGGGTGTGCTGAGCTTTCGCTTTAACTTGTGGTGGGTGACAAATTCCCATTACACAACTGACACCCCATACACACGCAACTTGACAACGGACACCTGTTTGACCTGAAATCAGTTAATTTATTGTTTTCCTACATTTAACTGACATGTACGACTCATCTCTCTCCTCCCCAAATAATTTCTCCCATGTTCTTTCCTCCTTCTGACAATTTCTAACCGTTGTTTCTGTCATTTAGCTTCCTAACGACTCCCTAACGGCTAGCTTATCCCGGAGTTAGCCGGTTTTTATGCCGGAACTTCATCTCTGCTAGTAGCCCTCTCTAAATCTCTTTTTCTTCTCTCTTCTATCTTCGCTTTTCATGAATTCTAATCATTTCTAAACCTGTTTTTTTTTTCAATCTCATGAATTACCCAAATCCCATAGGCGTCCCCGGCATCTCAAGTATCACAAGAATTACAGGAAACACATAAATCATAATCACTACTGCATCCACTAACGTGTCTACAGTCACCGGTATCATCACCATCTACAGAACTACTCTGAATGATAAAATTACTAAACTCATTGTTAGAAACACCACCATAATCAAATTAGAATTATCTCCCACCTACAACATAAGCCTTCACTGGATGGAAATCCTTACTACTTCCTCCCAATTCTTGCTTAAATCTATTGATTGCACTACATCAAAACCCTTCCCCTCTTCTGTATCTATTCATAACACTCATTCAAATCAGTTCGTGAGGAAATATGCTCCCCATCTCCATGCTAGATTTCATTAGAGTTTACCCCAACAATTTCACTTCAATAACAATCACATTCATCCTCGACAAAACAATAATGGAATAACCATATTTGAGAATCACAAATATCCATACAAAAGAAATCAACAGAACAAGAACCGAAATTGTTCAAAACAAATTACAACCATCAAACATAACTGTTCAAACCTTAAAAAGTGCAATACCCATACCAAAAACAACCCTCAACCCAAATCGAATTTCAGAACACAGTCTAAACATAAGATTGAAGATAAACGAGAAAGATTATGCATACTCTTACTGAGGGAAGAGACGAGTCTTGCTACGGATCCCCTGGCTAACGCTCCTAGTCCGGCTACGAGTCATATAAACTCTAGGCTCAGCAGACCGCCTCACTGGTTCTGGAGAATGATACTCACCGTTGGAATCAATATCACCAACAACATCCTCACTTGGAGCATCCATAGGCACATCCATCGAAGCATCAGGTACATTCATCTCAAGAACAAACTCAGGATAAATTGGATCGGGAGCTGGATCGGTGGCTGGATTGGTATCTGGATTCTCAAATCCTGCAAAAATTGCACGGCCTATCCTACCAGTGGCTGGACAAAGAGAATCCATTACCGGAAAGCGCATGGGCTCATCACTGCGCCAAGGTCGACTAGCCATCTGACTCACTATAAACCGCTCTTCAGTATCAAGAGTAATGGACTGAAATCCAACTCGACTCAAGCCAGATACCAAGAATCGATCGGCCACAACAGCAACGCCCTCACGACCCTCAAAGGGACCAAATTTGGGATGAAAAGCATACAAAACCCAATGATCTCCAGAATCCATCTAAGGATGTTCAGACGACATGGGAGTACCATTAACATAACACCTTTCAGTACCACTATCCACCCTCGACGACCTCTGCCCAACCACATCTGGTGCATGTTGATTACTGCTTCTAATACCAACTCCGGCCTCCAAATCAGCAAATGGGTTACTAGTATCCTGATTAATGGGAACATGCTTTGGTTGATTGAAGTGCTGGCGAAGACGCTCTACTGGAGAATCCATCAACAACTCATGCACAATCCCTGGTGGTCCTTCTTCTTGCAAACACTCCTCGATCTCCACTTCAATATTATGCTGCAGATCCAAATACCAAGAGAAATCTTCTTCATAACCAGGGGATTCACACCCTTGTGGAAACGCAATCCCATAGGGAAATCGAGTAATACAATGTTCTCGCGGATACCAGTGAATTCTCGGTTCAACATTAACCTCAATCATCTTCTGTATGCCCTTTCGATCAACTTTATCCTCAGCATCAGACATTGTGATTGGATTGGATGGCTCCTCAACAGTCTCGATAAAGAAATTGGGGAAGAACTAAAAAAGAAACTGAAATTTTTCTTATCTCTAGCAGAGGCATTTACAAAGCATTTCATCGCTTGGTGTTGGGTCTTCTCACCATTAAGTGGCGACGGTTCCCAAAGATAAATCTCTTCCGTCTCCAACACTCATAATATTACCCATGTCGTCTCAAATTTCCCGCAACAAGGGCATCAGTACCTACATCCTATGAAGATTAGCTGCTCTAACTTAAGGTTAATTAATCCACTTTTGAAATTTTCGATAGATGGAGACTAGAGTAAGGCTTGCACTACACTTGGAAGTTTGACAAGTTCGGCGCAAATAACTGCTCAACCTTTCGCACGTTTTATCCTCACGAGCACGACTCAGCCCAATACTCATCTGAATCGATTGAATCTCATAGCTGATTAGCCCCTTGAGCCGCTCTTAGACTCTCTCGAGCCAACTTACAAAGCCGATAGACAACATTCGCATATAAGGCTCAGTATTGCTAACCCTTTTGATCATCTTTTATTTTTTATTGCCTTTACTACCATTCTATATAGGCCCACTCAAGAGGAAAACAATTGCACTAATATAATCCTGGTGCTCGCTAAACTTCAATATCATCTGTCAACACATAGGTGTAAGCCGGCCAATAAATTAGATTCCATTACCATAAATAGATTGCATGGGCCAACTAACCATTATCATTATCATAATTTGTATTGCACTGGAAATTGGTTTCTTGACAGGTCGCTATCTCAAGGTTCGCCGGTAGTCAATAACTTCAAATTGGTCAGCAAGACTAAGCAGCACGGGAACTGGAACCGCAAACCTAGCACATGGTACTTGTACTTCATTTCAGTTTATTCTTGGATTATTAAGCAACAACCCTATCACCTGCAACTAAACAACAACTTGTACCTTAAGTACACAACCTACCTACACCTCAGAATTCAAATTAAAGTTCTTAGTCTCAGTACTACACACATCACTCTCTATACCATCAACACCACCACCAAAACCACTACAACTACTTTCATGGCATCTTCATCAGGAACTAAACCCATGGATCAAGTGGAAAACCTGGTTGAACAAATGAACTCTTCATTGAACATTACTGAAGACTTATTTCCCAAAGTCTTTATCCATGCTGAGAATACACTACCAAAAAAGAAAGAAGATTGGAAATGGGTTTTCATTGGCAGATATTGTAGCAAAATATCTTATGATACTAGAACTATTTCAAGATTCATCAACTCAAATTGGGAGCTTAGGAGGAATGTTGAAGTTTATATTTGGAGGAAAAGAAGAAAATATTACTCCATCAAGCTTGGCAGCATAGAAGATTACAAAGTTTTTAGAAAAGGAGGTACGGGAGGGATTTTTGACAAACTTATAGTGCTCACTGAAGTTCCACCTGCTGGACCTGATTTTATTGATGAAGAAAATTTCTACAGAGTAAGGATTTGGGTTCTGGTGAAAAGAGTCCCAAGACATATCATTCCTGATATGAGTAACATCATCAAACCAGCTGGAATCTTTCACGAAGCCAGAAAAGCTTATGGAGGAGATGAAGATGAAAAGA
Organism: Papaver somniferum; assembly: GCF_003573695.1. NCBI lineage: Eukaryota > Viridiplantae > Streptophyta > Magnoliopsida > Ranunculales > Papaveraceae > Papaver > Papaver somniferum. The sequence goes on from NC_039366.1 coordinate 26,666,827, forward strand.
ATCTGGAGGTTCTTTTGACCATTGATGTAACTAGAGCTCTAAAATATGACATTAATGCTTATGAAACCCCTACCATTTCCCACTAGCTTGAAATGGCTTATGCTCTGTATGGTATTGCTTTCTGCAAGGTATGCAGAATTCTTGATCACCCATGCCCTCTATGTGAGGAACAAGAAACACATCCTCAAAATGTCACCCACAAAACAAACCCATCAAATCTCAGTATCTCTTATCCCCTCAACTTCCAATACCCCAAACAACTCCAATACCAGTAGTCCTCAAAACAAGATCAAAATAAGACACTACTCTGACAAGGATGCTGCTGAGGAGTTTGCTATCAAAATGAGGCTAGCACAAAGACAAATCATCCTCAAGAATAGCACAGAAGAGCTTGATGGGCCAGAGGACTACATCATCTTTAAATCTGGATTACATCAAACCATCAGTTGAGAAATCCCAACTACTAACGTTGAATCCATTGCCTGTCAAAAGAAGCATAAAAAGTTCATTGATAGCAATAGGATGAAAGATAAAATGATGAAGAAGAAAAGCATCAACATCAAAGCTGCTGCTAGGAAACATCATACAACTACTGAGTCTGGAGTGGAGAATACTATCATTCCTGAGAATATTTTCCCAAAAATCAATATAGACAATCAATACCCAAATAACATAAATTTAGCACCAAATTTCTTTGAATCTCCACCTACTTTGGCTAACATACAAAATCAAATCAATGAAGATTTTAACAATCATAAAAAGATGCTCTGGGAAAGAAGAAAGAAAGAACTTAAACTTAAGGATGTAGACACTGAATTTCATCCACAGCTGATTGACCTAAAAAGAAAGCTCTTCAATTCCCCTTCCTCCAACGGTCATCCCTTTCATCACTGGGATTAAACTCAACCTGCCAAGAAGACCAATACTCAAACAATGCAAATGAAGGAAGACTGATAGACGCATTTATGTGTCTAATTTGTCCTCAATGTTTCGTATTGCTAGTACTCATTTTCGTCCTTATTATGGTGTTTTGTGTGTTTGTAGGTATTTTTTTGGAAATAAATATTTTTGGAAATTTCGGCTCGAAAAGTTGCCCGGGGCACCCTTGGAGGACACGTGTTATTCGGACTCTCACCGTCGGTTAAGGGGCACCTTATTTGCTATTCTCACCCCAGCTGTTGGATAAGGGACAACCCTTTCTTCTTCGTTTAAATTTATTTTGGCGGGAAATTTTCATTCTCAAACTGTGGATTTTTCGATCGGAATTTGGAGGGGTTAGAGGTTAACTCAATCGCTGAAGCTTCATGGGTAGACGTGATATGACAATAGAAAGCTGGTATGAGTGTTCATTTGAATCAGAATTGGCTCAAACGTGTCATGGAGTGAAACATGGAAGTTCGTGCATGAGAGAGTTATTTCACGGGATTGCATGAGTTTGAACGATTTCTCAGCATGTTTTGTTGACTCGAGCAACAGTTTGGAGCGTGTCAGAGGTAAATAAGGTAGATTCAACAGTAGCAGACGTGTAGGAGAAGGATTTTTGGAAAGAAAATATTCCGAGAATATTACCATTCACTGCCGAATAAAGACAGATTATTGTGAGTTATTACGGAGGATTTTCTTCGCCTGTTGAGTATAAATATCATCCTGGGGTAGCAGAGAAGGGGACGAAGAGTTTGGGAGAGAAATAGAGCACCACAGAGTCGAAACACCAAGTTGCAGAGAGACCTGCTGCTGCCATTGAAGAACAGGAAGAACGGACCATTCAAGACCGTCGTTTTCCAACAGTAACAACGACTCACACCCGTGGGTCGTACATCAGAGGAAGACTTATTTAATACAACGTTTGCGACACAGAGCCGTGGGTCTTAGAGCAACAGTAACAGTGACACATCCTCTGTATCGCCTTTTTTTTGGTTTGTAACAAATATAATTGTTACAAAACCCGGTTTTGAATTATTTCTCCATTTTCATCATTTGTAAACACCCTTTGAGCAATAATAATGATTTTTGAGCGTGTTTCCAACATGATGGGCGGCTAATTCTCCCGCAACCAAGGCAATGAGGAAGCTATTTACGCATGAATAATTGGTAACTATTTTATTTTCTCTAATATTTAATTATAATTCACTCAATCACTGCTTTTGCAGAGTTTTAAATTGTTTGTGTAATTTTCCTAATCAGTTGTGATTCAATTAGATAGGTTATGCTTTGTTTAGATAATCTATGCTTAAGGGATACAATTGATGTTTGAGAATTTGCTTGATTATTAGTGACTTAAGATATAAAGGACTTAAAAGATAATTAGAGTTTTGGATTATTTACCATCATTAATTCATGTGTAATAGTGGAATCAGTGTCTTGGTTATTTTCTCATATCTTGAAGTCAATTTTGTAATAAGTTTTCTTTACTTTTAAGTTTTATAAGTCTAAAAATCCATTGCTTTCACAAGCCTCAACGAACCTTATTACTACAACATTATTGAGTCACATCAATTTTTGGCGCCGCCGACGCGGACTTGTCTTTAGGCTAGATTTTTTAGATTTTTGTAAGGTTTTTATTTGTTTTTATTTTATTTGTTCTTCTTTACGTTTTTGGGTTTTTCTCTTTTCCTTACAGATTTTGGAATTTGGAGCGAAAGAAAATTTTGCCAAAGCTTTGATGAATACTTAAAGACTTGGAGTAAAAGACAAAGCGAAAGGAGCGAAAGAAGAATTTTTTTCCTTTTTGTTTTTATTAACAAAGAGAGAGAGAAAATAAGAGACATTTTATTTTATTTTTTTATTTTTTAGACTTTCCTTTTCTTTTGGACTTTGGACTTGGACATTTGGACATTCTTTTATTTTTAAACCCTACAGAAGGGTAGTATTAAATATTAAACTGTTTGCAGAGAAGGACGGTGATTACGATATCACCTCGGCCCCTCGGGTTCGTACACGACATTGGAGTTGTGTCCTGAGTCGACTTCAGCGGTTCATCCCCCGTCTGGAACGGGAGGTAAGTTTGTCGAAACACTCGTGAATCCCCTGTCAGCGAGTTATTGTATTCCTTCGTTTGCATATATGCTGAGGACTTGAAAACGTCTGATTTAATTTCCTAGTAAAGGGTAAGGATTGACCATACAATACAAGAGTTCGGATTTCATCACCGTTCTCTTCTTGCCCGCCTTAGGAAAACAAAACCAAACGCGAACCTAAACCTAAAATTTGGAATAGAACGAGACCTATAGGGTAACGATCTTAATAGGAAAGTCGTTCGAAAAATAATGGTTACTCTTTTGAGCATACTTCGAAGTTCATGATGGTTTCTGTGAGTTGAATGCGTGACTGCGCCGCCTTGGAATGCGGTGAGGCCTTGGGTGTCAAAGCTCTACGCAGCTTCCCTCGCCTCTATTCAACTTACTTTGACTCAGATTGATTCCAGAGGGGTTTGCTCAAATTATAACGAATTCCCATTCGAAGGATTAGAAGCTGGTCTAGAAACAATCTAAGTGGAGCCATCATGCTTTTTGTTTGCTAGAAATCAATAGGTTTGTTGTGGTGGAGTCATCCTTGTTTGTGTTTGCATAGAACTTCCCGTCCTTTTAGGATTTTTCTTTTTCTTTTATTTTTCTAGTGTATGCCCGAGGTTATTCGAGAGCGGGCTTGGAAAAGAAACACTCTAGGTCGTTTGATTAGTGATAAACCTAGTAGTTCTTCTTGTGAAGGCGGGGAGCTCGAAGACTCTTCTTTTGAGAGCCCCGTTTTTGGAAACTTCAGTTTTGAGAATCTGTCTCTTTATGAGGAAAGTACCCCTGGTACTTCAGCTGTGCCAGCAATGGTAACTTTGAAAGATTACATGTTCCCAACTAGGACCAACCGAGCTTCGTGCATTAAATTGCCGGCCAATACGGCTAATTTCGAGATAAAACCTAGTATTCTTCAGATGATCCCTATATTCTTAGGAAAAGATGATGATAACCCTTATTTTCATATTAGGGACTTTAAGGAATTTTGTGGGACAGTTAGAATAAAAGACCTCACAGATGAAGTTTTGAAACTTAAGATGTTTTCCTTTTCCTTGAGAGATAAAGCCAAGACCTGGCCGAACAACCTACCACCCGAGTCCATTGAAACATGGCAGGAACTTGTTGCTGCTTTCTGTATGAAATTCTACCCCAAGCATAAAAGTGCAGCTGTTAGGCAGAAAATTAGTGCTAGTGTGCAACAAGAGGGAGAGTCTCTTTATAGGTTTTTAGAGAGATTCAATGATCTCCTATCCCAGTGTCCTCACCATGGATTTGATAAGATGAAACTTGTTGAGATTATTTATAATGGTTTAGACTATTCGACCAAAGCCATGGTCGAGTCTATGTGCGCTGGTGAGTTCACCAGTAAAAATGCTGATGATGCTTTTACCTTCTTAGGAGCTATTGCTGAAAAATCCCAACAGTGGGAGTCTTGTGTTGAACCCCCTAAAAGACTCTTGGTCAATAAAAGTAGCACCAATGTAGTATATACAAGCATCAGGTCAGATGCTAAGTTTGCTGTTTTGTCTAGAAGGTTAGAAGCTTTGGAATTAAATCAGCCTAAACATAGGTCTCTTGTTGAACCCAATAAAGCCTCTCAAGTCTGTAGTTGTGGAATAGAGCCCGATAACTCATTTTGGGAAGGTCAGGTTAGTGAAGAGCAAGCCCATGCTGTCTATAACAATGCTAGGTTTGAGAACCGTCAGAAGCTTGACCCATACTCAGAGACCTACAATCCTGGTTGGAGAAACCATCCTAATTTTTCTTGGTCTAAGGCCATAATCAAGGTCAGTCTAGTAATTCTCAGCCTCCCCCAGGTTTTGGTTATGCTAAGAACTCTTCAGGTCAAGCCCAGTTCCAGAACCATTATGAGAATAAAATTACTAGCTTAGAGGAATCTCTTAGTATATTAAAAAAGAGCCAGGATATGCTATCACAAAGCCAGGAAATGTTAATAAAGAGACATGTTAATTTTCAAGAGGAAACCAAGCAGAATTTTAAGAATAGTTCCCAGTCTCTTGCTAAATTAGAACTTCAAGTTGGCCAAATAGGTAAGTTTCTCACTGAGAGAGAAGATGGAAGGTTCCCTAGTCATACTGATCCTAATCCAAAAGGAGAGAAATCGTACAATCATGTGAATTCTGTTACAACCCTTCGGAGTGGGAAGAAAGTTGACAATAAGGTCACCATGCCTGAAAGTGAACATGCTGTAGTTCACCCTTCTGAGCCAGAAAATGAGGAGACTGATAGAGTCTCTAAAGAGACCAATGAGGGTCCTATTGAGCCCGGATTTGTTCCAAGAGCCCCAACTGCTAGTTCCAAATAAGAGGGAGTCCAACTTTAATGATATATTGGAGGTTTTTAAGGAGGTAACTATCAATCTACCATTGTTGGATGCGATTAAGCAGATTCCCGCTTATGCCAAGTTTCTTAAGGACTTGTGTACATGAAAGCGTTAGCTTAGTGTCCAAAAGAAAGCCTTCCTAGCTAGTCATGTAAGTTCCATTATTCAGAATACCACTACCCCTAAGTATAAAGACCCAAGGTCCCCTACTATTTCTTGCACAATAGGTAAATACCGTGTTGAGGAAGCTTTGCTTGACTTAGGATCCAGTGTGAATTTACTTCCATACCATGTGTACCTTAAGCTAGGACTTGGTGATATGAAACCTACCCAGATGACACTTCAATTAGCTGATAGGTCCGTTAAATTCCTCGTGGTGTGATCAAGGATGTTCTTATTGAGGTTGACAAGTTTATTTATCCACTGGATTTTGTTATCCTAGATACCCAACCTGTCCCTAACCCAGAGAACCAGATACCAGTGATTTTAGGTCACCCATTTTTAGCAACATCCAATGCAATCATTAATTGTCGAACTGGTATTATGAACTTGTCTTTTGGTAATATGACTATTGAGCTGAACGTCTTTCATATTAGTAAGTTACCCTCTGAACTAGATGACTCGAGCATAGAAGAGGTAAACATGATAGGAACATTAGTTGAGGAGTCATTACCAAACACTTTGTTAGAAGATCCGTTAGAGAAATGCCTAGCTCACTTTGGGATTGATTTCGATGATGATGATGTGATTAATGAGGTGAATGCTTTGTTAGATTCAACCCCTTTGACATTAGTAATGGATGGAAACCTAAGTTCGAACCACTACCGGTTTCTAAGTCTACCCTCGTTCCTTCGTTAGAAGAGCCTCCTAAGTTGGACCTAAAACCATTGCCAGATACCCTGAAATATGTGTTTTTAGGCCCGTATGAGACTTTACCTGTGATTGTTGCTTCCGACTTGGATAGTGATCAGGAAAGTAGGCTAGTGACCGTCCTTCAAAACAACAAGGAAGCTTTAGGGTGGACCATAGCAGACATTAAGGGTATAAGTCCTACTGTTTGTATGTATCAGATATATTTAGAGGAAGATACCAAACCTTCCAGGGAGATGCAACGAAGACTAAACCCTAATATGAAAGAAGTAGTTCGAACCGAGGTTCTTAAGATGTTAGATGCAGGCATTATCTACCCCATTTCAGACAGTAAGTGGGTCAGCCCCGTTCAGGTTGTTCCCAAGAAATCTGGTATTACTGTAGTCCATAATGATAACAATGAGTTAATCCCGACCAGAGGTGACCACGGGTTGGCGTGTTTGTATTGACTATAGGAAATTGAATAAGGTCACTAGGAAGGAGCACTTTCCCCTTCCCTTTATCGACCAAATGCTAGAGAGATTAGCTGGACATAGTCATTACTGTTTTCTAGATGGCTACTCAGGCTACAATCAGATCGTTATTGCCCCAGAAGACCAAGAAAAAACTACTTTTACTTGTCCCTTTGGTACCTTTGCGTATAGACGCATGCCTTTCGGGCTATGTAACGCCCCTGCGACTTTTCAGCGTTGCATGATGAGAATATTTTCCGATATGGTAGAAAAGTTTTTAGAGGTCTTTATGGATGACTTTTCAATGTTTGGTTCGTCTTTCGATAAGTGCTTGCATCATTTGTCATTAGTGTTGACTCGGTGTAAGGAAAATAATCTAGTGCTTAATTGGGAGAAATGTCATTTCATGGTTCGATCAGGAATTGTCTTAGGGAATATCGTATCTTCTAAGGGTATAGAGGTAGATAAAGCCAAAGTTGACCTTATCAAGACTTTACAGGTCCCAAAAACCGTAAGAGATATTAGGTCATTCTTAGGGCATGCAGGTTTTTATCGTCGATTCATTAAGGATTTTAGCTTGATTTCTAGACCTCTTTGCAACTTGCTTGCAAAAGATGTTAAGTTTGTCTTTGATGATGCTTGTTTAGAGGATTTTGAGAAGCTTAAGACTTAACTCACTACCGCCCCCATAGTCCAGGCACCCAACTGGAACTTACCCTTTGAGATCATGTGTGATGCTTCAGATTATGCTATTGGTGTTGTGCTAGGTCAGCGAGAAAACAAATTACTTCATGTGATTTACTATGCTAGCAAAACTCTTAATGATTCCCAGTTGAACTATACCACTACCGAGAAGGAACTGTTAGCCATTGTGTTTGCCTTAGACAAGTTTAGACCTTATATCTTAGGTTTTAAGATCGTCATATATACTGATCATGCTGCTTTGAAATATCTTTTGTCTAAGAGGGATACGAAACCTAGATTGGTTAGGTGGATCCTTTTGTTGCAAGAGTTCTCTCCAGACATTAGAGACAAAAGGGTGCCGAAAATGTAGTAGCAGACCACTTGTCTAGGCTAGTTGTTGATTCCCCTGATGATTCCCCTCCTATAAGGGATAGTTTTCCTGATTAACAACTTTTCTTTGTTACCCAAGCACCTTGGTATGCGAATATAGTGAATTATCTTGTTACTGGTCGAATGCCCCAACATTGGGGTAAACAAGATCGTTCTAGGTTTTTAGCCGAGGTTAAGCACTTCTTTTGGGATGATCCTTATTTGTTTAAGTATTGTCCAGACCAGATTATTAGGAGATGCATACCTGAGAGTTACCAGTCCAGTATTATTTCCATTTGTCATGATCATGCTTGTGGGGGTCACTTTAGTGCTAAGAAGACTGCTGCTAAGATATTGCAGTGTGGATTATATTGGCCTTCGTTGTTTAAAGACTCCCATAGTTACTGTGTTACTTGTGAGCGTTGCCAGAAATTAGGAACCATTTCCCATAGGAACATGATGCCCCCGAACCCTATTTTAGTTGTTGAGGTCTTTGATGTGTGGGGTATTGACTTTATGGGTCCGTTTCCTAATTATTTTGGTAACCTATACATCCTTGTCGCCGTAGACTATATCTCTAAGTGGATTGAGGCGGTTGCATGTAAAACCAATGACCATAGGTTTGTGATTGAGTTCTTGAAAAATAATATACTTACACGTTTTGGTACACTGCGAGCTATAATTAGTGATGGAGGGTCGCACTTTTGTAATGGACCTTTTAGGCTTCTGATGAAGAAATATGGTATTACACATAAGGTAGCTACCCCGTATCATCCGCAGACTAGTGGCCAGGTAGAGGTTTCCAATAGGGAGATAAAACGTATATTAGAGAAAACAGTTAATCTTAATCGGAAAGACTGATCGTTTAGACTTACTGATGCCTTATGGGCTTACCGCACTGCGTTTAAGACCCCCGTTAGAATGTCGCCTTATCTGCTTGTGTATGGAAAGGCATGTCATTTACCTGTTGAGTTAGAACATAGAGATTATTGGGCTGTTAAGAAACTAAATTTTTCACTTGACAAGGCAGGAGCCCATAGGAAACTCCATCTCAATGAGTTGGACGAGATTCGTATAGATGCTTACGATAGTGCGAAGGAGTATAAGAACAAAATGAAACTTGTGCATGATAGAAATATTTTACGGAAGTCATTTTCTCCAGGTCAAAAAGTTCTTCTGTATGATACATGTTTACATCTTTTCCCTGGGAAGTTACGTTCTCGGTGGACGGATCCTTTTATTGTTCGCACTGTCTTTCCTTATGGAGCTGTTGAAATTGAGACACCGTATGGTAGTAGTTCTTCGAAGGTTAACGGTCAGAGATTGAAACCCTTTTTAGAGCCCTTTCCTACAGGTGATATTGAGGAGGTCCCTCTGGAGGACCCTGTTTACCCTTGATTGACCATCGAGGAAGTTGTATGTTGTATATTAGTTTTTGATTTTCTTCACCCAGATACTATCTTTCCAACTTCTCCTCGTGTTATTTTACTTTTGGTATTGCTCTTTCATTAGAAACATTGAGGACAATGTTAGATTTAAGTTTGGGGGTGGGGAAGAACTTTTTAGTTGCACTTTTGAAACTTCTAGCGTCACATGGTATCCGGTTAGCTAAATTTACATACTGTTTCTCACCGAAAAGATAGATATTGGAATGCTAGGGATAAAAAACTTTTGAGACATTAGAGAAAAAGACATTGAGATCCTTGAAATTCAGGAGAGAACTTGTTCCTTTTAGAGGGTAACCGTAATGGACATAACCATACATGATGGAAAGGAAAGTAGGTCAGGAAATGCCAGAAAGACAAAGCAACCTCACAATGTAGTCTTAGTTATTGGATTGCGACTTTCTCTCAGTAGAAACTTAACATCATCAACAAGCGGAGCAACATCAAAATCTATGAAGAAAGTTGAAGACGTTTTAGGTTTAGAAGCAACAATAGAAAAAAATAATTCAAAAATCAAAGTTGAAGTTATAAGAGAAAATGATATAAGTTGTTAGAATTCATGATACCAAGACATCACAAATTGCGAAGATCGAAGTTTTGAAAGTTCTGCTCTCATTGCCATGTAAATTGTTGTCTTGTAATTTTTGTTTCAAAAAAAAAAATTAATAAAAAATCATCATTACGTTCATTTTGTTCTATAATTAGTTCTTTGTTCAATAAGGCCATAGGGAAGTAGAAATTTTTAAGTCAAGCAAGAAATCGAAGAGAATAATTAATTGTCAAGGTTCTATGAGGTTCGAGAGTTTATCATCAACAGTTGAAGACCAAAGAAGACGTTTTTTTTTTTCTACTGAGCACTATGAGAGAGTCGAAGAAAGATGCATTTTGGTTGCTTTGTTAGTCCGCTTTCCATCTGGCACAAGATCTTTCCAGCACTGGTTCAAATCATCACACGTAATTAGTCCAGCTGTGTAGCAGATGTCCCTCTCATCTTTATCTCTCTACTAAGCTTATCCAGCTGTAAATCAGCGGACGCATCTTACAATGTTTATCTAGCTGTGTAGCGGATATCTCTTTATCTAGCAGTGTTGCGGATGTGTTTCCCCTTTCCTTCAGTCAGCTTTAGAGCTGGCACCTTAAAGTTCTCTGGCATTCTAGTTACTTGGAGATAGGTTGAGAATATGTATGTCCTCATAGCTCTTTGGATACTTGTGACCAATTAGAAGTCATGGTTTTGTGGGTACACCTCTGGTAAACCCTCCCGAGATTAACTCGGTCACTAGGGCCACCTAGTGAGTTAGGGTTTTATTTTTTATTAGTTTTGCTCGAAGACTAGAAAATAATAAGTTTGGGGGTATTTGATAGACGCATTTGTGTGTCTAATTTGTCCTCAATGTTTCGTATTGTTAGTACTCGTTTTCGTCCTTATTATGGTGTTTTGTGTGTTTGTAGGTATTTTTTTGGAAATAAATATTTTTGGAAATTTCGGCTCGAAAAGTTGCCCGGGGCACCCTTGGAGGACACGTGTTATTCAGACTCTCACCGTTGGTTAAGGGGCACCTCAATTACTAAGGGGAACCTTCTTTACTATTCGCACCCCAGCTGTTGGATAAGGGACAACCCTTTCTTCTTCGTTTAAATTTGTTTTGGCGGGAAATTTTCATTCTCAAACTGTGGATTTTTCGATCGGAATTTGGAGGGGTTAGAGGTTAACTCAATCGCTGAAACTTCATGGGTAGACGTGATATGACAATAGAAAGCTGGTATGGGTGTTCGTTTGAATCAGAATTGGCTCAATCATGTCATGGAGTGAAACAGGGCACTCCGTGCATGGGAGAGTTATTTCACGGGATTGCATGAGTTTGAACGATTTCTCAGCATGTTTTGTTGACTCGAGCAACAATTTGGAGCGTGTCAGAGGTAAATAAGGTTGATTCAACAGCAGCAGACGTGTAGGAGAATGATTTTTGGAAAGAAAATATTTCGAGAATATTACCCTTCACTGCCGAATAAAGAGAGATTACTGTGAGTTATTACGGAGGATTTTCTTCGCCTGTTGAGTATAAATATCATCCTGGGGTAGCAGAGAAGGGGACGGAGAGTTTGGGAGAGAAATAGAGCACCACAGAGTCGAAACACCAAGTTGCAGAGAGACCTGCTGCTGCTACCATTGAAGAACACGAAGAACGGACCATTCAAGACCGTCGTTTTCCAACAGTAACAACGACTCACAGCCGTGGGTCGTACATCAGAGGCAGACTTATTTGATACAGCGTTTGCTACACAGAGACGTGGGTCTTAGAGCAACAGGAACAGTGACACATCCTCTGTATCGTCTTTTTTTTGGTTTGTAACAATTATAATTGTTACAAAACCCGGTTTTGAATTATTTCTCCATTTTCATCATTGATGAGTGCCAAATATTGTATATATTTATCCCTTTTTGTTGGCATTTTAACTCATCTTTTATGCATTAATTCTACATTTTATCCCATATTCTGTATTTTCATTGTTTTCAAGAATAAATATTTTTATTAATTAATTTTGCATTTTTAGGTAATAAATAAAGTTCGGATGAGTCGCGGAGCGAAAGGAGCAGAAAAGTAGTGAAAAGCCGGGAGAAATTACGCAAGGAAGCCGCGAAGAATGGTGCGCACAACCTCATTTTCTACACACAAAAACGCCTCCGTTCTCAGCCATTAGATCAGTTCTCAGAAGCATCCGACGGTCGCTCCTTCATAGAGCATCAAAATCTGAAGTCTCTGCCAAGCACCACAGCGCTGAAATTCCAAGCCTTCAGATTAGATGGTAGTTGAATCCAACGGTCGCTCCCTTGCTGTTCATCAACGTTTGATATCTCCGCCTTACACTACAACACCTAACCCCATCTAGAGCCGTTAACTTCGTTGTATCAAAAAATCTGACGGTCGCTACCAACCTCTTCAGGAGGAACCATCCGATCCACCTACCAGCTTCACATCCCACGGCCCATCTCACGAAACATCACCTCTTGATGGACCCGCCTCACACCCTAGCGACCGAGCACCTACACCCCAAACAAACGCACCCTTCCCCTTTCTCCATCGAACCCATCTCCTCCATCACCCCCCTCTGCAGAACCACCATACCCCGTACCACCACCATGTCCGTCTCCATCACCACCACCTCACCCCAAATCACTCCACTATTTTCTCCCCAACTCTACTCTACCTAAGCCCATCATCACCATCACGTACCATCTCTTTAGCATCACTAATAACCTCAATTTCTCATCTCTCTGCTCACTGAAACCCTAGGTGAGAAATTGGGGATATAAGTGATGATTAAAGCATCAATTGGAGCATGGGAGGAACGAGAAGAAGCAGGAGAATAGTGGGTCGACGAGATGGAGCGAGTATCTCATCAACAGTAGGTAAATCAATTTCACCAAACCCTAGTTCTACTGATTTTGGGGGAAAATTGGGGGAAAACCCAAAAATGTGTAATGGGTATAAATTGATGTTATGTGAAGTGTGTAGGGGACACTGTATATCTCTCTGGACTAGCCAGTAGAGAATTGAGCTAAATTTTAATGAACTTCAAATTTCAGTGCTTATCAGTGAACAGTTGAGTATTGCACATGTTTTTAGTTATCTGATATGTTGCTAATTGTGTCTAATTTATATCTTATGATGAATGTATGTTGCTACATCATGGTTAGCATGAGCTAATCAGCATCAGGCCAAGGCTCAGTGAAGCCTTGTGCACTGTCAAGTGTAAATGGGCTAGGATAGTTACTTCCTTGTATGTTTTGATTGAGCAAATGAGAGATACCAATGCTCATAGAGCCTGTGATTGGCTGTACTGTCAAAAGACAGCCAATGCTAGGGGCAGACTAGTGAGCAATTTGGTATTCTTCCATTTCTAGATGTATGCTTAGGAACAAACATAACCTAGAAACATGTCATTTGATTAGGACACAAGGTGGATCATAAGCCTTGGCTTACCCACCAATTCCCTTTCAGTCACTTATATTTTCAGTCCTGTGTGTTTGCAATTCAGTTATTTTCTTGCCTTTTATTTTCTTGCACTTTGTAGCTACTGTGCACTGAAGTCAGTGCACAAACTCACTCTGCCCTTGGCTTCCAAGCCTTGGTTCTTTGCTGATTTACCTTGTCTGTTATCTTTCCCTGCTGTGGTTCTTAACTGTTTCTTTATTGCTTTACCTTGCATCTTTGGTTCATGCCATTTACCTTGCTTTGCTCACTGCCATAGTGCATTGTCACCATTGTTAGCCTAGGAAAACTTCTTATATGCTCCTCTCCCTGTGGAAAAACCCCTACTCATCATTTTATTACAAATCTTGGCCTTGTATACTTGCAAGTGTTTTGTGTGCTCTTAATCATCACAACAAGTTTTTGGCGCCGCTGCCGGGGAGCTGGCTGCCATCTTTTTGAAGTTTTCAAAGTCTGTTGTTGTTGTTGGCCCTGCCAAGCTGTTGCTGCCAAGCTGTTGCTGCTGTTGCTGTTGCTGCTGCCAAGCTGCTGCTGCTGCTGTTGCTTCTGCCAAGCTGCTGCCAAGCCAACTGGGCTGCCAACTGAAGCTGTCAACTGGGCTTGTGCAACCTCTGCTGCTGGGCTCTGAACCAACTGAGATGGGCTTGAACCAACTGAGCCGGGCTCAGTAACCTCAATTTCTCTGGGCTTGCAACTTCTTCTGTTGGGCTTGCAACTTCTGCTCTTGGGCTTCGCTGCTTCAGCTGGGCTCCGTTGCTGCTGCTGCTGGGCTCTGCTCCACCTGTTGCTGCTGGGCTTGGACGTGAGCTGCTAGGACGATCCTAAAGCCCAACTGGGCTGTGCAACTAAAAGGGGACTAAAAGCCTATTTTTGGGCTTCCCTCCAAAAAACAAGTAAGCCTAACCCATGAGTTAACCCACTTGGGCCTCATTTAAATTCAAATTTGGGCTTGTAATAATTAATTTAATTATTTATTTTGGGATTGTAATAATTTTTTTTT